>NC_137424.1:42235528-42978028 GCF_964374335.1 Astatotilapia calliptera | reverse complement strand
CATCGTTTACATGTTTCAGCTGTAGTTGAACTCTATCATTTACAGATCATCTTGGGTTTCATATTTAGATCTTAGTGCGTATTTTCTGTGATACATTTTCTTCTGCTGGTAACCAAAGTAATGCAGGTAATGTTCTTCATAATGTATCACTTAACCAGCATTAAAGGTAAAAGGCGAGCATTCATGCTGGGAATACAAGCACATAAGTTTACGGTGGTTAACTCATAAGCTTATCATGGAATCATAGGCCTTCATCATGGTCATCTGAGACAAATGGTCTAAGATGGCTTGAGCAACCTGATGATGGGCCTAGAGGCCTGGGGCAAAAAGGAACACCACCTACGGTACTTCAGGAAGAGGTCGAAGCAGGTGTGGCCAAACGGAATGAGCAGAGCAGTGGGACTGTGGTGGCAAGGAGAGTAGATGTTTTGGCTAACCTGGTAAACCTTTATCATCTTGAGAAAGAGTGAAACTCCTTTCTGCTCCTTTGCTCTTGGAATATCTACTCAGCAGCTGCCCACTGACTCTGCACGATGGCTGCTATCTGTGGCACCATAATCAGGTGCTGAAGGCAGTGATTTAGAGTTTAGCTTCATATCAGAAGCTCAGACCTGCTCTTTTGCCATGTGTATTATATATCATATATCATAACTTGGATTTTGGGAAACATAAGTTCTTCTATAAAATGTTTACCTCAGTGCAATCCATGCAGTGATCTACATGTGAATACGTTAACAATGATTTTAAATGATTTAAGCAGAGTAAAAACTATAGTCATTCTGGGATCACACTAAGACTAGAAATCGACGTTAACATTTAAATAGCTCAACTTTAATCAGATTAAGAGTTAATGTAGTTAAATGTAGTCTATTATCAAATAAAAACAAATAATGAAAACTGGTTTTCCTGCATTTCCCAACTCAGCAGCACAAAGTAATGAAGCTTTCTCCTACCGATACTGCAATTTAATAACAATGAAAATATCTGCCTTTTAAATCAGTTACTGTATTTATTTACTGTCACATAAATATTTCATTTATAACATTTTTTATATAATGTTTAATGAAGGATCATATTTTATATGACAGTGTTCACTTACAGGATATAAGAAATAAATAAAAATCCACAATATTTTATTGTACAGGATTTTGCTGGCTTTTCTTCCCCCACAGATACATTTTTATTTACATTTAAACATTGACGTTGATTAAATATAACTACAATTTACTAAAACAAACATTTGCTCTAAACAATTTATTATCATGTAGCTAGGAATACAAACAAAATGTGTGATAAGGAGACAATTTAACCTTATTCTAAATTTTTTAAATGGATGACATTAGATTTATGTAGATTTATCACTGGACTTCAGACATAAGACAGCTGTATAGATCACATCTGTTAGTAAATTTATAATGTGATGTTATTAAAGCAGAGAGTTTAAAACACAGCATGCTGACACTTACTGTACATTTAGAAAAGTCACTCTAAATACAAAGTAGGTGAAACTTAACGGCCTGTTTCTTTCCAATCATTTCTTCTTCCAAACAGGTATAGAGGTCTGTCTGGGGGCAATGCAACTGGTTAACAAACATGTACATGGGCATTCCTAATTGCTGCAAACCACAGGTGGGACAGACACGGACAGAGAGGCACACACACATGGACTCCATACCCATACCATGTGATATCTGCACAAGCATTTTTTTAGTGTTTCTAGTGACGGGTTTGAGCACTGCAGTCATCATTTTCACAGCGGTCTTTCCGAGGCCGTGCACCCTTCCACTCCCTCAAACACTGCCAGCAGAATTCAAACGGCCGTCCTTTTACTGCTGTGCACACTTTAAAAAGGACATTCAAATCTGACCCATTCTCTCTTGTCACAGTGGATCCACATCCTGGACACTACATGGAGACGTAATATTTGGAGGTGCAATATTTGATATATACATTACAGGTTTATATTGCCGAGGCAATTTAACTTAAAAGATTTATGTGCTACAAGTTGCAATAGAGAAGACAGAAGCTCGTGAATTTACAGCAGTTACACAGTGATTAGTAATAAACAAGCGCCTTTGTGATTTAGTAGAGCTTGTGAGAGTGAGTGGATTTAAGAACGTGAGTGACTTAGGTGTGTCAGTTGGTTTGTCGTGTGTTGTCGAGTCTGGAGGAGAGTTGGAAATCTTTTGTTTTAAATCGAAGTTAGGATGATTCATGATTTAATTTCCAAAATTTCCATATGATCTTCAATTTGTAGCAGGTTCACTGACTATCACATAGCAGCTGGAGCAGTCTCAAATGGAGCTCAGTCCACTACTGCCACCTATGCCATAGCGTACTACTAGATTAACTTGTGACACATTTGCACCTGCTTCTATGACCACATTGAGTAGAGGCTGAGTGGCTGCACTTACATCTGGTGAAATGAAATCTACCCACAAACATGTTAAAAGATGCAATGGCAGCAATGTGGATTGTCAAGACTAAAACCAGTCATTAAGCAAAGACAACACTGATCATCTTATCTGTTTATTACACAGCCAGGTTAACTAGTGACACCTGTCCTCACTGTTGGTAACACTAAAAGCTGTAAGATTCATTTAAAATCCTCTGAATGAGGGAATTCTGTATTACTCTTCTCAGTTTCCTTTGCTTATGATTCAAACAGTTGAACTCTGATGCCACTTTTTGCAGTGAACTTTCATTTTTATCTTATTGACTTATTCAGCCTTCAGTCTTTAGACTGGATAAATCACTTGGATGAATGATAAAACATTTCTCCCACTAAAAACATTACATACACATGAACAGAATCAACCTTTTGTTTAGTTAACGGAGTACCAAAAAAAAAGTTATTTTCCTACTTCCACAAGGTGGGGCTTGTACACCAATGTGTGAGCTGAGCTCTTAAGAAAGACACATTCACTCACCAGACATTTCATTAGGTACATCTTGCTAGTACAGGATTAAACCCCCTTTTACCCTCAGAACTTCAGAAAGGGGTGATTTGAATGCAGTGAACTCATCGTTCAGCTTTTGATGAAAGAACACTTTTTACTCTTTGTTCTTCAGGGTGAAAATACTGAGGTTCTTTTACGGCCTGTAAATTTGAAAACTGAGAATGTGATGACTCCTAGAACCAAATAATGAACCAAGGCAGACATTAGACTTCAATAAAAACTACACAAAAAAATAATGAATAATGAAGGTACAGCCCCCCGTGACATGGGCCAACATGTAATGTATTTGTCTGTGTGTGTACAAAAGAGTTCAGGGTGGCAGCCATGGGCAGAGATGATCCTAGTGTTTTGGCTAGGATGTTTCTCTCCACATTGCAGTGTGTTTATTAAATCCACTTTGAATCATGCTCACTGGGTGTGTTGCAGGTTACTATTAAAACATTAGCAAAACCACATAATCTTCAGACAAATTTGAAGGCTTATCTCTCTGTTGAATCTTCTCATCTTGCCATTGTGCTGTGATCTTTATTGGGTTTTCCATTGACAGTTTTCTGTGTGCTGGCATTGGTGTTATGGTGCTAATGCTTCACCAGGCTGTGTCAACCTGCCAAATTCTTTCCTCACTGCACACCCCCATCTGCCTCACCTCATTTCTCTTTCTGTTAGCAGATTCCCAGTCCCTCCTTTTTCCCTCTCCTTCCCCTGTCCTTTCAGTTTTCCTGGGATTGTTGACAATCAGTTCATTTGGATTTCATCAGTTAATCTTTCACCTGTTTGAATGAACAGTAAACACCCTCTGCACACACCTGGGAATGCCCCTAAGATTTTTTCTATTTATTCTTTGTTACTTTTGATTCCAACCCAGCAGTTATGAGAAGTCATGTGACTACAGATTAGAAGTCGTCATTATTTTATACACTTTTATTTTAGTTAATCCCTGTTAGTGCTGCAGTCAAGGTTTATTTATTTATTTTATGACTTTATTGGTTTTATCACACTACTTTTGGAACCTTGCACCACATAGTCAAGTTGAGGAAAGTACCTGATCTACAGATCAGAGACTCTGAGTGATTTACTTGGAGATTTTCTGGGCTTGTTGTGTTGCTTTCACCATTGTGGTTTTCTGAATGTGAATCAAACTGGATGTTAAAATGTCTTATTTTTTATATGGTTATATAACAGCACTGATGAATTCACTCATAGCCATCATTTGGCACAAGCATGTGAAGCAGCAAAAAAAATAAACTAAACAAACATTGTTCTGCTACATATCAAACTGATGAGGGTGTGTTAGGTAGTTTCCAGTATTCATCTGAACAACATTTGAAATCATGCTTTTAATAAGGAGATTCATTTCTACACCGAATAATGGGCATTGTGGTGAACTTCATTTACATGCTTAGCCTTTATTTGAACTTTTAGGTTTACAGATTAAACCCGACTCAATTTAGCATGATAGTTCCCCATCTTAAACGTCCTATTTTTGCACCCATGCTGACCTGTCTGTGATCCAGGCTCCTTTAGACAAGGATGCTTAGTGACAAGAGCTTCAGCTACCACTGATACATCCCGATCACTGGGGTATGCATTGAAACTATGCATTTTAGCTGCAAGAATTTCAAGAATGTCATGCTTTTGTTCCCTAAACAACTTGAGAGCCTTTCCTTTTCTCTCATAAGCAACATCACCCTCACCAAGTACGAGTTCTATCTCATAGGAAAATGTAGGAATTGGGAAATCCTGAGGCCATCTTTCAACCCTGTCTGGAGTCATGGCATTGGGTAGACCAGATAGTGGTGATAGTTCCACTATCTGGTCTACCAACTTTTACAACAGCTTTCTGAAGAAGCTCCTCAATATCTAGAAGTGAACAAAGCTGCCTGTCAAAGTCTGGGTCTTCGTATGATAAGCTAAAGTCATAGTCAAGTTTTAACTTTTCTTTTATAATGTCTTTTAGCTCATCCACAGATTCTGGGTGTGAGAATAAAGCCAGTTTTCTCACGATTTCTTTGGAGACATGAACATGAAGTAATAGGAATTCAGAGAACATTCCCTATAGTTAGAAAAGAAAAGAGAAAAGTCGTTACTTTTTGGGGGTTTTTCACCCTGATCTTATTCCATAACAGGAGGACAGAAGCTGCAGAGAGGCGTGTAAGACTTCAACTCTGCTTCCTGGTCCCAACTCTGGATAGTGATATTTTGGGGAGGTTTAATAAATTAGGCCAGATTTCTAGAAATGAGAGCTGCTCCATCCAAAGTGGGATGGATGCTGTCTGTCCTAACAAGACCAGGTTTCCTCCAGAAAGTTTCCCAATTACCTATAAAGCCCACATCATTTTTTGGACACCACTCAGACAGCCAGCAATTTAAGGAGAACATGCAGCTAAACATATCACTGTTAGTATGTGTCAGGTTTCTCAGTAGGCAGGGCAGAGCAAAATGAAGAAATTGCTACGCCAAAGCAACCCACTCAGCTACCCAGTGACTGAAATAGCAATACACCATCCCAGCGAATACTGGATAATTACCCCAAATGTGCATTTGGTGGTACAACATTAAGATCATTCAATCCTGCATGGTACTGCACTCGACCGTGGCTGGAGTACTCAGTTGTATAGGATACATGCTTCTGTTTCCTCTGTCGGAAATATTGCAGCACTGTCAAAAGCAGCACTTGATCAAGACAAGGGGCTACAGAGACAAAGTGCAATCCAATTACATAAACAAACAGAGGGCGCCCTTACTCCTCGCAAATGGGCGATAGAAAACCGATCGGTGCTCATGCAATCCCAAAAATGCGCTGGCATGATGTCGTTGGAGCATGGGTGCAATCAACTATTTTTTGATGGCCCGTGATGGCGCCCCCCACCACCATGCCCATATCAAAAACCACTACTGTTCAGGTGAACTACTTTGGGATGAGATTGATCATAGAGTTAAGGGACGAGAGCCAACAAGTTCCAAGCATTTCTGGGAACTCCTTCAAGACTGTTGGAAAACTACCTTCTGAAGCTCAAAGGGCCGATACTTTGAAGAATCTAAAATATAAAACATATTTTGAGTTATTTCACATTTTTTGGTTACCACATAATTCCATATGTGTTCATCTACAATGTAAATACTCATGGAAATAAAGAAAAAACATGAACTAAGAAGGCGTGTCGAAACGTTTGGTAGCGTACACTGGATTTGATAAGGAGTGATTAAACAACTGAAACTATCTTCCCTACTTACCCATGTCTTTATACTTACCGTGTTGACTGCGAAACAATACAAAAGAAGACAGGAATGCTTTCACTTCGTTTTTTAAAAAGATGTTGATAATGGCTTGAGTATCATCATAACCGAAAAATCCCAACGATGACACGTTAGCGTTTTATTTCCCTGTTAAAACGTAACAACGAACTGACAACAGCCTGCCTCCAACCCCGAGTGGGAGGTATAAGTAGCGTAAACAAACCGTCACCTCGCGTAATCTTTGGACGGAGAAGCTGGAAGGCACATTCGCCTCCTGAACAAAATAATGGCAGGAGTCGCCGTTGTCACGCCTGCAGGTCAGGTGCATCTGATGCCGCTGCACACCGAAATGCTTAATATGGCTGTGAGTTCTTTCATAATGGAAATGCTGAAGACGATCGTCATCCTAGGTAAACAACCAAAAATGTGAAAATAAATACATTTTAAAAATGTAATTATCAGTGCTTAGTTAATCTATATGCAAACTTTATAAAGCATATTCTGTTTTTTTTTTTTTGTTAACACACACACAGTTAGCCTAAATCTGTATAATACTGATAAAATCCCTAAACTGCTAACTCGCAACAACGATCACCATTATTTTAAACAATAACCTCTAATGCCACTCACTCTAATGGAGGGAACATGTTATAATTATTTAGGACATATTTGTAGCTATGTTTAGTCTGAAGGCTGCAATGTAAAATCCTCTTTGTCCTGTCTTAAGGCGTTTTAGGATGCACTGAGGAAAATGTCAAGCTGCACGTTAATGGCAAGCCACTGGACAGGCCCACTGCATCACTGGCCGATTGTGGAATCAAAGCCGGCTCGACTGTGCAGGTGGTGAGGAAGGTTCACGGAGGGTGAAGGAGTCCATCATTAATTCATGTGACCACGTCAAATGAACAGGATGGACTGAATTATAAATACACGAAGAAGAGAAAACGCATCATTTTGATTTAGGTCTGGCATCTCCGACTTTCCTTCTCTCATCATTTCTTCATTTTACGGCTTTTACATGGAGCTCGCTCACTTGCACGCATAAATGAATAGTCCGGTTCTCAGCTCGGAATATATAATGATTAAGTTTTTATTTTATTTTATTTTATTTTATTTTATTTTATTTTATTTTATTTTATTTTATTTTATTTACGTTGGTGGGGCTTCTGTTCCAGGGATGACAAATTAGGATTATCTCCTCTCACTGACATCACACAGATCCGCAGTCTGAAACAGAGCCTTTTTAGATTTCTGATCTTTTAGCTCACATTAATCACTTAAACAATAAGTATAGAGAATATCACCTTTATATCCAATATAAATTTTAAACGTGTGTGTGTGTGTGTGCGTGCGTGTGTGTGTGTGTAACCTCATATTATTATAATTATGTAACAGTACAAAGAGCAACATCCACAAGATAAAAGCTGAAAAAAGCAATTTGTTTTCAATTTCCTATTTTACACAACATTATCCTTTTATGATGTACATAAATAGAAAAAGGATTCCTGTAGCCTGTGTTCAGTAGTTTCTGGTTTTTATGTCAATGGCAACATTTGAAATAATTTTCAAATCATGTTTAATAAATTATTTCTAAACTGATCTGCCATGCATCGTGATGAGTATTATTTCTGTGTTTCAGATTAATTTGAACATTTTGGTTCACAAATGATCTTGGATTATATTTTTAAATCTAATTGTTTATTATTTTGTGACATGTTATGTTCCACTACAACGACACAGGAAATCTTTTTCAGATGTGAAATGCCTCAGGTGTAAACGTTGAAGAAATAGGATTATAAAGAATTATAAAGTATTATAAAGAATCAAATTTTACATGATCATTATACGATGAATAACGAGGCAGGAAGGGAGAAAAATCCACAGGTTTATATCAATAATAATAATAAAATGTTTTACAGTTACGCGCAAGTATTTCATATTCAGTAAAATATTAAAAGGTGCAACATTGGCTACACGAACATAATAATGACATAAACTGACCATGTAATGCTCAGCTTTTACAACTTATTTAACAATAACTCATGTGATGTATTCTAAATGTCTGAAGAGAAAGTGATAGTGAAAGTACTTTAAACACAGGATTCCCCGTGGCACTCCCCATCTACAAAACAAATGGAATTTCCCACATTTATTATTGCATGATTGTAATAAAAGGACGATAACAACAACAATGATACCACTCTCTAAGGCTGAGCCCTCACCCTTCAGACGAAACTATGTTCCTTGTATCCACAGTCTAACTCTCACAGTCACTACCCACAGCTCATGACCATGGGTGAGGGGAAGAACATAGATTAACATGTAAATCACCAGCTTCACTCTTAGCTCGCTTCACCACACTTAACCAGTAAAGCACTAAAGTGCCTCTCAGTCTCTCGCTCCACTCCCCCATCCCTCATGAATAGGGATTGGTATCGTTTAGGTTTTATCCGATACCGGTGCCAAACCGGTACTTTTGAAACGGTGCCGGTGCTTAAACGGTGCTCAAACCGGTGCTTAAAGAATTGGAGAACACCGGATACCGGTACCCATCCCTACTCATGAACAAGTCCTCGAGATACTTGAAGTTCTCCACTCGGGGCAGCAGCTCATCCCTGACCACATGTGCTGATATGCACTCCGCCCATTTCCAGCTGAGAACCATGGCCTCAGACTTGGAGGTGCTGATTCTCATCCCAGCTTCTTCCCACACAGCTTCATTACCTGGAAAATGACTGAGCTATGAAAAAGCTTGTTTTGAAAATTCCTTCTCCAAAAGAAGAAGCTGAAGCTTTTGTGGCCTTACAGTCCCTGATGTAAAGTGAAAATGTGTGAAAGGATCTTTAAAATATTGTTACTTCTTTAACTGGTTAAACTCTGTGATTGGTGCATCGCTCACAACACAGTAAAGCTGTTCATTACGTGCACAAAAAAAGAGGAAAAATGAATTTAGATGTTGTCCTGCAAGCAACAACATGCTAAACTGTAGAAGTCAAACTTCTATTGCTTTCATAGTGAAACCACATCATCTTGGGACAAATTAAAAATTTCAGTTTTCCCAGAATTATCCACACTCTGTTCATTTGGATCCCACCTGTTATCGTTCTCAGGTTTGAGCAGTAAACACAGAAACTGACCTCTGCACACACCAGGGAACGTCCCCAAGACTGTTTTATTTATTCTGTTTTTTTCACTTTCAGTTTCTCTCCAGCAGTTACAAGAAGTCATACGACTGCAGATCAGCACTTATACGATTTTACTTTCCTTCTGAGGCTCCAGGTTTATTTGTTTATGTGATGATTTATGGGTTTTATCACTTTTTCTTTGGTAACTTGCAACATACAGTTAAAGTTGATATGACCAGTGGCGCTGTGTTTCTACCACTATGACCTGGAGTTATTACTTTATTTGGAGAGTTTGGAGGATTATTGTGTTAATTCTGCAACTGCAGTGTTCTAAATGTGCATCAAACTGGGTGTTGAAATTACTTATGAATGTTTGTACAACAGGACTTATGAATCCACTCCTAGCCTTCATTTGGCACAAAAACCAGAATGTAAAGAAGCAAAAAACCAAACCAAACATTGCTCTGGTTACATAACAAACACTGACATGGACAGTTCTAGTTAATAGGTAGTTTCCAGTGGACATCTGAGACTAAAGGCCCAGGTGAGCAACCTGGTGATGGGGCACAGAGGTAGACTTGTATTCAAGACCGCCTAAACCAAGACAAAGACAATACCAAGACCAGAGGGTATCGAGACCAAGACAAGACCAAGACCAAGACAAAGTTGAGATGAGACCGAGACAAAAAAGTCTTTAAACTGCAGCCAGATGATGCTCCGTTTACAGGTGTCAGGCATATTTATGTGTTTTTGCGATGCACTCCTCTTCACCGCTGTCGACTGTCTCACTCACTTACTGAGAGGACAGACGCACACTCCACTTGACTGTCGCATCTCTCACCCTCTCTGTTTTTCACATAATGATATTATCCTATATCCTCGCATGTGGTTGGCCACAATATGGAGGGATTGGAGCATAGCTGAGCCACTGTGGGAGAGCTGAGCAGCGAAAGGAAATTAAGTGAGGAGCCGGCTCTCGCTCAATGGGAGTCGATTCTTCTGATTCACTACAAAGCACTCTCTAAGCACGGCTCTTAGAGCTGATGTTTTTGCGGACGACAGATTATCGAACGTTACGTTGTGTGTCGTGGATACTGTTGACTCTAAATCTCCCGACCACTAAGACCGAGACAGCGAGACCAAGACAAGACCAAGACCATGTAAAAGTGGTCTCAAGACCAAGACCATGTAAAAGTGGTCTCAAGACCAAGACCAGTCTTGGTCTTGAGACATCCAACTCTACAAAGAAGAACACCACCTACGTCAGGAAGAGGTCAAAGCAGGTGTGGCCAAGCAGGAAATGAGCAGAGCAGTGGGACTTTGGGACCAAGGAGAACAGATGTTTTGGCTAACCCGGTAAACTTCAATCGTCTTGAGAAAGAGACACCTTTCTGCCCCTTTGCTCTGGAAGCTGCTCCTTTGAATATCACATATCATAACTTGGACTGGGGGAAATAGAAGTTCTTCTACAAAATGTTTACCTCAGACCAATCCATGTGAATAAGTTAACAATGCTTTTAAATAACTTAAACAGATTAAAATACTGATCCTCTGGAATCACACTGAAACTAAAAAAATAATTAACTTTCAAACTGCTAAACTTCAATCAGATTAAGAGTTAAATATATTTATATTGTCTTTATCATTTTTTTTAACAAATGAAGAATAAAGAAAACTGATTTTCCTGCATTTCCCAACTCAGCAGAACAAAGTGATGAAGCGTTCTCCTACTGATACTGTATAAGCAACCTAACAATAATGACAATATCTGCATTTTAACTCAGTTACTGTATTAATTTAACTGTTAAGTCAATATTTCATTTGGACCATTTTTATATAATCTATAATGAAGGATCACATTTTACATGACAGTGTTCACTTGCAGGATCTAAGGAATAAATAAAAATCCACAGGATTTTATTGAAGTTGGTTTTGCTGGCTTTCCTTCCCAAGAGATACGTTTTTATTTACATTGATACTGATTAAACATGACTAAATTTTACTAAAAGAAACATTTTCTCTAAACAATTTATCAATGTGTAGCTAGGAATACAATCAAAATGTGTGATTAGGAGACAACAACCTGTGTTACATATGTAACTAACCAGAGGACAAAATGTGCAGACAGAATGTTTAATCTTATTCTAAGTTTATAAATGAACAACATTTTTCAGATTTATCATTAGACTTCAGACATGACACAACTGTAAAGATCACATCTGGTAGTAAATTTCTCAGTAATAAAACACAACAATTTATATTTATTATGTGATGTTATTCAAAGCAGAGAATTTAAAACACGGCATAGTGAATTCATTTAGAAAAGGCACTCTCAATAAATGAAAGAAAAACTTATCAGCCTTGTTTCTTTCCCATTATTTCTTCTTCCACACAGGTATAGAGGTCTGTCTGGGGGCAGCAATGCAACTGGTCAAGCATTCGCCAGAGTTTTTCAGACACACAAAACAAAATGTCACATTACATCGAGGGCAATCAACTGATGGGCAAGCCATCGTGCTGTGTTCCAACAGCAAACCACAGGTGGGACAGGCACGGACAGAGGGACAAACAAGGACTCCAGAATCAAACTCATCCTCATACTCGGACTCAAACTCATCGTCATACACATACCCATGGAATTTGATATCTGGGCATTTCTTTAGTGTTTCTAGGGATGGGTTGCAGCAGCCACGATTTCCACAGCGGTCTTTCCGAGGCCGCGCACCCTTCCACTCCCTCAAACACTGCCAGCAGAATTCAAACAGCCGTCCTTTTACTGCTGTGCACACTTTACAGAGGACATTCAAATCTGACCCATTCTCTCTCGTCACAGCGAATCCACATCCAGGACACTACATGGAGACAGAGATGGGGCAACATTTTATAAATAGCAAAATGTCTATTAAGTCTAAATTCACAGTATATAATAATATGTTGATGAAACACTTACCAACTTAGTAGTAAGTGTCTGCCTGGCAGCGTTGAATTCCATGGTTTTTTGAAAGTACTCCCTTTCTTCAGGGGTCAGAAGAGCCATTTTACAAACCTCTGCAAAGGTCCACTCAGCACTACAACCAGACCCACCACACACAAACCTGCTTCTACCCTTTATTAAAATATGGAGAGGTGAGAGAATGATTAGACTCACATGTCGGAAACAAAACACCAAACAAGTTGATGAGTTTTTTCAAGAAGTTACATTATTAAGAAATATGTCATCATACATCAGAAATGTCTTGCTATATGTACAAATATGTGATGAAACACAGAGTTTTGTTGCTATATGTTGTCTGAAAGTCATTTATGCTCTTTACGTTAGAGAAACACTCAAATTATCACATCTGTAACAGAACAGGTGGAATTCAAAGCTACACTGAAGCCTCACTGGTGTATTACAGGTTTCAGTGCAGAGGCAATTTAACTTAAATCATTTAAATGCTACAAGTTACAATAGAAAAGACGGAAGCTGAACATTTCTGACTGTTTTATTTATTTCCTTGAGAGCACAGCAGGTTTCTGCAAAGAGAAGTTCATGAATTTTCAGCAGTTCAACGCTCTGTGTGTTGATTTCAGTCAGCGTAGCTTCTTTCTGTCTCCGCTACATGGCAGTAAGCGTTACAGTCACACCAATAAAAAACAATGATGTATTGGCCACTGTTTTCATTATTCTTTATTTATTCACGTAGATGTAACATAGTCCTGTTAAGAATCAACGCAACCCTGCCAGATGCTGTTTTTATTTGTTTGTGTATTTTAACAAAGCCAACCTTCAGTGGCCTACCTGGTCCAACAACCTGCGACACCAGTTGGTGAGAGAGGTCGGGGTCACAGCGTGACCACAGGACATCTTAGCTCTGCGAGATATGAAGCCTTCATACAAAACTGAGAACAATCACACAGAAGTAAAAAATCAATGTCACACACGAATAAATGCGCATGCATTCTTTTTTACTCTGGTTAGTGTGAAAACACGTAAAACTATTTTTTTTAATTCTTTTCATTATTTATATATTTAGATTTGAATTGGTTCAATGTCACTTTGAAAAGTGCCCACATGATACTTACAGTCCAAATCATCCTCTCCATCTACAAATGTAAGTGTGGGGTCGTGCGGGTTGTAACACTTCTCCTGTTTTGCTGGCGCGCTTGAAGGCGTCACACTGAGAAACAACAACAAACAAATCAGAATGAACACTTCCAGTTGGACTTCAAAGAAGAATACTTTTCCTAGAGGCAGATACTTCTTTTTAACATGACGTTTGTGATCAGTGGCTTTGTGTTTCCCAATTGCCAGTCTTGGCAGCCGGGGATCACTCCGCTCCTGGCCGACGCCCGGCACACAATGCACCTGACCCCTATAGCGCCTCCTGCAGGTGGTGGGCCTGCGGGAGGATGGGCCCATGTCCCCTTTTCGGGCTGTGCCCGGCCAGGCCCAATGGACTAAGGCCCGGCCACCCTCCCCGGGCCTGGCTCCAGGACGGGGCCCCGGTAACCCTATCCCGGGCAGGGTAAACTGTTCCCTTGATGTTTTGTTCATGAGGGTCTTCTAAATCGCTCTTTGTCTGGTCCCTCACCGAGGACCAATTTGCCATGGGAGACCCTACCAGGGGACAAAAGCTACATGTGTTTTGTGGACTTGGAGAAGGCATTCGACCGAGTCCCTCGGGGTGTCCTGTGGGAGGTGCTGCGGGAGTATGGGGTGTCTGGCCCATTGCTACGGGCCATTCGATCCCTATACAACCGTTGCAAGAGCTTGGTTCGCATTGCCGGCAATAAGTCGGACTCATTCCTGGTGGGTGATGGGCTCCCCAGGGCTGCCCTTTGTCACCAGTTCTGTTCATAATTTTTATGGACAGGATTTCTAGGCGCAGCCAAATGGCGGAGGGCTTTCACTTCGGTGGCCTCAGAATCTCATCTCTGAGTTTTGCGGATGATGTGGTTCTGTTGGCTTCATCGGGTGAAGGCCTCCAGCTCGCACTGGAATGGTTCGCAGCCGAGTGTGAAGCAGCGGGAATGAGGATCAGCACCTCCAAATCTGAGGCCATGGTTCTCAGCCGGAAAAGGGTGGAGTGCCGACTCCAGGTAGGGGATGAGTTCCTGCCCCAGGTGGAGGAGTTCAAGTATCTCGGGGTCTTGTTCGCGAGTGATGGGAGAAGGGAACTGGAGATCGACAGACGGATTTGTGCTGTGGCTGCAGTGATGCGGACGCTGCACCGGTCCGTCGTTGTGAAGAGTGAGCTGAGTGTAAAAGCGAAGCTCTCAATTTACCAGTCGATCTACGTCCGGATACAAGCGGCGGAAATGAGCTTCCTCCGAAGGGTGGCTGGCCTCTCCCTTAGAGATAGAGTGAGAAGTTCAGCCATCCGGGAGGGGCTCAGAGTAGAGCCGCTGCTCCTCCACATTGAAAGGAGCCAGCTGAGGTGGTTCGGGCATCTGACAAGGATGCCTCCTGACTTACCTTACTCAGGTAATTGTTATTTTATATATTATGCTGTATGTTGTTCAATACATTTCTATGCAAAACAAGAGAAATTTCAATACACAGCAGTATATTCACAATTGAAACCAGATATTTACATACACTTTAGGGAAGTGTTTTTACTGTTAAACATCAATTTAGAGTAAACAGAATAAAGAGAGAGAGATGTCTATTTTTGTATCACTGTCGTCAAATTTAGGAGTACATATACACTAAGTTTATTTTTAATTAACAAGAAAACTGCAGACGATTCCATTCTGAGCTTAAGAAGCTTCTGATTTAGGAGTAAAGTCCAGGTGAGTAAATTGGTGGCCGCATATAAGGCAAAACACAGAGCCCGTTTCTTTGACATGGGAAAATCAAGAGATAACAAGAGATAACAACCAAAACTGATTTGATTTTTTACAATTAAAAAAGTGTTTGTGTTTTTATCTGGAGAGTATGTAAAAATCTGGTTTATGATAAGTTGATGATAAGCCCAACAAGGCTAAATAGTTAAATAAACTTTTCTGAATCCAAATAGTGGACTTTGGTAGAATTAAAAAAATAACTGTAGTACAGGTCTATGATGATTTTCAGTGCGACTATCATCTAGTTTTTATTCTAGTTCTTTCTTGGTTAAGTCCTAAGTAGTCCTGATTTTGAACTGTTGTAGTCCTGTTTTAATTCCAGATCAGTTCTGGGTCTGGTTGAATTGGGGTTTAGTCCTCGTGCCTTGATACAGCCCTGATTTTGTTCTGCCTTGCTGCCTAATTAAAAAAGTAGATATATGGTGAAAAGGTAGAAAAAGTAGATATATAAGTACACATATGTCATGCATGTGTGATATTCTTTTTCTTATATGAAGTTATTCTATTTCGAACAAAACTCAAAACACAGCCTAATAAATCTTCAACTTCACAGCATGTTTATCAGTCGTTTCTACCCCCCCCCCCCCCTCCCCCCTCCACCCTTTAGGGCTAAGCCACGGGTGTATAAAGTGTCTGGCTCCGCCTCTGCTGTGACGCCAGACTGTGACACTGAACGATCACATCGCGCAGTTTACAACAATAACAAAAAAAGCCCGTGGAATCAGAGCAACAGGTGCATGCAGTGTTACCTGTGCTGCGGAGCCGGGTATGGGGCCATCGTCGCTCTGTACGCGGGAAACTCTGGATACAGGCGATAGACATGTGGCACGCTGATGAACGGAGCAACACCTAAATCTGGGTAAGGTGAAGGCACACCTGTGGTCCGGTTGAACATCTGGCTTGGATTTTACTGTCACTGCGTTCTGTCTCTGGTTACGGAAGAATATCCTGCGATGGACTGAGAGTTGCTTTTGCCTGCGCTGAATGTAGGCAACGATGCTCCTCCCTCTCTCTATTCGCGCGTGCGCGCCTATGTGTGTTTCAGGCTCGCACCTCTGAGAAGAGCGAAGAAAAAGTCCTTACCAAACTGGTAAATGCAAGGCAAAAAGTAAAAACAATTACCTGAAGTCTGGGATATAAAACTTTTTGAGACTTTCATTAAGATTATTAAATCCTCCAGCCAGCATTAAAAGGTGTGATGTGGTAGAACCTTTGTGAACGATTATATAAAAGTGAATTTAAAGACAGTAAATATATGACACACTTTATTTAACTCTTGAAAAATCAAGATGGTAAATTCCCAGTCCTTCCCTTTCCCCCCTCCTTCCCCTGTCCTCTCAGTTTTCCTGGGATTGATTCCAATCGTTTCATTTGGATTTCACCAGTTATCCTTTCAGCTGTTTGAAGAAACATACCCTCTGCACACACCAGGGAATGCCCCTAAGATTTTTTGTGTTGATATTTTTTCTTTCGATTTCAACCCAGCGGTTATGAGAAGTCACGTGACTACAGATTAGAATTCTTGATTATTTTATACACTTTTATTTCACATAATCCGTGTTAGTGCTACTGGGATTTGAGGTGTATTTATTTATTTTATAAATAAATCTGTTTGGGTTTGATTGCACTACTTTTGGGACCTTGCATCATGTAGCCAAAGTTGAGGAAAGTACCCGATCTACAGATCAGAGACTCTGGGTTGGATAATCTGAGTTTGTGCATGGGCTTCATGTGTTGTTTTTGTCATTGTGGTGTTCTGAATATGCATCAAACTGGATGTTAAAATGTTTTAATTTTTTATATGGTTATACAAAATGACTAATGAACACCAGATCAGATCAATACCATGTTTATATGTTTACAATGTTATTTCCTGGTTGAAAGGAAACAACGAATGGACAACCCCGCCCCTCAGGCGAAGTTAAACAAATTGGTAACACACCTTGCACAAGTTGTTGCCTTCAGACAGATAACCTGAAAGGATCGCATCCTGACTTCCTAACAAAGTGATGTGTGCCGCCGCTGTATTGCCTGTGAGTCCGATGAGGGGGGTGAAACGGCGCATGAACCAGCTGCCAGACGTGACCCTGAGCGACGTCAAGAGGGTGCTGAAAATCTGCGCAAACGAAGGTACAAATATTAATTAATTAATTAGCTTAAAAAATATGAAATTATCGGTTCTCAGTGAGCTTACATTCAATGTTTTAAAACATGTTTTGCATTTGCGTTTTTCTCTAGCGCATGAAATTTACACATACAGTTACTTGGACCTGTATAATATCAATATAACTGCTAACTGCTGCCGTCCACCTTTACTTTCAACAATAACTTCTGCTACTGTGCTACTGTTCACTCTAAAGCGTGGAAGATAATATAGTTTTTTATAATGTCATTGTAGCTATATTTAGTCTAAAGGCTGCAAAGTAAAATCCGCTCTGACCCGTCTTATGTGTGTTTAGGATACACAAAGAATGATCAAGGAAAGTCACATGACCACGACTCTGCACCACTGTCCAAATGTGGAATCAAGCCCAGTTCAGCTGTGCAGACGGTGAGGAAGGTTCATGGCGGGTGAAGGAGTCTATCATTAATTTGAGCTTTCTTCACATGTCACGTCTCCTTTCACTCTCAACACTAATTTAATACTACGTGGAAAAATGATTAATTTTGTGTACATTTTTATCTTACATTTTTATCGTAACTTTATATTTGGGTATAAAAACATGAACTGACTCTGAAGTTACTCATTGCATTTCAAAAATTGTTCCACTTAGAAAACCGGTGACATGTTTCAAAAAAAAAAAAATTTTGTTTTTGTTCTGTTGTTATGATATGTAATCTAAGAAATGTGTTAAGCGCTGTTTAACAAAGGTACTAACTGTCACCTCTCATAACCTTAAGATGGAGAACCTGGAAGGATTAAGGCTTCATCTCCTAGGAATGATTGAAATCATCATTATCTGTCCTGATGGTCAGAGGCATTCGATTTGGCTGCACAGGATACAGCTGGAAGCAATGATTGTGGGCTGTTTTAAAGGGGAAGTGCTGAAAAAGCTCTTCATCCTTGGTAGGTTACTTAAAAACTGAAAACAAATACATTAAAAAAATGTATTTATCACTACTAAGTGATTCTACATTCAAAAACTTGGTTTTGTATGTACCTTATTTTTTATTTTTTGTATTTTTTATTTTATGTTATACGTATGGTCACTTAGACTAAAATTGCTTAGCTGCTAACTGCTACCAGTCACCTTTATTTTCAATCAAACTCTAATGCAGGGAAGATAATATGATTATTTATAACATATGTGCAGTTATGTTTAGTCTAAAGCTGCAACTGCAAAGTAAAACCCTCCCTATCTGTGTTAAGTTTTTCTAGATTACACTTTGGAAAATATCAAACTGCACTTTAATGGCAAGCCACTGGATGACAACTCTGCATCACTGGCCGATTGTGGAATCAAAGACGGCTCAGCTGTGCAGATGACGAGGAAAGTTGATGGAGGCTGAAGGAGTCAACAATAAATTCATCTGAATGCATCAAAGTTACAGGAAACACTGAACTATAAATACACATAAGTAACAAAATGCATGATTCTCATTGGTGTGACATCTGTGGTTTTCATTCTCCTTTGCACTTTCTTTACATTTTACAGTTTGTGTCATATCTATGCTTGACACTAATTAAATATTAATTGGAATAATTAATGATGAATTATTGTGTACATTTTTCATGTAAATTTCTATTTTTTATAACAACAAGTTGGTGGACCTTCTGTGCTCACAGTCAGAGGGGTGTGTGTGTGTGTGTGTGTGTGTGTGTGTGTGTGACCTTAGATTATTACGTTTTTTGAAAGAAATCAAAATAAATCTAATGGTACTTAGAGCAAGATCCACAAAACAAATGCTGAAATAACAAGTGTATTTTCAGGTTCCCATTTTACACATTATCCTTTTCTGATGTAGATAAATAAAGCATATCAGCAAATGTTAATGTTCTGATCACTGATGCCTGAATGTTTGGTAGTTTCCACTTTTTCTGTCAGTGACAGCTTTTGAAATCATGTTTAATAAATTCTTTCTAAGCTGAGCTGAAAGGCATCATGATGATCATTGTTTATGTGTTTCAGTTATAATTAAACTTGTTGATGCACAAATGATTCTGGATTAAGTTTTTAAATTGATGTGTTTATTTTCTGCAGCATGTTTTGTTCTATTAGCAACCAAGCAATTAAGGTAATCCTCAGAATATGTTAAACGACTAAAATGTAAATATAGAAAAAAAGAAATAGAAATCTCGCTTTCTCCTGGTTTGCATTTTTTAACGTTGATAACAGAGAAGACTGTCTCAGAGGAGTCAGACAGTCATAGAGAAAATTAAATATAAAGGCTTCCAGTTTTCAACTTGAATTTTGAGAAAAATTTGTACTAGATTTTCTCTTCCTGTAAATACTTCTATCAACATTGGCACATTTGGACCGCATTTTTTGATAAAGTATTATGAAGGATCACATTTTATAAGATCATTTATCTATATGAGCTCCAATCAATAAGCAGGCAGGAAGAAAATAGGCCAAAGGTTTACATCAAATGAGGTGTTGCTAACTTGTTCACATGTATGCATCAAATTTGGCGATAAATGCTGTGTTTTATATTTACACACATACTAGTCTTTAATAGTCAGCAAAAGAAGATGCAACATTGGTTGCACATAACTCGAATTGTAAGATGTGCTGGGCATGTAATTTAGGTTTATATTGTTGGATTGTCATTTGTGCTTAGAAACACATACTCATATATGCTTAGAGGTATATAATCAATTGTATGTTGATAGAAGGTCTGATCCTTAGTAGTCTGCAAGCACTGCATTCTGGCATGGACACACATTCTTAGGTCATGAGAGAGGTCGTACCTTCTCTTTCTGATTTATACTATGGGAGGACACCTACTCTGTATCTGTTTAAGTATATGAGCCTTTTGTTTAGGTGGTCTGCTGTGTTCCTAGCACCGGAACCCTAGCTTTGGGGAGTCATTCGCAGAGTCATATTTTGACACACGCACACGCGTACTTACAAATACACAGAGGCAGGTACTCTTTGTTCACATGTATGCTTGTGTAAAATGTCATATGTTAATGAACCTATGCATATTCATGTACCACAGTAAAGAGCAGTGCCCCGGGGGAGCTAAATGAGAGGGACTGGGGTTCAAGCGGCAGGAGCAGCGCTCGTCTCGCTCTCTCTCTCCTGCACGAGATCACACACAGAGCTCTGGTGCGTCTTGCTTTTGCCATTGTAGCAGAATTGTCTCTGATTGTTCCAGGGATGGTGTTGTGCCCTAGACGACCCTATCAGTAATGACGATACCATGTAACAATAAGTCATTTTACTTGTTCTAAATGTGTGAAGAGAAAATGATAGCAAAACTGCTTAAAACTTCTGGCACTCTACAACCCCCTGCCATGCTTATTTGATAGCCTTCA
Source organism: Astatotilapia calliptera (assembly GCF_964374335.1). Taxonomy (NCBI): domain Eukaryota; kingdom Metazoa; phylum Chordata; class Actinopteri; order Cichliformes; family Cichlidae; genus Astatotilapia; species Astatotilapia calliptera. The sequence continues at coordinate 42,957,395 of NC_137424.1, read as the reverse complement.
TTCCAGGCCTACAAAATGGTTTCCTATGTTTATTATTGCAAAATAAATAAAGAAACCAGAAAAGCACCAAAGTGCCTGTCAATCTCTCGTTCCACTCCCCCATCATTAATGAACAAGTCCTTGAGATACTTGAAATCTTCCACTCAGGGCAGCAGCTCAATCCAGACCAGTGGTGCTGATGTGCACTCCACCCATTTCCAGCTGAGAACTGTGGTCTCACACTCGGAGGTGCTGATTCTCAGTCCAGCTTCTTCATGCTCAGCTCAAATACCTAAAAATAACTGAGATATGAAAAAGCTTGTTTTGAAAATTGAAGCTTTTGAGACCTCACAGTCCATGAAGTGAAGTGAAAATGAGTGGAAGGATCTTAAAAATACTGCAAATTCTTTAACTGATCAAACTGTGTAATCGGTTCATGACTCACATCGCAGTAAAGCCACGTTTGGCCGTTCATTACCTGCACAAACACTGAGAAAGAAAAAATGAATTTAGAAGATCTTGCCCTGCAATCAACAAACTGTAGAAATCAAACTTTTATTGATTTCATAGTGAAACAACATTATCTGTAGACAAATTTAAAGGTTCAGTTTTCCCAGAATTATCCACACTCTGTTCATTTGGATCCCAGCTGTTATCCTTCTCAGTTTTGAGCAGTAAACACAGATGCTGACATCTGCACACACCAGGGAACGTCCCCAAGATCGTTTTGTTTATTTTGTTTTTGCTACTTTCAGTTTCTCTCCAGCAGTTACAAGAAGTCATACGACTGCAGATCAGCACTTATAAATAAAAGTGTTAGTGCTGCTGAGAGTCCAGGTTTATTTATTTATGTAATGATTAATGGGGTTTATCCATTTATCTTTTGTAAACTTGCATGGTGTAGTCAAAGTTGATCTGACTAGTGGTGCTGTGTTTTTAGTGTTATGACCTGGATTTATTATTTTATTTGAAGAGTTTGGGGGATTATTGTGATATTGTGCCACTGCAATGTTCAGAATGTGCATCAAACTGGATCTTAAAATTATTTAATCTGAATGTTTGTACAACAGGACTTTTGAATCCACTCACAGCAACCATTTGGCACAACAACCAGGATGTAAAGAAACAAATAAACCAAATGAAACATTGTTCTGGTTACATAACAAACACTGATGTGGGCAGTTTTTAGTTGTTGGGTGGTTTCCAGTGTTCATCTTAATTGAATTATGTTGTACAACAAGATTTACTTCTATACTCAGCTATGAGGCATTATGATGAGCATTGTTTACTTGTTTTACTTTTAGTTGAACTTTTTGGTTTACACATCATCTTGGGTTCCATGTTTAAAACTTAATGTGTATTTTCTACAACTTTTGTTCTGCCGGAAACCATAGCAATGCAGGCACCATCTCAGCAGCTGCCCGCACACTACCTGTGCACCACGATCAGTTGCTGAAGGCAGTGGCTGAGAGCTCACCCTTATCTCACAGTCTCAGGCCTGCTTTTCTGAGGTGTGCATATATCATAAGCTGGATTTGGGGAAATAGAAGTTCTTCTTTAAAATGTTTACCTCGGTGCAATTAATGCTGTGATTTACATGTGAAGAAGTTAACAATGTTTCAAAATAATTTAAACAGAGTAAAAAGTACCCCTGAATCACACTGAAACTAGAAATTTAAGTGGCTATTTTCCAAAGATCAAGATTAGGAAAACCTGGTGCAAAGAGGAACACAACCGATTTTAGGGAGAGGTTGAAGCAGACATGGACAAACACTAAATGAGTAGAGCAGTGTGGCTGTGAAAGCATGGACGTTTTGCCTTGCCTGATAAAGCTTTATGTCTAGGAAAAGGGCAAGACACCTTTCTGTTCCTTTGCTCTGGATGCAGTTTGAAATATCACATTTCAGAACTTGGATTTGAGGAAATAGAAGATCTTCTGTGAAATGTTTTTAAATCATTTCAATAGAGTAAAACATATACTGATCCCCTGGAATTACACTGAAACTAGAAATATAAGTTAACTTTCAAACAGCTAAACTTTACTCAGATTAAGAGTTAAAAACGTATATGTTGTCTATTATCAGATTTTTGGGGTACAAATAAAAAAACAGAATAAAAACAGGTTTTCCTCCATTCCCCTACTCAAACAGCACAAAGTGATGACGCCTTCTCCTGCTGACACTGTATGAGTAACCTAACAATAATGAAAATATCAGCATTTTAACTCAGTTACTGTATTTTCATTTTATTTGTACCACTAAAAAAATAATGTACCATAAAGGATCACATTTTACATGACAGTGTTACACTTACAGGACCTAAGGAATAAAATGGCAGAAAGAAAGAAAAATACACAGGATTAAAAATGGTTTTGCAGTGTTTTCTTCCCAGAGATGCGTTTTTATTTACATTTCTATATTAACTTTTATTAAAAATAGCAAGGTTTTATTAAAAGAGAAGTTTGCTCGGAACAGTTTAGAGGAAACAAGAGCAGTCCTCACGTACTTAGGAAGTACTTAGGAATACAAACAAAAATGTGTGTTAAGGAGATGACACGGGTTATATATGTAACTAACCAGAGGACAGCATGCGCTTACACACAGTGTTTAAGTTTCATTCCCATTATTTCTTGTGCCAAACAGGTATAGAGGTCTGTCTGGGGGCAAGAATGCACACGGTTTTTGTACATTCAACAGGCTCCTTCAGACACACAAAGCAAAACCTCAAATTGCATCGAGGGCAAACAACAAATTTACAAAGTCTCTTGCTGTGCTCCAACAGTAACCCACAAGTGGGACAGGCACGGACCGAGGGACACACACAGACACCATGATATGAATTTAATGTCATATCTGGGCATTTTTCTAATGTGTCTAGTGACGGGTTGCAGCAGCCATTGTTTTCACAGCGGTCTTTTCGAGGCCGTGCTCCCTTCCATTCCTTCAAACACTGCCAGCAGAATTCAAACGGCCGTCCTTTTACTGCTGTGCACACTTTACAGAGGACATTCAAATCTGATCCATTCTCTCTCGTCACAGAAGATCCACATCCAGGACACTACATGGAGACAGAGGTGAGACAATTAATACCTGATGAAATGTCTAATTACAATTCTACATTTACAGTAAACATAATATTAAAATGAAACTCTTACCAACTTAGTAGCAATTGTCTGCCTGGCAACGTTGAATTCCATTGTTTTTTGAAAGTACGTCTTTTCTTGAGGGTCCAGAAGAGCCATTTTACAAACCTCTGCAAAAGTCCACTCAGCACCACAACCAGACCCACCACACACAAACCTGCTTTCACCCTTTATTAAATAAGGAGAGGTGAGAGAATGATTAGACTCACATGTTGGAAACAAAACACCAAACAATTTGATGAGTTGTTTGTTTCCCCCTGTAAGTTACATTAAAAATCATAAATAGTGAAATATTTCATAAAACATCAGAACTGTATTGCTATATGTGGTAATTATTTGTCCTCCAGGGCCTTCGCTCCTGGCCGCCACCCGGCACACAATGTACCCGACCCCTATGGCGCCTCCTGCGGGTGGTGGGCCTGCGGGAGGATGGGCCCATGTCTCCTCTTCGGGCTGTGCCCGGCCGGGCCCCATGGACTAAGGCCACCAGACGCTCGCCCTCGGGCACCCTCCCCGGGCCTGGCTCCAGGGCGGGGCCCCGGTAACCCTATCCCGGGCAGGGTAAACTGTTCCCTCGGGGCAGACCCAGGACACGCTGGAGAGATTATATCTCTCGGCTGGCCTGGGAACGCCTTGGTATTCCCCCGGATAAGCTGGAGGAGGTGGCTGGGGAGAGGGAGGTCTGGGCCTCTTTGCTTAGGCTGCTGCCCCCGCGACCCGGCCCCGGACAAAGCGGATGAAGATGGATGGATGGTAATTATTTGATGAAACACACACATGATTATCACAGCTGTAACAGAAAAGCTGTAATTCAAAGCTTCACTGAAGCCTCGCAGAGGGCAGATCAGTCAGCCAGCATGCACAATCAACCGTGTAGAAAAAGAAATGTGTGATCTATTAAAGGTTTAATTAATTTACAGTTAATTACAATTTGCTCTGTGTGTTGATTTAGGTCAGCGTAGCTTCTTTCTCTCTTTCTCTTTACATGACAGTAAAAGTCACAATCCAATTCATTACAAAAAATAACGATGATATAATTGCCACTGTTTTCAAATTTATTTATTTATTTATTTATTCACATTCATGTAACATTGTCCTGTTAAAAATCAATGCAACCCTGCCAACCCTTGTTATTTATTTATATATGTCTGCTTGTGTATTTTAACAAAGCCAACCTTCAGTGGCCTACCTGGTCCAACAACCTGCGACACCAGTTGGTGAGAGAGGTCGGGGTCACAGCGTGACCACAGGACATCTGAGCTCTGAGAGATTTGAAGCCTTCATACAAAACTGAGAACAATCACACAGAAGCAAAAAAAAAAAAAAAAAAAAAAAATCAATATCACAGGAATAAATGCCGATGCGTTTTGTTTGACCGTGGTTCATGTGAATGCAGGTAAAATTATTTTATTTTATTACTATCATTATTTTAATATAAGAGTTGAATCTGTTCGATGCCACTTTGAAAAGTGCCCACGTGATACTTACAGTCCAAATCATCCTCTCCATCGACAAATTTAAGTGTTTTGTCATGAGGGTCGTAACACTTTTCCTGTTTTGTTGGCACGCTTGGTGGCGCCACACTGCCAAACAGCAACAAACAGATCAGAATGAACACTTAACGGTTTCACTTCGAAAAAGAAAATCCACCTGAAGATAAAATAGTGTGTTCGCGGCAGTGTTGCGCAAATTTCGGATACTTGCACACGTTTCGTGTTTCTTCTTAATATAAACTTTTTGATCAGTATCACTGCGATGTCAGACTGTGACACTGAATGATCACATCGCGCAATTTGCAACAATAGAAGTCAGAGGTGTGGACTCGAGTCACATGACTTGGACTCGAGTCAGACTCGAGTCATTAATTTTATGACTTTAGACTTGACTTGAAAAAATGTTCTAAGACTTGTGACTTGACTTGGACTTTTACACCAATGACTTGGGACTTGAATTGGACTTGAACCGGTTTACTTGAAAAGACTTGATATTTTACCCCAAATATAAAATTTAACATGCATATTATATAGAGATTGAAAATGTGACGTCATTCAGGGGTAAAACCGCAAAGGATTCTGGGAACTCGTGGCAAGCGGTACTAGCGCACACAGCCTTTCAATTGAAATCAGTCACACAGCGATAAAAAGAAACACAAAAATGTCAAGAAGCTGTTGTATTATTAACTGCAATAGCCGGTCGCATGACAGCCATGGGAAGCCGACGGGTAAAGAGATCGGTTGTTATCGGATTACGTCGTTGAAGAGAAATTGTTCGAGCCATGTTTCCGAAGTAACAAAGACAAGACGGATGGTCTGGATTGCAGCCATTCAAAGACCAAATATAACGTCCCAGAACACTCCAGCTCACAGGTTAGTCTGCTCCAAGCATTTACACGAAGGTCAGTCTGCTGTTGTAGTTAATGCGTCATTTTCATAACATAATTGATGATATAGGTTACAAGCAAGTCTGGCGCTGAACAGAAATTGTCGCGCTATGCTCCTTTATTTATTGTGCATAAATAGTGAATTGTCCTGACACAATATTGCGTTTCGCTTCTGTTATTATGGTACATTGACAAAAACACATACTTTTATTCACAGGGTAAAACAGTTGTTTTGTATCACTAATTGCCCAGTGCGATTACAACATACAATATTATTGTCACTGCTGCATTTCTGTGATGCTACCAGAAATTATTTCCACTGCTAATTAATTACCGTTGAGCTCAAAGGTCCTATTAATAAACGGTTAAGGAATGTGTATTTATGACGACGATTTGTGAGACTGGTAAACTTATGATACGTACGATGGTCTTTCGTTCTACACGGTGCATTTCAAGGTCCTGCACCCATCCGTCGGTAAACTGTACCTGGGCTTGTTGCAGTGACCTGAAGTTACTAAACTTCATGAGTGTATGCACTCACTCCAAGAACCGTATGATTATAATTATGCATATAAATATGCTACGATGAGATAGCTGACTTCATCTAACTAGCAAATGTTGTCCAGGCTACGTTGGTGATACAGTTTTTTTTAATATGTATGATATTTTTGTCATGCGATTTTAAAGCCGGTCCTACAACCGCATCCAAGAATGACATGCAGCTTATCTCAGAACTGTCGGTGAAAATTATTCTTGGAGCTAGGTTTAATTGAGCTGCATTTTAAAGAGGTGCAATTTCACAATTTGTGTATATTTTCTAAGTTCACTATTTTGTCATGTGTTGAGAAAAACACAGATTTAAAAATTACATGGTCTAATATTTACATTTAGCATATAACTGCAACATGCTTTTTTTCGTTTTTTTTTTAAAGACTCGAAAGGACTTGAAATTCAAAATTTCAGACTTGTGACTTGACTCGGACTTTTACACCAGTGACTTGAGACTCGACTCTGACTTGCCTGACATTACTTGAGACTTGACTTGAGACTTGAGGATAAAGACTTGAGACTTACTTGAGACTTGCAAAACAATGACTTGGTCCCACCTCTGATAGAAGTCCAAACATAAGAATCGTTAGCAGTGAAATCAGACCAGCAGCTCGCACACACATCAGTCAGTAAACCACGCAGAGTGTTACCTGTGGGCCAGGGCCATCGTCGCTCTGTCTGCATACAGCCGAGACACATCTGTCGCGGTGACGAACACCGGAGCAACACCTGACACTGGGTAACGTTTGGCGTATAAGGTGTCGAGCGTCTGACCCATGGTCGCTCTGTTAAAAATAATAGCAAAAAAAAAAAAAAAATCCGTAAAAATTCAGGTTGGTTGTTGTTAGGTTCGTTCTTGCACCGCAGTGCAACATATCATGACTCAAAGCTACAGATCCTTGAATCTGTCACTTCCTAAATACATCTCTCCACCCCTTAGTTTCACACTCCTCCGTCTCTTCCTCTCTCTTGTTGCTGGTGCTGCCGTAGATGGTGCAGAAGCTGCAGCCCTGCAGTTAACATGTCGGATCATTTAACAAAGTTTTGGTGCATCTATTTTTTAAAATATTTTATTTAGCAGTTTTAGTACAGAATATAAATAAAGAACTAATTAAAAAAATAGTCCACACAAAAAACAGACAACCATGTTGAGACATTAGAGACTCAAAAAAGAAGAGAAGGTACAGATGTAACACTTCCAGCTCTTCAAGAATCACAGACGCTCAGAAGGGTTGGCTTTTCACAGTTTACTTCTGCAGAAGACATAAAACACATTCAACAGGTGTCTTCTGGTGGTACCGGCAATTGTAGCTCCCTCACAGTGCAAGCGCGCGCTGTGAGGAGCGGAAGCCTTAGCAGCTTCTAAACGTTAGGGTGAGATCCGGTTTCTGGGTTTTCAAAATAAAATACAATTTAAAAAAAAAAGATAAAATTCACACTTAAAATGATAATTAAGAACAGGTAAGTGCATGTTTTTCATATGTATTATTAACTCTGTTACACTCACCCCCACTGAATTTTATCAAATTTGAGCCCCAGGTACCCACACTAGTATGCACCAACCAACCAGAGGTCAAAAATCACAAACACCAACTAAACGTATCCCTAAGGATGAAGTGGGGTGGGAGCAGCGCCAAACTCCCAACCCAGCAACTGGCAGCAGGGTGCCCGAAATACACCCTACTAATAACCCCTTACAAGGTGTGTACCATGGCTCAACAGAAAGAAAAAAAAATGTAGAGTACATAACAGCAAGTACAAATCCCATCATTCGGGTAGGCATATAAACAGAACATTTAGTTAGAGAAGGACGGGATCAAGGGCTTACAAACTGACTTCACGTCAAACCTGTCACGAACCACGACTTGATTTGACATTGTCTGGATCAGTCTATTCACAGGTTTGACAAGTCGCCCAAGTCTGGTTCTGATCTGGGAACCATTCCCGGTTTGGCTATAGTCAACCATTGGGGACTGAGCAGCAATGGCAGGAGCAACTACATCCACCACTACGTCAGGTGTAGTAGAGCATACTTGTACACCCTCCCCACAGCTCGTAGCAATATTGACCTCCTGGGACGCCATGCTAGAACCGGTTTGGTCAAAGTTCACTTCAACAGACAAGGCCGATGCGGCTGGCAAGACTGAATCCACGCTTGAAACATCAGTAACATCTCCCTGAGACTGGCTGGACTCCGTCAACTGCGACACCCATGCAACTGTCCTCTCTCCAGGGTCCAGAGGTTCAGAGATAACCTCCAGGTCAGCTGTCCCACCCATGGCATTGGGTGAGCGGTTACCATGAGCACCAACACAGCTCACAGCAGGGGCATTCAAATCCCCCTCCCCAGACGCAGCCCCATCATCATCTTCAGGCGCCGTGTTTACATCCCACGTAGAGGAGACGTGATCCGAGGTTCCAGCATCATCCTCCAGGGGCAGGAAATTCGCCACCAACAGCAGATTCCGGTGGACCACTCTCTCTCGTCCGGAAACAGAATCACGGATCTTGAAAGTGTGAGTATCATGGTTCACATCGATCACGGTGTAGACCGTTGACTCCCACCGATCAGCAACCTTCTTCTTTCCCCTCTCTTTCTTGTTAGCAACCAGGACTCTGTCACCAACCTCAATCCTGGAACCCTTCACTCTCCTGTTATAGAGTTGCGAGTGACGACGCTTCTCCTGCGTAGCTCGGGTGCGTGCAATGACCATTGCTTCCTTCACATCTTCCCTGAGGGAAACCACATACCTGTCATAACAGGTAACAGCAGGATCGCTCAGGACAGAGCGGAACAGAATGTCAACATGTCTACATGTTTTACGTCCATTGTCTTCTGATTGAATCTGTACAAAATGGAAAAACACTTATTCTTAACGTGCGACCAAACATTAGGTAAAAGGGTGCGAATCCAGTTGTCTCATGTGCGGTGCAGTTGTACATGAACGTCAGAGTCTGTAGCCGACGTGGCCAGTCCACTTTCGAGTCTGGTGGTAGGGCACGAATCATTCCACCCAGAGTCCGGTTGAAGCGCTCCACACTGCCGTTCCCCATCGGGTGGTAAGGTGTCGTGTGTGTCTTCTTCACACCAGAGACTCTGAGGAGCTCACTTATCAATTGGCTCTCAAAATTAGCACCCTGGTCGCTGTGTATCCTTTCCGGAAACCCGAACACACAGAAGTACCTGTCCCAGAGAAGCCTTGCAACCTGTTTGGCCGACTGGTCCTTGCATGGGAAGGCCTGCGCCCAGCCAGTGAAGTGGTCTGTGATGACCAAGACGTCGACGGACTTGTTGTGTGAGGCCTCAGCCGACCAAAAGTCGATGCAGACCAACTCCAACGGTCTGGACGAGGACACGCTGACCAAAGGAGCACGTCCCTCCGGTTCGATAGTTTTACTGACTACACAGCGCTGGCATCCCCGTACATGGTCTCTCACATCACGCCCAAGGTTCAACCAGAAAAATCTCTTTCTAGCCAGGTCTAAACTCCTGAACTGGCCCTGGTGACCGGCATCATCATGGATTCCTCGGAGGACCTCAGCCTTCAACGAGTCAGGAACCACGAACTGCAGTCGTCTGTTACCTGATATCTGGTCTCTGGAAACTCTGTACAACACGCCGTTGTTGAGGACCAGCTTCTCCCAGTGGCTCAGGTATCTTTTAACAAGGATTAGGTCCCCTACCCGCTCTCTCCTCGAGGGTCTCCTGTGTCTCTCAACGTAGAAGACGACGCGGGAAAGCACTGCATCCTGCAGCTGTGCGTCCCTAAGTTCTCTCTCTGAATGGGCAGGTAAGGCCTCCAGACCGGGGGACACCATCTGTGGCAGGTGATGTAAAGCCTCTATTGCTCTCCCTCTTGGGCCGACATCCCACTCGACATGTGACTGCAAAACAGCTGTGACAGCATCTTCAGCCAGAACCAAGGGATGCAGACTCTGCATGCCTTGGGACATGATGGAAGCTCCACCACCGGATCCACCATTCACCTTGCAGTCGGTGGACCACCGAAACGCCCCCTGGATTGATGCATGTGAAACATCTTTTGCCTCATTAAGGAAGTCTGCATATCTCTCAGCCAGCAGTCTGTCACTTACATTATCCTTCACAAAAGGCAATCGGCTCAGGGCATCTGCCACAATGTTCTGACGGCCTGGGACATATTTAATGTCAAAGTCATAGCTTGCAAGTTTAGCCACCCAGCGTTGCTCACAACAGTCCAGCTTTGGCTTGGTTAAAATGTGGGTCAAGGGGTTGTTATCAGTCCAGACGGTGAACTTGTGACCTTTGAGCCAATGACTGAACTTGTCGCAGACCGACCACTTTAACGCCAGAAACTCCAACCTGTGTGCTGGATAGTTTCTTTGAGACTGAGACAGGGATTTGCTGGCAAAAGCAATCGGTCTGGGCTTGGTTCCACCGTCCTGGATTTGAGCCAACACTGCTCCAATGCCATCCAGTGATGCGTCTGTCGAAAGCAAGAAGGGGCGAGAGAAGTCTGGGTGAGCCAAAACGACTGTATTTAACATCAAGCTCTTGAGCTTCTCAAAAGCCTCCTCTTCTCTGGATGTCCAATCCGAAGCACTCAACTTCCTGCATGGCCGCCTCACCTTAGTTGTTCCCTTGCCCTTCTTCACAGCACCTCTCAGGAGCTCAAACAGAGGTCTGGCAACAGCAGAGTACATGGGGACAAAGTGTTGGTAGTAATTAATCATCCCCAAAAATGATCTGACCTTTCGTTGGGAAGGAGTCACTCCATCAGTGTCCATGAGGTCCACGCTCCTCATGTTTGCGATAACTTCGACTTTGGATGGGTCTGTTGATACCCCATTTTGATCGATGATGTGACCGAGGAACTTCACGGATTTCCTCAGGAAGAAGCACTTTCTGGGGGCCAGCTTCAAGTTATGCCCGCGCAGCCTCTCAAACACCATTTCCAGGCGCTGCAAGGCAGTGTCCTCGTCTGGAGCAAACACCAGGAGATCGTCCAGGTAACACAACAGGCTCAAATAATTCTGGTCACCAAAGATGCTGGTCATCATGCGCATGAAGCTTGCAGGGCTGTTGCACAGACCCTGCGGCAGCCGATTATACTCATATAGACCCATGGGCGTGGTGAAGGCAGAATATTTCCTATCATCTTCATGCAGCGTCATGTTGTAGAAGCCAGATGTCAAGTCCATGGTACTGAACAGGCTGTTTCCCCCCAAAGCAGCCAGACAATCTGCTTGATGTGGAAGAGGATGGGCATCCTTCAGGGTTCTCTTGTTGAGCCACCGGAAATCGTTGCAAATGCGTAGATCGCCATTCTTCTTCCACACGAGCACCAATGGTGATGCATACTCACTGGTCGATTTCCTGATGATATCCCTCTCCTCCATCTCAGTCAACACTTGTCTCAGCTTCTGGTACTGGCTTGGGGGCACACGCCTGTAGGGAAGTCTGAAAGGTCTGTTATCTGAGAGGCGGATGCGATGCACAAAGTTTTTGGCTTCCCCACAGTCGAGATGATGGCGGGAAAAGACATCCTCGTACTGCAAAACCAGGTCAGCCATCCTCTCTTTACACTGTCCCGATGTCTCACAGGACTCTATGTCAACATCACCAAGCCCAACAAGTTTGAGTTTCTCCGTCATGGAGGTGGGCGTGACTTGTGGCGACATGGCCGACTGATGGCTGCTAGCCAGAGTTGTCTCCTGGAGCGCTGAAGCATCAAAGTCCTCGAGCGCCACACAGGAGTACACATCTGCTAGTTTGGCGTTACGTCGCAGATGTACAGGCTGCTCAGACATATTGATCAGTTTCAATGGGACCCATCTATCACCCCACAAGGGAGTAACCAATCTAGCAACCAAAATCCCTCTGGGTGCTGAGCGGGATGACGAGGGCTCTGTCATCACTGTACTGCCAGGGGAGACATTGATGTTCTTTGGTAGTTTTCCCCATACCAGATATTCGCGACCCGGTTCAAGGGACACAGCTGAGTTACACCTAACCGTGCCCACTTTGTCCGGGACGTCCGAATCTTTCCATGGGGTCAAACCAGAAAGCATAGACAGAAAGTTTTCAGTCTCAAGGTTGGTCTTAGAGCAATTACTGAAGACCGTGTTCCAGTAGGGCTCACAACGTTTAGACTGGTGTAATATGTGCTTAATGACGTTCGTCCCCAGTATCAGGTCATCAAGCTGCCCTTGAACCACCAGGATGGGAACTATCATTCTGCAGCCATACACCTCCATCTCCACATTGAGGGCATACTTAGGCTTCACACGTAGTCCTCCACACCCAACAAGGGTCACATCCACTTTGATAACATCTTGATCAGATATCAGTCCAGACTCACGCAGAGTCACCTCGGCTGCTTCATTCATGCTGCAGGCCATGGATCCACTGTCCAGCATACCACCCATTTTCAAAAGCCCACCGAAAGTGACGGGAGTGTAGAAAAGACTGTCACTATTGCCGACTTTGTGAACGTTTTGGAAGATAACTTCAGAATCTTTGCATTTTTGTCTTGCCTCCTCATACACTGACTCCGCATCACAGGTATCAGCAGTTTGGGAGCTTCCTGTAAGACCTGCACTGCCTCCCACCGAATACAGGTCGGTTAGTTTCCCTCCGGCTGGACCTGGGTAGACGTACTAGCCGGGCAAGACAACCGAACATGGCCAGGAGCAAAGCATGAAAAGCACAGTTTGTCAGATAGGCAGTGTGATACTGTGGTATGTCTTGGATCACTGCAGACTTTGCAGGCATCCTCCCTCCTCCGTCTATTTCGCGAGAACTGATTAAACGCCCCTCTCCTTGGTGTCTGAGTGTTGTGGTGCTGCATTCTCTCCATCATGGCCTGAAACATATCCACCATCTGACCCATGAGCCTTTCCTCTGACTGTTGAAGATTTTGACTCACCGCGGTCGAAGGGGAGAAACTCAGACTTCCGACGAGGGGATCTCGTGTTGCAGTGGTGGAGGGGAACGAGTCCACTAACCCCTGAAAACCTGAGGATGGGGGCGAGAAGCTTCGGGAGCGTCCCTCCGGCACAGCAGCTGCAGGTGAGGCGTTCGGGTGTACGGTGGTGATCGTAGAATTATAGCCCTTCAACTGTGCAGCGCCGCTGGCTCTACCATTAGCACTCACCTCCCTTTGATAATCATCAATCCTTTGTTGTACGTCTCGAGCAGTCCACTCATGGACAGGCTTGCACTTGAAGACATAAGACAACTCGGGGTCAGGACAATGTTTCACAAACATACATGCTACTTCATGAGTTAAAGGGGTCGCTGTCTGCCCCTGTCTGCGTAGCCCCTCTATGGCTAGTTCAGCAGCCTTGTTCAGTCTTATCCAATAATCTACCGGGTTTTCACCCCTGGTAGGGAGCGTTGCATAAAAGTCAGCAAGAGGGAGGCACGATGAAGAATCACTGAAGTAATGGCGAAGGACACCAAAGACCAGATCAGGTTTCTGTTTGACATCAAGACCTGGGTCACTACGAAGAGCCACTCTGACCACATCTCTGGCCTTCCCCATTAAGTGGCTAATAATTTCGTCAGCCTGGCCATGAATGGGGACCTCTTGCTTCCACAGGTAGGTTGTTGCCATGTCAATCCAGTCCTGAACAGAACATCTGTCTGTGCCATCACCCCTAAAAATTTGAAGCTCCCTATTGGGCTTAACATGGACAGTTACATGTGGTACATCTCGAGCGGTACTGTTACATTGCTCAGTTTGAGTCTTAGAGTCACCAATCAGGTTCACAACGCCAGCTGACAACAGTTTAGTAACAATGGATTCACCAATCTGGGCTCCTATTTGCTCAACCATGTCAGTAAAACTGTGTACAGTATCACTGTCTCTAATTGGAGTGGAAACCTGGGGCATATCACCCACACCCCTACCGATGGGAATAAAACTCGGGCTTTGGCCTAGCCCAGTGTCACTGCTCACAGGACCAAACTGTGTGACATTACTGGCGTCAACTGCATGAACTAGTCCGGCACCTCTACCCTTAGGTAGTACTGGAGTGACAAATTTATCCATCGTCAAATCACACACTTAAGATAATAACTGCATGTGCACTCCGTTAGGGAGAGAAAAACAAACAAACCCAGAGATAAAAATAAGAAAAATAACAGTATAACAGTAGCAGAACGAGGGAAAAAAAAAAAAAATTATAATAATAATGTCCAAATAATTTGAGTGTATAACCACACGTTGTATATCAAAACACAGACACTTTCACCCTTGTCTTATTTCAGTCACACCCCTCACCTTTTTGTTTGTTTTTTTTTTTTTGGGGGGGGGGGGGGGGTTTCGCTTGTTTGGGTTTTTCTTTTGTCTAAACTCACTTGGTTACAACAACCCACATTCAACTTGTGAACAGCAGGGGAGCAGAACAGCAGCCACGGCGATGAGCATCAAGCTGATCTGAAGATCCGAATGGTCACGGCACCAGTGTAACACTTCCAGCTCTTCAAGAATCACAGACGCTCAGAAGGGTTGGCTTTTCACAGTTTACTTCTGCAGAAGACATAAAACACATTCAACAGGTGTCTTCTGGTGGTACCGGCAATTGTAGCTCCCTCACAGTGCAAGCGCGCGCTGTGAGGAGCGGAAGCCTTAGCAGCTTCTAAACGTTAGGGTGAGATCCGGTTTCTGGGTTTTCAAAATAAAATACAATTTAAAAAAAAAAGATAAAATTCACACTTAAAATGATAATTAAGAACAGGTAAGTGCATGTTTTTCATATGTATTATTAACTCTGTTACACAGAAACAAAGGATATCCTTCCCAATAGTAGTCATAGTTAATGTAGGAACCCTCAGGTAAACAAATGAATTGGCAAATAACTTTACAGAAAAAGTTGTCATAAAATGTGTTGACATAAAATGTTCTTATAAATGCAGATCGATGTTACACTGGGCCAAAAAAGGCTCCCACATCGTCCCAAATTAGTTTCGAGTGCCAAGTTTATTTAGTCTGAGCTTTTCCAGTTGTAGAACAGACGGCATCTTGTTGAGCCAGTACTCCAAACCTGGTTGGGTAGACTTCCAAGTCAGTAGGATGAGTTTCTTTGCCACCGCCATCCCAGGGTCCGCTGCCATCTGGAGATAGAGGGGCAGCTGACGTGACTCTGAGGACCATCCAAATATTGCCAGGTTTTAATTTGGAGAAATGTAACAAGAATATTATTTGAATATTATTTGTGAGCTTCAGCATATATAAATATAAATATTAAAAAATATATATATATATATATATATATATATATATATATATATATATATATATATATATATAAATATATATATATATATATAGCAGCCGTGGTAATCGGAGCACTAGGTGCGGTGACTCCCAAGCTAGGCGAGTGGCTCCAGCAGATCCCGGGAATAACATCGGAGATCTCTGTCCAGAAGAGCGCAGTCCTGGGAACAGCTAAGATACTGCGCAGGACCCTCAAGCTCCCAGGCCTCTGGTAGAGGACCCGAGCTTGAAGGATAAACCGCCCGCAGGGGCGTGCTGGGTGTTTTTTGTTTTTTTATATATATATACATCCAGCAGCTCGTCCCTGACTAGTGGTGCTGATGGGAGCTCCACACATTTCCAGCTGCGAACCATTGCCTCAGACTTGGAGGTGCTGATTCTCATGCTATGTAATGAGCTATGTAAAAGCTTGTTTTGAAAATTGTGACTTCAAAAAAAGAAGCTGAAGCTTTTGAGACCTCACACTCCCTGACCTTAAGTGAAAATGTGTGGAAGGATCTTAAAAATACTGCAACTTCTTTAACTGCTCAAACTATGTAATCAGTGACTCACATCACAGTAAAGGTGTTCATTACCTGCACAAACATCGAGAAAATATGTAAATTTAGAAGATCTTAACCTGTAAACAACAACATACTAAGCCGTAGAGATCAAACTTTAATTGCTTTCATAGTGAAACCACATCATCTTTAGACAAATTTAAAGGTTCAGTTTTCCTGGAAATATCTGAACTCTGTTCATTTGGATCCCACCTGTTATCCTTCTCAGGTTTGAGCAGTAAACACAGACGCTGACCTCTGCACACACCAGGGAACGTCCCCAAGATTGTTTCGTTTATTTTTCTTTTGTCACTTTCACTTTCTCTCCAGCAGTTACCAGAAGTCATACGACTGCAGATCAGCACTTATATGGTTTTGCTATATGTAATAAAAGGGTTAGTGCTGCTGAGAGTCCAGCTTTATTTATTTTTTTATCACTCTTTTATGAACGTACACCAGGTAGTCAAAGCTGATCCGACTAGTGACGCTGTGTTTCTTGGATTATGACCTGGATTTATTATTTTATTTAGAGAGTTTGGGGGATTATTGTGTTCCTTTTGCCACTGCAATGTTCTGAATGTGCATCAAACTGGATGTTGAAATTACTTAATATGAATGTTTGTACAACAGAACTTATGAATCCACTCAGGGCCACCATTTGGCACATCAACCAGGATGTAAAGAAGCAAAAACCAAACCAAACATTGTTCTGGTTACATATCAAACACATATACAGACAGTTCTAGTTAATAGGTAGTTTCCAGTGTTCAGCTGAATGACGGTGTTTGAAATCATGTTGAAAACCAGATTTGCTTCTACACTCAGAAGCATTATGATGAGCATCGTTTACATGTTTCATCTTTAGTTAAACTTTTTCGTTTACACGTCGACTTCAGTTCCATATTTAAATCTTAGTGTGTATTTTCTGTAATACATTTTCTGCAACCAAACCAATGCAGGCAATGTTCTTCATAATGTATCACTTAACCAGCACTAAGGGGGAGAGCAGAACATTCATGCTTGGAATACAAGCACCTAAGTTTACAATGGTTAACTGATTATCATTGCATCATAGGCCTTCATCATGGTCATCTGAGACAAAAGGCAACCTGGTGATAGGTCTAGAGGCCTGGGGCAAAAAGTAACACCACCTACATCAGGAAGAGATTGAAGGAGGTGTGGACAAACGGGGAATGAGCAGAGCAGTAGGACTGTGGGAGCATGGAAAAACAGATGTTTTGGCTAAACTGGTAAACCATTATCATCTTGAGAAAGAGTGAGACCCCTTTCTTCCCCTCTAGAAGAGGTTCCTTGGATCATCTTCTCAGCAGCTGCCCACAGCCTCTCCACGATGGCTGCTATCTGTGGCACCATGACCAGGTGCTGAATGCAGTGGGAAAGAGCTTAGCCTCATCTCACAGTCTCAGACTGGCTTTTCTGAGACAAGTATTATATATCATATATCGTAAGTTGGATTTGGGGAAACAGAAATTACTAAAATATTTGCCTCAGCGCAATTCATGCTGTGATTTACATGTAAATAAGTTAACTATGATTTTAAATGATTTAAACAGAGTGAAAAATATACTGATATCCTGGAATCACACCAACAACTAGAAGTTAAAGTTAACCTCTAAACAGCTAAACTTTAATCAGATTAAGAGTTAAATATTTTTATATTGTCCGTTATAAAATGTTTCACTAGAAATGAAAAACAAAGAATGAAAACAGGTTTACCTGCACTCCCCAACCCAACACCACAAAGTGGTGAAGCCTTCTCCTACTGAGACTGTATGAGTAACCTAACAATAATGAAAATATCTGTATTTTAACTCAGTTACTGTATTAATTTAGCTGTCCATTTCTACCATTTTTAAATAATGTATAATGAAATATCACATTTTACATGACAGTGTTCACTTACAGGATCTAAGGAATAAATAAAAATCCACAGGATTTCATTGAACAGTGTTTTGCTGGCTTTCCTTCCCCACAGATACATTTTTATTTACATTTACACATTGACATTGATTAAACATAACTACTTTGAAAAAAACATATTCTCTAAACAACTTATTATCATGTAGCTAGGACTACAAACAAAATGTGTGGAAATGAGACGTCACAGGTTAATTAAATCTGTAAGCAACCAGAGGACAGCATGTGCACACAGAATGTTTAACCTTATTCTGAATTTATAAATGAACGACATTTTTCAGATTTATCATTACAGTTCAGCATAACACATCTGAAAAGATCATATTTGGTAGTAAATTTCTCACTAATATAACACAATAATTTTTGTTTATAGCCTGATGTTTTTCAAAGCAGAGAATTTAAAACACAACATAGTGAATGTATTTAGAAAAGACACGCTCAGTAAAAATAAAGTGAAACTTAACAGCAGTGTTTCTTTCCCATTATTTCTTTTGCCACACAGGTATAGAGGTCTGTCTGGGGGCAGGAATGCACCGGGTCATCTGACATTTGCCAGAGTGCTTCAGACACACAAAACAAAACGTCCCATTACATCGAGGGCAAACAACTGATGGGCAATACTTCTTGCTGTGCTCCAACAGCAAACCACAGGTGGGACAGGCACGGACAGAGGGACAAACAAGGACTCCAGAATCACACTCATCGTCATCGCCATCCTCATCCTCATCCTCATCCTCATCGTCATCCTCATCGCCATCCTCATCGTCATCGCCATCCTCATCGTCATCCTCATCGTCATCGCCATTGTCATCCTCATCGTCATCCTCATCGTCATCGCCATCCTCATCCTCATCGTCATCCTCATCGTCATCGCCATCCTCATCCTCATCGTCATCGTCATCCTCATCGCCATCCTCATCCTCATCGCCATCCTCATCGTCATCGCCATCCTCATCGTCATCCTCATCGCCATCCTCATCCTCATCCTCATCCTCATACTCATACTCATACTGACACAATGTGATATCTGGGCATTTCTTTAGTGTTTCTAGTGATGGGTTGCAGCAGCCACCATTTTCACAGCGGTCCTTTCGAGGCCGTGCACCCTTCCACTCCCTCAAACACTGCCAGCAGAATTCAAACGGCCGTCCTGCTACTGCTGTGCACACTTTACAGAGGACATTCAAATCTGACCCATTCTCTCTCGTCACAGCGAATCCACATCCAGGACACTACATGGAGACAGAGGTGGGGCAACATTTTATAAATAGCAAAATGTCTATCAAGTCTAAATTCACAGTATATAATAACATGTTGATGAAACACTTACCAACTTAGTAGTAAGTGTCTGCCTGGCAGCGTTGAATTCCATGGTTTTTTGAAAGTACTCCATTTCTTGAGGGTCCAGAAGAGCCATTTTACAAACCTCTGCAAAAGTCCACTCAGCACTACAACCAGACCCACCACACACAAACCTGCTTTCACCCTTTATTAAATATGGAGAGGTGAGAATTAATAGACTCGCATGTTGGAAACAAAACACTAAACAATTTAAAGATTTTTTTCAGCACGTTATTAACCCTTTCAATCATGAATTATGACAACCTCAATCTGGATTTGTTTCTAAAGTATTTTATTCACTTTTAGTCATGAAAAAAAGATTTTTGAACTTCATTTTTTTAAAACCTGTTCTTTTTCAAATTGTTTTCTTTACATGTCCACTTAGGTGGACAACATACATTTTTACTTATGAATTGGGTATGGAGTGACACATCAGTCCAATGTAGTGGTTTATGTGCAAGTATGCCATCAACATAAATCCAAGAAAACAGCCTCTGAATTGCTGTCCACTGAAGTGACCACTACGCATGAAAGCGTTAAAACTACAAACACTGAAATATTTCATCATACATCACAACTGTATTGCTAGATGTACAAATAATGTAAATATTTGATTAAACAGAGTTATGATGCTATATTTTGTCTGAAAGCTATTTATGTTCTTTACTCTATAGAAACACTGAAATGATCACAGCTGTAACAGTACAGGTGTAATTCAAAGCTACACTGAGGCCTCACAGAGGGCAGATCAGTCAGCCAACATGCACAGTCACAAAGTTGGAAAAGAAATGTGATGTATTACAGGTTGAATTGCAGAGGCAATTCAACCTAATTGATTTAAACGCTACAAGTTACAATAGAGAAGACAGAAGCTGAACATTTCTGACTGTTTTATATCCCTGAGAGCACAGCAGGTTTCTGCTTAGAGAAGTTCATGAATTTACAGAGCAGTGAGCTGCTCTGTGTTGATTTCAGTCAGCGTAGCTTCTTTCTCATCTACATGAAAGCAAACATTACAATCCAATTCACGACAACAAAAAATGATGACATATTGGACCCTGTTTTCATTATTGTTTATTTATTCGAGCTCATAACATTGTCCTGTTACAAATCAACACAATCCTGCATGACACTGTTATTTATTTACTTGTTTGCTTGTTTATTTTAGCAAAGCCAACCTTTAGTGGCCTACCTGGTCCAACAACCTGCGACACCAGTTGGTGAGAGAGGTCGGGGTCACAGCGTGACCACAGGACATCTGAGCTCTGCGAGATTTGAAGTCTTCACACAAAACTGAGAACAATCACACAGAAACAAACGATCAGTGTTACACGTGAATAAATGCTGATGAGTTTTATTTAACATTAGTTAGTGTGAATATGGGTAAAACTGTTTTCTTTTATTTTTATCATTATTTATATTTTGGATTTGAATTTGTTGGGCATCACTTTGAAAAGTGCCCACATGATACTTACAGTCCAAATCATCTTCTCCATCAACAAATTTAAGTGTTTGGTCACAAAAGTCGTAACACTTCTCCTGTTTTGGTGGCACGCTTGGGGGCGTCACACTGCGAAACAAAAAAAACGAGATCAAAATGAACACTTCTGATTTCACACAGTTTCTTCTTAACATAAAGTTTGTGATCAGCGGTTTTGTGTTTCAGTATCACCAGTGGCGGTCCTAGCCTGTCTGGCGCCCTGGGCGAACACTCCAATTTCCTTAGGGATTAATAAAGTATTCTGATTCTGATTGTTTCAGGATGACCTGCCATTATCCAATGACACATCTGCTTACCTGTATCTTTTGCTCATTTCTCCTCCTCTTCTTTTCTCTTTTTTCTAAACTGAGGACCTGATGGCTTTGAACTTTCCTTGTCCATCTTGGTTTTAACTTTGCACTCCAGTATGAACACCCATCCCCCATCCTGAGAATCATCACAACATAACCTAACAGACCTACACCTTAGTTCACAAATTCACTTTGGTTTATTTCTGGGATTTCACACAACCCAGGATTCAAATCATGAACACATAATGGGCTTGGATTTACAACATTATGAATGAAATGTGCTCTAATTGGAAGCAGCCGGGGATCCTCCCATTTCGACAGGTTGTGTGTGAGACATTAAATCACCAAAGTATAAAATATACATTTTGAATTGTTATTGATCCCTTTACCCCGAGTCCTAAAGTGTGTATTTATTTTCTTACTCTTCTTATATTTATTGTTTGTTTACTTGCCCTGTTGTAACTGGAGCCTCGTCCTCTTGTCTCTCTCGTCTGGACTGTATGTAGCGGAGATGACAATAAAGTTTACTTTGACTTCAGCAGCAAGCAGGCGCACCGAGGGCTCTCGTGCTCACTTTTCGCGTATAGAATTTCGAAAAAACATCGGTGCAAATTATAAGTCTGTATCATGATGTCTGCTGTTTTTGTGTTTGTTGGTTTGTTTTTATTTTGTTTTATTTTGTGAGATGGTTATTAGACGCTTCTCCAGCCAGCGAGAGAATCTCCCGCCGCCCCGCCCTCTCCTCCCTGTGCCGCAAGCAGCACGCCTATGCCATTTCCAAACTGCGCTGGCATGGCGTCGGGGCAGCATGAGTACGAGCAATTTTATTTATTTATTTATTTTTATTATTATTTTTTGCCGATGCCCGTGATGCCGCCCCCCACGATGCCGCCCCGGGCAACCGCCCGTGTCGCCCGTATCAAAAACCGTGAGTATCACTGTGATGTCAGACTGTGACACTGAACGATCACATCGCGAAGTGTACAACAATAGAATAAGTCAGTGAAATCAGAGCAGCAGATGTAACACACACAACAGTGAGTGAACCACGTGTTACCCGTGCTGCAGAGGCGGGAATACTGGGTCCATCGTCGCTCTGTCCACGGGGAACTCTGGATATAGGCGACAGACATCTGGCACGTTGATGAACGAAGCAAAACTTGAATCTGGGTAAGGTGAAGGCACACGTGCGGTCCGGTTGAACATCTGGCTTGGATATACAGCGATGGACTGAGAGTAGCTTTGGTCTGCGCTGAATGTACGCAGCGATGCTCCTCCCTCTCTCTCTCTATTCGCCCCGTGTGTGTGTGTTTCAGGGCCGTACCTCTGAATGACTAAAAGAAACTTCGGCTTTTAGATTCTTAGAGATTCTTGAATATGTCACTTTCTGATTACGTCTCCCCACCCCTTTATTTTCACCCTCTTCTTCTCTCTTGTTGCTGATGCTGCTGTGGACGGTGAAGAAGAAGCAGCCCTACATTGTGGGTCCATTTGACACATTTGTCACAGCTATTTTTAGTTTATTTTCTTTTTAGGTGTCAGCTTTTCAGCTCCACCTTTTCGCCACTTGTTTCCACACTAAACTCTGTTCTACAAGGTGCACCAGCGCACAGAGAAGAGGAGGTTGTGTTTGCATAAAGAGATCTTATCGGACAATACACTGTCGATAATTAAAATGAACGAATCAGCACACAGAGCAAATTCCCGGTATGCCGGATTACCACTCCAGCCCTGGGTCCACATTAAATAATACATTAAATTTGTAATTATTATTGTTCAGGTTTAGAATCAAGTCAAAATTTCGAGATTAAACTGGAAATGCTTTTCAAGGAAAATAGTAAAAAAAAATTGTTTCAAGTCAAACCACTGCCCCACGCTTCTATATACTCTACAAAATGCCTGGTGTAGATGGGTTAGTTAACTCAGTTACTAACTCAGTTACTTTTTAGAAGTACTTTTTAAGTATCTTGCCCAACACTGCTCCTGAGGTGGATGGGGCTTTCTCTCCCTTGGCCGATGGTAGGGAGATGACTGTGGAGGGCAACCAGTCTGTAGGAACAGACTAGCAGGGCAGCAAATATGACATTGTGTGTCTAATTCCTGCTGCTTTAACAAGGGCAGTCTTTCTTGCCGGGATGCATTAGAAGTAAATCAGTCCAAAGTTTCCCATAGACCTTGACTGTGCTCCTTCCTCCAGTCAGGGTTGCTTCATTTCCTTGGCTACTGCTGCTGCTGTGTGAATGTGTACAAGTTTCTCAACATGTCTGCAGCCTAGTCTCAGGTCATAGTCCTGAAGATATGCAGATGAGTGTATTTGACCTAACTGCTTCAGGCTGGAAGGAAAATGGTTGCATGTTCAAAGGTTTCTCTCATTCTAGGAAATTATACCACATCTTGTTTGAATCACCAATATTGAATACTACTTGCAGGTAGCGGTATATGTAAGTGGATCTCTGAAAGGATGACTTCCTGGCCTATCGGTTAGAATACACTGCAGTGTGTCAAAATACAGTGTGAGAATTTATTCATGATCCAGCATTTGCTCTAGCACAATATCAGCAGTAGGAATGACTGTGAGAGAAGCAATTCGGCAGACTCCCCACACAAGATTTCTCTGATACAGTCTACTTCAGCATGCATCCTCACTACTAATCTTCCAGTGGATGCCTGAAGCATGCTCAGAAGATCGGTCTTTCCAACATTCTTCTTTGTGAAATTATTTTAGAGGTTAGGTTATATGTGCGATAGGACACATTATTTAAGGTTTAGTATTCTTGAACTGGTTGAAATTGACCTTTGGTAATAGAAAACTAGGTTTCTAAAATTAGCTCCCCAGGTATGCTGCTGTTTTGGAAATGATGTCATGGGTAGTCAGAGCCACTCACTTGTCACATGACTGCATCAGGACGCTCATTAGATGTCACTTGAATGGACCTTGATCACAACTCTGATTGTAAAAGCTGCCAGTCAGGAAAGGATGTCAGAAAAAAAAAGAATCTTTTCAAAAAAGTAGGTCAAATATTTACTTATATTGTTAAAATCTGTAGATTTAGTTTGTTTTTCATTGTTTTTGGTGTCAGCTTCAGTTTGTTTTGTGCTGAAGTATGTGCTCTGGCAGGCTGTGGTAAAGAGCCATAGAAAACTCAAATTGTATCCCACTGCTTCCACCAGTATAATGCCAGCACCTTTGTTAAACTGGTCTGCATTATGATACCAAAAACAAGTATTATTCAAACAGTGAAATGCTGAAGCACTTGAAATTTATTTATTTATTATTATTTATTTAGAATTTCCAAAACATCCTTGTTAAAATTTTACTCTCTCCAATAACCACTCTGCAGTTTACAGGGGTTCCCCTTCCTTGAAGAACCTAAGCACTACAAGTGATTACACCACAGCACACTGAAAAAGCACACTACACAGACATGAAAGATCAATCGTGGAAATCACAGCAAATAAAGAGGCCACATCCTGGCCAATAACATTAATTGAGAGAAGGCCCCTAAAAACTTAACGGTTAATGAGCCTGTATTGCCAGATCAATGTCACTGAAACAAAACAGAATAGGCAATTAGACACTAAACAAGATGGATAACTTAACTCACCTGATCTTTGACAAGGCCCCACCCCCAGGTCTGGATACTGGCACCCGTACAGCAACACGGGAAACGCTCACCTACCTGGCTCTCTTCACTGTCGATAACGCTAAAGGTTGTAAAATTTATTTAAAATCCTCTGAGTTTGATCAAAGTTTTGAACAGCTGTAAAACAGGATGTTTCAGTTTAAGAGTTGTTTTCAATAAATTGCATTCTCAAAAAAATGTTTTGTCTCACTCCCATTTCTTTCTGTTGCATGTTGAAGCTCTTCTTGGAAAGAACAAAATTAGATTTTTTTCCATCTTCAAGTGGTCTTAAACTTTTGATCAGGGCTGTTTAAATTTATAGTTCACGAAGTATGTAAAAAAATACTTTTGCTACTTCCACAAGGTGGGGCTGTGCACCAAATGATACGTGAACTGCTTTAAAAAAAAAACGGATACCCTCACCCGACATTTTATTAGCTACACCTTGCTAATAAGGATTGAACCCTCTTTTGTCTGCAGAACTTCAGACGTCATTTGAGTGCAGTGAACTCATCGTTCAGCATTTGATGAAAGAACACTTTGCACTTGTTGTTCTTCAGGGTGAAAATACTGAGGCTCTTTTACAGCCAGTAAAGTTGAACGCTGAGAAAGCGATGAACTCCTAGAACCAAACAATGACCCAAAGCAGCCATTAGACTTCAATATAAACTACACCAAATGAAAACATTTGCTAAAGCTCACAGTACTTTTCAATATCAGTGAAAACCTGTGGGAAGATCTTAAAAATACTGTTATTCCTTTAACGCAGGGGTGGGCAACTCCAGGCCTCAAGGCCCAGTGTCCTGCAGATTTCAGATATCACCCTGGGTCAGCACACCTGAATCAAAAGATGAGTTCATTGCCAGGCCTCTGGAGGAATTCAAGACATGTTGAGGAGGTACTCGCTGGTCTCTCTGTCAGCAGATTCTCTGTCCCTCTCCTTCCCCCCTCCTTCCCCTGTCCTTTCAGTTTTCCCAGGATTGATTCCAATTGTTTCGTTTGGATTTCATCTGTTATACATTCACCTGTCTGAATGAACAGTAAACACCGAACCTGCCCTCTGCACACACCAGGGAATGCCCCTAAGATTTTTTTTATTCACTCTTTATTACTTTCGATTTCTCTCCATCACTTATTAGAAGTCATGTGACTTCAGATTTGCAGTCGTGATGATTTTAAACACTTTTGTTTTACTTAATCTGTGTTAGCAATACTGAGAGTTGAGGTTTGTTTATTTACTTTATAATGTATGGGTTATATTGCACCACGGAGTCAAAGTTGAGGAAAGTACCCGATCTTTGGATCAGTGACTCTGGGTTGGATTATCTTGGACAGTTTGTGGGCTTCATGTGTTGCTTTTGCCATTGTGGTGTTCTGAATGTGCATCAAACTGGATGTCAAAATGTTTTACTTTTTATATGGTTTTACAAAAGGTTTGATTAATTCACTCATAGCCGTCATTTGGTACAACAAATCGGTGAAGCAGCAAAAAGAACAAAACAAACATTGTTGTGGTTGCATACGAGACTGTTGAGGGTGTGTTAGGTAGTTTCCAGTTTTCATCTGAATGACAATATTTAAATTTAATAAGGAGAGTTATTTCTACAATGAATTACCAGGCATTGTGATCATTACTGCGATAGGGCAACTTCCAGCTGGTGCTGTGCAAAACCAAGCTGCAGCAGTATTTGGTGTAAGCACTAGTACCATCTCCAAACTGAAGGCCAAGTATAACAGGGAATGTCAGAGACCAACCTCCAAGTGGGCACATTTCCTCTCCCTGTCAGCATTTACCATCTTTAGGCAGTCTGCTACAGATTCGCAGTCAAGGTTTTCAAGAGGCTCTGGCAGATGGCTCACTACACATTCAGTCACTGCCCTGCACTGTTTGTATTGTTATCAGCAAGATGCACTGGAACCAGAACATGCTGGAACGTTATGTTCTGCAATGAATCCAGATTCTGCCTATAGCAGCTGGATCATAGGGTCAAAGTGTGGAGTTTGGCATTGGCTCAGGAGATCTGATGCTGAACTCTGCTGCTCAACCCACAAATCTATTTTCCTTTCTTTTCAAGAAGTATTGTTACAAACATATATTAAACGTGCTGTTTGCTTGCATGTTTAACTTCAGGGATGTTTTTTTATTTTAAATTAAAATAGTTATTTAAATGAACTGCATGTCTTATATATTTAATTTTGATTAAACATGTTGAAATTAATTTTGTTTTTTCATACTCCGATGGATGCAACGGAGAGCAACTTAGAGTTAACATCTTGCCCAAGGATATTTGGCATGCAGCCAGGTATCAAACCAACAACCTTCTGATCAAGGGATGACTTGCTCTACCTTCTGAGCTACATCCACCCCAATAATAAATATTTATTTGCATAAATTGTAATAAATGAGGAAGATACTTAAAAATGGTATTAAGGGTCTCCCTGGCAGCATTGAACATCATGGTTTTTTGAAAGTACTCCATTTCTTCAGGGGTCAGAGGAGCCATTTTACCAAACTCTGCAAAAGGCCACTCAATGTTACAACCAGACCTGCCACATACAAATCTGCTTTGCACACCCCTGTGAAACAATACCCCAGACCAGTGGTCCCCAACCTTTTTTGCACCACGGACCAGTTTATGTCCGATAATATTTTCACAGACTGGCCTTTAAGGTGTCGCGTATAAATACAACAAAATAAAACCAGTACCAGTACCATAAAAAAGAAGATTTATTCCTAACACATGAGAATAGACCCAGGGAAACCGAGTTAACGATAAAAACAATTTAAAAAATAACAATAAAAACCCTGAAAACCATAAATTTCACACCCGAGCCTCAACTCTCACAGCCGGTAGCCCAGGGATTGGGGACCACTGCCCCAGACCCAGGACATGCTAGATAGATGATGTCTATCAGCTGCCTTGGAACAACTTAGTGTATTCCAGAAGACCTGGAGCAGGAGGCCAAGGAGATGGAGGTGTGGACATCATCACATTGACTACTGCTCCCAGCATTCCAGAGAACTGATACATGGATGGTGTCATGTCATTTAAAACGGGATACCAGCATGTGCAAGCCCAGTGCTTGAAACAAAAGGTAAATAATCTGAAAAACAAACAAAAACAACAACACAAAAAATTCCTCTACTAATTGTGGAAAGATTTCTGAATAATTCACCAGTGTAAAACTGTGACGACTGAATATCTCATCGTGTGCAGTATCATCAACACATCCAAGTGATCTAAAGAAATCTTGGTATTCAAGGGACAAGGTCCAAAATCAAAACTGGATGCTTGTCATCTTTGGACTGTCAGACAGCACTGCGTTAAGAACAGAAAAGATTCTGCCATAGAAATCATTGCATGGGATCAGGAACGCATCCAGAGATTCACCGCACCATCCACAAATACAAGTTAAAGCTCTGATACAGATATGACTCCTTACGTGAACATGATTCAGAAATGCTGCCGTTTTCTTGGCAAGACAATGCTAAACTGCAACAGCGTGGCTTCATAGTAGAAGAGTCTGGACACTGCTTGCGTTGTTTTAAAAGTCATTACTTTTCTCATTTATAAAGTGCTTTTCGTGTCTTACTAACTGAAAGTATTTTAAATTTTAGCAATTTATCTCCTTCACATCCATGGCCAATTTATAATCCCACGTTAACTTTACATGAATGTGTTTGCACTAGACGAGGAGCGAGAAGATATTGGTTATAAAAATGTAATTAACAGTTAAAAATTGCTACTATATCACAATATGTTCATCTAATCATTTAATGTGTGCTGACCAACACTTCTTCCTGCTCTAAAATATGCACTACACTATATGTACTATGAACTATCAAGCAACTTAAAGAAGTCCAGACGCTTTTCTTTGCAAGCTCCTTTGACTGCGATGACCTGGATGACTGAGAACCTTCACAGACACTACACTATGAGATAAACAATTTTATTTTCCTCTCACAGTGGTAAAGCTTTTCTCATCCACTGTCTCGACATTCTCAAACAAATCTGCAAATTAAGGAAAAAAGCATTTAAATGTCACCATGGAGGTAGCTTTAACTGTTTTTGTTGTTGTTATAACTATTCTCACGCCTGTCAGCCTTTTACTTTAGCTGCAACAGCAAGACAGTTTGAAGTTTACTGACAATTTACACAAGACACTAATTTTAAACAATCTAATCTGAGCAGGAATGATCAAAATATACACTTGATCAAAAGATTCACTTTCTTAACTAGAAGTCAGTGATTTTGCTAAAAACTCTTAGTGCTTCTTTTCACAGCTTCCCAGTTTCACATATAAGGTCATGGAGAATGTTTTCATACATACAACTGATTACATGGCTCTTAGGATATCCCTTCTTATTGAAAGTGATGCTGTTACAACCATCCCTGTCTCCATTACACCTGGGCATGTGTTCCTTTCTGATGTGTCTGTTAAAAGTGTGCTCTTATTTTCAATGATGAAGTCAACCTTTAGTGGCCAACCTGGTCTAACAACAACATCGTGACCACAGGACATCTGAGCTCTGAGAGATTTGAAGCCTCACACAAAACTGAGAACAATCACACAGAAGAAAAAAATCCGTGTCACACACGAACTTATGACATGCACTAAATTGTTTTAAATAGTTCCACGAGATTGCTGCTACTGTTCACTTCTGGAAGTAGTAACAGCAACATTGTGAGCTGAGTCTTTCGGGACTTTTTGTGAAATACACTTTCATTTTCAGTCTGAAGCAATAGTGTGTGTGTGTGTGTGTGTGTGTGTGTGTGTGTGTGTGTGTGTGTGTGTGTGTGTGTGTGTGTGTGTGTGTGTGTGTGTGTGTGTCTTGGATGAGAGAGAGAGAAAGAGAGAGAGAGACTAAAAAACCTAAAATCTAAGTCAGTGAGCACTCTGCCTCATACGACACACACAGCACTGACTGACCCTCGCTGTTTCGCCTTGGCAGCAGACCCGTGAGTGACCTTGTGCGCACACCGTTGTGCTTTACAAATGAATTAGGCCGCCAGTGTCAGGTTTATACCACAGCTGACATATACTATATTTGAAAATTTTTATATTTCAATTTAAACTTTATTAGTAATTACCATAATCTTTTTTTTTTCATTTCTATGTAGAATGGTTAATCCACCAATGCGCAAAGTATTTGATAAGGATGATTATTTTACTAATGATTTCTTTGTTTTACAAAAAAGCAGAAAAATATTCACACCTTGCATTATTATTTTAAAAGACGTCACATTACAATCATTTGTTTGCGTTCCTCAACAGAAAATGTTTTTAGTGGTTGATTGTTGTTTATTGTATTTGTTATTAACTTAGAAACTGTTTGCGTGCAAAGCAACACAAAAAAGACGCACAAAACGCTTTCACAATTTTAAAGGCGTGTTATTAATACGAACAGTATTCTCGCAGATAACGAGATCAATACCTTGTTCATATGTTTTTGTTCATTGTTATTTCCTGGTTAAAACGAAACAACTAACGGGCAATCCCCGCCCCTCAGGCGAAGTTATAAACATCGTGACCACACCGTCACCTCACATAACCTTCAGACTGAGAACCTGAAAAGATCGCAGCCTCACTTCCTAAACAAAGCGATGTCTGCTGCTGTTGTACTGCCTGTGAGCCAGAGGTGGGGGGTGAACCTGCACATGAACCAGCTGCCAGATGCGACCCTGCGTGAGCTCAACCAGGTGTTGAAAACGCGCGTCAACCAAGGTAAATAAAATCTGAAAATAAATACATAAAAATGAAATTATCAATACTCAGTTAATATGTGTCCGGTGTTTTAAACCATTTTTAATCATTTTAAACTGGACACCTTTACTTTCAACAATAACCTCTGCTCAGTCTAATGTAGGGAACATGGTACAGTTATCTATGACATGTGTGGAGCTATATTTATTCTAAAGGCTGCAAAGTAAAGTCCCCTCTGTCCTGTGTTATATGTGTTTAGGATATACGAAGAATCATGGAGGAAAGTCACATGACCACGACTCTGCACCACTGTCCAAATGTGGAATCAAGTCCGGTTCAGCTGTGCAGATGGTGAGAAACGTTTATGATGGAGGGTCCATCATTATTTTAGCTTTCTTTACATTTTACAGCTCCTGTCACACCTGTGCTCAGCACTAATTTAATACTACATGGAATAAATTATAATTCACGTATTTCAACTTAATATTTTGGTATAAAAACATGAACTGAGTTTCCTCACTCCATTTCAAAATGGTTGCACTTAGAGGACTCACTGAAAAGGTTTCTAAAATATTTGTGTTTTATTTTTCATGATATGTACTATACTATACTTTTGTGCTGTTTAACAAAAGTACTAACCATCACCTCTCATAACCTTCAGATGGTGGTAGCCAAAACAATGTGTGAAATCTCCATTATCATGGCTAATGGTCAGAGATACCTGCTGCTCCTGTGCGCCATGCAGCTGCAAGTAATGATTGTGAGCATTTTCAAACAGAAAGTGAAGAAAATGCTCAACGAGAAAGGTTAGTAACCTGAAAAAACAAAAAATAAATACGTTAAAATTGTAATTACCAGTGCTTAATGACTCTATATTCAAATGTCTTAAAAAATTTCACAAAAAAATCTATAAAATGTTATGAAGTTATGTTATGTTATGAATAATGCAGGAAACGTAATATAATTATTTATGACATATTTGTAGCTATATTTAGTCTAGTCATCTCTTTCTGTGTCATGTGTGTTTAGGATGCACTGAGAAGGATTTCAAGCTGCACAGTGATGGCAAGCCACTGGACGACGACTCTGCACCAGTGACAAAATACGGAATCAAAACCGGCTCAGTTGTGCAGATGGTGATTGTGGTTCACGGAGGATGAAGGAGTCCATCATCAATTCATCTGATTACATCAAAGTTACAGGATTCACCGAACTATAAATACATGTAAAGAACAAAACGCATAATTCTAAATGAAGCTTGGCGTCTATGGTTTTCCTTCTCCTTTGTGCTTTCTTTGCATTTTACGCCTCTTGTCATACCTATACTCAGCACTAATTCAATATCATATGGAGTAAATAATGATTAATTGGGGTGCATTTTTTTTCCAAACAAGTTTCTGGGGCTTCTGTTCTCACAGCCAGAGGTGTGTGCCTGAGAATATTAGGAATATCTCCTCTCACTGACGTTACACACATCCCATATCTGAAACAAAGGATACAAACAATAATTAAGGAGCCTCCGATTATTATCATCACAGGAAGAAATCAGAATAAATGTAACTGTATATAGAGCAACCTCCAAAAAGTACATACTGAAAAAAGACTGATTTTATATTTGCTGTTTATAATGTGCACGAATAAATACACATTACCAAATGTCATTGTTCTGCTCACATACCACTGATGTCTGCATGTTGAGTAGTTTACCGTTTTTAAGTCAATGACAACATTTGAAATAATTTTGAAATCAGGTTTAATATTTTTAATCTAAACTGAGCCAAAAAGCATCGTGATGTTCACGTGTTTCATATTTATTTAAACTGTTTGATTCCACCTTAACTTGATTATTGTACAACTTTAGCTGTTCCTGTAAATACTTCTAAATCAGCATTGGTGTAAGGTTTATATTGTTGATTGTCATTTATGCTTAGAAATTTTTACTCATATATGCTTAGAGTTTTATAATCGATTGCATAATAATAGAGGTTCGATCCGTAGTAGTCTGTAGAGACTGTGTGCTTTCCAGAGTGTTCTGGCATGCACACACATCTTCAGGTCATGAGAGAGATCATACCTTCTGTTACTGATTTATACTATAGGAGGACACCTACTCTGTATCTGTTTTAGTATAAGTGCCTTTTGTTTAGATGAATTGCTGGACTTCCAGGCCAGCAGATTTTGGGGAGTCATTCACAGGATCACATCTTGATCACACACACACACATATACCTACACAGCACACAGACAAGGTATTCTTTGTTCACATGTATATCTGTGTAAGACGTCATGCATATTCATGTAACCTCAATAAAGAGCAGTGTTACGAGGGAGCAGACGAGAGCACTGGTGTCAAGTGAAGGAACGGCGCTCGTCCAGTTCTCTCCCTCGTGCACGAGTAACACAAAGAGCTCTGGTAAATTGCGTCTTGCTTTTGCTGTTGTAATAGAATTGTCTCGTTCCAGCGAGGGGTTGTGTTAGACAGACCCATCAATTGGCACAATTGGACCTCTTTATAAAAAATAAAGTATTATAAAATATTTCATTTTACACGATCATTTTCATTTGTCAATATGGGATCTCAGCAAAATGTTGCAGGAAGGAAGGAAAATCCACAGGCTCATATCAAATGAGGTTTTGCTGACTTGTTCAAATCCAGGGATCAAATTTGACAATGAATGTTATGTTTTAGATTTACACATACAAGACTTTAATACTCAGTAAAATATTACAAGGTGCGACATTGGTTACGTGTGGATAAACCATGTAATGCTCCTCAGCTTTTACACAGTATTATTTAACATTAACTCATGTTATTTATTTTAAATGTCTGAAGAGAAAGTGATAGTGAAACTACTTTAAACACAGGATTTCCCCTGGCTCTCTACAAACCACTGTCTTGTGTATTTGATAGCCTTCATTCCAGCCCTAAAAAACGAGTGGAATTCCCAGCATTTATTATTAAATGAGTCTAAGAAAATTATGATAATATTTCTAAAGAAAGAGTATAACAACAACAATAATACCTCTCTATCTCAAGAGCTGAGCCCTCATCCTTCACAAAAAAACTCTGCTGCTTGTATCCACAGTCTAATTCTACAGTCACTTCCCACAGCTCGTGACCACGGGTGAGGGGAAGAACATACATCAACATGTAAATCACCAGCTTTACTTTTACGCTCAGCTTTCTTCACCACACCAAACCAGTAAAGTACTAAACTGCCTGTCAATCTCTTGCTCTGCTCCCCCATCACTTAGTCCTCCCCTCAACATAGCAGCTCAACCCTGACTAGTGGTGCTGATGTGCACTCCACCCATTTCCAGCTGAGAACCATGGCCTCAGACTTGGAGGTGTTGATTCTCACCCCAGCTTCTTCACATTTAGCTTATGTGAATTTAGAAGATCTTGCCCAGCAAGCAACAAGATGCTAAACTTTATAAGTCAAACTTTTACTGCCGTCACAGTGAAACCACATAATAAGACAAATTTAAAGGTTCAGTTTTCCCAGAATTATCTGTACTCTGTTTGTTTGGCTCCCACCTGTTATCCTTCTCAGGTTTGAGCAGTAAACACAGACACTGACATCTGCACGCACCAGGGAACGTCCCCAAAACTGTTTTGTTTATTTTGTTTTTGTCACTTTCAGTTTCTCTCCACCAGTTACAAGAAGTCATACGACTGCAGATCAGCACTTATATGATTTTGATTTATATAATAAAAGTGTTAGTGCTGCCCAGAGTCCAGGTTTATTTATTTATTTGATGATTTATGGGTTTTATCACAATATATTTTGTAAACTTGCACCTTGTAGTCAAAGTTGGTCTGACCAGTGACGCTGTGTCGCATTATGACCTGGATCTATTATTTTATTTGGTGAGTTTGGGGGAATTATTGCGTTCCTTTTGCCACTGCAATGTTCTGAATGTGCATCAAACTGGATGTTAAAATTATTTAATCTGAATGTTTGTAAACTAGGACTGATGAGTCGACTCATAACCATCATTTGGCACAACAACCAGGATGTAAAGAAGCAAAAAAAACAAACCAAACATTGTTCTGGTTACATAACAAACGCTGATACGGGCAATTTCTAGTTGTTAGGTAGTTTACAGTTTTCAGCTAAATGATTGTGTTTGAAATTGAGGTGTTATGATGAGCATCATTTACATGTTTCAGCTTAAGTTTAACTGTTTTGTTTACAGATCATCAACATAGAAATAGAAAGAAAAAAGTCCCAAAACATTTTCACATAGTAGTCAGATAATTTATCCATTAAAACATTTGCATGCCGATCTTTGCCGATTTAAAATTTTAAGCATTTATTTAAACTCACTTAGGGAAAAAACTTGCTTCAAATGTAGATCATTCTGGAGCTGATCCATTCCTTAGCGGTAAAGGACCTCATGCCGGGAACACAAGCACATAAGTTTAAAATGGTTAACTGATATGCGTATCACAGAATCATAGGCCTTTATCACGGATGCCTGTGATCAAAATCTCGGGTTGGCAACCTGGCAATAAGTCTAAAGGGCTCGGGCTATTTTCCAAAGATCAAGATCAGCAAACCTGATGCAAAAAGTAGCACCACCTATGTCAGGGAGAGGTTTAAGCAGGTGTGGACAACCATTGTGAGAGTAGAGCAGTGGGACTCTGGAAGCAAAGATGATTGATGTTTTTCTTTTTCTTTTATTTAGCCTAGTAAACCTTTATGTCCGGGGAAAAAGCGAGACACCTTTGCTCCTTGGAACATTACATATCAGAGCTTGGATGTTAAATAGAGATAGAAATTCTTCTGTAAAATGTTTACCTCAGTGCAATACATGCTGTGACTTACATGTCAATACGTTAACAATGATTTTACATCATTTAAAAAGAGTAAAAAATATACTGATATCCCTGGGTTCACACTGAAACTTGAAATTTAAGTTAACCTTCAAACAGCTAAACTTTAATCAGATTAAGAGTTAAATATTTTATATTGTATAAATGAAGAACAGAATGAAAACAGGTTTTCCTGCATTCCCCAACTCAACAGCACAAAGTGATGAAGCCTTCTCTTCCTGAGACTGTATGACTAACCTAACAATAATAATAATTAAAAATCTGCATTTTAACTCAGTCACTGTATTAATTTAACTTTCAAATCAACATTTCATTTGGACCATATTTTTTTTAACAATGTATAGTACAAAAAATCACATTTTACATGACAGTGTTCATTTTACACTAAGGAAAAAAAAGGCAGAAAAAAATCTACAGGCTTGTATTAAATATGATGTTGCAAGCTTTTCTTCCTCAGAGACACGTTTTTATTTTTAATTTCGAAAATGAAACAATTAACTTAAATATGCTGAATGTTTTACACAATGACTTTAATTAAACATAACAAGGTTTTATTAAAAGACACATTTGCTCGAAACAGTTGAGGAAATAAGAGCATTGACACTGATTAAACAAAACAAGATTTTCCTACACAAAACATTTGTTCTAAACAGATTTAATATCACGTAGTTTGCAAAACAAACAAAATGTGTGATAAGGAGACGACATGTGTTATATATGTAAGTAACCAGAGGACAGGATGTGCACACAGAATGTTTAACCTTATTCTAAGTTTATGAATGAATGGCATTTATCAGATTTATCATTACAGTTCAGACATGACACAGCTGCAAAGATCATATTTGGTAATACATTTCTCACTACCATCTTTTTTTTTTAATTTTTAATGCGATGACATTTAAAGCAGAGAATTAAAAAACACAGTATGGTCAATTGATTTAGAAAAGACACTCAACGAAAGTGAAACTTAACAGCCTCGTGTCTTTCCCATTATTTCTTCTGCCAGACAGGTATAGAGGTCTGTCTGGGGGCAAGAATACACCTGGTTATCAAACATGTACCGGAGCTCTTCAGACATACAAAACAAAATGACACATTGCATCGAGGGCAGTGAACCGATTTACAATACTTCTTGCTGTGCTCCAACAGTAACCCACAGGTGGGACAGGCACGAACAGAGGGACACTCCTTCACTGAACCAAAGGTGATAGTTGGGCATTTATTTAGTGTCTCTAATGACTGGTTGCAGCAGCCACGATTTCCACAGCGGTCCTTCCGAGGCCGTGCACCCTTCCACTCCCTCAAACACTGCCAGCAGAATTCAAACGGCCGTCCTTTTACTGCTGTGCACACTTTACAGAGGACATTCAAATCTGATTCATTCTCTCTCGTCACAGTGGATCTGCAGCCAGGACACTACATGGAGACAGAGGTGGGACAATATGTAATACATGATGAAATGTCTAACAATTCTCCATTTACATGAAATATATATGTTAATGAATCACTTACCATCTTAGTCGTATGTGTCTGCCTGGCAGCATTGAACGCCATGGTTCTTCTAAAATATGCATTTTCTTGAGGCGTCAGCAGAGCCATTTTACAAACCTCTGCAAAAGTCCACTCGACGTTACAACCAGACGCACCACACACAAACCTGCTTTCACCCTTTATTGAAATATAGAAAGGTGCGTTATTTATACAGTTCAGGGGTTGAAAACAAACGAGAGAACAATCTCAGGAATTGCAGTTAATATCTTTAGGTTAATCTTTGATTAATAAAACTATAAACACTATGTTGTGTGAGGGTTACTGCATATTATCAACAAATGAAATAGTATCGTTCCAATCCAATCCACAGGAAAATAATACTAATAATGATGATATATTGGGCATTGTTTTCTTGATTTATTCACGTGCGTGTGGTGCATTAAAAACATTAACTTCTGTAATTTCAAGACACAGGCAAAACTACTCTGCCCTGTTTAAAATCTGAATTCTGCCACTGTGTCTGATGTTGTCTGTTATGTATTTATTTTAATGAAGCTGACCCTTAGTGGCCTACCTGGTTCAACAATCTGCGACACCAGTTGGTGAGAGAGGTCGGAGTCACAGCGTGACCACAGGACATCTGAGCTCTGAGAGATTTGAAGCCTTCATACAAAACTGAGAACAATCACACACAAGCAAAAAAATCAGTGTCACACGCGAATAAATACTAATGCGTTTTGTTTAACCTAGACTAATGTGAGCACAGGTAAAGTTATTGTATTTAATTAATGTCATGAATTCTATATCAAATGTGAATCTGTTCGATGTCACTTTGAAAAGTGCCCACGTGACACTTACAGTCCAAATCATCCTCTCCATCGACAAATTTAAGTGTTTTGTCATGAGGGTTGTAACACTTCTCCTGTGTTGTTGGCACGCTTGGGGGCGTCACACTGCGAAACAACAACAAACAGACCAGAATGAACACTTTCGGTTTCACTTCAAAAAAGAGAGTGTGTGAGCTGCAGTGTTGCGCAGTTTTTGATA
Organism: Astatotilapia calliptera; assembly: GCF_964374335.1. NCBI lineage: Eukaryota > Metazoa > Chordata > Actinopteri > Cichliformes > Cichlidae > Astatotilapia > Astatotilapia calliptera. The sequence goes on along the minus strand of NC_137424.1, from coordinate 42,919,766 downwards.
CTTGCACACAGCTCGCGTTTCTTCTTAACATAAAGTTTTTGATCAGCGGCTTCGTGTTTCAGCATCACTGTGATGTCAGACTGTGACACTGAATTATCGCATTGTGCAGTTTACAACCGTAACGCAAAGTCAGAGCATAAAAATCGTTAGCAGTGAAATCGGAGCAGCAGATGTAACCTGAGTTGTTACCTGTGCAGCAGCAAAGGCGGGGGCAAGTACATCGGCGCTCTGTCTGCGGGACACACTGGATACATGTAATAGACATCTGGCACGTTGATGAACGGAGCAACACCCGAATCTTGGTGAGGTGAACACAAAGGTGTGGTCCGGTTGAACATCTGGCTTGGCTTTTATTGTCACTGCGCACTATCTGTTCACGGGAGTATATCCAGCGGTCGACTAAGAATCGTGTTGTTCTGCGGTGAATATGAGCAGCGATACTCCTCCCTCCCTCCCATCTCTTTCTTTCTCCCACTGTGTGTGTGTGTGTGTGTTTTCAGGGCCGCACCTCTGTAGTTGGTAAAATTCGAGTTTAGCCTTGCCTGCTGGTTTTTACGACGAGTCCTGATTTTATTAAAAAAAAATTTTCATTATTTAATTTCATTCATTAGTGTTCATTTTGAGAACTAATTCTAAGTTTCGAGATTGAACTCGAAATAGTTGAAAATCAAAAATGAAAAAAGTCGAAATACCTTTTTTGATTTATTTTTTAATCGTTTCGAGTCAAACCACCTCCTCAGTGCTGCTACATATCCGACAGTATGCCAGGTGTAGATGAGTTAGTTAGGCAACTTAATCAGCTCTCTTTTTGTGTCTTGTGTTACAACATACACTCTCTTTACTGCACGAGCGTGCAGACAATACAGGAAGTAAGAAATAGCACAATATATGCTATATATACATACATATAAGTCACTTACTGATAAATATCTGAATAACAAAGAAAGAAATATGAGTATGTGCAAAAAGGGTGTGGCTATTACAGTATGCAGTGTGTGCGGTGGATGAGGTGTACAGGGAGATGGCCACAGGCGGGAATCCAACTTCCTTACACCAGCACCAGCTGTTGGAAATACCCAGGAGTCTTTATAATTCCACTTTGGCCTGGTAGGCTTTTACCTCCTCACCAGAGAAGGTAAACAAAGATGACTCTGTTTAACCTTATATCTGGTTGCCATGCAATGTAAATAGATCTTCCCTCCCCCTGGTTGTGTTACACCAGAGCCATAACTTTAAAGAAATGGAAATGCTAAGATGTTGGATGCATTAGTGTAAATTCAGTGGATTCAGTGATCTACTGAATCCTTTCAGTAGCATGATAGCACTGTGATTTGGTTTGATCCTTAATTGTTATTGTTTGTTCTTATTTGAATGTCTAGAGAAAATCACACATCCATCCATTCACCTCATTGCCATAATAAACCTTTAAGAATAGCTTTCTGGATCTTGTCTTTAAATATGCACACCACATCAGACGTTCTGTGAGTCAGCACAACCAACACCAGTGTCGTTCCTTCATTGACATCCCCACATAACACAGGGTTAACCTATTGTATAAGGTAGCTGGGATAGAGTTGAATTCCTGGCCTGAATTGTTATCTCAGGATATGTTCACTAAAACAGTGGAGTATGAAGTCGTCTGATTGCAAGAACATTAAAAGATGAACAGACACCACATTGGCATAGATCATCAATAATAACGACATATATTGGCCATGTCCACAGCTGGACTGGCCATTGGGCATACTGGGCATTTGCCCGGTGGGCCGATGGTGATTTTTCGTTTTTATGGGCCAGTGTTGTTGTTGTTGTTGTCTATAATGGTACAAACAATGAAAGGTGGTGGACTGGCCAATTGGTCATGAACGACTCTGGGATGGACCAATTATAGCCGAGGAGGTCGGATGCACCTTCCTCCTTGCTTAGGCAATGACTCTAAAAGCAATCTTGTCACAGACAAACAGAATAACATGGTATTGAGGTGAAAAGGAACACAATTTGTTCCGTACTTCAGCTAGAATAAAAAAAACACACACAAAGCTGGCGTTATTCTGTGTTTTTATGCTGCACAGCTGCCTCTCCTTCTCTCATTCTCTCCCCTCCCTCTTCTGTTGCTACTTCAATCATGAAACTGATCAATGATCAGCTGATCGGCTTTTCTCTCTTGTTTGTTTATCACCCACTTTGCACCAGAAAGAGGAAGCCAGCAGATTTCACGCTGAACAACAGCAGCGCGTTTAAGCTTGATCAGCTGTTGTTATAATTTATTTAATATTACTTTCTAGGACCAGCTGATGTTTGCTGGAGCCACAGCTGTAAAGCTGCTGGTCATGATGTTGGTTTGGTTATCTGGTGAGAGGAAACATGAAGATGAAACCAGGAGATGTCCTTACTGAATCATCAGAGCTGAACAGGTGATGGTGAAACAGGTTTACCTTTTAGGTGACATGAATGAGTTGAAGTTATGAACTATTTCTTGGAGACAAATAACACCAGGATCCTTTTCTAAGTAGCTGACAGCTGGTAACTGTGCAGGGGCGGGTCTAGCAAAGTTATGCCAGGGGGCCAGGTAGAGCATTAACAGGGAAGGGGGACAAAAATAAATACTTTTCTTCCTTATTCTCATTTAAAATGTCTCGCTTTTAATAAATAATTATCTGAATCTTTCAACCAAAGTGGTCATCTGATGTAAAATGTATAGAAATCATTCATTCATACCGACAAGATAGTGTACGTCACTGTCACAACAGCGTTTGTTTTCATTCAAAGGCTCTATGGCTTTTCCTATAATACCTGGTCTCTAGTCAAAATGCCTGGGCTGATTTTTTGTCCCAGTCCAGTCCTGGGTTTGTCCATTCAGCTGATGGAAACTATCCACCCTACAGTGTAAACATAATGTGTGGCAAAAGTAAACCATGCGATTTCTTATAACTCGATTTAAAACGATAGTGAAACTAAATTAGATGTGGAACTTCCCTAACAGTCCAAACACATCTGTTGGTGTGGCTTTTTGATAAAGTCACGATTGTAGGCTCATATAAGCTGCTGCCGCTAGTCTTTGTGAACAGCTATTTGGGACAACCCACCTAAAAGGAAAAAGCCATCTCAATTATAAATTCAGCCCACGCCCATTCTGACTTTAACATAACCTGAAGGAGCTCGTACCGCTCACACACGATCCAGACAAACAAAATGTGCAAGTTTAGCTTGTCTGTTCTCTCACCGGCAGGGGAGATGGGGATTCTTAAGTTAAACCCCTCCAAGAAGCAGCGGAAGACGGTCAGTGACCTGAAGAAAGGAGCGCTGAAGCTGTTTCCCAAGAAAGGTAAGCCTAAAACCCAAAACAGATCAAAAAGAAAAATTACTTCTTGAGTGATCACATGGCTCTATCGTAAGCCTACATTCAAATGTCTTTGTCTATTTTATGAATCTTTTAAATTATATATTTAAAAAAAAAACTACATGAAGTGTTTAATTTTATTGGTAATAATAATATAATTAAGAATGATTTAGTTTGGCGTCATAGTTATGTGAGGTATTTGTGTAGCACAATAATGCAACACACCAACTTCAACCACACATTCAAGTGGACATCTCAGTCTGAGTAAACATGTGAGCTCAAGCCAGCTCAGATAGGCTGTGTTAACAGATATGACCACAATTACAAACACGTTTCCTGTGTACTGTGTTGCTGTTTCAGTAAGTCGCACAAACTGTGTTGTTGAGGTTTTGTTTTTTACAGTTGAATTAAATGTTTTTCACACTTAGTTTAGTTTTAGTTGAGCAGTGGCCACAATCATGTGCTGTCTGAGTGCAACTTAAAGATAACAACCTTCAGTCGTGTTCAGGAAACATGATATAATTATTTGTCACATCTTTATTTACTTAGTGAGGTTCGTCTCTCTCCTGTGTTGTGTGTGTAGGATATCTTCTGGGTGAAATCCGGCTGGTTGTCGCAGGGAAACCGCTGGATGATGAATCTGCATCTCTGTCTGAATATAGGATCAAACCCTCGTCTGTGGTGCAGATGGTGGCGAAGGTCCACGGTGGCTGATCATCACTGATGCACTCGACTGCATCCACAAGACTCACAGCAGGACTGAAATATGAGACACCAAAGGACAAAATCCATCATCTTTGGCTCTTTCAAGACTTGTCCCATACCTGCTTAGAGTTCAGCACTAATTAATTATGATGAGCTGTAAATGATGAATAATTAGGATGTAATAATGTATTTTGTGTTTATTTCCCTGCTAAGCTGTGTAACTTGCTATTTGTTGGTATATCAAAAATAACTATGAATGTATATCATTTGAGATATTTTTCCATCTTATTCAATAATAAAAAAATTTTTTCTTTTTTTACAGTTTGTGTTCTGAAAACTAATCTCAATAGTCCATTACTACAGATTCCACACTGCTACACGCAGGCATTAAAAATCTGTTTGTTTCTAATAGGCACCACCTATCACTGCTCTAATTCACATACCTGATATACAGAGTAATATGAAGAAGAGGTGGCTGGTGGCTAAAGGTGAAAATGCAAACCGTGGGGTATATTCTGTCTGCTTGGGATCAGAACAGCATCCAGCTACAGCTCAGGACCGCTTCCTCATCAGTCTCTGCCATGACACCCAGCCACAGTTTCCTTTTGGACTGTTGGGTGCTGCCTTTAGATTGCAGTTGCTGTTAGGCAATATTATCACCACACCAGTTTCTGCTGGTGGCTTATGCAGTATAGCAGTTCATCTACTAATCAGAAGGCTGGTGGTTCAAACCAAAGCAGACATAAATTTCCACTATTACCTACAGTGCATAAAATGAAGCTTTTGAGGCCTCACGGTCCTCTGATGTGAACATAAATGAAATCTGTGGGAGGATCCTAAACATGTTGATCTGTCTTTAACTGGGCAGACCTCATATCATAGTAAAGCCATTTTTTACTTGCACAAATATATATTTTTGCCACTTTGCTGTTGTTTTGATTCTGTTGTCTTCAACACACTTCTCAATATGGCTTGGGTTTTCCCCTCGCGGCACCCTGACATTTGTTGCCTTTGTTTCCTTGATTGCGGCATCTACATTGAATCCTTTTTCATTACTCAGCTCGTGCCGCACTCAGCTTTGTCATTCTGTGACTCTCTTTCCTCACTGCAGTCCCAAAACAACCCTTCTCTCTGCTGTAGCAGATTCTCAGTCCCTCTCTTTCAGCTGTCCTTTCAGTTTTCTCTGAATTATCACCATTCACCTGGTATCCTTCTCAGGTTTAGAATGAGCAGTAAACACAGAAGCTGTTGTCTGCACACACCAGGAAATGCCCTAGATTGTTTTTTATTTATTCGTTATCACTTTCGGTTTCTCTCCACCAGCTACGAAAACTCACGCAACTGCAGATTAGCAGTCAGGATTATTTTGTACATTTTATTTTATGTAATCAGTGTTAGTTCTGCAGCGAGTCCAGGTTTAATATCTTATTTTGTGCATTTACTGGTTTTATCACTCTACTTTTGGAACCTTGCACCATGTAGCCAAAGTTGTGGAAAGTACCCGATCTACCAATCAGCTTCACTGGGCTGGCTTATCAACTGGATTTATTGTCTTGTTTGGAGAGATTGAAATGGTTATTGTGTTACTTTTGCCATTGTGGTGTTATGAATGTGTATCAAACTGGATAAAAAAAATGATATGATAATAAGATTACTGATGAATCCACTCATACCTATCATTTGGCACGACAACCAGGATGTGAAACAGCAAAAAAACCAAACCAAACATTGTTCTGGTTACATAACACACATTGGTGCGGGTGTATTAGGTAGTTTCCAGTTTTCATCTCAATGACAGCATCATGCCTGATAAAGTGATTCAACTCGAAACTGAGCTAGCAGGCATTATGATGAGCATTATTTATATGTTTGAAAGTTATTTTAATTTTCTGGTTTACACGTCATCTTCAGTTCCATATTTAAATCTTAGTGCATATTTTCTGTAATATCCTTGATTCTGCTGAAATGTTCTTCTTTGTGCCACTTAACCAGCATTTAGGATAAAGGTGGATCTGTGGGGAATTTTATCCGCAACCTATTCATGCCGGGAAAACAAGGCTTTAATTATGGCTTTAAATAACTGAAACTAAGTAAAATATACTATCTCATGGAATTAAACTGAAATGAAGGAATGCATACATAAAGTATATGCAGGTTCAACCATATTTCAGATTTATGAATAAATGAAAAGTTTCAGACTTGTTATGGTCCTTGTGACTTAAACTAAAAGCAGTATAGGCAAAAAAAAATCACATGTGACAGCAAAATATCTCACCAACAAAAGCCAATAATGATTACATATGCCAAATGTGACCTCATGTTATAACCAGAGAAGGACATGAAACACAGTATGGGAAATTACGTTACACGCAAAGAAAACAAAGCTCCAGCAGGCTGCTGTCTTTTTCCATCATTTCTTCTGCCTAACAGGTATAGAGGTCTGTTTGGCGGCCCACACACTGGAGCATTGTGCAGATATTTGACTTGTTGTCACGCATTCAGTCTTCAGGCACACAAAACAAAACTTCACCTTACATTGAGGACAAACAAAGAGATTTGCAATGTGTCTGGCTGTGTCCCAACACTAAGCCACAGGTGAGTAAGGCATGGATGGAGGGACATGGACTCCCTTCACAGACTCAAAGGCAGTACTTTTAGAGACTGACTGCAGCAAAGAGGTCGTGGATGCTTCCCTCAGATAATTCCAGCAGAATTCTGTATCATTTCTTAACGTATCATCTAATGAAACTGAATATTTATTTGCATGTTTCAGAACTGCATTGCAAGAATATTAGTATGATGCCTCATACATAGAGGTCCGTGGTTTTAATCCACCAGTCTGGAGTTTTTATGTTCTCCCTATGCTACTCAAAAATCTGGCTTCCTTCCAGAGTCCACTGACATGCATGACTGTAAATGGGTTTTAGGTGTGCCCTGGCCTGTCCAACCTTAATGAGAAACACATGGGTAACAGTATGACCAGGGACAAAAAGAAAGATTAAACAATAATAAATTTAAAATTTAAAAATTTTGTTCAGTTCATTCATATTTAAGAATGAAAAGCTCCATAGTTCAGCCATCTGTTCCCTTCCACTTATTCAATTCAGGGTCCCCAGCAAAACTGGAGTGAAACGCAGGATAGACATAAACAAAGCACCAGCCTGTCGCAGGCCAGCCTGAAGGTGGATTCGGACCAGGACGTTCTTACAACACACCACCATCTCTCTGTATAAACAACTACATTTTCTCCTGTATTGTGGTGAGCATTTGTTACAAAGGGCCTTTCAGCATTTTAAAAGACGTGACTGAGAGATGAGGGTAGAGGATGCGCTCTCTGGTGCGCAGTTTCCTACCGTTAGAAAACCTCCATCCTCCAAAATATTAAAACAATAACCAGGCAGTCCGATCTAATATGCACATCAACAATGTAGTTATTAGACCACATCGTGCTTTACCTGAGCAGCAGAGCTGTGACTGATCCACTTACGATGTGGACATTATCACAGCGAGACTCGAGTAGCGGTTGTTGAAATAACGTGAACAGCGGTGAACTGAGAAGACTTGTGTGGGCTGGAGTCTATTTACTGAAGCAGTGGAGTACCATATCTTCAAATGCCTGGAAATAAGATTATTATAGGCTACCAAACGCAGCGACAGATACAACATTAAAGGATGTGCAGACGTGATATATGGATAAATAAAATCCTGTAAGCGACACTAAGCCCGCTGCTTCAAAGCGAATGTCTGATCGATTGGCAGAAAAACTGCTGACCACACGGTGAAGGTGAATAATCACGTGATTTCTTCTAAATCAAAGACGAGAAACGCCAGACTCCCCTGACACACCGACACTTCATTACTTATCTGATAGCTTCACTACTATCGGCAGAACTGCGCAACTGCAACATCTGCGCAATTACCGTTTTATAATTCTGAAACGATATTATGATATTGAGATATAAGTGATAGAAAAAGCAGATTTACAGACTGTTTTTAATAAAATGGTTTAACACGAACAAGATAAAGAACAGTTTACTTGTGTAACTCATGTCCACACATGACCCGCAGACTCATTTAAAGACTAACGCAAAGCTCTTGGTTTAGGTTTGCTTTGTAAATCATAAGGAGACCATATGCAGTGTTTTAGATTAAAGTCACTGTGATTCACGGGAGATAATATTGAATTAACCTGTGCAGTGATTCCAAAGAGTCGGTCAACTCGATATGAGTCCAATTCAAATACAACAACAACTTTCACTCTTATATTTCTGTTACTCCCTCACACTGTAATCGATTAGTTGTAGGCCGATTTAGTTGGATTAAGTGTCAATAACATCCACATTATTTTATTCTCATAAATAAACAAATAAATAAATGGCATGTTTACATTACTGTTTCCTTCTTAAAGCGAAACAACCCATTTCAGACGCATGTTTCCGGGTCTGCTGTATAAAAATTTAGCGTAACTGCGCATAACATTCAGACGGAGACAGTGAAAGGAACTCTCAGCTTCCCCCACACGATGTGTCGATATGATGTCGCTGTTGTCTCGCCTTCAGGCGGGATGAAAACAGTCAGCGTGTACTCCAAACAGCTGCCCGTGCAACAACCGACGGTGGGCCAGCTGAGGAAGGAAGCGCTCAAAGCGTTTTCCACAGGTAGGCGAACCTAAAACAAGATTTGAAAAAATAAAAATAAACACTGTAGCAATCTGTTACACAACAAAACAATACATTTAAATCATGCTGCGTATTTTTTGTGATTTGTGAAATGTGATTTGTATGTTTAAAATTATTTTTAGAATTACGATCAGTTCAGTTGTCAGTTGTTGAAACATTATAAACGTGGAACTGACGAAGCTGGTCCACAACCTGGAGACTGTCCGGAAGCATAGACAGTGAAAGTGTTACTAACTGAACTGCTGTTCTCTGCGATGCGGCTTTAACAGAGGCATTTAAATAAGTCCAGTATTTTAATGCCCGCGTTAAAACCTTTAATGCGGAGACATGTAGCCTGTTTATTTATTCTAAGGCTTGCGGAGTAACTTTCTGTTTTCCTTGTGTTCCATGTGTAGAGAAATATTTGGGTGAAATCCGTCTGGTCGTTGAAGGAAACCCACTGGATGACGACTCTGCGTCGCTGTCAGACTGTAAAATCAAGCCCAACTCTGTTGTGCAGATGGTGACCAAGGTTCACGGAGGCTGACTGAGCTCCATCGTCGAGCTCCAACCGTTTAACACAGACCAAGGACAAAAATGCTTTTGTACGCTGTTAAACCTGTGCAGTTATTTCGAGCTGTTTCTCAGGGTGTAAACAATTCATTAGCTACTTTTTTCTTTTTTCTCTTTTTCTTTTATTTTTGTTGATAAATTGTGTGGGACACCAATAACAAATGTAAGGGTGCACACACCGGGGAAATTAAATGCTCCACCTCATGGGCTTCTGTGCTCAGAGCCAAAGATTATAAATAATAAATCAATCATGTGGCAATATTATTAGCCACATGATAACCACCAAGAAATGAGAAAATGTAAAGGCACACAGAACAACCTCAAGAAAGTAAATCATGTACTGATTTTTATCATTTGTGCTTTTGTGATGTAAATAAAAACAAACATATACCACTGTACTTGTCATGGACTGGATTGCACTTTTAGATTAGTTAGTTGCAAGTTACGCAAGAAATAAAATTCTGATTTGCTTTGTAGCCTATTACTTCAGACTGTCAGAGAGTCAGAGTCAGACTGTCATGTATATTATACAAAATGATACATAAAAGCCTGATACTCATGATAAAGGCCCGTCATGTACAGTGATTTGTATTTGAGACATTTAAGGACTTTTCGCCCAATTTCCACCAACTGGAAATTATATGTAAGTGAATAAAAAATGTTTAAAAATCATTTAATCTCCATAAAATAATTCAAATACTGGAATCAAACTGAAACAAACTGAAACTGTAAATAATTTTTTTTAAAAACCCAAAGAGATTATTTCTTTAATTAAAACAAAAACTGATATCACCTACCCAGCACAACATGATAAATGACAACATTTTGACAATTTATTTAAATGAGCTGCATGTTTTACATCTTAACTTTTGTTTTAACCCAACAAGGTTTTGCAAAAAGAAAGAATGTGTGTTTAACTTCACATTTAAAATGTATTTTTGAGATTTTACAAATCAGGCATAATACACATCTGGTAGGAAATTTCTCATCAACAAACTACAACATTTCTTTAGCATTATATTACATGATATATTATTACAGATAAATGCCAACCACAGGTTTCTATGAAACATGTTTATTTCCTGACTGGTTGACAAGTGGATACTGGAAGTAGCTTAACCATGCAGACCTAGTATAAGTTCAGTGACCTGGCAATCTCCAGTCAGAGTGAAATTCTGGGAATTGTTGACTGGTTTCTGGCAGTTGCTAGGTAAATGTGGGAGCAAAAAGTTATTTTTTTTAATATAATTATGATATAGTTTAAAGTGCATCAACTCCAAGGCACTTTCACACCAAAACAAAGTGAAGTTTGATGGCCTTGTGTTGTTACTATTATTTCTTCTGCCATACAGGTATCGATGTCTGTCTGGGAGCTACACCACTAGAGCAAGGTGCAGAAATGCCACTTGTTGTGGTGCATTCGGTGAAGATCTTCAGGCACACAAAGCAGAACTTCACCTTGCAACGAGGACAAACAAGAGATTTACAATTCCTCTTGCTGTGCTCCAACAGCAACCCACAGGTGGGACAGGCACGGACAGAGGGACACCCATGGACACCCTTCACTGAATCAAAGATGATATCTGGGCATTCTTTTAGCGTCTTTAGTGACTGGTTGCAGCAGCCACGATTTCCACAGCGGTCTTTCCGAGGCCGTGCACCTTTCCACTCCTTCAAACACTGCCAGCAGAATTCAAAGGTCTGTCCTTTTACTGATGTGCACACTTTACAGAGGACATTCAAATCTGATCCATTCTCTCTCGTCACAGCGGATCCGCATCCAGGACACTACAAGAGAATGACATTTAACAATAATAACAAATTTACAGTAAATATAATATGTTAATGAGACACTTACAAATCGGGTGATAAGCATCTGCCTGGCAGCGTTGAATTCCAGGGTTTTTCTGAAGTACTCGGTTTCTTGAGGGTCCAGAAGAGCCATTTTACAAACCTCTGCCAAAGTCCACTCAGCACTGCAACCAAACGCACCACACACAAACCTGCTGTCACCCTTTATTGAAATAATGAGACGTAAAAGGATTATTAGACTCACATGTTGGAAACAAAACACAAAACAATTTGATGAGCTGGATTTTTGTTGTTTCAGTTAAACTCACATTAATCAATAAATACCATATTGTGGGTAAGACATGCTCTGTAATTCATTAACTTATTAGCTAATAAAAGAAATTATATTTATCATTAGCAAAATTTTTCTTGTAGCTAATACCTGCATTGCTAGATATGCAGTGGTTTGATAAAACACTGAAAATGTCACAGCTGGACAAGGTGTAAGTCATTGCACTGAAATCTAAAGTATATGATAAAAATAACAGGTTTCAGGTTAATATTTTTGATACAGGCTTTTACAGCATTCATTAGGTGCTCATCTAGTTTTTGGTACTTTTGTTTCCAAAGACTTGTGAGATGCAAAAGAATAAGGAAACAAAAGTGGCTGTAAGGTTGTTTAGAAGAGCACGGTTTATCAGTCTCTTAGATGTGTGATTTCTTGAAGTGCTTCACAGGTGCTGATTGAACACGAGGTGATTATAGGCCCTAAAATGTTGTGTACACACTGTTGAGTGATGTGTCTGCAGACCAAGTAAAGAGCGCTTGCTGTGTATTATGTTTAAAACAAGATGTGATAATAGATCAGGTATTATTTTCATCACTTACACATGTGTGTGCTTGTATGTTGTGGTAGGATTAAAAATATTATCAAGATTAATTTAATATCTAATTTATCCCAAAATCAGAAACCTGGTACCACGCCCGATGCCTTCTGCTTTTATTTATTTAGGTACACTGTTATTTATGCTGACTTTATTTTATCTATTTTAACAAAGTCAACCTTTCGTGGCCTACCTGCTCCAACAACCTGCGACACCAGTTGGTGAGAGAGGTCGGGGTCACAGCGTGACCACAGGACATCTGAGCTCTGAGAGATTTGAAGCCTTCACACAAAACTGAGAACAATCACACACAAATTCAAGAATAAATGTTTTGTGACATTGGTTTATGTGAGTTGGTTAAAATGATTTTCACCGTTATTATTGTAATTATTCTCATTATTGCTGCACCCAAGTAATACTTACAGTCCAAATCATCCTCTCTATCGACAAATTGAAATGTCAGGTCGAGAGGGTTGTAACACTTCTCCTGTTTTGTTAAAGTATTTGAGGCCATCAGTCTGCGAAACAGTAACAGAGCACAGTGTCACTTCAAAGAGACAACCCCCCCCCCCCCCCCCCCCCCCTCCGAGTTTGAGCTGTGCGTGTGTGTGTGATTTCGGAGTGGGAATGGGCCAAAAAAACTACAAAAAAAGGCATTGAGATATTGAAGCAGGTTTTAATCAGATTGGTTGTTGCTGGGTTATTTCTCAATTACACTGAAATGTCGCATATCATAATTTAAAGCCACACTTCGGCTTTTAGTAAGATCCTTGGATCTTAATGACGTCTCTCCAGCTCTTTAATTTCTCCCTCCTCAACAGCACCCCTGCAGATAATATCTCTGTTCTTTTGACATATTTTGTGCATCTATTTTTAGTTCTTTTTTATTTTTCGGTTTCAGTTTCTCAGCTCCATCTTTTCAGAACTTTTTTCCACACTAAACTCGAGCGCCGGAGCGCGCAGGGAAGGTAGGGGAGGTCCCGGTTACGTAAAGATATTTTATTGGACGACACAGTGTCGATAATGAAAATGAACGAATAGGCTGCTCACTCTTCGGGGCCCTTGAACTGATCCATCGCCCTGCCTGTGAAATTCCCTGTGTGCCAAATTACCACTCCAGCCCTGGTAACAGTAAGTTCTGAACTTTCAGTACTATGTTTTTAATCACAGGCTTTATGTTTTAGGATCACTGTGACGTCAGACCGTCAGACTCTAAATGATCGAAGTAAAGAGCGAACTCTCCGGTCCGCACTTTCTAACCATGACAAAAAGTCGTTACCAGTGAAATCAGAGTATTGAACATGTAACCAAAAGTAACACGCGCATGAGTGAGTGAATACGCTGAGTGTTACCTGTGCGGGAGACCGGCCAGGTAGGTGAATAAGGCCATCGTCGATCCTGCTGCGGGACACGCACGGTGCAGTCAACAGACGTGTGGCGCCGCGATGAGCCTAGTAACAGCTGACTCTGAGTGACGTCGACACAAACGTGTGGCCGGATTTGTTTATTATATACAGTTTAATGTGCAAGCTATTAATAAAACATTAAAAGGTGAACAGACAGCAGGCCTATGAATAAACAACAATGACGACAAACTATCAAACCAACAAAGTGAACCCAACATCACGTTAAAATTAATCATAAAGAAAGAAAGTGATTTCTTTTAACTCTAAGAAAATGATAGCGAAACTAAATTAGATATAGAACTTACCTAACATTGGATTCCTAAGAGATCTTTTCGTATGTTTGTCTGATAAAGCGTTTGTTATGAGGTGAACAACTATTTAGAGACAGCCCATCTCAGTGACTAATACACTCTGAACTCACCTGACTTTAACAGAAACCGAAGGAGCTCTTCAGACTCACACACCAGACAAACACAATGTGCAAGTACAGCTTGTCCGTCCGCTCACCTGCAGGTGAGTTGGGGGTTATCAAATTAAATCACTCCAAAAAGCAGCAGAAGACCGTGAAAGACTTGAAGATGAAAGCAGCGCAACTGTTTCCAAAGAAAGGTAAGCCCAAAAACTCAAAACATATCAAAAGAGAAACTATAAAGAGAAGAAATAGTAGTGAAGCTATGTGTCGAGCGATCGTGTTGCAATCTAATGAAAATCAAGTGACACAAATGACACAGACTCATTCAAATGTCCTCATTTATTTCAAGAATCTTATATCTTTTTTAAACTGTATCAAGTGTTTATTGTCAAAACTCTTTCGGTTCAGTTTGGTGTTCATTATGTTCCGTGTCAGTTTCAGTTTGTTTTGTTGTTATGTGAGGTCTTTGTGTCGTGCAAAAATCACGAAGCACAATAATACGACACAACTTCAAACACACATTCAACTGGATAGCTCACTGTTATTGTGTTTTCGTCGCACAAACTGTGAGAGCACACTTTGGTTTATAAAGCGGGTGAAATAAATGTTAGTTGAGCAGTGGCCACAGTCATGTGCTGTCTGAGTGCAACTTAAAAATAACAACCTTCAGTGGTGTTCAGAGACATGATATAATTATTTGAGACATGTTTAAATATTTAGTGAGGTTCTCGCTCTCCTGTGTGTGTGTAGGATATCTTATGGCTGAATTCCGGCTGATTGTCTCAGGAAAGCCGCTGGACGATGACTCTGCATCTCTGTCAGAGTATGGGATCAAACCCTCGTCTGTGGTGCAGATGGTGGCGAAGGTCCACGGAGGCTGACAGATATCATCATCGATGAACTTAACTCCACCCAAAAGATTCACCTCAGGACTGGAATGTGATACACCAAAGGACGCAATGCATCATCTTTGCTAGCTGGGACTGTGTCATCTTTGATCTTTGGTTCTCTTCCACACTTTTGTATCCTCCTTTAGATTTTAAGACTTTTATCATACCTATATAGACTTCAGCACTAATTTATTATCACAAGTTGTAAATGATGCACAAATAGGGCATAATAACATTTCTTTTTTTTATTTCTCTTTTTGTTTCGTTGCTAGCCTGTGTAACTTACTAGTAGTTGAAATACCAAAAGCTGACAACAAATGTACGGTTACGCAGCAGCCCCATGAATATCAATGTTCCTAAAAAAAAGTGATGAAATCATTGGTTAATATTTAGTTATCTTGACTTTCCAGCTGATTCTCATAAATGCTCTGCTTTCATCTTGTTTAAAAATAAATGCAATGATTGTTGAATTTAACCCATTGTGCTCATTTCTGTATATTTATTCTTGGGTTCTTGTTGAGTAGCCTTGCTTTGCTTAGCTAAATATACCCTGCAAAAAAAAGTAATTCATTCCCCATAAACATGATAACTGGACTGCATCAAAAACTGCAATCAAGCGTTTGTGAGTCTTTTACATCACTGTGGAGGAATTTTGGCTACATTGCAGGGTTTACAAGCATTAGCATCCTGTTTAGGGTCATGCATCTTAGAGCAACTCAATCTGATTTAAGTCCAGACTTTGACTCGGACACTCCAAAACCTTAATTTTTTTTTATCTACTCAGAGGTGGACCTGCTGCTGTCAGTTCATTGTCCTGATGCATAACACAAGTGAGCTTCATGGGATGGGATGAACTGATGGTTGGACATTCTCATTTAGGATTTTCTCGTAGAGAGCAGAATTCATGGATTCATCAGCAGCAGGTCATCCTGAAGCACCAAAGCAGTCCAGACCATTACACTGCTACCACCACGTTTAACTGTTGGCATGATGTTCTTTTTATGAAATGCAGTGTTACTTACTGTGAGCAATAAATAACACTGTATGTTTATTATAGAGGCATTTTGCAGGCAGAAAAATAACAAATGTATTCTATGGTAACATTTATATAAATCTTTTGATGTGTATTAGGCAGTAGCTGTTGATTACCTGCCAAAATCCTATCTCAATAGTTCACTTACTATGCAGGCTGCATGGTATTAAAAATTATTTGTGTCTAACTGGGCGCACCTGTGAGTGCTCTAATTAACACGCCTCATGTACAGAGTGAACAGTGCCATCTGGTGGCTGAAGGTGAAAATACAAAAACATTTTTTTCTACTTTGATTTAGCATAACAAGGTTTCAAGAAACTAAACATTGATTTCTTTAAACATTTTACAAAAAAAAACTAAGCAGTCAAAACAAGAAAGAAAAGTCTGACCTGAGTAGTATAAGTGCTAAATATCCTGAAGCTAATGCTAAAGAAGCAGCAGACAACATAAAATAACTAAATGTTGAGGAAAAAGATGAGTACACACAGAATGTATGATTAACTTTACTTCAAATTTATGACTGAATAACATTTTTCAGGTTCATTGTCGTTATGATTCAGACATAATGCAGCAGTAAAGATCACATGTGGTAGCAAATTTCTCATCAAGAAAAATCAACACTGATTATATCTGATAACTGTTCCAACAGAACAGAGAATTATCAAAAGATAATTAAAAGAAACAACATGGTATATTACTACAGAAAGGCACTCTCACACACTTGAGCTTTGTGTCTTTTTCATTATTTCTTCTGCCATACAGGTATCGATGTCTGTCTGGGAGCTACACGACTGAAGCATGCTCCAAAGTAGTCACTGGTTTTAATACATTTAGTATAGCTCTTCAGGCATACAAAACAGAATTTCACCTTACATCGAGGACAAACAACAAATTTACAGCGCCTCTTGCTGTGCTCTACCAGGAACCCACAGGTGGGACAGGCACGGACAGAGGGACACCCGTGGACTTCCTCAACTGAATCAAAGCTGATATCTGGGCATTCTTTTAGTGTTTTTAGTGATTCGTTACAGCAGCCATCGTTTTCACAGCGGTCTGTCCGAGGCCGTGGACCCTTCCACTCCCTCAAACACTGCCAGCAGAATTCAAACAGTCGTCCTTTTACTGCTGTGCACACTTTACAGAGGACATTCAAATCTGATCCATTCTCTCTCACCACAGTGGATCTGCATACAGGACACTACATGGAGACAAAAGAGTGGCAACATTTAATACATAACAAAATTTTTATAATCAATATAATATGTTAATTAGATACTTACAAATCTGGTAACAAGTGTCTGCCTGGCGACGTTGAATGTCAATGTTCTTCGGAAATACTTAGTTTCTTGAGGGTCCAGAAGAGCCATTTTACAAACCTCTGCAAAAGTCCACTCAGCACTGCAACCAAACGCACCACACACAAACCTGCTTTCACCCTTTATTGAAATAGTAAACGAGAAATTATTTATTAGACTCATTTTGTAAACAAACCAGATTTATCATTGTGCCATTATGTCCATGTTGTAGCACATAGAAATGTTGAGTTAATATTTGCAGATACATTATCCATGTAACTATGTCTTCGCTTTAACTTTTGTTGCAGGGCTTTATATGCCTTATGGGGATGCTGCTGACATGCAAGTCATTGTGTCTATATCAAGCTTTTAGCCTATGATAAGGAGAAATATGTGTGTCTTTCTTTAACATTCAGCTGCTTAGAGATTATTTGAGATCAACAGTGACTCATAAGCTAGAACCAACACTTTGGTTTTCCAACACAGATGAATGGCAACGAAGGTAAAGACTTCACTGAAGGAAAGATGTATGAAGATGCAAGCTGGTGATGATCCAGCTGGTCTGAGAACATGAAGAAAAACCCTGTTCAACCTCTCCACAGAAACGAGGTGAGTTTCATGTTATGATTTGTTTTAGTTTTTCAAGGAACGTGTGTTACTTTAATAATAAACTGCTCATATTACAACTGAATGCTGTGTAATACTCTGTTATTTCTTGCTGGATTTCAATGGAAGGGTATACAAATCCATTCAATACCTGCACGGTTGGTGTGGAGCACCTATAATTTTGTTGTACATGTACAATGATAATAAAGGGCTTTTCTGTGCTGTTCTATTGTAGCTTTATTCGTTTTATTTTTAGTTTAAAAGTTAATAACAACAGCAAAAAAAAGACTTTCATCTTTCTGCTTCTCAGAGCAGTGCAGCTACATGAATGCTACTCCAACAGAGGTCGATTGTCTTGTTAATAATTTTACCTCTTCACTACATATGACTGGATACTGTAGCTCCTGTGAAAAAGAGAGTATCAAATCAGAAGGACCTGATTCCCTGGTATACCGGTAACTCTAAAACACGCACCTCAAAGCATATCGAGCGGAAATGGCATATCACAAATCAAGAAGATCCCCATTTTGCCTGGAGAAATGCCTGCTTTATCAAAAAATTACTCTGCTAGCTAGAACATCTCACTATTCATATTGAGAACAACCCTAGGTTTCTCATCAGCACTGTAGCCAGGCTAAAACAAGTCAGAGCTCTGTTGAGCCAACCATCCCTTTAACACTAACTAGTAGTGACTTCATGAACTTCTTCACAGATTTGAACAAATAGAGAAAAAAATACTCATAATAATGTTGCAGATGTAACATTATCTACAGCTACTTTTAGTAACAATTGATATATATTTAGTCTTTTTCTCCAATTAATATTTCTGAGTTAACTTCAGTAATTATTTCCTCCAAACCATCAATGTGTCTTTTAGACCCCATTCCTACAAGACACCTAAAAGTCCTACCATTAATGCTTCAATCTTAAAAATGGTCAACCTGTCTCTAATAATCGGCTATGTAAAGCTGGCAGTAGTTAAACCATTACTTAAAAAGTCATCTCTTGGCCCAGCTGTCTTAGCTAAAAAATAGTAGTAGTTGTCAAACAGCTAACAGATCATCTGCAGAGGAATGGTTTATTTGAAGAGTTTCAGTCAGGTTTCAGAGCTCATCACAGCACAGAAACAGCTTTAGTGAAGGTTACAAATTATCTTCTTATGGCCTCTGACAGTGAACTCATCTCTGTTCTCTTCCTGCTAGACCTTAGTGCAGCATTCGATATTGCTGATGATAGTATTCTATTAGAATTATTAGAGCATGCCTGTAATACCTGCAGTATTACAGGTACTGCACTTTAAGTGTTGTTACTGTTGAGGAGTTGTGGATACAGGTCCTTATTCACTTATGAAGCGCCTTGAGGCGACTTATGTTGTGATTTGGCGCTATATAAATAAAATTGAATTGAATTGAATTGAATTGAATTAGCTGCTGTTTACAGTTTAAACAGATTAAATCTTCATCAAGACAAGCACTACTAATTGTACTTTGCTCCTCATTGTTTTTGAAAAGCAAGAGCAGGCAAAACAAATACAGTAAATGCAGTTTTATCTGTAAGTTTGTCCCAACCCAGCACTTTAAATAACGTTCTGACAGATACCGCTGATGTGTCACAAATGCAGATGAAGTGTTCTTTGGTGTCAGAGCCTGGTGTAGCACTGTAATACTGGACATAATACAGACACAGACGTATTCTTTGAGGCCAAACATTTGATTCATTTAGAATATTAGAAACTTGTTTTTGCATTTTGACCACCTGTCTGTGAAACACCTATGTTATAACACTCTGTTTTAATATATGTTTATTTTAATGTTTTAATCTGTGAATTTCATTTTTTAATATATGAGAGAAAAGTCCTATCAGCCCTGTGCTAAGAGGGCTGTGGTCATCCATCCGTCCTGTTCTAATGAACACAAATGTTGTAATAGTAATATAAACAGGAAAGTCTGTGAACGTCTGTATAAAAACAGAAAACTGCCAGGACATTTCTTTTTACCTGACATTCATCGTCTAGTTTTAAGTAGCTTTTCCCAAAAACTTGTGACATGCAAAAGAGTAAAGAGATTTCTCAAAAAAACTTTCATATTGCTGTTGAAATTGTGGATGTAATGTTGTGTAGCAAAGCACAGGTTCAAACCCAGAACGTGCCCATGAGGCTCTCGGATGTGTAATTTTTTGCTGTGTATCACAGTTGCTGATTCAACAGCACATCAGTGTTAATCAGTATATGTACATATTAAAAATGTATGGAGCATGGGTGGAGGATTGAAATGACCAAAAGATGTAGATCATAGTCCTGTTCTGCTTACTAAACTGTTCTTTGAAAACAATAAGTGTGGAAGAGCAGCTGTTCAGCAGTGACCAAACATTTCTTTATCTAAATCATCTCAGATGATTATATATTGAAATGTTGTGTACACACTGATGAGTCATGCGTCTGCAGCATTTGCGTTACATATTGAGAAACTCCCGTTTATGAAACTTTCACTTAACTAAAGCAAGAGTTACATTACATAAATGCTACAAGCGACAACAACGCAGACAGAAATCAGAGCTGAACATTTCTGTCCCATTTTATTTGTTCCTTGAAAGCAGAGGTGGTTTCTATCGAGATAAGTTAAGTGCACCACTCCCTCTGTTGACTTCAGTTAGTCTTTCTCGCTCTCTTTCTCACCTATATGACAATAATCATTCCAGTAAAATGGTATTTATTTAAGTGCGCTTTGGATCTCTTTATTTAAGTGATTTAATATGTTTTCTGCATTTATTCACATGTGTGTTTATCACAAACGTGTGCTTAAAATAGTTGTGGGTGGTAGCATTAAAACCATTAACTTCTATAATTAAGGCCCAAATTATTCATTTATTATCTGATTTATCCCAAAATCAGGATACTGCCACGATGCCTGATTACTTCTGTTTCTTATTTATTTAGGTATATTTTTATTTATGCAGTTTTTTTTTTAAATGTATTTATTTTAACAAAGCCAACCTTCAGTGGCCTACCTGCTCCAACAACCTGCGACACCAGTTGGTGAGAGAGGTCGGGGTCACAGCGTGACCACAGGACATCTGAGCTCTGAGAGATTTGAAGCCTTCACACAAGACTGAGAACAAGCAAACACACCATTTAAAAGAAAATGTGTTATGCAGGAATAAACGCTAATGTCCGTTTTATTTTTACATTGCACAATGTCAATAGTAATACAAAGGCTTAAAATGATTTTATTTTGTTATTTCTAAAATATAATTTAACGTCACGGACACCAGTTTGAAAAGTGCCCAAGTGTTACTTACAATCCAAATCATCCTCTCTATCAACAAACTTAAGTGTTGGGTCATTCGGAT
The DNA here is from genome assembly GCF_964374335.1 of Astatotilapia calliptera. NCBI lineage: Eukaryota > Metazoa > Chordata > Actinopteri > Cichliformes > Cichlidae > Astatotilapia > Astatotilapia calliptera. The sequence goes on along the minus strand of NC_137424.1, from coordinate 42,898,825 downwards.
CATAACACTTCTCCTGTTTCGTTGTCATATTTGAGGCCATCAGTCTGCGAAATGATAAACAAACCAGAATGTGCACTTTAGTGGTGTGTGTGTGTGTGTGTGTGTGTGTGTGTGTGTGTGTGTGTGTGTGTGTGTGTGTGTGTGTGTGTGTGTGTGTGTGTGTGTGTGTGTGTGTGTGTGTGTCAGACGGAGAGAGTGAACAAAAATAACAAAAAGTGCGATCATAAGAGTCGTTACCAGTGAACTCACACCATTGCATATCCGACCAAGTGCAACACACATCACTGACTGAACGAAGCTGTGTTACCTCCGGACACGTGAATGCCGCCAACGTCGATCTTTCTGCCGGACGCTCTGGATACAGCCTAAAGAGGTTGGGCGCAGTGGCGAACTGAGCAACTGCTAACTCAAAGGTCGGAGGAGTGTTTTCTTGTAAGAAAGTGATAGTGAAAGTAAATTAAATTAGGAACTTCCCTGACGGTCCTGGAGCATGTTTTGGTTTGTTTGTCTTATTAAGCCTTTGTTGTGGGCTGCTGGTTTATGAAGCAGATGAAATAAATGTTTTTCACACTTAGTTTTAAGCAGTGGCCAAAGTCATGCGCATCTTAAACATAATCTTCAGTGGTGGTTGGGGAACATGATATAATTATTTGTGACACGTTTATATATTTAGTGAGGTTCTCTCTCTCCCGTGTTGTGTGTGTAAGATATCTTCTGGCTGAAGTCCAGCTGATTGTCGTGGGGAAGCCGCTGGACGATTAATCTGCATTTCTGCCTGAATATGGGATCAAACCCTCCTCTGACAACTGACAGATAAAAATAAATAACTTGTTACAGAAGAATATAAAGAAAGATAAAAATGAATGAAAGCGTGGTGCACTTTGAAACACACTGAATAATTCATTCCCTACATTAAAAAAACACTTTGAATATATTAAGTATTGTAAAATTTGGATAGTCGAAGTTTATCTGCCTCCGATCTCTGGACCTGTTCACCTTCAGCCACCAAGTGGAGCTTTGTGTACTCTGCACATGAATTAGAGCACTGGGAGGTGCTTCCAGTTACACACAAATGCTTTTAAACACCATGCAGCCTTCATGGTGCAGTGTGGATACATTCCGGTGGGAGTCTTTGACCAGAACACAACAGGAAGGTTAAAAACATTTGTGTCTAACTGGACACACCCCTCTAATTCACAGACCTCATGTACAGAGTAAACAAAGTGCCACCTGGTGGATGAAAGTGAACGGGTCCAGAGATCCGAGTCAGATAAACTTTAATTGTTGTAAAATTAGAATAGTTAATGTATTTAAAGTGTTATTTTAAAATGTAGCCAATGAATTATTCAATGTGTTTCAAAGCGCACCACGTTTACATTCATTTTTATCTTTTTTTAATATTCTTCTCTAATAAGTTAGTTATTTTTATCTGTCAGTTATTGTGCTATTTATTTTGTTAATGCATTTATTCTAATCTGTATTTTAGCTTTACAACCTGTAATTAAATGTATAAAATTTAGAACAATTTAGAAGATCCTAATGCCAAAGATGCTGATGCTAAAGATGCAACAGACAATGACAGGATAATGTAAAATAACTAAATATTGAGGCAAAGAATGCGTTTATCACAGAATGTATGATTAACTTGTTTTCAAATTTATGAATGAACGACATTTTTCAGGTTTATTGTCGTTATGATTCAGACATAATACAGCTGTAAAGATCACATTTGGTAGCAAATTTCTCATCAATATAAGCCAACATTGATTATATCTGATAACCGTTCCGAAACAATAGAGAATTATAACAAGTGACTAAAACCACAGGTCATGTAAAAAAAACAAAAAACATCATGGTATATTATTTACAGAAAAGGCATTAAAAGTGAAACTTGGGAGCTTTGTGTCTTTTTAATTATTTCTTTTTCCATACAGGTATCGATGTCTGTCTGGGGGCTACACCACTGGAGCATGCTGCATAAGGGCCACTTGTTTTCATGCATTTAGTGAAGATCTTCAGGCACACAAAACAGAACTTCACCTTACATCGAGGACAAACAAGAGATTTACAATGCCTCTTGTTGTGCTCCAACAGTAACCCACAGGTGGGACAGGCACGTACAGAGGGACACCCGTTGACTCCCTCAACTGAATCAAAGCTGATATCTGGGCAGGTTTTTAGTGTTTTTAGTGAGTGGTTACAGCAGCCATCATTTTCACAGCGGTCTTTCCGAGGCCGTGGACCCTTCCACTCCCTCAAACACTGCCAGCAGAATTCAAATGGTCGTCCTTTTACTGCTGTGCACACTTTACAGAGGACATTCAAATCTGATCCATTCTCTCTCATCAAAGTGGATCTGCATACAGGACACTACATGGAGACAAGAGAGTTACAATATTTAATAAGAACTAAATCTTACAAGAAATACATTTCTATTTTCATGACATTATACTATTCTAATGAGATACTTACCGATTTGGTAATAAGCGTCTGCAAGGCGGCATTGACAGCCAATTTGTTTCGAAAATGCTCAGTTTCTTGAGGGGTCAGAAGAGCCATTTTCCAAACCTCTGAAAAAGTCCACTCAGCACTGCAACCAGACCCGCCACACACAAATCTGCTTTCACCCTTTATTGAGATAATGAGAGATGGGAGAATTATCAGACTTGTTCCAAACAAGTTGATGAAATATTTTTTTCCTCTTTTTTTCCAGTTAAGCTTAAAATATTAAAATATTAAACTCTATATTGTGGAGAAAGGTTGCTCAACACCTAATGAAACAAATCATAATCAAAATATTTCCTCATCCGTCAGAAATGCATTGCTAAATATGCCATTGTTTGTTGAAACACTGTAGTGATTTTTGTTGCTTAATTCTGTCTTAAAGTCATCTGTGCAAAGGCTCTTCACACAGAAAACATTCAAAGGTCACAGCTATAAAAGCACAGGTGTAATTAAAGCTGCACTGGAGTCTCAAAGAAGCCAAATAAGGCAGTAAGAGCAGTAAGCCAGAATCTACAGTCCCAGTGTTTCCATACAGGCTTGTACATTCACTGGTTACTAATCTAACTTTAAATACTGTTTTATAAGTCCAAAACTCCTGAGGTGCAAAAGAAGGACATGACTTCTCAAAATACTTTAACTTTGCCGTGGACAATGTGGATATAAAGTTGTTTAGCAGAGCATTATTTAAAAAGTCAGTTAATCACCAGAGCAGCTACGGTAAAACCTGATCCCAGAGGTGGACAATTAATTTTCCCAAGGAGCCACATAAGAAACTGGGACTGTTGTGAAAGGCCACACCAATAAGATTAAAAAGAAAAGCCTTTGGTTTGTAATATACTAATGTTTTTTACACCACTGGAAGGACCTTTTTATAGCTGCAGATGACCAGTTTGTTACTACCATGAGGGTGAGTTTGATTGTCTTCATGTTTTGGATCTATAAACAACTTTTTTGTTTTATTTTATTCAGAAGCTGAAGGCTTAAAGTGGAGGTCAGTGGGTGGCTTTGCTGGTGGGATATACTTCCATGTTCCGTGGTTATTTATCAGAATCAGAAATACTTTAATAATCCCAAAGGAAATTATAGGTTGCAGCAGGTAGCACACTAATGGCGCATGCGCACTTACAAAGGAACCCTCTGACCAAACTTTACACAAACATCACATTGGGAAGACATGTCAGAGAGGTAGGCTGATAGGGGGAAAAAAAACAATGAAAATACACTACATGAGGTGAGAGGAGGAGAAAGAAACCTCCACTCAGACTGAGCTCCTAATGGGAGAACAGTTTGAGAACAGAAAAAACACCCCAGCAGAAAATGCACAAGGGTTCATATGTTAATATGTAACTTGACCTGTCAAGATGTTTTTGATTGAAATAGCTTTTGATGTCTGTGAAATTGATCTACTAATGCTGCAAATTCAACAAATGACCATTTTCAATTCTCTACAACCTATAAAATCTTTTGAAACTCTGTGTGCGTAATAATTTGGAACAGTGCATTTTAAGTTTTTTATTTTTGAAAAACGTACTGTTTTCATTGGGAGTTTTGTTCAGTGACATTTGAATTATACTCTATTGGTCGATGACTTGGAAAAATATGCCGACTGTCATTTGAATCAACTATTTAGGAAAAACAGAGAAAAATATCATTTGCATAATAATTTGGAACAAGGTGTGAACAAGACAAGCAACAGGGATGGGTAAGGGTAAGCAAGAGCCGGTGTAGACAGCCCTGGTTTGAGCTAAACTTTAATTTAAGTGTTAATTAGAGGTGAGATGCACCTGTGGATTGGTGATTCTCTGGTCTTCTTCTGGCAGTCCATTTGCTCACTGGTGAGCTGCAGCCCTGAAGTGATTAATGGTATATGTGCAATTGGTTTGTTTTAAATACCTGTCAAATGACCTTAGCCGTGTCTCTGTCTAAAGTATAGCAGACCTGAGCGCCTCCTTGATAATTACCATATGTTTGAACCAGATATATAGCTGTCATTCCCTGGGTTCCGTTGCTGGATTTTCCTTGTAATTGTAAAGCTTTTCACTCCCAATCACCACACCACCATCCTAGTAATCATCGTTTGTTTCTCTCTTTTTCCCCATCACTCGTTTTTGTTGCTACATACTGTTTATTTTAACAAAGACAACCTTTAGTGGCCTACCTGGTCCAACAACCTACGACACCAGTTGGTGAGAGAGGTCGGGGTCACAGCGTGACCACAGGACATCTGAGCTCTGCGAGATTTGAAGTCTTCACACAAAACTGAGAACAATCACACAGAAGCAAAAATCAGTGTTACACAGAAATATATGCTGATGTCTGTTCTTACATTGGTTTATGCATTTGATTGTTTTCTTTTTTACTGTTTCTCCATTAAATTCTATCTGTTTGACATCGCCGTGAAAAGTGCTCACGTGATACTTACAGTCCAAATCATCCTCCTTATCGACAAATTTAACTGTTGGGTCATGAGGGTCGTAACACTTTTCGTGTTTTGTCGGCACTCTTGGGAGTGTCACACTGCGAAACAACAACAAACAGATCTGAATGAACACTTCCGGTTTCACGTAAAAGCGCAAAATCCGGCTTGGAGTCAGAACAGCGTGCGCGCTGCAGTGTTGCGGGATCTTCGATCGACAGTTCCCGTTTCTTCTTCACATTCAAAGTTTTTAATCAGCGGCTTCATGTTTCAGTATCACTGTGATGTCAGACTGTGACACTGAATGATCGGGCACAGCGCGCGCTCTCCGGTGCGCAGTTTCCAAACATAACAAAAAGTCCGATCACATCTTTACCTGTGAAAACAGACGAGTAAATGTAGCACACACACACATCAGTGAGTGAACCACGCTGAGTGTTACCTGTGCAGCAGACCCGCCATCCTCGCTCTAGATGCAACCAAAAAACGTCTGACGCTGTTATGAGCGTAACAACTAATGACTCCGAGTGACGTGAACATGGAGCTTGACCTTTATCAGTAAGCAATGATAAGGAGGAAACCGTCCCTGAAGATTGAAGTATAACACATATAACGCATAATATTCTTTAAAAGAGGGGGAAAGTTGTTTTTGTTGTTGTTTTCTTTTATTTGTTTTTTGTTTATGTTTAGCAAAGTTATAGTTATAGACTTTTTCTAGGGACGACTCCAGGATCAAACCTTTGGGGGTATGTCATGCATACAGTGCATTGCACTAAATACTAAAGAAATATGATGCTTACAAAAATATTTAATCTTTTTTCACTTTTGCAAATCTCAGTTTAACCTAAACCTTCAAAAGCAATCTAATTAGCTGGTATGTTTGATGTCTGTATACAGCTCTCTCTCTCCTTCTCTTCCCCTCTAATTTACTTCACTTTATACAAATATTCTATTTGTAACAGAGGACAAGGGATGAGTAAACGGGGCAAAGAAATAAATTGATCATTTCTTTATTACATGAGTTAGACATACAAATTCCCAGTCATTTCCAGACAGGACTTACAACACATCGTGCTGATATCCCAGCTGCACATGAGACTTACCACACAAACTGTGCGAAAATAACAACACTGCAACCCGTCACACCCCGCTTAGCGACACACACTGCAAACAATTCGGGTCTCAGCGCAGCTGGGAATCAGTGCTATGCATGGCCTGCGATCTGGGAGATAAAGGGAAGTGGCACAAACAATTAAACAAAAAAACAAAAAGGGAGGTTAGTCCGCCCTTACACAACTTACTCTCAATCAATAATCGCCTTTACGGCTGGACGGACTAACCAAAACAAAATCACAAATCAATCAAAAGAACGAAAAAAGGACAGCAGAGACAGCACAGAATATTGATCAGTCTCCCTGTGCGCAGTCGATCTAGGGCTTGATCAATTCTTCTATTAAAATTCGTGGTCACACGACAGTATACCCACTCGCACCTGAGTGAATTAATTGCCTCTGGGTTTTTTCCACAGAAGAGCGCTCACTTCACCCCACACACCCACTACCTTTTCACAGCTCTTCAGCCAATCACCTGGCAGAGAGCAATAAACTGCCAGGTGACACTTGGGCTGCTGCTGACTTCTATCTTCACCTCTGGAGCTCTGCTGTACTGCAATCAAACAATGAAGCACATTTTGACCAGAATAGAAAACTGATAAAGTACATAAGATAAAGTGTTTGATGCCGTTTAAGTATTGATAAATATGGATACTAGTGTTAGTATCCACTGAGTGTGACAGTGTAAACAGTTTGTTGTGTTAAAATAAATCATGTGATCTCTGTGTGGAGATGATAGTGAAACTAAATTAGAACTCAGGAACTTCCCTAAAATTCTTGAAGTGTGTTTTCATGTTTGTCTGACAGAGTCGTCAGCTGAACAACTATTTAGAGACAGCCCATCTCAGTGACTAATACACTCACCTTATCTGACTTTAACAGAACCCAAAGGAGCTCCTCAGCCTCACACACGATCCAGACAAACATAATGTGCAAGTACAGCGTGTCTGTTCGCTCACCCGCAGGTGAGCTGGGGATTATCAAATTAAACCACTCCAAAAAGCAGCAGAAGACCGTGAAAGACTTGAAGATGAAAGCAGCGCAACTGTTTCCCAAGAAAGGTAAGCCCAACAACTCAAAACAGATCTGTGTTTAATCTGTGTCTCATGTGATTATGTAGAAATCTGATAAAAAGTAAGACAAGCAAATGAGGCAGACTCTGTTATAAGCCTACATTCAAATGTCCTGGTTTATTTTATTCATCTTTTAAATGACCTTAATGTGCTTAATTTTTATTGTTAAAAAATCTTTTGATTTAGTTTTGTTTACATTATGTTCAGTATCAGTTTCAGTTTGTTTTATTGTCATGCGAGGTATTTGTGTGGTGCAAGAATCAAGAAGCACAATAATAAAACAGAACAACTTCAAACACACATTCAAGTGGACATCTCAGGTTGTGTTAATAGATGAGCACAGTCCCATGCACACATTTGTACGTGTTTACTGTTGTTGTATGTCAGTTAGTAGCACAAACTGTGAGAGCACACTCAGGTTTTGTTTTGTTTCCAGTTATTATTTTATTATAGTTGAATTAAATATTCTTCACACTTAGTTTAGTTTAAGTTGAGCAGTGGCCACAGTCATGTGCTCTCTGAGTGACTTTTAAAAATAACAATCTTCAGTGGTGTTCAGGGACATAATATGATTATTTGTGACATGTTTAAATATTTAGTGAGGTTCTCTCTCTCCTGTGTTGTGTGTGTAGGATATCTTGTGGCTGAATTCCGGCTGATTGTCTCAGGAAAGCCGCTGGACGATGACTCTGCATCTCTGTCGGAGTATGGGATCAAACCCTCGTCTGTGGTGCAGATGGTGGCGAAGGTCCACGGTGGCTGACAGATATCATCATCGATGCACAGCAGGACTGAAATATGATACACCAAAGGACAAAATGCATCATCTTTGCCAGCTGAGACTGAACTATGTCATCTTTGGGTCTTCCTTTACATTTTAAGACTTTTATCAAACCTATTTAGAGTTCAGTACTAAGTATCAAAGATTGTAAATGATGATTAATTAGTGTGTAAATAAGTATTCCCAAGAAAGTTGTATTGAAGTCATTTGTTTATTTTTACAGCTTTTTTTTAATCTTTTAGAGTAGCTGATTTATGTATGATGCAGGATAATGTTTGCAATGAAAAACTCAGGAACAGCCACAAATACAAAATGATATTCTCTTGATACCATTCCATCCAACGTTGTTAAACTGGAGAAAGGCATGTGATTTTCCAGTTTAGTCAAATGATCCAAATCTTTTGGGACTTTGTCCATGTATTATAAAATGAACATTACAATTAGTAAAGATATGTTTTTAGACATATATAGTAACTAACACAGGGTTAGAGAGCATATGTGAGATTTCTGGTAAACAGTGCATGTTTAGGCTTTCTGATTTTAATGATTGTTGCCTATATCATGTATCACGTTGCATCTCAGCTGCTTTTAAAAAGGGAGAGGGAAGGTGGGGGAGTAAAATCGTATTAAAAACATGAATAGTTTCAGTTATTCGGTGGGAAAATGAAAAAGTTATATGGGAAGCTATACTCAAATTTTTGTTTTGTTTGTTTCTTTTTACAACATTCACTAATCTACATGTTCACAGTGAATATGGAGATTAGTGTATGTTGTTAGTGTGGACTGAAAAGAAGCACTTGATGCAGCAGTGATTGTAGATCAGGAGGACTTAGTCCATCACAGTGAGGCTGAAAACATGGTGTCGTGTGTTTCTGATCAGAAAGTGATAAGGAATAACATTAAATGTGTACAACATAGACATTTTGTATATTAGTCAGCAACTGTATAAGTGCCTTACAAATTAAATCTGAGTAGTCCACATGCACAACAAATTCCACAATGTCTCTAACTAGCAGCACCTTTAATTGCTTTAATTTACACACCTGATATACAGAGTAAACTATTAGAAAGTAAATATGAAGAAGGCCCACCTGGTGGCTGAAGGTGGCTAAAGATGAAAATACAAGCTACCTTTCACAAGAGATTTTGATGATGAGAGAACATCTGACAGCAGCAGCTCAGTCTCTACTATGACGCTCAGCTACACTTTGCTTTTGGACTATTGGACGCTGGCTTGGATGGTGAGCTCTAAAAATTAAGGCAGGACACTGCAATTAATATTGTCTGCAGGATTCAGAAACTGGATGACAATGTGCAGAATATCAATTGAAAGGTTGTCAGTGTTTATAAGTAGCCTATAGGCTATGTCAACATACCGCTCTTACAGCTGATGGTCTTTGTGGTTTCAGGCAACAACAGTAGGTAATAAACTTACTTTTACAGTTTCTATTATGTAATATTAAAGCCAGAAATATATAAGTAAATATATAAGTTGCTAAATATTAATAATGAGAGATTACATATCCATAACCATTCTAGTTACATTATTGGATCACTGCCTCCTTCTGGGTGAACTGTAAATTGCACGTCAAACAAATATATGATATTGTTCTGTCACTATCACTCACTGTGGAGTGGGACCCTTTATTTATTTGGAAAATCATTTTTTATAATTTTGGGGAAAACTTTATGATTACAACAGTTATTATTTAATCGTTTATTGCTAATGAAATCTTGATATTGCATGTCATGGCTGTGTTTGTGCGCCAGAATTTACAGTGACAATGTGAAAAATACAATTTTGATGCCTGAATTTTTTCTGTTGTGATTAAAATTCATCCACATCATCATCATCATCATCATCATCATCATCATCATCACCACAGCAACTTCTTTGAGCTGCACACTTCAAACAACTGATTTTACAATTATTTAAATGGCTTCTACAAAGTTGCGTTCATAACATCGACCATAGTTATCTGTGAAATGCAATTATAACATTTTCATTGCTCCCTTGACAAAACTGGTTCTGTTACAAGCTGAAATGTTCAAAACCATAAACTCTGGTGACTTTCTTCCTCTCCATCAGTTTCTGCTTAGAGCTGTGAGTATCATTGCAAGTATTACAATTAAGGCCAAAAAACCAGTGATCAAAAAAGTATTCCTCTTTATCTCTGAACTCTTGCCAGGTTGCAGGGCATCGTCGTGGATGTTCTTTTCTCCAGATTTCTTTATATATTCATGCACTCTTCTTTTCTTTGGTTCATCCTTTTCCCCCACTCTTCTCCTGGTCCTCTGTTGTTCTTTCAATTCCTCTGGCTCTCTCTCCGAGGCTTCACAAAAGACAATAATTATTTGTCAGTGTTGAATGAACTTCTTAAACGATTTCTTGATGTTCAGTAGTTTTGTGATCTTACCTCTGTACATCACCAGATATGCAGTCCTGGAACTGTCGAACCATCATTTTGAAGTTCACACAGAGCAAGAAGGAAATTCAACAATGTTCAGTAATCCATCAGTCATACATGCTTATTAAAGTGCCCCAACAAGTGGTAAAAATAACTGCCTGAGAAAATAACAATAATCAAAGAATAAAACGAAAACACACAAAACACTCGATCGCAAAACCACTGGGGGAAAAAAAATCATTTTGTGAAGGTTTAGTAAATAAAGCTCACAAACAGCTCTAGATGTAAACTGTCTGCTGTGTCAGACTTGTTAAACAAAATTAAACTTACTTGTATGTCTTGGTTTTTGCAAACAGCTGTTCTTCAGCCTGCACACATCAACAAAACCAAGATTAACATTAAAATGAGCCCTGCAGTTGTAACACTTTCTGTAGGTTTTAAATATGACCCATATTTCAGTTCTATTTAATCAGTCACCTTTGTCACATTACAGTCATCACAGTCATACCAGGTGTGGTCCTCCCTGAACAGCACAGTGGCTGTGTAATGTCCACCTCTCAGACTGCCCATGTGATTCACTATCCCATACACTTTGTACTTTTTGCCCTACAACAGAGCACGCAGTCAGACATAAGAACATATAAAATTACCGCAAAAAGTAAGGAAATCTGTGTTTGACTGATTATTTCTTTGCCCTAACAATGCTTCATGGTAATAAATCTCAGCTTTTGGTACCCCAGGTACCAGATTCTCAGCACCTGTGAGCATGGACCTTTCTTATTTCTTCAGCCTTCCTTCACCCAAACTAATAAACAACACCAAGCAAGAGTCATTAGCAGAGTAAACTGTTTGACATTGACAGTGAAGATCTGGCAGGTTTTTCATGGGTGTAACTGCTGCTCACCCTACAAACGCATTTCCTTACAAATGTGGGAGCATTTAAAGGAGAAATAAACAGGCTTTCCAACAGATATAAGATTAGTTGCCAGTTACAACAAAGAAACAATTGACCAATCACAAATTTCCTTAGTTTTGTTCTAAGTTTATAGAAACAAAAACATAAGAGCAGGTTTCAGAGTGACTTTTCCTTACGTTTGTTGTCATTTCAGATGGCACAGCGACACAGCAGTTGGACTTGAAATCTGACATGGTGTAGTAGTCAAAGTCAAATCTCTTCAGGAGTAGAATCAAGATGTGAGGAAACTTCACCATCTCACATTTCTAAAAACCACAAGAGAGATGATTACACACAGCAGAGTTTGACTAACAAACGCTGCTTTAAAATAAAAAAAACTAAGAAACTCACACTCGTTGCTTCTGTTTTTTTCTCACATTCTCCACAGTACACCATGTTGTCTCCACTGTATGACTTGGTTTGGAAAATCTTTTCAAATCCTCCTTCCTGCACAAACACACATGTTGCAATTTAAAAAAAAGAAGAAGAAGAAGGGGGGGGGCAGAAATCAAGCTCTTAAAGAAAGAGTTGGTTACAGAAACCAACTAGTAAAACACTTTTACATACACAACTGAAAAGCTTTCATGCACACTAAGCGTGCTCATTGTAACCCCCATACTCAGGCCTGACATGGTCCTGGGAGTCTGAGGAGTCTAAGCAAGTCACGCTGCTGGAGTTGATGGTCCCACAGGAGGACTGAGTGGAGGAAGCCCAGGAAAGAAAGTGGACAAAATACTTTGTAGCCAATTTTTGGAGGCAAGGGTTGAAAGCACCCACTGACCCCATGGAGGTGGCGTGTTGGGGGCTTTGCAAGTCAGTATATACACTGAGTAGTCCTAGTGCTCTTGGGGATCTGTAGACTGTGAAGGAGGAAAGCTGTCAAGTGAATGATTCCCAATAGCTCTGGTTGAAGAAAGGTGTTATGCAGTAGAGCCTGCTACCTGGACGCAAGTCAGGGCCTGATCCCCATGGCTGGGTCACCGAGGAGAAGGTGTCTGATATTAAGACCTGAAACACCATATGAGAGCATGAGGGTGGTAATGGATGTTTGTATCTGTGTGTGCCTGTATGTCTGTGTCTATATGTTAGGTTGGGTATCAGATGCCACCTCTCTGGAGACATCTCAGGCCCTCCAAGGTATGGAGGCCTATCTCCCACCACCACTTCCCCTGCCAGTGGCGGACTCCCTCAGACATCGGTGCGTTGGTGGTTCTTTGTGTCCGAGGATGGGCGCCCAGGTACACACCGGCTCACTCCTTGGTGGCCGCTTATCGGGGCCTGGAGCCTGGGGCTCGCTCGGGCCAGTTCGGGGTGGGATGCCCTCGGCCTCTCGGCCTGGAGCTCGGTCACTCTGGCACAGCTGGCTGCCGGCGGAGCTCACGGGCGCGTCACTGCAACTCCCCCTGGCTTCTGCTCCGTGGCTGCTGAGCGACCCCTCACCTGGGACTCTCCTCAGCTCTTTCTGGGACAGTGGCGCGGCTGCCCCTCTGTTGGTCTTCCTTGGTCTCTTGTGTTCTGGGGGCCTCTGGATGTCTGGAGTCTTGATCTCCTCCATACCTGCTTCATGCCCTGGAGGACGGGGCTGTGGCCCCCCCACACCCTCTAGCAGATCATTACATGAAGGAACCTTTTAAAAACAAGCGCGCTCATGCTCACAGGTGTACACACGGGGACTCACACACACAAACTACACCCTTTTTGGCTCCTACCTCAAAGCACACTGTGCGCTGTCGATCTTACGTGCTGCACAATAATGTTTAATATTTAGTATTTACTGTTATATTCCCATAGATCATCATGATGTTGTTTATTGTATTGCTCTCCTTTTCTTCTGCTTGTTTTCTTTTTTCTTTCTCAACAGGTGATCCAGGTGATTGATATATGTATTTTTTTTTTGTCTGCTTATTTAGTTGGTTTTTGGTTTTTTTGCCCTTTATCCCCGCCCCTCTTCTCCACTGTTTTTTTTCCCCTTTTCCTTTCTCCCTTTTCTTTTCCTCATTCAAGTCTGTCCCGTATCTAACAAGTGAAAATAAAAAATAAATAAAATAAACAATAAAAGATGAATCAAATAGACCATTACGGCAAGGCTGGGATGGTCAATTTGGTAAAGTAGTTTGCATGTTCTCCCCGTGTTTGCGTGGGTTCTCTCCGGGTACTCCGGCTTCCTCCCACCGTCCAAAGACATGCAGCTTGTGGGGATAGGTTAATTGGATAATCCAAATTGCCACTAGGTGTGAGTGTGTGAATGAATGTGAGTGTGAATGGTTGTCTGTCCTTGTGTGTTGGCCCTGCGACAGACTGGCGACCTGTCCAGGGTGTACCCTGCCTCTCGCCCTATGACAGCTGGGATAGGCTCCAGCACCCCCCGCGACCCTGAAAAGGATAAGCGGAAGCGAATGGATGGATGGATGGATCTTTCTTCGCCTTTAGACAATAATTCTGATGGCAAAAGAGCCAAACGGGACAGGCAAAAAAAAAAGAAAAAAAGAAAAGAGACCTGAAGCACCTGATGAGCCCGGGAACATCACTGATGATGTATCCAGATTACACCACAGTGTATGTTAGAATAAACATCTTTTCTGTACCAATGACAGAATTATCTCTTTATTAACTCAAAACCAGCATGACCAGGGGTGCAGTCTGAGCCCTGGCTGCTGCTTACCATGCTGTATATTTCATCAGGGTTGTCTCTGAGTGACAGTGGAAGAGTCCAGAAAGGATTTGTCTCTTCATTGATGACGTGGCCTTTGGAGCATTTTGTTGTGTACATCAGCTGACCCTCAAAAAGCTTTAACACAGAAATATCAGTTAGAAAACATTCTGGTTTCTCAATGTTATTTGGATGGTAAGATTCTCACCTCAGAGACACGGGGGCTGACCTTACATAAAATCAGATCCAGGCAGTCAGCAGCATCACGCTGCTGAGAAACTGAAAATTACATGTAAATGTTACTCAGCACAGCCACTATGTGACCTTTTCTTTGAGTTTACCTTTGATGTTTATGTTTTACCAACTGGTCATCTCACCATTATGGATCTCCAAAGTTTTTGTTATCTTTTCTGTTCCACACGTTCCTTTCTTCAGACGTTCAAAGATGTTTCTCAGCTCTTGGTCTATTTTCTGTGATTCTGGATCCAACCTTCAGGAAAACAGATATTTCTTAGTTAATATTGACTTTTTATGGTCCATTCACCATGTTGTTAATATTTTATCTAATTTCAAATACAGGCTTGTGACCAAGAACAATGTTATTCAGTCATTTGATTTCTTTCATTTCTGACAAAAAAATTCGAAATGAAACACTTTGACTGATTTGACACCCAATTAATAACTCAAGGGGCTTCCTAAATTTACATTTTTCTTTAAAGATATTAGGGGGTAAAATGCATATCCTAAAAAAAGAAAAAAAAACCTGCCTCTATTAAACCAAGAGTTGCATTCATGGGGACTGAAGTTGAAAACAAACAAAATCTAACTCTGTAAGACCTCTAGAGTCAACTCCTTATTTGTGACTGGGGTCAGAAGATCAGGTTTACATTTGCTGATAGCAGCACAACACACCAGACTGTCATAAAGAACAATCAGAACAGTTGCACTCTAGGCTCAAAAGTTGATAAGCGAAGTAAACAAAAGCTTTTTGGATGTTTTTTGTTTGTTTTTTTTTACATAAAGTTATTTTTTTACTCCTTTTTATGAAAGAAAACCAAGTAATGACTGGGAGTCACTGTTTTGGGTTCAGAAAGTTTGCTGCTTTGCGAACTATTCGTAAAATAATGTAGATGAAAATGAAGCTTTCATACCAGTTATGTGATGAATGAACAGTCAACAACCCACAGCAGGGGACTGATCATACATTTGATTAACCATGCATTTGCCCCCATCATAATCACATTGTGACTACAATAACCTGATGAACCAATGGTTTTGCACAAGCTCCACTTCAATCACATGGCAGATAATAACTGCTTACTTTTCTCTAAGAATGGAGGAGGACCATAGTCTGCACTCCACCTCACTTCAAATAAAACGAGGTGGAGTGCAGGTGGGGAAAGATAGAAGAACCGATTCACCACTAGATGAAACTTTTTTTTCACGTCTCTTGTTTTCTTTCAGTATAGCAGCTGGTTGAGAGTAATATGATTCCTAAAAATAATTCTCAAACCAAAGAATATTTATTCTGTGTGACATTTTCTAAATATGAAGAAAGTTTAACATGACCAGAAATCTTGTAATAACATATCTGAGCTTATAAAACTCAGGGCCTGATGAATCAAAATAATTCTCAGTGGCATAAACGCTTCAATTTTGTTCACTTTCAGTTCAATTCGATTGTTGCTATGTGAGCAAGCACTTGGCGACAGTGGGAAATAAAATAATAAATAAAGGAGGATTGAGGATCACCTGATCCAGTCCTAACTACAAGCTATGACATAAAAGAAAGTTTTAAGCCTAATCTTAAAAGAAGAGATTGTGTCTGTCCCCTGAATCCAAACTGGAAGCTGGTTCCACAGAAGAGGGGTATATTTGTTTGTTTATTTGTTTCTAATTAGCATCAGATGTGAAATATAAGCAATCTAAAATCTCCCACCTGTCATGAATCTCAGGTGTCATGAAGAAAACTTGCATTATGCTGTTGAGATAACATGTGGCTCCTTGATTTTTCAGGCCATGAAATTTCTTCTGCTGGATTACTTTGGGGGTAAAAGAAAGAAAAAATAGCATTTTTTTTATAAATGACTGTAGAAAAGATTACAAAAAATTTAAAGACCTCAGCCACAAAAATGATGCATATTTAAAGCATATATAAGGAATTAATTTGACAGTTTTTGACAGACCAATAGGTTTGTTGTATCTATTTATGAAAACTCTTATGTGACGTGAGATTGTGTGGACAAATTCCAGTAGATCAGCAGTTTCTGAAATATTTCAAAGCATCAACGATTCAAAGTCACTTAAACTATTTTTCTTCCTGGTTTTGATGTTCATCTGGACGTCAGCAGGTCATCTTGACCATGTCTACATGCAGTGGGTTGGTGCCATGTGACTGGCTATTAGATGCCTTATAGAATAGTTGAACAGGTGTGCCTAATAAAGTGGTCTCTGAATGTATAATGTAGCCTGGGCCTTATGGGGACATGGTTTAAAGATGTTTCTTTTCTGTGACAGTTACAGCTTTATAAATCGGCTTTATAAATCCTGTGTATGCGGTGCTTTAGTTTTATTTCTTTAATTTTTGTCCAGCAAGTGTTCAGTATAAAAGACTTTAACTCACCTGCATCCTCTCTTAGTTTTTTCGTCTCTTCTGTGTTCACTTCTTCCAGGTTCCGTTTCCTGGAGCTGATCATCTTGAATTTCTCCTTGAGGATCAATTGTTTTGCTTTTTTTAAAATCTGAGTTTATTTGTTAAAAATATCCAGCTCTTTGTTGCACCATCTCATATTCCATATTTTCACCCAGGAATAGTTTCGACTTTGAACTATCGGCTCACCTTCTTTTCTTGTTGTCTTGGTTTAAAAATAGATCCGCCGATGTCTCTGTTTGCTGCAAGTTCAGATTGAACTTTCTATTTAAGAACAGGCTCCATACAATGATTATTTTATATTTTAAAGAGAAGAAAGTCGAGATTTTTTACTGCGCGCGCCATGGGATTGTTGCGCACGCAGGCACAGGGGAGCAGCCTACTCATTCGTGTCAGCTTGAAATCCGCCCAGAGGGCACATGATGCACTGGAGAGTCTCCATGCAAAAGTCCAAGTGGTCATAAAATATTGGCAGACACTGTTTGATACACCTTAGCGTAATTTTTAAAACATTGTGATTTTGAATGCAGCTCGTCAGTGTTTACATTTCCATCAAATGGACTGAGTTCCTCTTCCTTTTTATGTTTAGATGAGACGAAATTTTTCGAGTTTACAACTATTATTATTATTATTATTATTATTATTATTATTATTATTACAGAATGAGTATAGATTGTGTATCCCATTTTTGTATTTACATCATAACAACAACATGCGGAGCTCTTTACGAGCCTCGTTCTCGCGGTCTCATGAGGAAATTTAATTCACTTGGACCCGATCTGACACCCATGAAAGGTTGTTTTTTCCGACATGGGGAGGAGGGCAGAGTGGTGACCTTCGTGTGTCCACACACGCAAGTGAAAGAAGACATCCTTTGCATATAGGCAGACGCGAATGGATTAGTGTTATTTAGTGTGTTTTTTAAAAAAAGAGAAAAAGAAAAGAGAAAAAAAACAGGCTGAGGTAAATGTATGTGATTGGAGTGGAGCCTCTTTGACTGTTCACGAAAATTTGGTGATAAAATGTAACGTCAAACAACAAACACCCATGGATTTGTTTTCTCTGTTAAATTAAAATGATCCCTATCTGTTGTGTTGTAGCGAGAGACTCTGACTGGATCACTACGCGTCATACCGCGACCACATGACCAAGAAAACAACGTCGCGGGTTCGACCTGCGGGCAGCTTCGACTTCTGTTCTTCTTTGAAAAATAAGAAAAGGTCACCGTCCGGATCTCTGTTTGGCAAGTCTTCATGTTAAAACTTTAGTCATCAGGTACACTGTTTTTGTTTGATGTGCTTTGTTCTAACAGATGATGGAAAGACGACTATTGCGGTTGTGTCTTGTGGGACAAGAATTTCCTTGCGAGTATATTTGACAATTTTGGGAATCCTGACATCGTTGGATTTTGGCAGTTCCTCTCTTACTGGTAATTACCTCCGTTTTCATGTTTTGCATTAAATAATGGGAGTGTTGGGTACTATTGGCCATTTGGTTGTTTCGTCTGAAACAAAGTTCAGGGTTTTCGCTTTTAAGATCCGTCTGCGCATCGGGATAACTTTCATTTGGGAGCTATTTCCAAAGCAAGTCAAGACGTCGAAAGATGACGAAGATTATTCCGCGTCAAAGTGAGTAACATAGATTACTTTGATCTAATCGGAATTTGAGCAGCGATATATTGTCGAAACTCTTGAAATCCACGCGTCAGGCTTGACTTTTTCCACGCTCTCTTATGGCAGTATTATCAATAAACTCTAATGCGTGCGCACCAAGACACACATAGTTGTGCATGAGCTCCTTTTGTCTTTCCTGTGTCTACTTGTACACGTAGTGTTAGACAAAGCACCCAGCATAAAGGAAAAGTGTAGTGAGAGAATAAAACATGGAATAAATAAATGTTAATCATATGTGAATGCATGTAGAATATCTGGTATAGTGACAGTCCCTGATGGAGTGAAGTCCAAAGTGGATGAAATAAGAGAGAAAAAACTTTTTAGCGAGATCTCTGTTTGTTTTGTTGTAGATGATCTGAAGGCGGCGCTGAGTCAGGATGGGTTTAAAACTATCTAAAAAGAAAAAGATTTCTCATCAGAGGAGCAGAACTCCCTCTCAAGACTCCAGAAGCAGTTTGACATATGAGGAGGAGAAGTGCTACGACCCATCCGACTCTACACTTACATTTGTGGATGGAGATGATGAGTTGGACTGTAAGTCTTCAGACTATGAATTCTACCTTTACTGGGCTACAGATAATGTTGAGTAGAGTGTACAACAGTAATGCGATTTTTCATGTGTCACTCATAGTCTTGTATGAGGACTTCAAGTCTCTGAGAGCGCTGATGTCTTGCGGCCATGCTGTCACTCCCATGTCTCTCACCAACTGGTGTCTTAGCTTATTGAATCAGGTAGGATATTACACGTTCATCTAATCACAAACCCCAAATAAATTAACAGTGATTTTTGAACTGAGTGTATATTACTATGCACTCAGTTGCATAACTACTGAGTTGCAGTCACAAAATAAGGCACCAATTCAACATTACAGGACTATAAGGCAGAACTGACAACTCTCATGATGTCAAGAACGTTTGTATGTTGTTTTACCAGATAGAGCAGAAACGCACTATATAAGTTTTATAGGAGTTTAAGTAATGGGTCATCAGCGCAGGAATTAATTAATGGGGGTTTTCTTAGTCTGGTAGTTCTCAAGCTTTCTTTCTGGATTGCTACTTCAGAATCCAAAAATAAATAAATAAAGCATTCACATTAGTATGGTAGGAATGGAATCTAATAGGCATGAGACTGGACTGTGGCTCAGTTAATGGATCTATATACTATTGTGAGCAGTTGCTATTTGTTCCACATGTTTTGCTTTCACTGATTGATATATATTTTTGTATATTGTGTTTCAGGGCGAGAGCAGGTTTGTGTGCGGCCAAACTGAATGTCATACTGAGTGGTCCTTTGAGGAGGTTTGTAAAATGGCTCTTCTAACCCCGGAAGAAATCGAGTACTTTGAAAAGAAAATGTTCAGCAACTCTAAGGATGTTTTTGATGTTAAATCAGTAAGTTTATTTACATAGTCTGCATTTCTGCGCCATATTTGTCCAAATGTTGAGCATTAAATAAATAATCGTTTTTTATTAACAGTGTCCTGGCTGCAAGTCTTCAGTGCTGAGAACTGACTTCAGTAATCTGTGTACTGAATGTACAGTGTGCACAGCTGATCTAAATCGGACCTTTACGTTCTGTTGGCAGTGTTTGAGGGAATGGAAAGGTCCGTCCCCACGTTCAAACCGATGTGAAAATCATGGCTGCAACAATAAGTCCTTAGAAACTCTGAGAAAATGTCCAGATATCACCTTCCAGAATGTGGAGGGCATCACTGGCTGTCCCTCTATCCGTGCCTGTCCCACATGTGGCTTCCTTGTGGAACATAACACAACTGGGTGTAAAAACATCTTCTGTACACGTTGTAAGTTGCAGTTCTGCTTTGTTTGCCTCAAAATGAAAGAGGAATGTTTGGAGACGAGTGAATATTACAAACCTTGTTCCAGTGGTGTAGCACCTAGACAGACTTCTATACCAGTGTGTCAGTGGGATGATTACTAGATTGTTACAGAAATGTTGTTATTGTGTGATTCACATAGAAAAACTAACAGCTCGGTAAGTTGGTAAAGCCTGATTTAAAATTTACCACTAGCTACAGTTACCACAATCTAATGCAGCGGTCCCCAACCCCCGGGCCTCGGACCGGTACCGGTCCGTGAGTCGTTTGGTACCGGGCCGTGAGAGTTGAGGCTCAGGTGTGAAATGTATAGTTTTCAGGGTTTTTATCGGTTTTCAGCGTTATTTTGTTTTTATCGTTTACTCGGTTTTCCTGGGTCTTTTCACGTGTGTTATGAATAAATCTTCTTTTTTTCGGTACCGGTACTAGTTTTATTTTGTTGTATTTATCCGCGACACCTTAAAGGCTGGTCCATGAAAATATTGTCGGGTATAAACCGGTCCGTGGCGCAAAAAAGGTTGGAGACCGCTGATCTAATGCATGGACTTTCTGTGTCTCAAATACAGCAATAAATCAGATTAAGACCAGTAATCATCAAATTAATATATTAGCATTCTAAAATTAAGTGTTTTACTTCTATTATTTGAAAGAATTTCTTCATTTTCTAATACAGAATTCACTTTCTAATATTTAATGAAAAAAATTCTACACCAGAAATCTGAAGAATGTGCACCAGACTTTTATAGACTTTTAAAATAACTTTTTGGATAATTTCTCACTTTTTAAATTTTCCTTGTACCCTAGGAATCCCCTTTTCTCCTCACGTGTCAAACAAGATTGTTAACTGCAGTAAACTTTAACAATAATAAATAAATCGTGCGTCTTTTTAAAAGAAAAAATTTGTCCTAAAACATGTGAATGAAAATTCATTTTATGCACATTACTTTTCAAGTAATTAATTACTTTTAGAATATTGTAACTCAGTTACTTTTTTGAAGAAGTAACTAGTAACTATAATTAATTACTTTTTCAAAGTAACTTGCCCAACACTGATTATAAGTATTGCCTCAGTAGAGCTGTCTTTCAGATCACATTCTTATCTTGGATCAGGCACTGGTTTCTGCCTTTTATGTTTTGAAGTCACCCAGTAACTGTCTGCTTTTAGCAGCGATCTGTTTCTGTAAATATTGTAACATCCAGATTCCTCTGTTGTAATCTGGAGTTTAAAGAAACAAGATAGCACAAACAAACATGGAAGAGTTTTATTGAAATGATCTCTCTAGCAAAAGTCCAGCTAAACATCTGATTTCTTAAAGTGTCTCAAAAATAAGATATGAAACGCATTATGCAGTGTGCTACAAACATGATGTATTTTATTATATGAAAAATAAAGACCAAAAAAGGGACAGCAGTAAGTACATAACAATAATATGATCATGTGAGTGCATATGAGATCACAATAAAGACTTCACAATAAATGATTTTGTCAGTGCAGAGTCTGTCGTGTTCCTTCATGCGGGTCGATCTCCTCCACCAGGCAGCATCAGCAGTGTGTGGATGACGGACATGTGCTTAATCCCATAAGACACCAGCAGGGCTTTGTCCTCCAGCGGCTTCGTCCTGAACACCACCCGCATTTCACCAACTGAGCAGAAGCAGAGAGAAGAGCTTTAAAGAGCTGGGCTTGCTTCAGGCCTTTTAGAGTAGATCAGCAAAGCTAATATTTGGATTGTTTAATGTATGTGATCTGATGAGTTAGTGATACTAGCAAAAGATGATTTGATTTGTATTTTTTCAAAGAAAGTTTCCACTTAGAAGACAATTTTCATTATTAAATCATTATATCTGCTGTAGACCACTAAAAGTCATGTTTGTGGTTATTGTGTGTGTTGTCTGATTGGCTGAAGACAACATAAATAGACACTGCACTTGCACTGCATTTAAATAGAGAGTTCTGTAAACAGAATCTGCTGTTCAATAAAAGTATGACATTTGCATTTCTATAAAAATGTAAAAGCAGACGATAAGAAAAGTCATGCTTACTTATCACCAGCGCTTTGGCGATTTTGCTTTTCAGCTCCATCACAGTGAGGGCCTTCATCTGGTCCATATTGTCACAAATATCGACTATCTTCTCCTCTCCCCTCGGTCCGTTTACTTTCAGCTGGACGGACATTTTAGCACTAAGAGCTGGATCTGTCTCCACTTCAATAAGACTTTTATCAAGGCTTTTAACTTCAACTATCTTGTCCGAGAGACAAAATCCCAGCAGTCGCCGCCCATTTGGGTATTCAGGTAAACAACTTCCTCCTGTGGAGTGCTTCGGCACACTGTAAGTGACGATTCAGTTCTAACTATGGGCAAGATGTGGGTCAGCAAGCAAGGTGTTCCCAACTCCCAAATAAATGTGAAAAAATATTTTATGTTTTTCGTCAGCCAGTAGAAAAAGCAACACAAGCACAGTTTCTAATGTGTGATTAGGATATGGATGCTGTATACTTCAATGGTTTATTGGTTTAATAATGAAGCCAGGTCATCAGCAGATTTCTGAGTCATATCTCTGGCATCAAGTCTGTTTTGGACCTGGTCATGCGCCAGTTTTTGGTTGAGATAAGTTTTGGGAATTATACGTAAACATTAACTTTTTTTTTTTTTTGTACTTGCTGTTGCTTTCCACCAGTTGCAATAATGGAAGGCTGAATTGTTTTATTTAGGTTATCAGTGCTGCTCACAGATTTATTGCTTTATTTTGAAAATATGTGTTTTTATTGCACTACCTTTGGAACTTATGTTATGAGGTGTTTGTGCTGAGATGCTGTGTTACACTTTCTTGAAACATGGAGCTGTGTTACAGTCAAACATTTGCACTTTTGTCTCACCTGTTGAAAGGTTGTTGTTCCAGAAGACTTGTTCAGATACAACTTTACAAACATATGCCGTGCTGCCAGGTTCTTCTTAAAGAGACACGAGTTTCCCCTGAAAGCCCCTCTAAACATAAGGCCAGATTAGGCTCTCAGCGAAGGCGGTCGCACTTTCTCCTCTCCTGCCCTTATCTTCCCTGCTTAGCTTCTTATGTCCTTGTCTTGTCTTGTGTTTTTACTTACTTTTCCCTGGAACACTCTCTCACAGTCTGTTCTCTAAAACCTAAAAGAGGAATTATGGATTTGATCAACTGGTCTCTGAATGCAATTGACACCCCTTCTCAACGAGAAGTCTGGGCTCGGGTGAGCCTGAGTGCTGAAGATATCTACCTATTCGGAACCATGATAACAGGGTTCTTGCTGATCGGAGCAGGCTTGGCCCTGGCTTATCGAAGAATTAAGGAAGCGGAACCGGCTGTTCAAACCCCCACAAGGCTGCCCGCTGGGATTGAAATGATGGGACGAGGCGTGAGTTTCTCAAAATGGGCTCATTGAGTGCAGCACGGAGAAGATCTTGGAGAACGCACGGCTGCCGTGAATACTCAGAACAAGACCTCTGAGTGAAAAACTGGATTACATCTGGAGGGGCTAGCTCGAATAACACCTTTGAGCGCAAATTCGATCACATCTTGGGCAAGTGCACTGCGGTCGTGAGTTCTCAGAACCTGCTCTTTGAGCAAAAAGAACGACAACATCACGGAACGTAAGTTTTGATAACACCATAGAAAGCTCGCGGCTCTCCAACGGGAGATTGAGAGACCAGTGTTGGACTGTTAGAGCAGCTTTGAAATTCATATGAGCTGTTCGCACTAAAGTAAAAACCATCATCACTTCATGCGGAGACCCCTTCAGCGCCAGCTGCGGCCTCAAGGCTGGAGCTGAACAAAACACCCTGATAACAACTGTGTTTAGACTGTTCCCCCCATTCCATGCAAGGCCACCTGGGTTGGCTGGAAGACTGTTTACTTAGCCTGGCGGGGCGAAGGACACTGTCTCAGCTAAACTATGGACACGCACAAACACACACATACACTGATATGCACACACTGATCCTCCCTCCCTTTCCAAACACCTTCGATGCTTGTGCCTTACCTGGGAAGATGGCAGTCGACTGGACCAGCACAGACATGCTGCAGAACCGGATGCACTGTCTACACCGGCTCTCTCTTACCCTTTACCCGCCCCTGTTGCTTGTCTTGTGTTTCTATGATGTATTGATAGTCATGTGCTTTTGTGCTGAGGTGTTTTTTCTGTTATCAAACTGTTCTCCCACTAGGAGCTCAGTCTGAGTGGAGTTTTTTTTTCTCCTCCTCTTACCTCATGTTTTGTATTTTCATTGTTTTTTTTTCCTATCAGCCTACCTTTCTGACATGTCTCCCCAATGTGATGTTTGTGTAAAGTTGGTCAGAAGGTTCCTTTGTAAGTGCGCATGCGCCATTAGCGTGCTGCCTGCTGTAACCCTAATTTCCTTCAGGATTGATAAAGTATTCTGATTCTGATTCTGATAAGCAAGCCAAACTTCTTCATTCATTTTCTAATTTTACTGTCATCAAATTAACATTTTACATGCTAACTGAGGCCTTTAGAGACGTAGTTCTTGGAAGTTTATATGGACCTCAAATTTTTGGATATGCCGTTCCCAGACCGATGGGCAGAAACAATTGCTTTTTTAAGATCACAGCTCATGTCTTTCCTCCTACACCGTAAAAAAGAAAATCCTAAAAAAACGTAATATTCTGGCAGCTGGGGCACCAAAATACTACCAGAAAATACCAGAAAATAACTTTCTCATGAAAATACAGTTATTTTCAGTAATGACAATACAGTTTGTTGCCATAATTTTACATGGGATTCTGCCTTTTTCAAGTGCTTTTAAACATTGAATTAGGAACAATTTAACGTGATTAAATAATGAAAATGAAATTACCTATAAACAAGGTCAATGAATGCAGCAATATGAATAATAATATTTAAATGTACAGAAATATACAGTTAACAGTTGGTTTAAATAATAATGGATTGCATTCATATAGCGCTTTTTGAGACCCTTAAAGTGCTTTACAATTCCACTTTATAATTCCCCTCTGGCCATCACCAGTAGGTCGTAGGTGAAATGTCTTGTCCAAGGACACAACGACCGAGAGTGTCCGAGCTGGGGCTCGAACCGGCAACCTTCAAGGCGAACTGCCAACTCTTGAGCCACGATCGCCCTAAATAACAATAATTATTATTATTATTTGATGTAAAAAGAAAAAGTTTATAAAAATCATTTTATATATATTTTTCCATAGCATTACATTTGAATTTAACAGTTCAATCTTTCAAATAACGGACAAATATTTGTGAAATTGTGATGCATTTGTGAATGTATTTTAACAATCTAAATATGCATATGTACAGACAGATACATTTAAAAAACAAGAAAATGATGTTTTATTACATTTACAGTGATTTTACGTTAATTTACATTTGAAATGTAAAATCACAGTCTATTTATGTGAATTTAATTATGTTCTAGAAGAACGGTACAAAACTGTAAAATAAACTGTAAAATACTTTTATAATACAATTTTTTTTACAGTGTAGGCATTGCGTTAACACATGCCTGAAAACTCCAGACCAGCAAACTGACAGAGCTTTTGCTTTTATAGAAGTGTTCACACTTACTGACATTAACATTAACATTAAATATCATTTTAAGAGACACAGAGACACAGTTTCCAAGGAATATTTTGAGGGATGTTTATTTTGTTTTGTTTTGGTTTTATTTAAAGTGTCTAAAGTGTTGATGATTAACTGTACATTAAAACGGAGTCAATTGTGCCACCTGGTATCAACTTAAAAATGAAAGTTATTTACATATAAAGTTTGAGGATTTTAATTGTTTGTTTTGGTTTTTGGTTATTGTCACTTGTTTCATTTGTTCATCATTGTTTCATTATATTTATTACCTTACATTTTATGTCATGCGATTTTTACGATGAAAGAGCAACTTTCTGCTTTATGGGAATAACACTAAGTGATTTTCATTCGTGTTTCAGTTTCCTTGATATGAAAATCCTTCATCTTCACGTTTCTTCATCTAGATTGTTCAGTATGGTTTAAACAAGAAATAGAGGTGTAAAAGACGAGACAGACAATTTCTTGCATGAAAGTCTCCATTACATTTTTAATGTAATATTTAAACTGGGTAAAGGAACCACAGAAAGCACACAGACCATTTCAAATGTTAAACAACCTTTAGTAATAACGTGACCATCAGTAACACAAAGTGAAAACATGTCTCACCCATTGCTGTAACACTCCAGACTGTGATTATATGTGACTTAGGCTTGTTTATTGATTGTTTTTTGTATCTTTGAGTCTCAGTTTTTAAAAGGTTAAAAGGTCATCTTTCCAAATAATCCTGGATCCTGGACTCCAAAGTGGACCAAACCAAAACCACTTGGTAAATTTGCTATGATTTTCAGGCAGTGACTTTTTTTTAAATGTAATTATGCAAATAAACAAACTTCCTTGTTAGAAATAACCAACATCGTGTTTTTATATATGTGCGCAACTTGTTGAAATTGAAATTGACTATTTGCGCTTTCCGTAGCAGGTTGTCTGTCATGTCAACATGGCTGCCGTCAGGAGCGGTTTGACTCCGGTCTGCTTAACAAGATGTTTTCTAAGACAGACAGGCAAACCAAGCCGAGGCGGCCATCCTCTCTCAGACATCTGGAGCCACGTAGGTCTTCTTCACAGTTTCATGTTCGGTACTTTGTCTGTGCTTCCGAAGCAAAGATACAAATAGCTTTTTCTCCACGGCTAACTAGCTCGCCGGCTAGCATCATGCCTCCTGTGTGACTTTGACAGTAACAGGCTCTCCAGCAAAGACAAGAAAGACAGGACTCTCTGCTGTTTAGGGTAACTGTAAAACCAGCTGGATTTAAACCAGAAAGCGCGGACAGGTCAGCTAAAAACACTGAAATACGGAATTAGTAGGAGTTTGTTTGATGTTATTGAAAATCCGTAATGCTACATCAGTGTGACTGCACAGTCTACCAGTTTATAAAGAACCATTACAGCTTTTCTCTCCGATGTATAATAATGAGAGTTTTTATGAAAATAGATTAACCTCATTTAAACTATGCCAAAGTTTAATAACCCATGTCCTGCAGGAGTCACCTGCAAACCTCTAGAGGTCAGTATAGGTTTAACTTGAACTACATGTAATGTTTTCCCAAACGTCAATGTATCTATTAAGGATGTATTATAGTAATTGTTAAACAAATGCAAAGATTGACGATCATATTTAAAAAGGATCACATTGCATTAGTTTATGTGGCCAAAGAGTTATATAAGTCACATTGTTTAATTCAAGCAGCACTTTACTGCAGTAAAGTCTTGATGCATGCCCAATCATACAGGTAAGTAAATCCCAAAAGGTTGATTCTGTTTATCTGTACGTAGCGTTTTCAATGCAAGTCACCCTCACAGCCCATTGTTCATTCAGTGCGCTGGTTTTAGTTATTACACAATGTAGAAAAGACGCAGCTGTAAAACATTAACATCTTATATTGTTTTCTGTTACTGAACTGGTTCAGAAGCAGGAGACTTGTAGCTTAGTAAATTATTCTAAGGATTCAATTTGAAATATAATCATTAATTATACAAGCTTTATTTTTTTACTTTCCTGTTGCTTCTTGTCTTTATTTAAAAAAAAAAAAGAAAAAAAAAAGGTTATTCTGCAGTTAGTGTATCAGACCGACAGGTCTTTGTCCTCCTTCTGTCCACACAGCGGTTAATCCAGAGGTCACATCTCCACACAGTGTTTGAGTGCCGCAGCCCTGCCACCAGGGCTCTGCTGGGCCGCAGACACCATGACAAGTTCCTCTGGGTGAATGCCGTGGCCATCAGACACAACAGCTCACAGGTGGGTCGCCACACAGGTTATGTAGTCACTACAGTTAGATCTATGCCATTCTTTAACCTTTTTCACACATTAAAGTTAATCTGACTTATACTGTTTTCTTGAGCCTCCTCACTTACTGGTGTAAACTGATAGTAGTCACGGTATTATTTAAATGTTGGTTTAAAAAAAAGTGTCTGTGAGTTTTTACTGGAGTGCAGTGGCCAGCCTGAAGACCTGGAAAGGTTTGTGTTTGTCGTGTGTCAAACTAAAGTGTGTCAAATGTTTTAGCCTCTTCATGTAACAGGATTGGGAGTGGCCTGTAGGATTTAAATCCTCTATCACAGCCACAGGTGGACTGTAGAGTGAAATGAGTCGCGTAGGATCCAGTAACACATTACAAGTTGATGTAATCTTAACAACTGGATCCAGTTTATAGAAACACTGAAATTAAACAAATTGAACTCCTGTGAGGTTACACTATTACATTTCTACTTAACTGATGTGTAGAGTTTATCTTGACATTCACAGATCCCGCCTGATGGTGGATCCATTGCAGTTCCAGTAACAGAAACTTTAAACAGTCCTCCAGTCCTGGAGTCTGTCACACAGCCTGTCACTGAGCAGGTGAGTCTGCATCCAAAGTAAATCTTCCACATCCCTCAGCTACGTGATCACTTCAATCATTTGGTGCTTTTGTCATTTTTAATCATTTTAGATCCTAGGTGGGACAGTTTCCAGTGTGTTACCAGCAGCAGAGAGCTCTGTTCTTCCTCTCGTGTCTGCTGACCCTGCTCCTGTTTTAACACAACCGGTCTCTGAGCAGGTCGCTGATGTGGCACCGACTGCAGTGGAGGTCCTGCAGGCCGTTGCTGGAGAGCCTCGTTTAGCAGAGCTTGGACTAGCTGGTCACACACCAGTGGGGCTGGTCCAGAATATGTTAGAGTTCATTCACATGGATCTGGGTTTGCCCTGGTGGGGAGCCATTGTTGTGGGTAAGCATGCTTTAACACTTCTTCTCTGTCAGTATCAGTGCGTCACTTTAGGCCACCCAAACACAGGCTGGGTTTATATTTTCCTCAAGTTTTCTTTAAGAAGCGCCTTGTTTTTGATTTCCTGCGTCTATTCTCATCCTCTGCTTTCCTTCCTCCAGCGACCGTGTTGGCTCGCTTGGCTGTGTTTCCCGTCATAGTGAAGGGCCAGCGAGAGGCGGCGAAGCTGAACAACGTGCTGCCCGAGATGACCAAACTGACCAACAGGATGAATGAGGCCAAGCAGAGCGGAAACAAGTTTGAATGTAAATGTTCTCTCCTCTTTCTTCATGGCCTTATACTCACTCTTTAGACATTCAGCTGATCCTGAGCTGCTGCTGCTGTCTCTGGTTCTGTCACAGTTTCCAAAGCGTACTCTGACCTGAACCTGTTCCAGAAGAAACATGATGTGAATCCTCTTCGTGGCTTCCTGATCCCTTTGGTGCAGGTCAGTTATTCTCAGCTTTCTGTGTTATTGGCATGAATGTTTCAGGCAGACTAATTAAACAAATTTTACACTTCAGCTTAGTACTTGCTTATGTGGAGCTCCCAGCTATTACAGTGTAAGCAAAGGTGGAATTTAGATTTTTAGGTGCATTTATGATTAACAAGAAGTTCTTTTTAGTTCATCTTGACTGTAACACAGAAACACTAAAAATGCAGTTTGTAAGTAAGATTTTGGTGTCTAGCTTTTTGCCATGGCGGGTTTTGTTGAAAGGGTTTTATTTAGACATCACAAACACAGCCATATGTCAAATATATGTCCCTTCCTTCAAAATAAAGGCGTGTGTTTGGTGCAGGGGAGCAGCTTCATGGATTCATCATCATAAAACAGAGAAACTATTCATGGCTGTTAAATTAGTGATAAATGTATGTGTACCTTTGCAGATATGCTAGTTATTATCATTGACTTTGCTTTGTTGCTTCAACGTGTTTGAGATTGTTTTTGCTGGAGCTTTGTTTTTCCCATTTTTCTCTCTGGCCTCACTCATCTGCCCACAACCCTCAGACACCCGTCTTCATCTCCTTCTTCATCGCCCTGAGAAAGATGGCCTATCTGCCCGTGCCCAGCATGCAGACAGGAGGCATGCTGTGGTTTGCAGACCTGACGGCATCAGATCCTTTTTATATTCTGCCTTTGGCCGTCACTGGAACGATGTTTTTCATCCTGGAGGTGAACTCAGATCTCTTATTTCCCAAAAGAAACACGGCAACAAAAAGAGAGTGATGGTAAAAAATTACTGACCCACTTCATCACCATCTTTTTTTCCTCAGCTGGGTGCAGAGTCTGGGATTGACAACCCCAACCTGCGAGCCATGAAGACGGTGTTCAGGATCATGCCTTTAGTCATCTTCCCTCTCACCATCAACTTCCCCACGGTTAGTGACTCTTTCGCTCACATCTGTTATTGTTCTCATAAAAAACATCGCTGAAACATCTTTATTTTTCTTCGTACAAACTTCAGGCAGTCTTTACCTACTGGCTGACCTCAAACTGCTTCTCTCTGTGCCAAGTGGCTCTGCTCAGACACCCCTTAATCAGAAAAAAGTTGAAGATCCCTGAAAGGATCAAGCACCCGGCCTCCGCTCTGCCACAGAGCGACGGATTGATCGAAAGCATGAAAAAGGGTTGGTGTTGTGAGCATAAATCTGTCGATAAACAGAGTAGGACTATAAATCTAGTTGTAGTTTGTAGCACTTTGTTTCCACTCTGATTGTTTTTGTGTTTGTCTGTGTTGGAACTGGTTTGGTCTGCAGGTTGGAAGAACGCTCAGCTGGCCCACCAGCTGGAAGAGCGTGAGCGAAGAATAAAAAATCATCTGGACCTCGCTGCCAAAGGTCAGTCCCAGTCTTCAGCTCATCCACAGAGACCTTTTGGTCTCTGTCAGGGTTTTTTTCCTCCTTGCAGAAAAATGACTCACTTTATTTAGAGGGAGGGAGAAAAAAACTTTATTTGAAATGGTTGCTCATTTATATAAACTCTGACCCAAGTACATTTGTCGTCTTGCCCTCCACCTTACAGACTGACACCAGACACAGTCAATTTATCGGAGTAGAATTCACTCGCTTTTATTTTGAAGGTTTATTCGCTGCTGACCCGCTTCCTGATCCTTCCTGTCAGTCAGCTACCCTGTCAGGCGGTCGGCCTGTCTGCTGTAGTCCCTGTTCTGTTATGGAGCAGGTGGAGAACGGATTCATGTGCTGAAAAGCTGCAGGGTTAGAGCTGATTGTTGTGTGTATTTGTTCCTAAGTAGCCCCATTGTAGTTGTGGAAGAACATGTGTTATTATTTAAAAGCTGTTTAAAAAAAAAAATTGTAAAAATGGCTTTGACCTTTGATGCACACACAGACAGCCAAGAGCATGTGCCCTTAACCTACCGAACAGTGCGACATATACAATTTATTTCTGTGGGATTTATCCGGGCAGTTATTCAGTGGCTACTTCAGTACTACCTGCTTTATAAGGAATTTACTGCATTTTAAAAGCTTAAAAGAAAGATTTAAGATCCTTAAAAACGACAGGTTTTAATAAAGGATTGGGAAGTATAAAAATTAACTTTTTTTTTAAACTCTTGTAATCAGTAGTGTTAAATAAATTAGCGTTTAAAGAGATAAATACAGATTCTTGAGTGTGAAACCTGATCAGACTTACTGCTGGATGGTTGTAAATTTAGCAGGAAAGTGATATTTCAAGTAATGTTAATATATATATATATATATATAAATACTAATATGGACATTTTATATTCTAAAGATCAAAGTTTAGCTTGTTGTGAAAAAAAGGCTTTTTAGCAACCGTTTTCTGATTTCTAGATGTTTGGAGCTTATATTTCACAGCAGACATTTCACATGTTTGCACCTCGTGTCATTTCTCTGTGCATCCTCAGTTCCTTTCCTCATCTCCTCTCCTTACATCTTACTTCCTTTCATCAGAGATATGACTGGAGGAGGCGATGAAGAGACATGAAGAAGGCAACAATGTAGTGCTTTATTTAATGTGGGGGGAGTGTCCAGGTGAACTTAAGTGTTCATGACAACTTAAATGTCAGGAGTCACAATGACAGCAGTGCACGGGAACTATTTTTATTCACCACGCACAGGTGAGAAGGACAGAGGTTGATCAGGCAGTTGATCATCATTGTAGCATCCTGTCTCTTGCACACACCAAGATTAAAAACACTCTAAGGACAGGATACACCTGTGTGTCCGTGTTTATGGCTGTTCCTGCAAACCACCTCTATCTTCCAGATATATTTTAGGAATTGAAACATTCCTCATGATGGCTACTGAGATTAATTTCTAGGTCACAGGTAGGGGGAGACTCCACACGTGTTTGTCTTTACACCTCCTAAACACTCGGTGGAGCTGTTTGATTTGTTGCTGTTCTGCTGCCGGACTTTTATCACTTGATGCCACCGTGGTTTATCTAAGAGTTGTCTCATTTCATTTCTCCCTGCAGGTCCACTGAGACAGACTTTTACCCACAATCCTCTAGAGCAGAAACCTCCCATTGCAGCAGCAGCATCAGCTAAAGACAAGTCTGCTGGAAGCAAGACGAGACCATGGAAGGACACTATTGGATAAATCCAACCAGCTGTCAGCGTGGCAGTAATGATGAATTGTGTACATATTTATGGATAGAAGAGTTAGGGGTATGAATATGTGTTCTAATAAAAATGTAAACTGCCTCAACACAACCTTATTGTATGTCTGCTTATTTCAACAAAACAAACAGCTGTCTTCATGTTGTCAACGAGTAATTTTATTATAAATACATGTTTGCAGCTCAACTTTTTCAAGCTGTTTCACACTTGTTTAAAAATAGCCCTTCAGTAGTCTCTGACATTATAAAACTTCATGAATGTTCATCCACCTGAGTGAGTGTGGAGTCAGTCTCATCTGTTCTGTTTCTGTGAGCAAATGATGATAAAAACACGATCAGCAGCGCTCTCGGTTCCAAAGATGCAGCCTGCTGGACCGATTTCATCAACAACCGGCCACCTTCAAGTGAAATCAAAAAAGGTTTTGCATTTAGATCATTTCAAACAAACTACTTGTGTTGACATAATTAAATACAGTCCGAAGTCACGCTTGGCTTCAGGGAAGTGCCGCCTATGAGCAGCATCATTAACACATTCTTTAACATCATCACAGGGTGGTGGCTGACGGGTCTGAGAACTGGATCCCGCTTTAAGCCCAAATGTTTGGTCCACTGCGGTCTCGCAACAGCGGCGGCTGGCAAAGATCCAGGCTGAGCTGAGAGTCTGTTGTTTGTGCGTCACCGGCCGCCAGCAGGGCGTTAAAACGAGCGTCTCTACTCGAGTTTGTCGATGTCCATCTCGGTCAGGACAGAGAAGCACACTTTCTGAATCCCCATGCCACATTTGGCTAAAAGAGACATGAAGGAGGTTAGAACGCAGGATTTAGGTCAAGCATTTACACTTTGATGATCAGAATAATGCAGAAAAACATCTGGATTCTTCCCAATCTTACCGATGAACCTTCGCAGCCACAGCGGTCTTTTGTGAGCCGGGGTGTAGCAGCAGAGGAAGTAGACGGGCACTCCCGACAGGGCGATGCCGATGCCGATCAGGGAGTTGATGGTGTCACTGTACAGAGGCACCACCACCAGGAAGATGGTGAGGATGCAGAAAACAATGGGGTAGAACAAACTGAGCTGTGGAAGGAAAAGAGAGAGAGAGCCGGGTGAGACGATGGGATGAATTACTGCCTCAAAAATTCTTTTCGCCAACGTGATTAAGTGAAACATGCTGGATCTTAAAGCCTTTTCCAGTTTATCGACTGCTGTACTCAATACAGGGTCATCAATTACGAAATGCACATGTTGTTTTTAATAGGACTTAAACCAAGCGATAAAGGTCGTAGACCCATCACGAAAGAGTTTACGTAGGTCATAAATTGAGAGAGAGGAATCATTATAATCAGCCCAACCAATGGAGTCACCCCCTGCTGGCCAGTAGAAAGAATGCAGGTTGAAGAATTAGAACTTTATTAGAATTAGATGCTTTTCTAACCTGAAGGCTGCCTCCTTTTTGTTATACAGCCTGTGAGTACACAGTGACCAGTCTGAGCATGTGTGCAGTTCAAAAATTAAATGTGTTCAGGAGTTATTTTCCTGATTGTTTCACTCCGGCGGTTATTTCCTGAGCTGCAGTAAAGATTTTGCAATAAAAAGTGGAGATTTTATATTTTCACACTGGCTTCACTTTTCTATCTCAGCAGCAGCATCAGTCTACTATTGTCTGTTTACAGGTAACACTGCACATACATCTGAAACATTTCATTTAAATACCTTTAAAGGCCTCTTTCTGTCCGGCTGCTTCCATCGCAGATATAGTTGGCCCAGGATGGACAAACCAACGAAGAACCAGTAGCTGAAGCTGTAGTAGTTGATCAGCCTGAAGACATCTTCTACACACAGGTATATGAGAGCCATGACGCCCTGCAGGAAAGTACGGGAATCATGGTGAGTAAGGGTGAGGGCCAAAAAAGCATGGCACTAAATTGAAACAATTAGACAACAAAGAAAAAAACAACTGACGTTGAAGAGCAGGGCGGGGACGGGAGTGTAGCGGTTGACGTGGATCATGCACAAGAAGTCGGGCAGGTGGCCTTCTCTGGAGCCCACGAAGAACAGCCTTTCGAGACACAAAATAAAGCGATGATGAGGATTGGTTTATTTTGACTGGTTTTAATGACCTCGCAAAGTAGCCTAAAGAACGATAGAGATACCTGGAGGCAGCAAGGATGGAGGCATTGAGGCCTCCAAAGCAGGACAGAGCCACAGCCAGAGGAATGGTCCAGTTCATCACACCAAACACCTGATCTGCAAATGTCTGCAGAGGGAAAACTCTTCAACAAAAGCTACACCTCGTACATGTCAAGCCTACATCATTCAGTGTGGATCGGAGGAACTTACCACAGCCACAGCATCACTGTCTAAGATTGCAGGAATTGGGAGGATAGTGTAGTAGGCCACGTTGGTGAGAATATAGATCACAGTCACGATGGGCATGGAAATAGCGATGGCCAGAGGCAGGTTTCTGTAGTTTAGAGAGAGAAACAGCAGAGGGCAGCAAAAGAGATCAGAGAGATTCTTATAGAGAGAAAAGATCCAGAGTTTTGTCTGAAGTCTCTGAGTCAAGAGGATATTAAGTGATAAGGAGCGGGTGTTTGTCACTTATTCTGTCTGTGAACTCTGAGAAAGGCTTTTGATCTAATCACATGTGTGGCCTTGCTGGTCAGCGTTTGGCTGTGTGAATCAAAGAATAAACCTGAAACACACACGAGAATACTTCAGAGCCTCTCCTCCCATTTTCCCTCCCTTTGCTTTTCACCTCTGTGTTTTGTTTGGTACTCAGACAAGAGGAGGCCGTAGAAGTCCATCTACCTCTACTTTTTGTCATGCACTGATCATTTCAGTTTTATAGCCTTAACTCTGAACTTTATCCAGATGCTTCAGGAAAAGTAGACTGCTCATAGACTGCTTGTTGTATGTTTAAAGACGTAATTGTGAATATAATAGCTGCAAATGTAAAATTAAGTGTAAGCTAGTCTGCTATTCTGGCCATTGGCTCTAAAGGGGGAACACGGTTTATAAAATAAAGATGTTAATTTTTTGGGATAAGACTTAAACTAGCCATTAAAAGCATTAACTCATGAGTTAAATATTTATAATAAGGTAACAGAGCAGCGAAGCCAAAAGTGTAGTTTTCTCTTCTTTGCAAAAACACATGAGTCGCCCCCTGCTGGTCATTAACGGCTATATCTTTGGGACAAAGTGACACAAACCACTTTGGGGTTCTGTCAAAAAGGCCATTGGGCGTAAAGAGAAAAACCTGTCACATTTGAACCTGTTTGTTAATGTCTCAAGTCTAAAAAGCCCATTACCATCACTGAAAATGTTTTCTATCATCCGTGAGTCAAAAATTCATGTTATATAAAATTTTCAGCTTATTCAGAAATTTGAGTCCAAAGTCCAACTTTTGAGATAATAACTTGAAATTTTGACTTATGCATGACAAAAAAAATTTTTTCATTGGCAGAAATGAGCTTCCATACTCCGGTGTCTAGGAATGGAATTATACATTTGAAACCAAAGTAATTTAATTCCCATATGATGGGATGATTTAATGCTCATAGTGGCAAATGGTTCATGTGACATCATGCGTATTAACTCACCTCTCTGGGTTCTTGATCTCCTCTGTGACAAAGTTGAGGGTGTCCCATCCAGAGTAGGAGAACAGAGCCGAATACAGAGCCAGAGCGATGGCTCCTGGATCTCGAGATGAGCCATCAAATAGCCCCTCGAAGTTCTGGGTGTGACCTAGAAGGAAGTGACAGCATGGCACTGTGTGAGCGTCATGTAGTTAACCTAATTAAACTCCTACCCTCCACATAACAATCTTATCTGATTGTTCTTTAACAGTTTTATATTAGTTATAAAAGCAGATAATTTTTTTATGGATTTAGTGAAGGAGGACATGCAGAGTGTTGATGTGACAGAGACAGGGTAAAAG
Organism: Astatotilapia calliptera; assembly: GCF_964374335.1. Taxonomy (NCBI): domain Eukaryota; kingdom Metazoa; phylum Chordata; class Actinopteri; order Cichliformes; family Cichlidae; genus Astatotilapia; species Astatotilapia calliptera. The sequence continues at coordinate 42,862,380 of NC_137424.1, read as the reverse complement.
ACGAAAGAAGAAGAAGAAAAAGAAAAACGAGAAAAAGAAAAAATGTGTGTGAGTTGCTGATGTGTTTGAGCACCTTGTCCGATCTTCACCAGGCCGGTGATGATGACGGCGATGAGAGCAATAACTTTGGCGTAGGTGAAGAAGTCCTGGACTCGGGTTCCCCACTTGACATAAGCGCAGTTGACAAAGGTCAGCAAACCTGAAGGCGAGGGAGCGAAACACATGAACACACACGTATCATTCAAACACAGACTCGCACAGCAACAGACATTTGCTCTTTAAACTGTGTGTGTTTGTGTGTTTGTGTCTGTGCCAGCGTGTTTCCATGTGAGAGAGCGGCTGATTTAAGGAAGCACTGCTGCTGACTCAAGCAGACCGGATAGTTGTTTGTCAGACAAGGAAACAGCTGAGTGCAGCACATAACACACACATACTGAAATACACACATGTACGGTCATGGAAGTGAGACCAAGTTTAAAAGCTTGAAAGAAGAAATAATTAAACAAGCACCGATCTGTTCTGATGAGCTTGTATGTTTCGGCCTGAGGTTGGAGATTTGTCACGATTGGCACTTATTGACCTACAGCCTCTGGTCCTGATAAGTAAAGTGGTCCCTGCTGCATTCTTCCTTATTGCCCTCCTTCACCTTGATCAGCATTAATGGTGTTGGAAAACATGTTTTTCTGCTCCTCTCTGTCACTTATCTCTCTCACGCACGCTCTCTGACTCTGGCACCTTATCAGTAAGGGACCGCCTAGTTCACGGGACATCGTAAAAATTACTATCTCCATTGATAGCGTGTAATACTCAGTTTTGCGAAAGCGAATCTTTTTATTAATGAATGTAAATTAATTGCTGTAGTTCAGACCAAAACAGGAATGCATCATCTTCCACCACACTGACAGCTAGAGGGTAATAACAGGATGCCTGTTCAAACACAGCAGAGCACAATGCCTCAGATGGAGGCGATCAAGGATGAGTGATGGAGGAGGAGGCTGTGCCACCCAGAGGTGGAGGTTTGAGATCAGGTGTGAGAGACAGGCAGGCCAGTGATACAGAGATGCTGAAGACTGCGTAGCTGTTAGCAGACGATGACCTTGAGTACGGGTTGGGCGGACTTTACACCTGAGTTCACGTGCTTCTGATAACCGCCCCTCACAAACAAAACGTTTGAACAGTACGTGGATGTGGACTGAGCTGAATGTATCTGAAATGACCATATTAAAGATGTCTCCTCTCACTTTGACATCACAGAGACAAGAATAGATAAAAACTGCACACACAATGACCTAATTACTCAAAATTTGGACGTTTTATAGAAGCATGGCCCGCGCATATTAATAAAGTTATACAGTTACACGACATCTGAGATAATCAGTCAAAATTCTTCCACTGCAAAACACTTTGACCCAACCAGACTTTTAAATACTCAGTCCAACTCAAATCATTCGATAGTAAATTATTACACAGGATGTAAACTTTCACTTATTATAATCTGAATGTTTTTATCTGTCATGTTAAGGTACTGAAATCACAACTGTCTATCTTATTCTGCTAATCAGTTCAAGGTCACGATGGCTCCTACCTCGGCTGCCGTGGAGTACGCCCTGAAACGGGGAACCGCTCACACTCACATCTGTACATGTGGTCTGTTAGTTTAATTAAACTAATCTTTGGGTTACGGGAGGAAGCATGCTGTACCCCACACAGGTACATGCAAACTCCACACAGAAAGGCCCCGGGTGGCCGGTGGATTCAAACCCAGGACCTCATTCACCCCCATCCCAGTTCTCTGTCTACACATGACCTCATTGCACTACAAGCTGTTTGTTCTTGTGTTTTATCATAATTTTTATAAAACAGAACTTACATGTTGTCTTGTCAGAGCAGTTTCGGCACTGCCATGTCTAAAACCTTTCTTTTCTAGTCTTGAGTGAAATAGGGTGAAGGTGAATATGAAACAGAGGGACTTCATTACAGCAGCTGCACTTACATTTACTGCACTGCCTTCACTTAAAAGGAAGTGGTGCTGTTTAAGCGCTTCACTCATGTGCTGGCTGAGCTATCAGAGGAGAGGCTTGTCAGGTCAGAGTGCCCCTGCAGGGAGGACTTTACCTCATAGCTACCAGCCTCTCTGTCGTCCTCTGCTTACTGGTGCGTGGCACAAAAGTGTGTGTGTGTGTGTGTGCACGCATTCAAGCGTGTGTGTGTGTGTGTGTGTTGCGCGCCCACCTTTTAGGTGGGTCAATGGATTTAAAGGAGGACATATATTTGTTATCAGGGCTTATCTGGAAGATATTAACAAGTTCTCTCTGCACCTTTGACTCAGTGTGCAGTTGCGTAGTCTTTATCTCGTGGTAGATTTGATCTTTCTACATTTACAGGAAGAAAAAGGAAAAGCTGTGATTCATGTCCTTGTGTGATGAGCCCATACCAGGTTTTCCAAAGCCACTGCTCTGAGATTGAGTAAAAAGTGGCTTTTCCTCCCACTTAATCTACCAAATGGATGATTTTAGGGTGGATCGGTTCCTCTTTAATCAGATGTTAGTGAGTGTTTCTGCTGTAGACCTGCTGACTCTAACCGACTGCCACCATTTTTCACTTCTCTAGTCTCTGCAGCTCACGTGATCTGTCATAGATGTGAAACCACGGCTGTAACACAGATTATTAGGCATTATTGACACTGGATATCACTCACGCACTCACGCACTGACTCATCTTCAGTCTCCAGATGTGTACTTACATATGCAAGCAGCAGCCAGCAGCCTGTTGGCCAGGTACGGGGCTATGCAGGTGGGGAAGATGGGCTGCACCATGTAGTTGGAGAACGTGATGGCAATAACGGCCTGGCTGGTGGGCTCGATGATCAACAGCGAAGTCCACAAGCGGATGAAGGCCATGAAACCCCCGAAGGCCTCCAGGATGTAGGCGTAGGAGGCCCCGGACTTGGTGATGGTGGTCCCCAGTTCGGCGTAGCACAGGGCGCCGAACACGGAGAAGATCCCGCCGATGGTCCACACCACCAGGGAAAGACCATAAGAAGCGCTGTGGATGAGGACGCCCTTGGGCGAGACGAAGATCCCCGAGCCGATCATGTTCCCCACGATCAAGCATACTCCGTTCACGAGGGAGATCTCCTTCTTGAGCTTCATGGACTCCTGCGAGTCATCTGACTTCTCTGACGGGGGGCCGCCGTTGGACGGCTCTTCTGTCGGGATGAGGCTGTGAGAAGCCATTGTTCGAGTTTGGTGGTTTTAATTTATTTTAAAAAGGAAAACAGTCACAAAATAAGAGGGTTTGTTTGGCCTTGCTGTGTGATGAAGATTGGAAAATTCCTCCTCGAGCTATCTTCGTTTATCTCCCGCCATCTGTGAAGGCAACACGCAGGGGTCATATCAGCGATGTTGTCACAACTCAGACACACAGCAAATACTCGCGTTGTCCCGATCCGATCACACAAAAACACACTCGCATGCCAGAGGCACTAATGTCAGAACAAACATGCAGAAAAGACAACGCACAACGAGTGTGGACACGGTTGGATTCGAGAGCGGGATTTTGGGATTGGAGGGCCATTAGGCCGCACACCAAATGGCCTTTTAAGGTTGAGTGTATTTACAGAGAGACGGGGAGGGGAGCAAACACGTTGCGTGCCTCAGACACCGGCTTCTCGCTGGTAACCACAAGCAGAGAAAGAATCACTGACTAAGACTCACACTTAGACTCCCAGATCCACCTACGCCGGCATATGCAGAGTTTCAGTGTCAGCACAGCGGCCACAGGTCACATGTTTTCCAAAGTTCATTATCGTCAGCATGTGTGCAATTTGATGATGATGCAGACACGTTAGGCAGCAGGTTCAATAATCTGGCTTTACACAATCTCTTTACATATCATGAACTGCTAGTGTTGTTTTGAATGACAGTGTTTTCACTACATTAATGCCAATTTAAAGTGTAGTTATTTACAGTATTTACACTTTGATCATTCAGGCTTCTGGCTCTTTCATAAAGTCAGCGCATATAAATAAGTATACGTCAGGTGTAGAGGTACACGGAGAAGCATAAATGCAAGATATCGATCCAAAGATCGTAAACTGGATACAGCTCGTAAGTAATAAGGAACTCAGATACAGGAGAGACTCAAGCATGGAAAGCCTGATATGAACACACACAGACACAGACTCACAGAAGCATGAAGCTTTTGTGAGGAGAATGTAAGAGAGGCTGTGAAGTTCAGATACCTCGTGGCAACAGCAGCAGTAGGAGCAGCAGCACGTGTCTTGATGAAGGAGTCACTGCAAAGAAGGAGGACAGCAGATTGGACGTGAAGCATGCCGGAGAAGCTCAGAGGCGAAGCTCTTGCAGACAGAAAGTGCAAAGTTCAAAAGCTGCTGATAAGTAGGCTTCTTTTTGAGCTACTTAAGGTCACATCCTGGATACAGGAAGTCCTGTTGTTTACGCAACGGGACACAAGTAACAGTTCAGATTAATGAAGCAGCGATAATAAAAAGTATCATTATGTTTTCAAGGCAGCTGTGGAAACATCTGAAACACATCAGAGGGTTTCTAATTAGTTATTTCTTCATGTAAAAGATCTCAGATTACTCACTCGTAAAAGCAGCCAGGCATGATAAAACAACTCTCCTGAATTAACACTTCTACTTAAATCATTATGAAACACAAGCAGCAGTTTGGGGGGGGACACTCACCCTCTCCAGAGGCTCCTCAGCTCCTCTCTGCTCCTCTTGGGGTCCTCTAAATCACTGCAGCACAGTCTGATCGCAAATACTGTATTATTTCAAAATCCACTCTCTGTTCTGTTATTTCATTGTCCTGCCTCCCCGTCACAGTCGTAAATAAACCACTTCATGCGCCTTCCTCTTCTCTCTCTGCTGTGCTGCTGCTCGGTTTCCTCTTGTTCTGCTTTGCTCCGACCTTCCTCGGCTGATGCGTTTGAGGTGTTGTGCACTTCTGGTTCCCAACGACGCTTTTAATCGACCAAGGAAACGAGTTCAAGGCGAGAGTGGGAGGGCTTTAGTTCACCTCAGCATTGTTTTCCTACGGGTGTGTGATTCAATTATCTCGCCCATCACACAGGTGTTATCTGCAGCTTACCTGCTCTTCTCTGATCAGTGTGACAGTGGAAATAAAAGGAGGACTGAGGGTTTTTCCACGATTACTATTATGCAAATGCATCTGGAGACAATTTGATGATATAATGCTGTTAGAAATGTTCACTTTAAGGCTCATCCGAACAATGGTCGTAATTATCCACTCATGTAAGACTAGCCTGCGTTTTCTCCTTCACTTTAAGTACATCCCATTACAGTGTTGTTTATAACACAGGCAATATTGTAATAAAACAGTTATACTGGTTTATAAAACTGAGGGAAATAGCGTAACTTAGCTGATGCGTGTCTGTGTGAGGCTTAAATGCACATTTAATTAAGAGTCGCGTCAGTGTTGCTGATAGCAACAAGTAATTCATACGTTTCTGTGTTTCTGCTGTTTGATGGATGACCAAACACAAGCTATTGCGCCCTCTTGTGGATATGAAATAAACTGAATGGTGATAAATTATCAGTTTCTAGTGATCTCGGTTTGATTCTGACTGAAATGAAGATGATTTAAAAGAGAAAGATCCGAGAGAAAAAACATCAAGCGCACGTGAACCTTCAATAATGCAGATATTATGGAAAAGTAGAAAAACCAGTAGGTCATTTTTATCTTTCTTTCTTTGTTGTTTGCTTTGTTTGCTTACTCTTGATTCTCCCCAAAGTGTGCGTTGGGTCCGCCTGGTGGGCTGTGAAGGTACTACAGGTAGGCTGCTACAGGTCAGTTACAAGAAATAAAGTCTCTAAAGTAAAAGGGTTTGCAGTGAACATAAAAACAAATGTATAAAGTAAAAACAACATAAATTTTGTGTTTTTATTTTCATAATGCATTTTTGTTTTTTCCATTTTGTCTTTTGTCTGACCCGTTTTCTGATCTCTGTTATGTCTAATTAACAGGCAAACACTTAACCTGGAGATGTAAGAGCCAGGTCCCTGCAGACAAACCGTTAATTAAGAATCAGCCTCAACAATCAAATCACCAGATGCTCAAAATGAACTCACAGAAGATCCAAATACTTCATCTTTGTTCCTGTGTGTCGGTCACAGTTATGATGTAAAACTGTGCGGCTCTGTTTGTGAGGAAATGTCTGATGTGGCCATCGGCGAATACTTACAGAGCGTAACGAGAACATTTTGAGCGAAAAAGAGACAAAACAAACAAAACTCCTGCCCCACTAATACAACCTGGGGAACAAAAAAATGATTTAAAAAGTTAAAAATACGTGACTCATGTTGCACATTTTTACAGCTATTATTGTCCCGATTCAAAAATCAAATCACTAATTAATCATAAGCCTTTTTTTAAGGATTTATTCGAGGATGTTTCGCTTGAATGGCAGCTTTAATTAATCAGATCAAATTAATTACTGGCGACTGTGAAGTAATCAGTTTCTTTGTCTTTTAAAACGATGCTAATTCCTCATTGCTCCAAGGCTAAACAGGTTTAAACGCTGACCTTTGACCCCTTGAGAAACTTTTGTCCTTTTTCCCTGGAGATGATTGATGCCCACAGAGGGTTGATTAAAGCTCACTGATGAGTGTGATGAGGCGTGATTAAAGCCTGTAAACACATCCAGCATCACACCTGTTGGATTTTATATTCACTTCTATCTAAATGGCTTCTTTTCTGTCTCTCGCTCCCGCTCTCTCTCTTTTTGTCTTTTTTTTTTTTTTGATTGAGACACATCCGTTGTCACTCATGAACGCATGTGGACAAACTTCTCACACATGGCTCCTTTCTCCCCCTTTGTCCCGCTCCCTGCCCTGGGCATTCTTTTCATTGGTTACCAGTTGTCATGGTTTCAGGGAGCCCCTGCAGGCTAAAAAAAAAAAAAAAAAAAAAATAGAGGGATTAAAGGCGGCCATTTTGGGGACAGCTGGACCAGGTTGGTCCCTGTTGCCCCCTGTCCCGCTCCCAGTCACTGTGCGAGGGGGGACGAGGGCCGGCATTGTGTGAGGATTAGAGCTTCCTGTGTGTCAGCTCATTACACGGGGGAGTGTAGGGGTGACGGGTGGAGCAAAAAGAGTGAGGGAGCGAAATGAAAGAGAAAATTTAAAAGAAAAAAGGAGTGAGTATGAAAGAGAGTATGACACAGAGAAGGGGAGCGAAAGGCAGGAGAGGGGGGGTATAGGGAGGGAGGTGGCAGCCTCTACAGCTGCACCCTCAATCACACTCATACAGGCTCCGATTATCCTTTTCACACACACTCACACACACATGAACAGCGCAGGGGAACTGAAACATATTAAAAGACACCGAGAGCAAAAAAAGAAAAAGAAAAGAAAAAGCAGAATCTGGAGACAGCTAGCCCAGAGTCTCAGACAAAGGACCCCACCTTCCTCCTCCTCCTCCTCCTCCAATCCAGACACACAGAGAAACTGGAACAAACAAGAGAAAACTGACCAACAGTGTGCACACAGAATAAGAGTCATGCAAGCAGAATACTTAAACAGATAGATGACTTCACAGAGACACGGGATTAAACCCAGACAAGAAAATGCCCCCCCCCCCCCCCCCCCCAACACACACACACAAAACGAAACCCACCAGACGAGCAACAAACAGGTCTCCTCTTCACATTGCCTTTTGTTTTATTTATCTTTTATACATCTCATGGGAACATATTTTTGTCTTTGCTACAAAAAAAAAGAAAAAAGGGTTTACAAAGGGGGGAGCAAAGCATACAAAAAGCTAAACTGAGCTAAAGCAGGAATGCAGTGAGTGCAGACAGTTGGTGCAGGAGCAGGACACCCTCAAGTGCTCTGAGAGAGAAGGGAGGATGAAGGAGGAGGCGGGAGGGCGGTTATAACGGACGGGGCTCATACTTGTTGCGGGTTTCACAATGCGGATAACAGCAACCATCAATACAACAACGCAAACAGGGCCCTGTGAGGGCCGGGGTAGCTTACAGTTTTAAGTACGGGACTCACACAGTCACCGGCAGCATTACGACCAAACAGCATCACGGATTCAATCATTTCAGCAGGTTTTTCGGCAGCACAAGGCAAAGTGCAGCTCACAGTGTAGCTCGGCACATGCATTCAGCAGCATCACATTAAAAAAAAAAAGGAACAAAGTAGGAAACAATAAGAAGTCTTAAAATGTAACCGCAGCTGTATTTACAAACTCTGGCCATTCCTAATCTGGCCTGTTTTGGTATTGACTTCATTTTGTAAAATTCTGGACACTCTTCTTTTTAAAAAAAACAAACAAAAAAACCACAAAAATCAGCTATCATAGAGTCTGTGCTGAACAAGCACCACGATAACAAAAAAAGAACAAGTAATTCAGCTCATGGTAATGCTGTGAAGTGTGTAAATAAGGCCTCACCGTGGTCTCCAAAATAGAAAAATACATAGCTAAAACACTACATTCACAAAATCACTGGAATCATACTACAGTATAAACTACAGCAGACCTATCTGCCTAACAAAAAGGTAAATATGAATTTGAATTATTATTACGCTAGGAAACAAATCTCGTTCTATTAAGTAAAAGAAAAATACATTCCCTTGTCAGGACCCTTAAAAACTGACATTCAACAGCACTAACTTTCTACGCGGTGGTGTCCATAGCCTCGTCTGCCGCGTCACAGCCGACGCTGTTCGGCAGAGGATCTGTGCTGTCGCCTTTCTCGGGGGATTTAAGCAATCCCTGCTTTTCATCCTGCTGTGCGGCGTTTTTACGATCCTCCGCAAAGTCATTGTCATTGGTTTGAGCCTTGGAGGGGGTACTGGTCAGCACGCCGGGGTGGGTCTTCATATGACCCTGTTGACAGGACACAATGATATTTATTTACAGATACAAAATCTCAAATTAAAAACTTTTACATCACACTATCTATTATCTCTTCTCTCACCTTAAGTCCGCTCCGGCTAGCGTAAGCCTTTCCACAGTGGGAGCAGCTGTAGGGTTTCTCTGGGCGATGAGGCTGTGTGTGTGGTGTTGGTGCTGGTGCTGATGCTGCTGGGACCGAGGGCTCAGCATCCGCAGAAGGCTTTTCTGGAGTGTCCTTCTCCAGCTCTGTGTCCAACCCAGACAAAGACTCTCTGAGTATTTCACTTTTCCCTTTACTGTGGGCAGCATCTCGTTCCTGTGACTCATGTGGTGCACTGCCACAGGCCTCATCTGCTTCTGGGATAGCTGTGGGGCTGACGGGAGGGGGGAGTGAAGGTACGGGATTTGCAGTGGGGTTACTATCAGGAGTTATTGTGGGTTTATCTGTCGAGGACTCTTCATCATGATTAACGCCTCTGTGTGGCAGATCATTTTCTGCACCAGGCTTTGAAATGCAGAGAGAAAGGGGGACGTCGTCACCCTCTGAATCTCCATTTGCCAAAGCTGGGGGTGCTTTGAAAGGGCTGCCCAGGTCAGTGTGGGTCTCCTCCTCAGAGGACATGGAGCCATTCACCAGGCTACTGTCAGCTGGGATGCTGTCCTCTGGCCCTGCTGAAGTGAGGTTATGGGTCAGAGGTGGGCTAACACTGGACGTGGAGCGCTCTGATTCCTCTGTCTTCACAGATGTGGTGTCATTAGCTGCAGATTGCTTAAAAGTGGACCCTGAGCTTAGAGCATCAATTTGAGACTTGGTGCCTGTTGTTAAGGCCAAAGGAAGGAGCTGTGTTTTAGATTGGGAGCTAATGGAGTCATTCTCACCATCATCAAAGACGCCACTGTCCATTTCTGCAGCATCTTCGGGGGGAACATCTTCATCGGGCGGAATCTGTCCTCCGAGGTGCAAGCGGATGTGGTGCTGAAGAACCAGGGCATTGGTGAACTTGCGTGGGCACAGCGGGCAGGAGTTCAGGGCACGGCTATTGGGTGGCCTCGCACGGTGAGTGGCCAGGTGGGCCCTAAGGCTGCCCTTTGTTGAGAAGGAACGACCACAAAGCTTACAAGGGAACGGGCGCTCTCCCAAATGTGTGGCCTGGTGCAAGCGAAGAGCTCTGGGGCAGCTAAGAACACGCAAACACACACCACACTGATTAGCAGCCTGGACGGCGGGGAGAGATGGGGTAGTTCTAGTAGCGCCCGAACCCTGGCTTGTCTCTGATCCTGCAGCATTAGCACTAGGACTCAGTCCAAGAGCCGCCAACATTTCCCTGCGGTAGGCACTGGAGGTGATGGTCAGGTCGTGGCCATGGGTGTCTCCGTTGGCTTCAGTAGTGGTGTGTGAGGAGGTGGAGGGCGAAGAGGCAGAAGAAGAGGAGGAGACACCTGGGTGAGGCTGCTTTTCAAGCTTCTGTACCAGCCGCTGCAACTTGGATGTATCAGAGGTAGAGGTAGTGGGAGAGGATGAGGAGGGGGAGGAGGCAGATGGTTTGGGGAAAGGTGGGAAAGGGAAAGGTAGCTGATGAGGCGAAGTGAGGTGGGAGGTGGATGGGTGTCCCGGTGGTCGGAGAAGCGCGAGGTGGTGAGGGGAGGTACCTCCAGGGAAGAGAATCTTAGGCAGGTGAGCCAGCTGGGAGTACGGCGAGGCTGAATGGAGGCTCGAGTGAGGAGGAGTGTTTTCGTCAAAGCGCTGCTGCTTTGCTCCTTTAAACTGGCTGCCCACAGAGGACGAAGATGACGAAGAGGAAGACGGGAGCACACTGCTGGATGCGCTTGCAGCGGCTGCCGCTGAAGCTCTGTTCAGCTGTAGCAGCGAATGAGCTGTGGACAGCAGAGCCATGTCCACAGAGGGGGGCAGAGGTAGGGAGGAAGGCGAGGCCCGAGCCGAGCCACTGGACAGGAATCCTAAAGCCATGCTCTCTGTGATGCCGGGAACGCTTCCTTTCACCGCGTTAAATGTTTCATCATCATCAGCTCGCCGTTTGCGCCTCCTCTGGATGCTCCCTGTGGCCGATCCGCCCTGCGTTTGCTCTGACAGCGCTGGAGGCAGCAGGGAGAGCGACAGCTCTGGGTTCTGCTCTCTGTGTCGCAGGAAATGAGCTTTAAGGTTCCCCCTGGTTGTAAAACGGCTCAGGCAGACTGGACACTGGTAGGGCCTTTCCCCTGTGTGGGACCTCAGGTGGATCTGCAGGGACGAGTCGCTGCTCAGCACCTTCCCACAAAAGCGGCAGATGTGCTGAGGGCGTCCTGATGAGGAGGCAGAGGTAAGAGAGGAGCTGGACTGGAGGTCCTGGGGATGGCTGGTGGGAGGAAGTGAAGGAGTTGGGAAGCTGACGCCATTACTGTGAGCGAATGAAGAGGTGTTAGACGATTTTTCATGGAGGTAGCGCGGTGGCAGGCCCAGCGACAGGGACAAGGGGTGTAGGGAGGCAACAGAGGAGCTAATAGTGGATGAAAGAGATGAGGAAGAAGAAGATAATAATGAGGACGAGGTAGAGGAAGATGCAGCTCTGCTGCTGTTGTTGTGTGAAGCGCCTGACTTGGAGACAGCCGGTTGGGGGAAGAGAGCTGATGGAAGGCCAGTCAAAAGTGACGAGGCTGTGGTGACTGGAGTGGCAGTGGAAGGATGCGTTGGGGATGAAGATGCTGCTCCGTTAGGTTTCAGGTTGCTTTCCGTTCCGCTGGCTTGTGCATTGTTGTCCTGGCCAAAGACAGCTCCTCCAAGCCTCAGAACGTGCCTGCAGATCTCTTCTGTTATCTGCATCTGGTGGATTTGGCGCTGTTGTAAAACCCTCAGCTCCTCTAAGAGCACCGCCAGTGTGGGAGGGACCTGGCGCTGTCCCTGCTCCCCTGGTGAGCTGGTGGCCTGCTGTTGACCTGGACTTGAGCTTTCACGGTGAGGTGGAACACATTGAGAAGAGGAGGAGGAAGAGGAGGTGGAGGTAGTGGTGGTGGCTGAACTTCCAGTCTGCGGGGAGGTCATGGTGGAGTGAGAGTTCCCTTGGCTGTGGGAACCAGAGGTCTGACCCAGGGGGGGAGGTGAGTGAGTTTGGGAAGACAGCGACGGGTGAGGGAAGTCCGGGGAGAGGGAGGAGTGGGTGTTGGGAAGAGATGTTGTGAAGGGGGCGATGTGGCTGGGCCAGTGGGGAGGAGGTGAGCTCTCGCTGGGTAAGGAGGGCGCGTGGAGCCCTCCAGGGGATGGGCGAGGGGCCAGAGGCGGCTGGCAGTCTTGAAGAGATGTGGGGGATGAGGAGGAGGAGGATCCTGATGAGGTCACTTCTGAGCCGAGAGATGTGGATGGTGACTTTAAGCCCAGATGGTCATCTGAGGATTTAGAAGAAAAAGAAGAATGATGAGGGTTTTTGTTTTTTTTTAAACCTGCATGTTTATTTGACAAAGCTCCGATATCAACCCAAATATACAGCTTTGTGAATTTATCTGAACTCTGTTTTTTCCTTTGCCTCTATTATTGTTTATGAATTTAGTTTTAAAAAATTCTGTGTGCATACCAAAAGATACAGTTACAACATCAAAAGAAATTCCTGCTGGAAAGTGGCCTTGAACATGCAAATAAACAAGAAACTCAACCGTCCACGAGTCTTTGTGATATCTTGTCTCAATCTGTGCTCTCCAGAGTAAAACTCCTCAAACATCTTGTGCACACACATACAAAAAAAAAAGCTCACAGACCACCTTGCTGCTATAGCAACACATTTTAGAGGACAATGGGCATCACCAAGACAACCCATAGCCCCTCTTAACCCACTCCCTACAGCGGTTACGTCTTTCATCTCCCTATTCACCCTCCCCCGCCTTACGTCACAGTGGAGGTCAGGGGTCAGGCCAAGCTAAGGGTTCTGGGCACTGTCCACACACTCTGATTGGTCAACTAATCTGACCTCTGGCACTCAGGGGTCAAATTCTTTCAGAAATCTTGAGCACGGAGTGAGAAAGAGTAAAAAAGAAAAAGAAATGAGGGGGAGGGTAACAACAATGGAGAGACAAACTAACTACTCCCTCCTGGAGAGACAGTGATGGAATGAAAGACTGTACCTCAAGCGAAACTCCTTCCCTGCAAACCTGCAAGCAGATAAGCCTCAAACTAAAACTTCCACTATTAATTGTGAGAGTTTGCCCCAGGGGAGCTGGTGCATGCATCAGAAGCTATATCCCACTAATAATGTGACAAAAACCTCCATATTCTCTGAAATGTTTTCAATCCCCCCGCCTGTGTTAGGAGTATACAGTCAATAGGGCTAAAGGGTGAGAAAGAAGGAGCAAAGAAAGGGGAGGGGGGCTGTATTAAGAAAGGTGGAAAAATGAGGGGGAGAGGGGCACATAAGGAAGAAAAGCATGGATGAAGAGCAAAAGAAGATCAGAACAGAAAGGGTGGAAGATTAATCTTTACCCCCCAAAAAAACCACTGCCCCCCGCCCCCACCCTATTGCACCTTATTGTGAAGAAGTAAGAGAGTGCTCCATACTAATCAAAGCCCTCCAGCAGTCAGCGCTGAGCAGCCTGTTGGTCTCCAAGAGGATGAACAGCACACGAAAATGGCCACAGATGTATGTTAGTTAATCCTACCCACAAGAGCAAGTTTATTGGCCCCGTCCAAAGTGCCCCAGGTCTCATTTATAAGTGGGATCTATTGCACTAAACTAGTAAGCAGAATTGTGAGGTGAGACTTTTTTTCAGTCAGTTAAATCAGGTGCATTTGTCGGAATGCAAATGCAAACATGAACTTGCAAAAGTTCGAGAAAAGAAATCAAAGAAAACCCGCTCATGACTTAAATGCTAACTTTTGCGTTGGTAAATGAATTTAAAGATTTAAGTTCTTATAGTGAATTTCACAAGCAGCCAGTAGCCTGTGAGCAATGTTGTTTATAACAATCTTATGCCGCTTTGATTTAACAAAAAGAAAGAAAGAAACACAAAAATCCAAAAATAAAAAGCGCACGAACACTCGTAAACATGTTTTCTCACCGTGCGACTGCAGCCTCGGGCCCCCTGGATCCGCGTTAACGAGATGCTGGGGTCTCTTCTGTTTCCGGCGTGACATGATTCACGGCGAGTCAGACGGAGAGGGGGGCATCCGTCGGTTCAATGGCAGTTTTTTTTTTCTTGCGCACTTGGACGAGCTTCCGAGAGCATCCAAATTTAAGAAGCTGCAAGTCCTTGGCTTTAAAAAAGAAAAAAGAAGAAGAAGAAGAAGAAGAAGAAGAAGAAGAAGAAGAAGAAGAAGAAAGGGGGAGTTTTGAAAGAGCGGGTCTTTCATGGAACAAAGTTCCAAAAAGAAAAAGTGATGTTTGGAAATCCGCCGGGCTGCACCGTGTCACATGAAGCTTGCCGTGTGTGTGGCTGTTTTCTAAAGTCTCTTCTACCCCCCCAAAAAACTTGTCCAATTTGCGCCCCTCCTCTCCCACTGCTGCCCCACTGCATGCACATACAGGGAGCGCACACACAGTCACACATACACACTATATACACACACGCACACAGAACCACTCCTTGTTCTATGATATTTGCATTTGAATGGCGTGCAACACACAGCCTCCCCGGTTCTCCTTTTCTCTCTATCTCGCCCCCCCCCCCCCCCCCAGCTTTATTTTTCTTAACACTCTCACGCTGCAGCCATAAACTTTCAATAAAAAACCGACAATGGCGTCAAAGCCCGTTGGATGTCTAAAAAACAAATTAAAACGGGCGTAAGATGTGGCCTTTTTGTTCGAGATAAATGTTTCAATCATTATAGCAAGAGAGTGAGTGCGAGAGAGAGAGAGAGAGAGACGATGATGGCTCTGATTAAGATGCAGTAACACGCGTAAAACTAATCCAACAGGTAACTTAGCAATCAGGTGCCATGCCTCGATCATCCTGTGCGCTCTGCACCTATACTTTGATCCTAGTCATAATAATGAAGTCAAGCTGGCAGGTGGTTTCCGTCAGCGTGAGTCAAAAATCTGCCTTCCCAGCATTGAGCTGAGAAGGCGAGATGTAGCCTTTGATTTCCTCGGGGCCAATTATCAACAACAGTGCAGCGAGCGGCTAATGTTTGCAAGTGGGGCCACACATCCATTCCACATGCATGCATGTAATTCGTGTGTGTTATCACCGAGCGCATAATACCCACCCCCAGCACCACCACCACCCAAAAAAAGCATCTTACACTGGAGCTCTATTTAAAAGGCAGAGAATAGATGGGGATCTTTGACAATGGCGTGCTGGACACAGTTGAGTGAGCATCTCCCCTCTCTCACTATGAACCCCCGGACCCGCTGCTGCACAACACAATGCCCCTCTTTCACCCCCTGCCTTTACTCCTGTACCACGTGGAGAAATGGATAAAAGCAGGAGAGGGGGAGAAAAAAAGTGGTGGCGGAGGAGGAAGGGGGCCATATTTAAGTAGGTGTCTCACATAAAGCATATAGACTGGCCGCTCAGAGGCTGTGTAGGGAAAATGGGCAGTATTTGATTTTGAGGAAATGCCTGCCATTCAGAGTTTAACAGTTTAAGCTCACAATGATGGACTTTAGTCAAGCTTTTTCACGTCACTTTGAAATACGGCACTATTTCGAAAAGAAAGAAAAAGAAAGAAAGAAAGAAAAGTTAGGACACTATAACATGTAAAACCATTATTATTATTATTATTATTATTATTATTATTATTATTATTATTATTATTATTATTATTATTATTATTATTATTATGCTGAAACAAGCATGGTCCTTCCTGAAATCCAGGATAGCAACAGATGGCACATAATATATCATCTCTGGCATTAATGGTTCCCTCACTGATATCCAGATCACATTCTCATTATCATTGTTGTTGTTGTTTTATTTATGTCCCTTTTGTAAGGAAGCCTGGAAGCATAAATACTTGTGCCAGCAAAAGCAGCTACAAAAAAAAAACATGAATTCAAAAAGACAACATATACGTTTTTGCCAATATATGTGCTATGTGGCTTCATAACGTTAGACAGTGAAGTACAGTAACTGAAATATTATATTTATTTCCATTACTGCTTTATTACATAGAGACACCTGCAAGACGGTATAATACATAATATGTATCATGTGTGTGGAATCTTATGCCTGACAGGTGTGCTCACCTGTCTCAGAAAGAAGAGTTTTTCTACAGTTTTTTGTACAGTTTTACAGAGAATGGCAGGAATGAGGTAGGAATTCTTTGAAGTGTTCTTTACGGCAGGCGGATTGAGCAAGTCTGAGAGAGAATGAGTTTTGCTAGCTCACTACTGTGGAGTGGAGTGGGTGAGATGGGTTTGCCACTATGGAGAGCAGTTTATTCAGTGACCACCTGTTGCCAACGATGGTTCCTGCCTTCTGAATCAGTTTGTATATCCTGCTGCCATCTCTGGGACTGATGCTGCCTTCCAAGCACACAACAGCAAAGTAGATGGCACTTCCAACATTCTTGCTGCACACAATTTGAATCCGGAAAGTAGAGTGGGGTCATCCTCTTCTTCTGCAAATTCAGAATTGAACTTACTGTAGCTTAGTGTGGTAGCTACCAGTGGTCATGTAGGCCTAATTTTTATTTATTTTGTTGTTTATTTTTCCACACCACAGTTTGTAGGGCTTCACTGGATTTATGTTATAATAATAATAATAATAATAATAATAATAATAAT
The DNA here is from genome assembly GCF_964374335.1 of Astatotilapia calliptera. Taxonomy (NCBI): domain Eukaryota; kingdom Metazoa; phylum Chordata; class Actinopteri; order Cichliformes; family Cichlidae; genus Astatotilapia; species Astatotilapia calliptera. The sequence continues at coordinate 42,845,780 of NC_137424.1, read as the reverse complement.
AATAATAATAATAATAATAATAATAATAATAATAATAATAATAACACAAATCTTGCTTGAGATTTACATTAAAAGTTTGGCCCTAACTTTGTGAGTTATTCTTAAGGTTTTGCCATCGTGATTGGTAGAGCTTGAGCTGTATCAGCCAATCAGATTTCAGCAGTGATGTCACTTGCGGGGTCATCTTCAGAGTAAAGAGTTAACGGTAGGTTTTGGTCTTTGAAATTAGCCATTTTACCAGTGTTTTAGGGTTGTGTTAAGGTCCGTGTGTATAATGTCGAAAGTATATATTTTTTAATAGTCTGCTAAAGGAAAAAAAAGGTTGAAATGACACTTTAACGAGCTTGTTATTAGCAAGTGCAGAGTGCCTCAGGCTTTCACTAGCTAACCTTCTAGTGCTAGCATCTAATGTCGATAATGCTGCTCAATTTTGGGTAGCGGAGCTTTTACGTTTTATACAACAAAACTGTATTTTAACAGTTTTATTTTTTCATAAATATATATTATAAGCCACTACAAATTAAATAAAAAAGGGTTTCAGTGTTTACAAATAATAACCTTTGCTTTATTCCATTGTAAAAAGTACATTTATCCAACGTGGGATCTATAGAGTTATTTTAGCCCCCATACAGTTACTGTAGCTTAGCTTTTGATGAACATTTTGTAGGTACATGAAATATGTACCTACAAAAAACTTGATAAAAACAATTTGTGGGAATATGTGAACAAAATTATTTAAACATGTAATAAATAAGCTCCTATAAATTACCAAAATGTTGTAGGTTAAGGCCAGCTGCAGCTGTATTAATAAAAACTATTGTCCACCTTGTTTTTAATACAAAGGTTTCAGATTAAAGTAAAATGTAGACCTCTAAAATAATGTCTGATTGTGATTAAAATAGTTCAAACAAAGACCAAATTACTCCTGCATCGCATTGGGCCTTGTGTTATGGAAATTTGATTGTTAGTCTTTGGACATCATGTTTTTGCTTTGTAGTTTTTTTCTCTGAATGACTTTTTACTGTCCTTTACAAAGGCATGTCCATCTGCGATGACACCCTCCTGTGTAATTTCCCAAAGTGTCGCGCTAAGCTGAGCGCCTTCGCTTGGGTCACAGCGTGCTCACATGTTTTCTGTGATCAGCACGGATCTGAGAAGTTCAGCTGTTCTCCAGTCATCTGCCCTGCATGCTCGTCTGCACTGTCTGGAAAGCTGGACATTGTGAGGATGGAGCTGTCGCCCTCTGAGGAGTATAAAGCGATGGTGCTGACAGGTCTGCGACCAGACATAGTGCTGGACATCAGTTCCCGTGCTCTGGCCTTCTGGAGCTATCAGGTCAAGTATCTCCATGTGAACAATCAATACAAAAGCAGACAAGTGTGAGAGAAGCTCCCACATCATCCCAGAAAAATCTAATTTTTTATTCGTAAAGTAGCATTAGCATATGTAATGATGCCATGCCCATCTGATCAAAACAAGTTACAGAATGTAAGTTGTCTCTTTTTATCTACGCTTGAAACCAGGATAATTTTCTAGCTGTGATCCCTCCCCTTTTTTAATTATTTTTTAACTCATGCTAAATGCTAAATTTGAGATTCTGTTTATTTAAAGAATTAAAATGATGAAAAAGGTGAGTTGGTAAACAATCAGCTGATTCCGAGGTGCTCAGCTGGCCGTGTACTTCCTCGTATATAAACCCTGATGGTCCGTTTATGTCAGTCAGATCTTGTGTAGCGTGTAAGTGTTGGTGTGTGCAGGTGCATCAAGAGCGTATCTATCAAGAGTACAGTCTGTCACGGGCCGAATCACAGCTGAAGCAGATGGAGAAGGTGCTTACTCAGCAGAACCAGAGCAGAGAACTGGAGCTTACCGCCTTGAAAGGAGAAATCGCCTCCCTGAAGAAAGTAAATGACACAACTCTCATCACCACACAAGACATTAATACACTAAACTTGTAACCTGGTGTAAAATAGCTTCAAAGGCTAAGATGTAAAATTACAAGGAGCACGTGGTCGTCTTAACTGTGAATCTTGAAGACATACATAGAGTAAAACTAGATTTCTCTGTATCCTGATGGCCAGATGATGGACGAGTACAAGAGGAATTACAGCGAGGTGTCTGAGAAGCTGATGCAGAGAAACCGGCAGTACCAGAAACTACAGGGGCTGTACGACTCTCTGAGGATGCGTAGCATGGTGGTGGGTGCTGGAGAAAGACATACAGAGCAACAAATGGGACATCAAGACTACAACGCTGATAATAATGCCGGTAATGTCAGCACATTGTTGTTCATTTGTAGTTTTTAAAGGTGCATTGTTGGACAGAGATGAAGGCTTGGCAACTAGTTTATGATAATGGACACAGACATGACTAGTTATTTTCACTTTTAAAGGTCAAACCATAATATTGTTTTCAAATATGAACAGCAGCATTTATACTTAATCACAAATGACAGAATTTTAGCCCCCCTATCAGTATTAACCAAGGGCAGGGAATTTTTAACACAGCTTTTCCAACCGTGCTAGTTTTATTAAGTCTCGCACACGTGTCCTGAGCTGTCCCAGCCCATTCTTCTTTGGTACATCTCAAAAACCTCTCCAGATTTGCTGGTCTTCTGGCATGAACCTTGGTCTTATGCTTTGCGCAGGCAAGTCAGTGACGTTCACTTTGGTTATCTGGGGGTCGTTCTTGACCAGGAGCAAACTATGTTTTGGGTCGTTGTCGTGTTGTAAGACAAATCGGCGATACAGATCCAGTTTTGCTGCTGATTGCTTCAGGTTTTCTTTCAGAATCGTCACGTGTCCTTTCTTCATGATTCCTACCACATTGATGAGATTCCCAGTTCCGGACGTACTAAAGCGTGCATAAAGCATAATGCTTCCTAAACCGTATTTCATTGTGTAGACCGTGTTCTTTGGGTTATATGCCTCTCCCTGCTTTCTCCAAACATAAGCAGCATCTCTGTGGCTAAAGAAAGTGCCTCCAGTCTCCATAATTATTCTCCAGGTTGTCCTCACTTCATTCTGTCTTGAAAGTGTCTCTTCTGCAAAAATTCAGTTTTTCTTGGTCTGCAACCTTGCAGTCCGTTCCTGTGCAGGCACTAAACTAAACTAACAAATTCAATTTCCAGACTTAGCAAAGTCATTCCCTTGTGTCGTCAGAGTTGTTCTGAGGTCTTTAGCCACATCTCGTACCAGTTTTCTTTCCAGAGACTTATATTAAACATTTTGTTTCCTATCTCTGCCAGGCTTGCTCTGTGTGGCTCTCTTTGAATTTCTTGATGTGTTTCTCACTCTGGTTCGGAAACACTGCAGTAGCTTTGTATATCCATCTCCAAACCCTTGCTGAAGTGTTAAACTGTGTGTAAATTGGAAGATAACCCTCAGTTTTAACTTGATTTTACAGACTTTGACCATAACAAGTTAAAACACATCATTGCACAGTAGTGGTCTGTGCAATCAAAGGTCAGTTTTTCACGAGGCTAATAATATATGATACAATACATAACTTCTGTTAATAATAATTGTAACTACAGGGGTCCAACAAAGAATGGCCACGCATCATACTGATGTCTTCGGAAATTTATTTCTCTCTCTCTCTCACTCTTATTGTCTTCAGACACCGTGAAAACTGAAGAAACACAAAGTTTACAACATAAATGTTTTGAGCTTATCAGTCTCTCATATCAGTGTCCATAAACAGTCTTGTGCAAGCAGAACAGAAAAATGCACAATAATGGATATCACAAAAATGTCCTCTCATTACCAGTGTAGAACACGTATGCAACATTATACAAACAATATACATGAAACCATACCGTGTGCGCCTCTTGGACCACATGCAGAATAACATTAACGCTGAGGCTGTAGATGCATCTGTAGCCATGTATCCATGCTAGCTACACAATGCCATGGTTGTGCTCTCAACCAAACTCTGGTCATGTGACAATTACAAACTTTGCCTCATACAAACTTTACAGCACTTTACATATTTAACAAACCCATATTTTGTAATCACATATTTTTTTAATTAATGTTACACTTTTATCATCTTATCTTGTAAATAAATGAACTAAATTAAGCATGAATCTATCACAGAAACATGAAATAACCAACATTATTTTAACTGTCTCAGGGACAGTTACAATAATGATATAATAATATATATAATATATGCCTTTTAAAAGTGTTACCTAACAACATTTACTAATGATGCCTAAATGTTAAAGGCATTATTAGTAAATGTTGTTAGGTAAGAAGCAGTAAGTTTTTGTTGTTGGCTGAGTACACAAACAATGTGAAGATGTCATTATGGCCTCTATTACCTGCACTTAACTAAAGCTGTTTGCTTTTTGGCAGAAAAACTACTAAAGTCCATAGTAAAATATCACTTATGTTCAGAAAACAAAGATAAATAAGGACTCTGCTTTCATAAAATCAGCTTTCACATTGTGCTCACGTTGATGAATGAGAAGAGGAAGGAATCAGGGTAAAAGAATAATGCTTAATGGCAACGAAAGAAGACAGGGCTTTTATCAAAAAGACTTTGTCATCAGGAAAGAACAGCAGGAGTAATGAGCTGAATGTCTATGTAAGGGAATTTTTAGTGAGAATAACAATGAAAGACATCCATCAACCTCCTGTGTGTCACTCAGGGGTGGCTCGGCATGCGACTCCTCAGAGGAGCCCTCCGTTCCTGTCCCTCGGCCCTGAAGGGGACAGTCGATTCTTGTCCGTCCTGGAGGCTGATGGAGGAAAGACCTTCTTCCAGTTCAGCTCCCCTGGCAGGGATAAATGCCGGCCCTTCATCAGGAGGCACTGAGAGCAGCAGTCTGCAGTTATCCATGTTACTCTCCTCTGTTCTGCTGTACTCACTTTAGCAGGAGACGTTTGCTCTTATTTTGTGCACTGTTTATTTCCTGTTCAAACCATAAATATGTATTTAACAGTATTAACAAATATGGGATTTCATTTTATATTTTGTTACATGTTATTCCTAAGTAAATAATAAAAATCTCAAGCATATTTTCACAGAGTTATGTCTTACACCTAACACTTATCTGTCGCTTAACAAAAAGCTTTCAGGTGCAATCACTTTTTCCTCATTTCTGTATTTAAATATAGGATTATAAAGTAATGAAGAGTTGTAAAGCTTTAAAAGAGAAAGTACAAATGGATCATTTCACATTTCTGTGTCATCAGATTCACATAATGAATATTGATGATTTGCAATAATCATTAAGAAACAGTATAGGTGGCCAGTCGGAGGATTTATTAGAGAAAGAGGCACAACACCACTGGATCCTCAAAGTTTCATAACATCAGAGATGAGGGAGAAGAAAAACTTTAGGGGAAGAGATTTTTAAAACTTTATTTTGGAACAAAGATTTTATGGGATTTTTCAGGTTTATCAGATTCTGCTGTTTTCCACTACATGCAGCATGACCATTTAAATGTATCTATTAATTTACATAATGCTACAAAAGATTTGCTTCTGGAAACACTTCATGCAGTGCTGTGGAAATTTAATAGCAATAATCTGAAGTAATCATTTCCTGTATGACTTTATCAGCCTTTCCTGTTGTAGTAGAGGAATTTTGGCCCACTCTTCTTTATAGCCATGCTTCAGTTCATTGAGGTCTGGACTTTGACTGGGTCACTGCATAATCGTGTAGTCCTGTAGAAAACCTTCATTTTCACATCACTGTATGCATCCTGTTATACAAAGCAGGAAGCCTTAAACCTGAGCTGTGATCAGTTCTTTATTGGGATCCAAGATGTGATGTGAATGAGTTTTTCACTGCAAAACCAAAGCAGTGCAAGCCAGGCCATAAAAACTGGTTTGTGGAGACATGAGTTACAGTGGATAGACAGCATGCTGAAAGTTGATCATCAGGCCATGTCACAACTTTAAATTTAAAAAAAAAAAAAAAAAAAGTTAAAAATCATAATGACAGCTGAATTTAATTCAGTTGCATCAGTTTCACCAAGGGCTTTGTTACATTACTACTTTTAACAAAAAAAAAACAACAAAAAAAAAAGTACTACTTATGGGACAACTCAAAATGTCTTGTTTTTGAGAACTTTAGTTTTAACATACAAGAAAAAAAAATACACTTAAAACATGATACATATTTTTTCTCTCTCCCTTTTTATTTTTTTTTAAACTGAGGTCACAACTGTCACGTCACAGGTTCTTTCCTTTACAGATAACCCACGTTCGGCCCCACACCCACAGAGTATAAAAAAGGTTTATAAATACAAAGAAATGTAACACGGTGTCCTATTTACGGATCTGCATAAAACTGCTACAAATGCTTCAAAATCCAGCAAAGAGAGAAAACGAGAAAGCTTGGTCCTTGGGCTTTCAGTCTGCTTCACTCGCTCTGAGGCTTGTAGCTGACGGAGGCAGCGATCTGACTTTTAACGTTTTGCTTCTTGCCGTTGACGATGAGCAGCAGAGGAGAGTCCACTCGTATACTTCTAAAATCAAGTGACTGGTAGAGAGGACAGGAGAAGGTCACATACTCAGTCAGACATTATTGCGTTGATTGTAAACAGCATTCATTAATGCAACACTTACCTTATCTTTATGGGTTATACTGTGTCGTTTAACTTGAGGTTCAGGAATGACTACAGAATCTCCTATTAGGACGCCCCAGCTATCTGCTGTGTTGTAAACCATCACCACTATACAAGTCTCCTCACTGTCCACCATGCCAAACGTACTGGAGGAAAAATAAAAAAGAAGATTGTAAGATTTTACATTTACAGCCAGAGTCAAGCTGCACGTGCATTAAAGGACCATTACTGTTAAATAAGATTCTCTTACAAGGCCATGCGACCCTCAGAGGCCAGGCTGAACACCACCTTCCCCAGAGCGGCCACCCCAGCATTGTGGCCATGTGTCAGGGAGGAAAGTGTCCGGGGTTCTAGGCTGCCCACACGGCCTGCCGGGGAGCGAAACTGAGGAGACGAGCAGGGGCCCAAAGCAGACGTGTTGAGGTTCGACAGCATCGTCCGTAACCGGCGGGCTTTCACCTTCCCCTGAACACACAAGGCAGACTGAAGCTTAAGGGAAAAACTAGTCAAATGTGCTCTTTGCTGCCATCATGTGGTAAAAAACTGACTTGTATGTCACTCTGATAAGCATTTATAACAGTGGAAGCAAACAGGCTCAAAGGTCATGTGCTACTCATACACATAACTACGACTAACAATAAAGACAACGTGTGTAATACAAAGATGACATTAAAGAAATTATGTGATCTTAAAATACTTGAATTACGTTTAACCACTTCAGTTAACTCTACTCTTCTTTTCTTTTTTTAAATCCATACTTGACTCAATGACATGATTTCTGTAGCCATTATTTTGTGTCAGGAGTAGAGAGCTACATCATTTAGATTACCCTTTTACTCTAGACAGATATCGCTTTGCTGCCACTGATTACATGTCAATCATTAACATTTTGGAGTATTACCGAGTATTTTACAGCATCAGCATGTCAGAGCATACTTAGTCATTGATAATATTAAATCTGGTGGTGGCTGATAAACCACCTTGGAGACTCTTAGCACGACCAAATCACAGCATGATTTTCACCGACTTCTTTTCTGTACGTTTTTGTAACAGGACATAAACAGTATGCCGGTACTTTTGTAAAGAGTCTCCTACCTTGTTCTGTAGGAGTTCGGTCACTTTCTCCAAATATTCCAGCAGCTGCTTCTCTCTCTCTGGTGGCTCCTTCCAGCCGGGGTCGAGCTCGGCGGCTCGACTGTAGCCGGCGAGCGCAGACCCGTACATCTCCTCGTACTGGAACAGTGTGGATCTGTTGAAATGCAGCTCTGGGTAACAAGAGGCAGCTCGATCCACCGTCTCCTACACAGGAGGAAAACGGGAATAAAATACAGATGCGCATGTTGATTATTTATTTACGGTATTCATTTTATTATTTATCGGTATTCCCTCTGGTGTGTATCCGTTTAAGTCTGTACTCACAGATTGTGTGTAGGCACTTAGAGCTTGTTGAGATAGCTGGGGATTCTGTCCACAAGTGAAAAACAGCGACACGTAGGCATTTCCCAGGATATCTGTAAAAACAAAGGCAGAACGACATGAATTAATGCCCCAACAGTCTTTAGCATCTCTAACAAAGAGCACAGTCTGTCTTCACTCTACTCACACCAGGACGTCCCATCCTTCACGTCCAGCTGCACGGCCTGCCGGGCCATGTCCACGCTTTCCAGCACCTGCTTGCCGTGAGCGTCGTTGTCAGCCGCGGGCAGCTGCCTCAGCACCATGGACAAGTTACGAAGAGACACTTTGTTCTTGCTCTACAGAGGTGGAAAACAAAACATACTAACATGAATGAATCCTAACAGAAAGGATAGGAGAGGTTATCTGGATTAATGCTCAGAAATAGCTTTTAAATTCACCAGATGTTGTTGCAGAATACTTCAGTGGAAGTACTGATAGGGATTGGGAAAGCAGGCATATTTCTCCCACATTGGCTGTCTGTTTTATCCAGAATTGAATTAAAAATCCTGCTCCTCACAAACAAAGTCTTGAATAATCAGGCTCTCGTCTTAAAGACCTCATAGTACAGCATCGCCCCGTTAGAGCTCTTTGCTCACAGACTGCTGGCTTACTTGTTGTTTATTAGCTTATAGTTAAGCATAGCTGGATCAGGTGACCCTGAACAATCCCTTAGTTATGCTGAAATAAGCTTAGGCTTAAACTTCCCATGATTCACTGAGCATTTCTTCTTCAATCCCTGCTTTTCACTCACAATGTGCTTATACACCACTATTGTATCAGTCAATTTTCATTATTAATCTCTGGCTCTCTTCCACTGTGTCACTTTTATCCAGTTTCCCTCCCCTCATCCCCCACAGGTCACAGCAGATGGCTGCTCCTGCCTCAGTCTGGACCTGCCAGGGGTTTCTTCCTGTTAAAAGGGAGTTTTTTTCTTCCCACTGTCACTGTTAGGTATTTTAGTACCATGGGAGCATTTACTGGATATTGTTTTATAGTGACATTATACAGGAAAACTCTGTCATTCAATAAGGCCCCTTTGTTTTAGTTATTTTTCTCTTTGACCCCAGAATTGATGTGTGAGAATCACAGGCTGGTACAAGGTTGAAATACCACAGAGATCACTCCCTCAGCTACATTAGTTTCTTAATCTTTTAGACGCCTGTTGAAGGCCAAATGGTTTGTTTCAGATTTCACTAATGTAAGAACTCTTCGTTTTGTGCCTTGAAAATATGTCGCTGAGATAATCACAATTGTAGCTGAACTAATAAACTACACAAAGGATGCTTCTTCACCCAAGGGCAGGAAGACGCTCCCTTATCTTGGTCTGTACTGGTTTAAACTGATAATCTGCTGTCTCATGAATTTTACCCTCTATATAAACTGTTGTACTTGTGAATAAAGTTGAGTCAATTTGGGAAGACAATCTGAAGCAGTCTCTGTTTTCTTGTTCTCCCAAGCTGCTCCCGAGCTCGTACTAACACGCTGAATGGCATGCTTGAATATTGCTTGAGAATATATTTGACTGTGTTACAGACTAAGGGACATTCTCTGCTGATAGACGTCCACGCCTCGAAGGAAGTCGATCCACGGATTAGGCCCTGGAAACAGTTTCCTTCAGTCACCAAGTGCTTGCTCAAAGGGGGAGCGTCTGACTGGGAGTTTTCTCTGTATTATTGCAGGGTCTTTAATATAAAGCGCCTTGAGTGATTTGGCACTATATAAATAAAACTGAACTGAACGACAGTTTGGCATTTTAAAAATGTGGTAGATTTGTTTTTGACAATATGGCTACATGTTTTTAGCAAACAGCATTATGTTTTTATACAGTATTAAACAGAACACAAAAGTGAAGTTATTGAATATTTTCTTTGCTTACTAAAGTATATAAAGGTCTTTTTTTGTATTACTGATTCTTGTGGTGTGAATGGACGAGTCTGAAAACTTTCCAGCTTTACCAAAGTCAACAACTACCCATCACACACGTCCAAAGAGCTGAACAGATTGTTCAGATAACTAACTATGGTTGCGATTAAAGCGTCAGACCAACAACTATGGAGATAATGAGCTAATATAATATAATAATCTAACAGATCTGTCTGCCTGAGCAGAGATCAGCTGCACACAAACCAATTTGAAGTGGATTTTGTGTTTCCTGGTTTGGGTTCAATGATTAGAAATGTGGAGATTGTTTCACCAGTAACTGGAAACTTGGGTCACATCACATAAACTGAAAATGTATTAATATGTGTATAACAATTATTCATAATAAAGTTTGAATTACAAGAGATTCCTGGGATAAATTGTGGGGGGAAAAAAAAAAAAAATGGAGTAACCTGGTAAAAGCAGGAGTGTTTGCAGGTATGGAATGTGAGAAGACAATAAACCAAAGAGGACAAACCTTCCTTTCTCCATCATTACCTGCTGTAAGGCACCAGTGAAGCAGTTTTTGGCACCGATCAGGTCTCCTTTTTTCCAGTACTGCTCCCCTAACGTGTTCCAGCCCTCCACCAGGCCAGGCTGCAGCTTCACCGCGCGGGACAGACACTCCTCTGCTGCAGCACTGAAGTCTGGAGCCACGTTCAGACATCGTCCCTTTTGCAGCAAGAACTCGGCTTTGTGTTTAAAGGCGTCTGTTGGAAGTTGTAAACGGAGCAGTTGTGAATGAAAGCCTGCAAATTAACTCACTTTTTTTTTTTTTTTTTTTTTTAAATTTAAAGAGACCCTTACCTTCTTTTTCCTCCAGCTTCTTCAGCGTTTGTGCCATCTCCTCTGCTACGTCGCTGTGTTTCCGTCCTGCATCCTCCACACTGTGAGTCTCAAAATAACAATCTCTGAACTTATACAGCTCATCCACCAGCTCCTGTCGGGAGAGAAGACAAGAAACAGACATAAAAATAGATCAAAAACACATTTCTCTTAACCACATCTGCCTGTAGTACAACACTGAGACACAACAACACATCAACAAATACTGCTGAGGAGTGAAACTACCCGAGTAACTAATAATTTAACTAGTACTAACAGTTTATACTACACTTGCGAATGTTCTGTGCAAAAGTCTGTAGCCACTGCAGATTTCTTTACACCACGTTAGAAAACAGGTGTACAGCGATTTATTAAAATTAATAAACGTATATGGAAATACAGTATACAAAGGCAAAAAAAAAGGAGTCTTTGGGAATAGTTCTTGTGGCTTCTTTAATGACATTCAAAGCTCTTCTTTGGATGCTGGCTGCCTTTTGTTCTGTTCTCTGTGAAGATGATCCTAAACCCCTGAAGAAAAACAATGGAGCCACTGCCCATCAGACTTTTTCCACATGGATCAAAATATGACGGTATTATCAGTGTTCAGAATTTCACTAATTTTGATAAGATCGTCAACATCACTGGCTCTCATCAGTACATACTAACAATGATTTGGACCAAAAAACACTGTCATATGTAAAATTTGGGTTCATCACTCCATCAGACCTTTTGCCACTGATTTTCAGTCCAGTTGTTACGTATGTGGGCATACCGCATTTTTCCTATTTCTTAAGTACATGACTTTCAGTTACTGTTCCATCTACTATACATCCACCACTTGTTCAGTTTCCTTATTTTTCTTAAGGACACACTGCACACCATGCATGAGATATAGCATAGTTTTACGCTAATACCTCTTTGGGAATCGCCCATTTGTGCAAAAATACCGTTTTCTGTCTGTCAAGCTGTTATCTTTCGCGTTTTCCATAGATACGACTAAAGAAGTTGGAAGAAATTATGCATTTTTGTGACAAGCTGCTGATAAAAAAAAGTCCCTAAAGATACAATTAAAAATTGGTTCTTTGTCAACATGTTTGTTATGTGTAGACATGACAGCATTTTCAGGCTTGGATGATTCACATTTCACTTTGGAGTCATTTAAACAAACAAACAAAAGCATTCCTATGAAAATGGTCAGGTATAAGATCTGGACTGGAAAGGGGTGAAAAAGGAGCCAATATCAAAAGACCTCCATAAAACCTGGAAAACTATTGCTCAAGACCACTGAAAATATTAGTACAAGACTTTTGTGCGGTATTGTGTTACTGCATGTTCACTGTTAGTTTTTTCTCGTTTTCTAAGTTAACCATACTTCGCTCCTAAGTGAACGTCTGCTACACAGTACTCCCAGAGTGAAATATTGGTATTGAAATAGTTCGTTTTTGTAACATTATAAAGGCACGAACCATCGAAGGGCCTGCAGAGAACAAATCAGTACAGCTGCACTCCTCATCCTTGGTGCACTAAACCAGAGGCACCCTGACAATGTGGTGACTCAGCAAGAAGCGCACAGATCAAAGCAAAGCGCGAATATCAGCCCGTTATCTGGTGGTTTAAAGCTGTGGTGTGAAACATCTGTGGCCAATCTAGCTACAGAAGGGTAAGTGTGGCACTCCTGCACCTGACATAGCAGAAAACCTTAAAGCTACTACAAAAAAAAATCTGTTCTTCGGCGTGACAGCTGCAGCCAGCTGTTGTTTCTGGAGACTCCAAGGAAGCAACACATGACACCGTCCTCACGGGAAGCTAGCCGGGCACAAAGGCTGGAGACAGTCGGAGCATTTGAATAAATGTGTGATTCCGCTGAGAAGAGTTACCTTCATAATCTGCAGCTCGTCTTTGTTTTCCACAGCCTCACCACTCTTCTCCTCTTCCGCCATCTTTGCGTTAGACCATGGAACAGCAGCAAAATCTGACAGCGAGCTGGAACAAAATGCGCCAAGTTACTTAATAACTATTAGATATTAGTCTATACGGTATGTCTGCTGCCACAGAAAGGTAATTACTTTAAGGAAGCATCGCGAGTGTAGTCTGTTTCAGCACAGAGGAAACGGGCTTTTAATTTCGGCGACGCCGGAAATTGAAGTAGTCCGTACTGAAAACGAATCCGCCTGGAAAATTAACAGATGAAGTTTAACGTGATGACTGATTTAGCTACCAACATGCCACTTTCGTAGACTGAGATATATATGTATTATATTTTACATCATATACCCTCAATCCTAAAACCACGACAAATCACTACGAAAGCGGAACGTTTAATCCCAATCAACCCGTGTGCTACCCGACACACGTTTTTGTGTTGCACCGTACCCGCTTCCCTCCAAGGGTGGACTGGATTCAACTTTTGTTTAGTTTCCCGGACACTCGGTGCTCGGTGAGGCCAGTATTGGTGTTTTTCCTGCAGCTGAGTCCAGCTCGTCATGTCGGACACATGGAGCAACATCCAGGCGCACAAGAAGCAGCTGGACTCTCTGCGGGAGAGGCTGCAGCGACGGCGGAAAGACCCGGCTCAGATGTCCGCCGGTAGGTTCAGGCCGGGCAGTGCCAAGCTAACGCTGGTATTGATACCAAAGGGGTAGTTCCCCCCATATATTTAACTTTACGTATCTTAACTCAGGTCTGCAGCGCTCCATCTAGACTGTGTAAGCTGCCGTGTTATGGCGATATCGTTTCCCTCTGGTGCTCTAAGCGCCAAATTACAATTAGAAAAGCTTACTAGAAACAAGGAAAGAAGGGGGGGGGGGTTAATTCTGTGATTGGTTTAATTAAAGAACGTAATATAGTTATTACTATGTCTGAACTACACCTTTCAACCATATCACTGGTGTCACTGACGGTGTGGCAAGATGTAAATAAACATCAGTGGGTCCCCTCTCAGCTGAGATCAAAGTTAGTTCACTGCACACACGCCAGCCTCTCCATCCTGTCTGCACTCTTGTCTCTTGTCTTTTGCTGTGATGGTGTATTAAGTTAATTGGGGGTTTTAAATCGGATTCGAAGCGCTTAACGTGTATAGGATAAAATGATTGTGTTTAGATGTGATTGAAGTGTTCGGTAAATCTTGAAAAGCACAGAAATGCGCTCCAGTCCATTCATTTAGTAGCTGATTTAATTGAGCGAATTTGCCTTCGCTGGCAAAAGGGGACCTGAGTTTTATCAAATGAAGGTGGGGTTTTACTCGGTTGTTGTTGGACACTAACAAAATACTGTGTTCATTCTTGCTAAATGTGATGCAACAAAGACATTACTATCTATATTATTGATCAGTCAGGTATTCTGTTACAGATAACCAGTAAATTTAGCTCAGAGTATCCAGCAGTTGTAGTAATTTGCTATAAAGCTGCCTAAGCTCATTTGCTTTGATGCCATGCTGGGGATGTAGCAGTGTATATCAACAGTACAAGCGCTGGACATTTACCGATGGCAGTAATTGATATAAGCTGAAAAACTTTAAAGCAGTTCTGCTGTTTCACTATGAAGATTTCCCTAATTCCTCAAAACAAAAAGGAGTAACAAACAACAACAAAGGATGATTCTTGTACCATTAAATTAAACAACTATTTTTATAATTACTTAACCTTTTTATCTGAAAGTTATGAAACGTTTCAGGAATTTAAAATGGGAAATATTGACAATTTTCTCTGAACTTGATGCTTCATCCTTTGTTGTCCCCTCAGATGGTGGTGGCAGCACAGACGGTACCACAGTCAGGAGTGACAGCCCTGCCCCAGCAGCTCCGTCCACCTCGCAGGAGGAAACAGAAAAACCACCAGACCCTGAACTGGAGAAGAGGCTGCTGGGATATCTGTCTGATCTGAGTCTCACACTGCCAACAGACTCCCTTTCCATCACAAATGAACTCAACAGTGTGAGTTTTTGTCTCCGGTGCTCGTGTTATCCTTGAACTCAGTGATGTGGGTTTATTTTTGACATCTCTGTTTTGTTTGCTTCTCGTCACAGTCAGAAACAGCCGTTAGTCACGGCTGCATCCAGAGCCTGCTGCTTAAATTCTCTGCTCAGGAGCTCATCGAGGTCCGAGAGCCCACCTCGGCTCCTTCTTCTTCTACAACTTCCTCCTCCACATCAACCCCCACGGTGGTCATAGCTGTGGACCACACAAAACTTTGGGCTATGATTGGATCTGTAGCTGGAGCCCAGAGAACTGGAGTCAAGAGAAAAGCAGAAGACCAAATGCACAGCAAAAGGGCTGCAGGCTTCTCGCCCTTGCTTCAGAGCTCTGCTTCTCCTCCTCACTCGTCAACCACATCGCTGACGCCAGCCTCCTCCTCAGAGCCGGGGCCTTCGGCGTCAGGGAGCGGGACGGAGAAGAAGGGCAGGAGCAGTAAAAGCCAGTCGTCTCATTTGGACATGGAGATCGAAAGCCTCCTGAACCAACAGTCCACCAAGGAGCAGCAGAGCAAGAAGGTAACAGAGAGTTTTTATTGTTGTTGTTGCTGTTTTTGTTTCTTTTGTAACTGATTAAAAATCGGCGTTTCGTTACTGCTGCAGTTATCACGTGACTCTCTTTCGCATCCAGTTAAGCCGAGAGATTCTGGAGCTGCTGAACGCCAGCACAGCCAAGGAGCAGTCCATCGTGGAAAAGTTCAGATCCCGCGGCCGAGCTCAGGTCCAAGAGTTCTGCGATCACGGGACCAAAGAAGAATGTGTTCGCGCTGGAGACACGCCTCAGCCATGCACCAAGTTACACTTTCGGTCTGTATTTGCTTCACAAAGTCTGACACTGTTACAGACAAGTAACTGTAACTAACAAGACTGAAAGTTTATTTCCCTGACAGTCCTGGATTGTCCAAATCACGAGAATACAGGCTGCTGTGCTACAGCTAGAAAAGAGCGTATCATAAATATGGGAAATTCTAGCTGACCTGCTAAGTACATTTACCCATTAATTGCTTTGTTTTTCAAGTATAGCAAACATCCATAAGTGTTTGAGTAATACTCTCTTTGGCCTCCAGGTGGCACTGTGATTATGCTAAATACTGTTTGATATAAATATGAGACACACCACGTTTTGAGAGTGTCCTGCTCATACATGTGTCTAATGTGCTGCACCAGAAGTTTTATTTTGCATCATTTTAAGTTTTCTAATGCATAAAGTTTGGAAAACTGTCCTACATAAAAAGGGATTCTCTGCCCACTATTATGTTCATGTGAGCATTTAACAGCTTAAACCTTGCATTAACCAGCCATGCACCAAGTTACACTTTCGGTCTGTATTTGCTTCACAAGGTCTGACACCTAAATGCAATTTAGGTGTCAATTTTTTTTTACTTTGTGATGTTAACTTTATGTTTTGTCATGCAGTCGCATCATCAACAAGCACACAGACGAGAGCCTCGGCGACTGCTCCTTCCTCAACACCTGTTTCCACATGGACACCTGTAAGTACGTCCACTATGAGATCGACAGCCCCCCGGAGACCGAGGGGAACCTGCTGGGGCCCCAGGCGGGGACCACAGAGCTTGGTCTCCACGCAGGGGACGCCGACAGCAATGTGGGCAAACTCTTCCCTTCACAGGTGAGGAGGAGGATGGGGATGATTTAAAAGAAGCCTATGAGACTGGACGCATTCGTGTGTCATAATGTCTTTTAAAATCGTAAAATAGTGTGATTTATGTGCTTTGGTACTCAGTGGATCTGCTGTGATATCCGCTACCTGGACGTGTCCATCCTGGGTAAGTTCGCCGTAGTGATGGCTGACCCTCCCTGGGACATCCACATGGAGCTGCCCTACGGTACTCTGACTGATGACGAGATGAGAAAACTGAACATCCCCATCCTGCAGGATGACGGCTTCCTCTTCCTCTGGGTCACTGGCAGGTAACTAAAAAGAAGTCCAGAAATCTGGCTCAGTTAGCAGGACAGCTGACCACTTTATGTCAACATTTAACTCATAGCTGAATGTTTCATTTGATCTACAAATTAACGCCCCTCAGCCTGTTTAAGTTAAACTTCTAGAGAATAATGGCTGCTTTTTTTCCTATGAAACGCTTTCCCTTAAGATGAGACTTCACCTAGTTCACTACAATTTAATATAAACGTTTTAAAGTCTAGATTAGATAAATAGATCGATAGATAGATAGAAGCTTGGGCAACAGACAGTCATTGACAGAATGAAAGACTGGCTAAAGAAATGGGGCATGTCGTCATTCAGCAAGGCTCTAAAGAAGTAGACTTTTAGCTGGGAACAAGGTGTTTAAGTGAGCAGTGCACATATGCCCAACATTAACATGTGGCGGTGATGGGGAAAACCTGGTGGCTTAGTTTGCATTGGCTTAGCAAATAAATCTATCGAACAGGGAACTTGCACAATGCTTCTCTGTTCTCGTTAATATGACATCGGCCGCACGGTGCCAGATCTCTACAGTTTTACATTCACTCGTCATAAATGATGAGAAGCCCGGTCAGTGTTTGCGTACAGCTCTTCACTCAGCTTCAGCACGACAGGAAGCTGGCACTACTTTGTGCTGCTATTCAGGTTAATTATTTACCCAAAGAAGGTAACTACATGTCTGACAACTGATATTTCCCCCAATCCTAAACATTATTCTTAGAAATGGTATTCAGACTCAACGTTCTCTTCCTGTTTCAGGGCTATGGAGCTGGGCAGAGAGTGCCTCAGCCTTTGGGGGTAAGTTTTGCCTTTCTGTCAACATCGTGTCATATTTTTCCCCTTATTTTTTAATCATTCAGCCTTTATCCTCCTCTCTCAGTTATGAGCGTGTGGATGAAATCATTTGGGTGAAAACCAACCAGCTCCAGAGAATCATCCGCACCGGCAGGACGGGTCATTGGCTGAACCACGGGAAGGAGCACTGCCTGGTAGGTTTGAACCAATCTCAGTGTTATACTGTGAGGACGGTCCCGTTGGGGTTCGGGCTCGAGGAATTTAACATTCAGCAACTTTTTGCTTTTGTCGTTCTTAACCGTCCAGTAGCTGAAATAGCTGAACCTGTGTTGTCTCATTCTAAACGTGTTTGCCTTCAGGTTGGTGTAAAAGGAAACCCGCAGGGGTTCAACAGGGGTTTGGACTGTGATGTCATCGTGGCAGAGGTAAACAGCTGTAAATCCTCTGTTATACGTGGTGTCATTACCCATAATTCCTTCAGCCTGAGTCATGTCTGTGCGCTCTCAGGTCCGCTCCACGAGTCACAAGCCAGACGAGATCTACGGCATGATAGAGAGACTCTCACCCGGCACCAGGAAGATTGAGCTCTTTGGTCGACCCCACAATGTCCAGCCTAACTGGTAACATACCATCATGCTTTAATTTAGAGACCAGCGAGCTGCTCTACACACCTCACAATGTCTGTGTCATTTCCTGTCCAGGATAACTCTCGGGAACCAGCTGGACGGCATTCATCTGTTGGATCCCGAGGTCGTGGCTCGGTTTAAGAAACGTTATCCAGACGGCGTCATCTCCAAACCCAAAAACATCCAGTCATCATAACTGCTCACAACTCTGAAGAAGTTTGTTTTCAAACTGTTTTATTTTTTTTATACCTGTAAACATTTTTTTAATAAATATTGTCCACTAGATGCCCCGTCTCCATCTTGCCTGTGTACTTTTCACGGCTTCTCTGCACATTATCCATAATGATCGCATCGCCGGGCCTCCACACGATACCATATTATTGCTATTTTTAGTATTTTGCGATAAAACATGCAACTTATCACATTTTTTCAACAACAAATTGTGTCCTCAAAGCTAAAAGTTTGTCATCTGTTTCATCCAGTAACATAAAGTTATCTCACTTTATTTTTTTTCCTGCAAAATGAGACTGTCAAGCAGACCATCACTAAAACCTGCCATAAATGTTGCTATAAGAGCGAGCACGTCTGATATCAGTCCACAAGTTGGAAGTTATTTGCAATTTGTTTCTGATAACACTCCAATTAACTGTGATAAATCATCAAAAATCACATCTGCTGCTGTCTACACAAACAGAAATTCACATTTAACTATTAGACTTGCACTCAGTAAACTTCCTGTTCCATAGTAATATAACCAGAAAACAAACAATAGGCAGCCAGTCGAGTTGAGCTCATGTGCCTGAGCTTATTCTGAGTTAGGAAGCAGCTTTGTTAAGGTCAGTGTCCAGTGTTGAACCGCGAGTTTTCTTGGGTGATGTTTTTTGCAGATGGTCGTGCACGAGAGGAGCCCTCTTGTTTGTAGCATTCCTGGAGTATTTGAATTTAGTTTTTAGAAAATGCCAATATTTGGTATCCTTGTGTCTTCACAACATTGTCAAGCAATATATCCCCCAGCCCAAAAAAAAACACACCGGAGACATTTTGTTACAACTTATTTTATATTTGCTTAGTTTAGAATGAAGATATTTTTGACATACTCTGGATTTGAACAAGTGATCATTAGTCTTTTTTTTTTTTTGATCAGCATTTAACAGTCATAGTTTTTCAATTTGGGCAAATACAGAAAGGTTTTCTTACAAAAAAACCAAAAAAAACGTGCAATTTAAAAACACAGCCAGAGCGTCTTTTTTTCTAATTAAAAATATTGATCAGAATCAAGCAAGACTAAGAAAATACCTATCAGAAATAAGCTGCTGTGTAGCTCTGCTTATTTCATACGGTTGCCCTGTGGTGCACAACACAACTGGATTTCAGCAAGCCTTTCTGAAGTATCAGGGCCACCGTAGATCTCACAGATGAATATTAACTATTAACAACACTGCTGTTAAACAGGCTCAGACCTGGTCAGCAGATGTTGCACACAGTCCCACCTCATGTTTTTACAGTTAATGTCTTTTATAAAACAGCAAACCATTTTCTGTTTTATTATCTCACTTTAAACTAGCAGGGTTCTGTGTCACAGAGCAGGATTAGAAAGTTACTTCACGATGATGACTTAATGATGAGGTTTAGATAGTCACACACTTCATCACACTCAATGCTATCTTCCTCCTCTTGCTTTGTGAAACAGCCTTAATTAACTCCAGCCATGATCTAATCAGCAAATTGATCTTTTTCTACAAAGGTAGTCAAAAAAAAAAAGAAATATAAAAGAAACACAGTAAAAAAAAAAAACACCTTCCAAACAGAAGACAAAGTAATGCACTTATTGGTAGTGAACGCTGTAAACAACTCTACATTGTCCTCGCCCTCATCAGTATGCCCGATTGGGCAGCGGATCTACTCGTCTGACTTCTGAGCGCCGTCTCATCCCAGTCCTTTTCCCTCTGTCCTTTGAATCTGACGAATCATTAGCAGTTGTGTGCGAGCAGCGAGGAACAAGCAGTTAAAAGACAAACTGTGGTTCCGCAACTCTACCGCCATTCCCATTTAAAGGTGGCGTCAAAATGTGTTTGCTCTACTAGCGGGCTCCAAGCATAAACCGGCGATGGAAAACTGAGTCCATTCAAGTCCTATGAAGCCCTGGGTCTTCCTCAGTAGGTGGCATCCACTGCATTGATGTTGCTGTCCAGCTGGTGTCTGAAAGAAAGCCGGGCCTTGGTGGAGAAATAGATCTGGGAACCCCGATTGATGCTTCCTGTTCCTTCGCTGTCACTGCCCCAGGATGTCGTAGAGGACAGACGTGGCTTCATCTCCTCCACAGGCACTGTATGGGTGGCAGATAGAGAGTCAAGCGGTTTGTTCTGCATTTGATTTTCTCATACAGTTGGAATATACAGGAGGTGGTGCTCACCTGGAGGGGGCGGGCACTGCCTGCTCTTGCAGCGCTCTTTGCAGCGTCTGTAGAAGGGAAAGCACTGTAACATCTTCACACCCATGATAGAGATGCCTGAGGAGAGAAAGAAGTGAAGAAAGACATAAATATAAGTGAGCTGATTGGAAAGTACGCAAATCTTCCACGAGCTTTCTCTCAAATATGAAGTAAGCCGAGTTAAACCATCGTGACAACACTTCTTCCACAGCTCGCACTTAAGCCGCCTCATCACAGCCACAGCAGCTCTGCTGACAGTTCATCGTCTCCTCACCAGGTCACCGTTTAATGGAATTATGATGCTGCGCTTCACCAGCGCGACCGCTTAATGTAAGCTGACAGTATCACCGAATGGCACGGCGGCCCAGCAACCAACCACTCAGTCACTATTTACCACTCCATCACCACCACCCTCCACGCCGTCTAATCCTGGAACAGGACGTCAGTGCACTACAGCAGCCAGGGCGAATGATAAGCTCTCTTTTGACAAGCAAAGACATTTTACAACAGAGGTCGTCTGATGTAGGCACGTCACAGCTGACAGCCTCATATCTCATATCAGCAAAAACTTCAGTTTCTCAAATTTGCCTCTAAATCTGTTGTTTTAACTGATATTGAAGAGCAAAAATCAAACTTTAAAAAAAAAAAAAAAAAACAGCTGCTCAACCTCGACCTATCTGCAGAGCTCGACCCAGACATGTCTGTCAAATTCATGATTTCCCTGCGGACTGTCCGCCTATCTGCAGCGGGGAGATAAAGGGTCACGTGACGGCACAGAGCTGTAGCTGCTTAGAAAGAAAAAAGGTATTTATTTTAGGCTAATCAGGTTAAGAAATAGGTCAGGTGAAATAGAGCAGAAGGAGCTGATGGACGTTGACAGTTTCTATTGTAGCTGTGCAGAGAAGTGCAAGCGCTCATTCCTCACATGCCAGTCTAATAAATGTTCACATTTAACTGTTACCAGACAAACTGGAAACTGAGGAGATATTTACTGCACTTTCAGATAAAATACATAAAGGAATAATACCATCTAACCACTTAGCAAGATTTCCTATCAGTAATGATTACAGTAATTCTTTTGAGGTACAATTGAAGGGCAACAGTGAAGTATGGAATGAATAACTGGCATCTGCACTGGTAGATGTTTTACTTCCCTTTGGGGTCTTTACAAATTGACAAAAGCAGAAGAAGGGAAAAATTGATGTTTAAGGGTTGCACAACTGCAAATATTTGCACACAAAAACCCACAAAGTGAAGCAAAAAGGATGCAAGATGTGACACAAAGCAGGCACGATTTTCTCCGGGTGTGATGTCTTTGTAGGATCGATGATGGATGGACAGGGAGCTTCAGACTTCAGTGTCCAGAGACCTGCAGTATAATTGTTTTGTCATGGTTGGTTAAAGATGAAAAGCTGAATTTATCAATATTATTTTTTAAATGCTGAGCTTTTTTTTCATTAAATATGGTTATATATGATATCTCTTATATGATGTACACCTTTTTAAACAGTCATGCAGGGCTTAAAGTGTACATTGACATCCTCATTATGACATGAGTGCCCAACCCCACAATTCGTTTAAAGGGATACAGTAATAATCAGCTCCTTATTTGCATTTGGGTGTGTTTTTTTTTTTATTGGAATTAAACCTTCAGCCAGTTAGTCACAATATTTATGATCAGAGCAGGTTTGATCCTAATCCTCCCACCTCTGTCTGAAGTAAACCTCGTCACTCTGATGGGGAAACCTCTTTTAGTTTGATAATTCACCGTTTATTCATCCCAGAGGCACGTTTAGATATCTGATCGCAAACTGTAAACTGTGATTGCAACATAAAGAAAGCCAATCCTGGGTAAATATACAACCCCCCAAAACCCCCGCCCCGACAACTATTTACTGCTGACTGGTCGTGCTGCCTGACTCAGTGAGGCAGACGTGACAGCTCGCACATACCCACGGTCCCAGAGCTGCTACACCCCGTCACAGACAAGCCAATGGGGGAGGTATGTGTCCACTAAGTGTGAAACTCTGACACTAATTTCACAGCCACCCTGTTTCTTGACAAATTCTCACAGTACAAGCGTTTTTTCCTCCTCTATTTCCAACCATCCGATACTCCTCCCATCTGCATTTCAGTCAGGTGTGGCTCTGAAACCTTATGCCATCTACACGCACAGTGACTCCATTATGTTTAGGTCAATTTAGAGGTTCTGGGAAATCACAGTATAGCACGGGAACAGGGACAGTACAGAGTTTGAACCAGTTTCATACACACACACAAATGCGCACACAATATGAAGGGCTGGTCAGTAGTGAGGAATTTTGGGCACAGATCTTGGTTGGCTGTGGGGGTCTGGCAGCACACAGTAGGCCTGGGAGCATGAAAAAGAAAAACAACCTCAGATGGCACACACAGACACACACACAAAGAAGGGAGGGGGCAAGAGGAAAAGCACTTAAGGAAAAGGACAAAATAAAGAAGGCTGAGGATGGGATGAGAAAGAGCAGAAAAGGAAGGCGACTAAGAAAAACATCATCATAAATTATTTTAAAAAAAGGCTTACAGTCACAAAAGGAGGATAGGAGTGATGAGGAAAAGTGGGGAAAGGTTTTGTGACTGTTAGGATCCCATGCCTGTTTGTCACAGCGGAGAGTTCAGCCTGCAGGCAGCTTATGTGGTTAACATGCCGCTCCTAAATAATGCAGTTTTACTTGTTCAATTAGCGCCGCTTTGCTGGTGAAGCTGAAGGTTGCGCAATCCCTCCGAGAAACATTAGCGAGCGGCTTCTGGCTCACAATCAATGCCAGTATTGTGTCACATCATTTAAAGCACATGTCTGTGCATGTGCGTGTGAGTGTGTGTCCTTGACGAAACATAACAGAATAATTATGAAACTTAAGCTAAATTAAATCTGATCCCTTCATATATTTTGTACCCTCCACAAATGCCACCGATCCTCTCTGTCTGCACTCTTCAAAGCACATATTCATGCAGGAACATGATAACGATCTTCCCACACTTCCACTCAGCTGGGACTGGGCCTGACCTTTT
Organism: Astatotilapia calliptera; assembly: GCF_964374335.1. Lineage (NCBI taxonomy): Eukaryota > Metazoa > Chordata > Actinopteri > Cichliformes > Cichlidae > Astatotilapia > Astatotilapia calliptera. The sequence goes on along the minus strand of NC_137424.1, from coordinate 42,822,179 downwards.
CCAGTCAGTCCCAGGAGTTTTATTTAAAAAAAATAAAAATAAAAGTTAAAAAGGCCAGTCTGCCTGCCACAAAGCTCCATACAGACTTTCCAGACTGGATGACGCACACTCTGTGCACGTCTACCTGCAGATGTCTCTGTGTGCATTCGTAGCAGCATGCAGTCAGCTTTTATTCATATTCATCAGAGATGGAGGATAAAACAGCTTTTAGAACATCTTCCCTTGAATATTCAAAGAAAAGACGGATCAGGCAGTGATAGGCCCGCTCATTTTAAACCTCTACTTCTCTCTGTATTCACGAGACAAGTTGTTTTTTAACTCCACAGAAATCTGTCAGCTATTCAGCTGCTCATAAATCAAACAAAGGAATGTAAAGATGCTCAAATGAATCTCATCCAGATGGATTTGAGCATGGGTGTTACCACTATAAAATATCAATTTGTGAAATTTCTTCCATTCTAGATATTCCACATTTAAAAACATATGTTGTGTTTTTGCAAAGTGGAAGCATTTTAGAGCCACAGCAACTCAGCCAGGGAGTGTCAAACCACGTAAAGTTACAAAGTGGGGTCAATAAACTTCCAAAACTTTCTCTGGCATTAACATCAGCACTAAACTATCAGCTGGGAGCTTCATGGGTTTCTATGCCCGAGCGGCTCCTGTTGAAAAGTGCAGTGGGCCTAGTACTCGATCTAAATGTCATATTTGAACTAATTCTTAAACACTGCAAAATATATTTTTCATAAAATTAACTTGCATGATTACACCAAATAGATGGAAAATCTCATGTCACGTCAACATGCTAGCCAGCTAATAACTCAACATGTTTTATTTCAGTGTCTATGAGACGCTGATGCTGCACCTTTATGAAACAAGTCCTCTTTTTGATGTAACATTTATGTAACTGTTGAACTATATTTCAAATAAGAGGTTTTTTCTTACAAAAAAAAAAAAAGAAATCTTTGATGATTTCTGTTTTTAATTTCCTCTAACATGTTTTATGGCTGTTTATTTTTGCCACTACAATAAATAAATAAATAAATAAATAAATAAATAAAATAGCCAAAATGTTGGATTGTTATCTCAATTTTTTGGACTTAGTAACTCAAACTTCTAAGAAAATAACAAAAAAAATAAAGATAATAACTTGGTACTCTAAGTTAAGTTGAAATTTGTAAGAAATCCAGTGTTGTAAACAATCTTCCTCTTACATGCTAGCACTTGTACAACGAGAAACGTCTTTTCATTACTGGTTTATGCTTTTTATGAATCATAAACAACTTTCACGACACTTAACGCTTTCCCATGCCTGAACTTGTTATTTAAAGAAGTTGCCTAACCGGATTGTTAAATCTCCTTGCGCCTATGCTACAGGTACAGAGTGTGTGAGGTGGAGTCCTGTGCGCGCGTACAGGTGGAAGTTTGAATGAAATGCTCGGACTACGCCAGACGGGCTAATCTGAGCTTTCATCTGGAGCACTGCGCGCATCACTCGTGTCTCTGTCTCCTTGAACAACTTTAAGCTGTGAGAAAGGGGCGGTGGCGTTTCCTCCTTGTCTAGGCTATTGAAATGTGTTAAAGTTGGTAGCATGAGGTTAAACATGCTTATAAATCGCATTATTGGACCATAAATCTTGCTGCTAATTAACGCAGAAGAAAGATAAGAAGAAGAATCGGTGACTTATTCACGCGTAAATAATCGAGTGTGGCAGGCTGTTGTCAGTAATAGTGTCTTCCATGCGTTGCCAGACAGTGTCATAATCAGGCACCCTCCCACAAACACACACCTCCTCTTCTCACACTTAAGCTGTTTGATAAGAGAAGATCACATACGAGGTTATCTATTTATTCGAACAATAAATCATGACCTACGTGAAGCTTTAACAGAACATTTAAAAAAAACCCGAGATGCACTCAAGCAAGTTTTTACAATACAACTTGATACAACCTTTCAGTCATGGTTGAATTGAGGGTTAGTTTGATTACTTACCCGATGAAATACTGGATACTGCTGATTTTCTTCTCGCTGTCTACGCGTCTATTCACTCTTTATCTGCGTCCCCTCATTAAAATGTGCTTCACTCTGTGTCCTTGCTGCGCTGCCTCGTCCTGCACGTCCTGAGATCCGCGTCCTTATTGGCACCGTGGAATGGTTTCAGTGGCGCGCAGTCGCCGCACTTTAAATAGCTAATCCCCGGAGCATGCTGAATGGACACGCCTGCTTTCTCTCACCCTCCCTCCTTTCTTGTGCGTTCCTCCTGTACACTCTCCCTCCCGGCTAACCCCTCCTTAATGCACGTACTGTAGGCTTGTGCAGTGCTTCCTGCTTGTTGTGCCTCCATCTGCACGTGTTGATGTGGATAAAGCATAAATAGCCGCTTGTGTAGGAAAAACGAAATAACAGGTGCAAAATGACAAGAGAGTTAAGATGATTTTGACTCTCTCAAACTATGATCATGATGTGATCCTTGATATCGTTTGACATCCGGGAGTCAGGTTTTTCTATTTATTCTATACTGATCCATAGAGAGAGCATCACCGCTTTTCTTTCTTTATTTATATTTTGTACGGTTATGTTTTGTTACCATCACCATACTGTAGCCAACCCATGTTGTTGCACAAAATGACATTTCCTTTAATATTAGGTCTGTAAACAAGGCATGAGATTTATGGTTCTCTGATTGGGGCTGGGGATCCTAAAAGTCCTGGACTGTTAGTTGACTTCTGTGCATATTTACATTGCCAACAAATGATGTCGATCGCTTGCACCAGCGTTATCATTGAAAAACTAAAATTTCCAACAGATAGTGAGAAATCACTTATGTCGGGGTCCTTGTGTAAGGGGTACCTGGCTCCAGAAGGCTTAAAATCATTGCAAACCATAAAAAAATTGATTCACCTTAAGTCACACTTAGTTTCCTACTCAAGATGAAACTGATTATTTATGCCAAAACAAAACGTCAGCTTCAGCTTCAGAACACATTTTGCTATTGGCTCATTTTTCACACGCCTACAGTCGGTTTTTCTTTCTGTACCTTCTACAATCTATAATCTAATGGCAGGAATCACGTCTCTTTGTTCATGCCCCCAAAACATTCACAATATATATTGTTAAGGTCTTCCCGAGAGTCTGCACAGTAATAAAGACCGTGGATTTTGCCCTTTAGATACAGGTAAATAGTGATTTCAGGGAATAAAGGCTTGGCCAGATGTTTATACCTCGTCACCAGTCCAAATGAGTCACGTGGAAACAGTTGCAGCCAGCTCAGATTTTGTTGCACACATTTAAAGTCTGTGCCAGCACAAGCAGCTAAAAATGATTTTTATATAACTTTGCAAACAGTTTTGTTGTCACTCCTGAACAAGAATGACCAGCTGTATATCAGGTAGGAACAAATGGACAGCGTGAATCTCGCTACATGCTTTTTTTCCTGGCTTCTATTTAAGGCTTATCAAAGGCAGTGCTCTGGCTGCAGTGATTTGGAAATTTACCCAGATGAGTTCTTAGAGTGAGTCTGAGCCCGCTGCCCAGAAATCACCCAGGAAGTAGTTAGTGAAACAAGAGGCATGCTTTCTAAAACTTGTTCTTCCACTGTGAATGAGGAATTACACATAATTCAACTTTGTTCAGTACAATGCCTTAATAGTTCATTAGAGGACTATAAATTACGTTGTTTTTTACTGGAAATCATGCAGTTATTTTGAAGAGCATTTCTATTTTCATATAAACCTTTAGGGTTTATAAAACCAGTCACCTTAGTGGGACTTCAACCTTAACATCATCTGCTACATTGAGCTCAAAGCACCAGAGGTTTCTAATGGTTAAGTGGGTGACGTTTGCTGATTGATTCTGAGTATCTGAGTGTTTTCAACACTTTCCAATTGTCTTCTTACTCTTATTTTAGAGCACTGATTGTCAAAAACACCTGGAATGGATTGAAGACTTAAATGAGCCAAATCTGTATTTTGGGCTGACAGTGAAGCTGCTCTTTAACAGTCTGTCTCCATGAGTTAAAGTCTGCGTTGTGGTCTTAATGGCAGCTGCACACTCACGCTTACAGATTTACACCTGTGGATGTGGGTGAAGGACAGACGTGCCTCAGTGGGACATTCTCTCTAATTTTAAATCTGCCCTGTGAATGATTAACAGCAGGTCAGCAGACCAGAACTATCATGTTAAATCAGACATGCTTAAACAGATGTATCAGCCAGGCAAGTATTTGCTCTGATTTGCTGTTCTTAGTGGAGTTAATGACATTTTAATAGCTTAAAAACTCCATTTTCTTTTTTTGTTCAGCAGATTCTAAACTTGCACCGAAGTGATCCCTCTGCAATGTCACCTCTGTGCGTTCACACACTCTTTCCTATCCTTGTAAGGTGACAAGTGTCCCTGCCAGTCTGCTGGTGGCCTGAATATGATTACGAGGCAACAGTGTGTCGCTTCCTGTGAGTCCACGAGCAGCTTCAGATGTCAGGAGCTAAACCACACCCACTGTCCCACTGGCCTCAAGTACATTTATGATATCAGGCCCTGTCAGCTGAGAGGGGGGGGTTACCTGAGGAGCAAGACGAAGCACTGTCGTACTATTGACACAACCAGTGGCTGAAAGGAGGACTTGAATGGAAAGGGCGGCGACAGAAGTGTGCGTAAAAGCCTTCTAATCAGCAAAGGGGAAAGTCCTCACGCTGCAGTGATGCATCCTGTTGTGCAGGCGACTATGGAAAACAGCACTTCAGCTCTCTTGATGCGCAACCTTTGTCCTGGGCTAAATGGGTCATTTCAAGTGTTACTGTATACAACAGGATGTTGATTTTGTAAATGGTGATCTCCTTAGAGTCAAAAAGAAGGATAAATAAGATTATGCCTCACCATATGACTGACAAGAAGCTTATTCACAGAAAGAAGTGTCATTGGTCAACCTAATTTTGCACCCCTAGTGTCGGTAAATGGTAAATAGTAAATGGCCTGCATTTGTATAGCGCTTTTCTAGTCCATAGGACCCCAAAGCGCTTTACACTACATTCAGTCATTCACCCATTCACACACACATTCACACACTGGTGATGGCAAGCTACATTGTAGCCACAGCTGCCCTGGGGCGCACTGACAGAGGCGAGGCTGCCGGACACAGGCGCCACCGGGCCCTCTGACCACCACCAGTAGGCAAACATAAAGCTGTTGTTACTGGAAAACAATGAGTGTCATTCAGTATTTTCTCTAGTTGAGTGAAAATATAAGAAAAACATTCATGCTTGCTTGAATTATACAGTTATGTCCTGTTTTTTTTTTATCCTTTTTTTTTGCCCCAGAGTGTAAAGTCGTGTGAAGACCAAAGTTTTCACATGAATCAGCGCAGTTTGGTGAAAAACTAAGTCCAACCTGCTTCCAAAGGAATCAAGACGGTACTTGTAAGCTAGGTGTTGCTATTTATCATCAGGAAGTTTGACTATTTCCATAAAAGCTAAAGTTTGGAGAGTTTTCTTGTTTGAAGCATTTTGCGTTAATGCAAAAGCGCAAAAGTCCCAGCAATTACATCTCAAAGTCAAAGCATGCAGTCCTCTGAGAAACTGCAAAAGAACTCTACAGCCCTCAGTTAGCATGTTACATGTTTGTGACAGTGCAATTAGAAAAGTACTGAACAACGATGGTTTGTTTGGATACGCCGTCAGAAGAAAGCGTCTTCTCTCTATGTCTGTGAAGCTTTTCAGTCATCCAGGTCATCGTAGTCTAAGGAGCTTGGAAAGAAAGGCGTCTGAAAAATCACCAGACTGCTGCAGCAATGTCCTTTGGACAGATGGGACCAAAGTGGAGATGTTGGAGCATAATGCACAGCACCATGTTTGGTCAAATCCGAACACAGGAGTCATTGAATCGACACTAGAGTCAAACGTGAGGTCGACAGCTAAGCCTCGACCTAAATTGGCTCATGCAACAGGTGAATGATCACAAGGACAACGGAACAGAATGACTGAAAAAGAAAAGAATCGAGGTGCTGCAAGGCCTCAAAGTCCAGACTCAAATGCTGCGGTGGGAACTTAAGAGAGCTGTGCGTGTATAAATGCTTGATAAGCTCAGTGAACTGAAGCAATGCTGCAAAGAAAAGCGGGACATTTAATGTGATAAAGTGACACAGAAAATGATTATTGCAAGTCATGGGTGCTAAAGGTGGTTCAAGGGAAACTACTGAGTCGTAGGGTGCACTTAGTTTTTTACAGAACTGCACAGAGTTTTTCACATAATTGTGCATGACTGGATAAGTATTTAATTTAAAAGGCTTAGAGAGCGTTGTCTTGTCTCAAAGGTACTGTTCAAAGTATCAAATGGAAAAAGCAAAAACTTTAAAATACAAGCAGATATTTTTTTAATTTCATGCTTATAATAGAAGGATCAATATCTATGTCATTAGTCACTGCAATCTATGGACAAGCGCTGCAAAATTACCTATAAATGTACTTATACGTCAGTTACTCTTGACCCTTGTGCAGAAAAGCCTCACTTCAGGTTGTGTTGTTGATTTGTATTACCCTACTTCTCCTTCTATTATGCTGTTAGAGGAGGTCATGGAGCAGAGAATGGGGGTTTAATAGAGTTGTTGGAGGAGGAGGACAGGCTGTGTGTGTCAGTGTGTGTATAATGACATTAGCATCTAGGATAATGTCTTTCTGCAGACAAATCCAGGGCAGATAAGATGTGCAAAGCCACTGTGTTTGTTTTCATCACTGATTGTTGTGAGAATTTTGAACACTAACTAAAATGCTGTCATCGCAGGTTTAAACCAGTCTAGTCGTCTCTTCCCTCCCCTTACCCCTCACCCCCTCTTGTTGTCCCCTCCCTCAGACACACACACCCACAGTTTAATTTTCTAGCATTTTGGTGTGTGTGTCTGTGGAACCGGTGCTGACTAGCTGAGGTCACTCGCGGCTGGTTCCTGCCCCCCACCCTCCCCTCTCTGTGGTCTGTACATTGAGTTATTTATCTCCTGCTGTTGTTTCTACGTAAACAAGACGTACACATGTTTCACATAGTGAGCTCATTCACGTCGTAAAGGAGGCGTATCCTGCACAGCATGCAAATGAGTAGATAATTCTCCTGCAGGGCAAAGAGCACCATGCTGTCTTCTGCAGCCTCTTAAAGAGCGTGTACTTTGATATTAAATAGGTTTAAAGGGTCTGAAAGCTGATGATTCCCTGTTCAACATGATTACAAAAGCAAAGGAAGATAGAAAAAAAGCTGTGATTAAAAAAGGGGGTCTATTTGGGAAACTGCAGAACAGATAGGGAGGTTCCTCCCAGGGCTGTATGTTCTAGATAAGGGAATTGTTTTATTCCCAGTTTGCTATAAAAACAAAACACATTAAAAGTCAGCTAACATTTACTGCTCCAAGCATGCTCCTGGAACTTTCCTTTTTCCTTTTCAACTGGTTTGTTTTGATTTTGTACTTTAGCCCATAAGAACCTACGCCCTTTTACACATTTAGAAAAAGTTCCTGTTAAAGTTTCAACATTGACTCTCCCATAGTTTTCCTGACAGTAAAAATGGGTTTGGGCTCTCATGGGTTAGATTCAACACAGATCACAGTTGTTACGTCGTGATCCACGCTCAGTCGTCCAGGCAGTGACATGCCGGAAGCATTTGTTCAGTCTGGAAGGCTGACAAAACTTTTCTCCCACTGAAAACAAAACGTCCAGTTGAACAGAACCAACTTTATGGGATCGCAACTGTTAATTAATTCTGTAGAGCATTTATAAAAGATGTGATGAGAGCATACGAAACTGCACCAAATGGGATGAACGGCAACTGAAATGATTTGATGGGTTTTCCGGGCTGATTATTTCTCAGCCGACACATTTCATTAACTAAATGAATTGCAGACACTTCATCGAACGGGTCAGTGCTGATTTAACACCGTCCCAGCAGTGATGGAGAAATCCAGCAATCAGTGTTATCACAGCATGCGACAGCATTAAAAAATCTGCTCTGTCTCAAGCCACAGGTTACTTATATTTTGTTAGGAAAATGAGAAATAGGTGCAATGATTTATTGAAACAAGAGCAAACAGACGTGGAAACACAGTAAATAAGGCAAAACTGAGTTTGTACAATTATAATGAGTTTAAAAGTCAGAGATGACCTTTATTCTCCAACACAGTCTGAACTCAGAGCCAAACATTCGTGTCATTTTTTTATGTAATCTTCAGGAATAGTTCTCCAGGCTTCTTTAAAGACATTCAAATGTTCCTGATTTGTAAGACTTGCATTTGCTGCCTCTTCCTTCCTTTTTAGGGTTACAGCGAACACCGTGCAGAGATATTCAGTATTATATTCAGCTAATAACTCTCTGAGATGGTGATAGAAATCCTACTTTGTGTTATCTTTGGTATTTTTCATTGTGTTGTGTGTAGACACATAAGTTAAGTGCTGTTTGAATGCCCGAGTGACTCAAAAGTTAATGTGAAGTGGTTTAAACAAACAAACAAACATTCCTCTGGTCTGGTTCAAGGACTGGACTGAAAATGAGTGAAAAAGTAGCCAAAGGAAATCTGTGACAGTCCTTCAGAAACCTGGAGACGTATTGCTCAAGAGCACGTTAAGAATTACAAGAAAGTCTGGCTCCTGGGAAGAAAATATTAAGAAATGAGGGGGCGACTCAATACTTTTGAACTTCACTGTATATTTTCATAGAGCAAAAGTATTGTGGGATATGTTGAGTGATTGGAGATTCATGAGTCACAGGTAGATTGAAAATAATAATCTGGCACTGAAAGTGTTAATATCACAGCTCCTCCATGCAGAGTGGAGCACAGACTGTCAGGTTTGCCTTGAAGCAATGGTGCAAACAGGCAAAGTGACACTGTGTCTTGTTGCTAATGCACATTATCACATCTCATAATAACACACTTCCCACTAACACGGGTGTCAGCATCTGCAGACACTTTGAAACTAACATGACTCAGACAAAAAGTCTTCGTGTGTGGATACCTGACGGGTGAGTTTTTATTGTGATTGTTCTTGACAAAGTGAGTTTGTTCTGATTAATAAACAGTTCAAATTTGGATTTTAAGATGTGTTGATTTTGGAGATGCTGAGCGAGCCGCTGAATGTGCCTCACTGTCTGCTTTGTGGCTCTGCTTCTGCTATTAGTGGTTGCCATAATGACCGGGTGGTGGACAGCGCCGAGTTATCAGGTACGTGCGTCTGAGCTGAAATTTGTGTTTGGCCAGTGACTGCAGGATGAGTGCTACTTTCAGATTAGGCTGCGGTGTGTGGGTGTGTTGAAGAGCTCTCCACCAAGAAACAAGCGGGAGAAGCAGGAGAGAAGAGTACACAGCTGCACAAACAGCAGGTTAATTCAATGTTTCTGGGAACGGCCAGATCTGCCTCGATGTCCCGTTTCCCTCCTGGCTCAAGCTGAGGCGAACAAAACAAAAGAATTTTATGCTCAAATGACCAGCCTGCCTCTTTTCCCCTCAGAGATGTGTGCACGTACGCCATTAAATGGATCTTACTTTGCTTCTCTGGATTCTTTCACTGGGGCTCCGATTTGTATGAAAACTGGCAGAGAGCAGGGGCCCCTTCCTCTCTTCTCCCCTTCCCCTCATTCTTTTATCCCAAAATCGGTCACACTTTGTGCGCTGACATTATGCAAGAGAGCAGCACAGCACCGGACACTCAGTCGGCTAAGATTTGGCTCAAAGCGTTGGCCAGATCAACGTAACTCCTCCTCCGTGTCCTGGGGGGTTTGTGAAGACAAAAACACGTTGAGAATAATTTTGTGGTTGAGTTTTGCAACAAAGGAGCAGGGTCATGATTCAATCTGTGGCACACATGGACCTAAATCTCCCCAGAGATGGAACTAAGAAAAGAGACATCATTACTGAGGAAACCAGGCCACTAAAGCAGTTTAAATTCATTTATCTCTGCTGCCAAAGGGGCTCAGCCTACCTTACAGATACAGCTTTGGGTTGGCATGTCCTAAGAGAGCGTGTCTATATTTACCTGGGTGCAGTCTCCCAACAGGCTTTTACCTTGAAAGTTAGGTAACAATTACCGCGAAGCTGCTCCAGGCAGCAAAAGATTACGAGCTTAACCTGCACCTACACTAACAGGCGCTCCTTCTGCAGACTGTGTACATCTGCAGTGTTCCCAGTGTCCACAGGGGGCCTTCTGACCTTTGGCCTTGTGTCTAATCAAAATAATCTCGTTACAACTGGCTCTCTCACTACACAGGAACAGGATGAGTAATTTACAGAGTTGCTAACTCTGATGTGTTCAAGTTCTTCTGGATAATCAGAGTTAACTGGTGACACAGTGCAGAGACTTCTGTTACAGCTCTGTGTGTGTGTTTACTGCGCAGTCACATTGTGAGGGCATGACTGAGTTTTTGGAGATAAGAAAGAAGTCTGTAGCAAATAGTAGGGTTTAATACTGGGGTAAAATCGGCTGCAGGTTAAGATTCATTTTTCATTATTGGCCACATGCAGCCAAGTTTGATCTTAAGCAGGTCAGACCAGTGAAAATCCTCTGTCAGCGTAAAGATTGCTGCTTTGGGCTTAAGCTGTAAGAAATAAATGTGTAAAAGTCATGTTAGCTCAGAACTCTGACTGTCCTGAAATTAGACAACAGGAAATGTTTGATAGTTAAAAGCATTTCCTCTTTTTGTTTTTGTTTTTTATGGGGAACCCTGTAAAAATCATAAATAGGAGAAACTTTCTTCTAAATGTTTATCTGTTAATTTTATTTTGGTGAGGTATGAATGGCCATCGGGGGAAGGTAGAAGTGCTGTAAAACCTGTGAAAATACAGTTAAAATTTATCCTTTGTTCACATTTTCCAAAGTTATTCTTTGGACCAGACTTGAGTCTTTGGCAACTGATTCTTATGTTCGACAGAGTCACAGTTCAGCCCTGTAAAGCGAGGGAGATGCCACTGTGTGGGAAGGATGCCACATAACTAATACTCTCCAGTTTTATAAAATAACTACCCTCTGAATTTGACTCTGGAGGGAAAAAACATATGCACCTTTAACACATTTAAGTAGTTGTTGTTGTTTTTTTTGGGGGGGGGGGGGGGGGGGTTAGATGCACATTTTAAAGGCCAAAGAGATTAAAGAAAACATCTGGCACAAATAGCTCATAGTAACAAAAGTGCAGAGGATACTTTAGAGACAGGCAAAGGCAACAGCTGCTGTGGTGTTGGACATGCAGGTACAGCAACACTTCCACTGACACTTGTATAAAAAACAAACACACGGTCATGGACACAGAGCTGGAGTCAGATGATGAGTAACAGGTTACAGTGGATCTGTGATCTATATGTGATGCTGCTGTGGATGCCCATTTCACACACAGGTTGATGGTTGAGGTTGAGGTTGATCCACCTTTTATTCTTCATTTGGATCCGCATGATGTTGCAGATGATGGATGTTACTGATACGGTCATCTCAGGCACAGAATTCACAACCAGCACGTCCAAGTAACATCTTTATATTACTGTGCGTATATAGATGTTTGCGTCCTGAAATATGTGTTAATGCTGCTGTGAGAGCTGTATCTGCTGTAGCAATGCCCCACACACAGGGTGTCTAAAGGCTTGTGTATGTTCTGTGTAATAGCTCATAATTTGGTTGTGGGTTATAATCATAGCAGGGAACCATTATTACAGTTCAGATTGGCAACAGCCACCAGATTGGTGATAAATGTAGTGCCATAGGCTCGTGCACAAGTTGTTGTTAGACGAAATGTCTTAAAGTCTTTGTAATAGCGATGGCGTGGTTTAAAAGTACTCAACCATGGAGTCTGACACCTTTCTGAAACAATCTCTTACTGATAATGAGGCTTAGTAAAGCAGCACTCCTCTAGATGAAGTGTTGAGCGCTGCTGCGTAACGAAGAGCAAATCCAGCGTAATTTAAAAATATGCTGCCTTTATTTTTTAAAGCTTTGATCACATTTTCACATTTGCCTGGTATACAGAGTAAGCCCACATCAAACAGTTATTTACTATTTATTCATATCCGTCCTGCGTTGAGTCCTCAGCACAGGAATTACTCCTTATTTCATAAATTATTTCAGTTAAAGGAATTAAGTTGGGAGATACAAACAAGAAGATTGCAATTCACAAAATAATGGAGTTCGGTTCTGACACATTCAGGAAAGAGGAAAGAAAAGCGAGTCGATGAGCTTCTTCACAGAAGTGGCACCAATGGAGAAAAGCGTGGGGGCCCTTTTGGAGGCCGGTCACAGCAGGATTGTCTTCTTCGCCCTTACAGTCCGCTTTCATCCTGCAGCAGGACAAACATCACATGTTCAGTTGACATATCGGACAGGACGCCGGCTCTCAAATGACTAACAGGGGTGTTAATAAACTGGAGAACCGTGTTAATATGTAGACATCTGATGATACAGTTCACATGTGAATGTGGACGTTGTGGACAAGTTTCCACATTGCTGCATACTTTGGATATAATGTCTAAAGATAAGTAGAAGGACGCAGGTCATCAGTAGATGTTTAACCATGCGCTAAATGTGAGCTTAATCTTTAGCGTGTGGATTTGTCTTGTCGTTCGTACAGTTCATGTTGGTGTTTATGAATTTTGACCTTGTTTTCTGTCAAGCTGCTGGTTTACTTATTGCACCTTCATGGAAAGAAATCTGTCACTGCTTTTACATCATGTATATTTTTAGTAATTCTTTTAGCTGCTGCATCAAGAGGAAGGTATTGGAAAATGTTATCTGAAATATCTGAGACATGGGAATGTTTTTATGACCTTAAAGGTTTTTGTTTAAACTAACCTTTTATTGTTGAGTTTGGTGTTTTAGCTTTAGATTTCTTTGTGCAAGTTTGGATTTTTATGTTACATGCACTCATTGCACTTTTGGAAAAATGTGCTTATTTGTGAATTTGCACTACAAACACAAACAAGCAGAGGTTTCAGATTGCATAACGACTAAAGACAAACAAGAGATAAAATTAGCTCGGCTCTGCGCAAAAGTATGAAGATCCTGTTCACAGCAACTGAAAACTACAAATGGCACATTATGTCTCATATCAATCGATCAGTCATTCAATTTGTACATCAGCCATAAACTGCTCTGTAAAAAGATACATTGAAAAGGTTACCAGATAGTTAGACGACCATTTTTGCACTCGAGTTTTGCATTTTGGCTGTTTTTGAAATCATTTGTAATTACAATTGGATGTGAGGATGGTTTACGTTCGTGAAATAATGCAATGTGCACTACTGTGAAATTAATTTGTCTGCTGAACACAGCCCTGAAACAAAGTGTATAATGTGCTCACTCCTTGAAGTATCTTTTAGAACGACATAGCACTAAACAAGCGAGAGGCGGGTGTGACTGAGAACCAGAGGGCCCGTGGTGCCTGCTGTTCCCACATGGTAGGAGCTTGAGCACCTATTCTCTGTGTCAAACCCAGCTTACAGTGAAGAAAAAATTCTGTAATCTCATTGTACAGACTGACTTGTAATTATAAACCAGAAAGTTTTTGTTAATTTACAATTTTGTTTTCTTTCCTGAATATCTGACGCTCGTGCTCTGAATCACAACCTGCTTTATCAGCTATTTTACCCTACACAGGAACATCGTTTATAAAAATTTATTATTAATTGAAAAAAATAAAACAAGCATAAAAAAGGTACATTTTCTTTATAATATGATTTCTTTGTGCAACCAGAGGAGTCGCCCCCTGCTGGTTGTTAGAGGTATTAAGGGTTAGGGCACATATACACTGGCTTCACTTTTTCTTTTCCTAGAGCTTTTATACAGTCTGCAGTCTAAATTAGTTTAATAATACAAAGCATAGATTTTTTTAGACCTTGTTTCCCAAAATGCTTAAAAATTCCTTTAAATTAGTGCTGTTTCCGTCCCCACTGGGAGCCCTTTTCCTATCAACACAGGATCCAAACTACAAAACTTGTTTTTGTAATCACTGACAGGCTGGATGGAAGTCATGACCCGCAATCCAACAGCTCTAAAGAAATTCAGTCTGGAAGTACAAAATGGCCAACGGCCATAAATGGAGTTGCCGAGAAGAGCCGACTCAGTTCCAGCAACCAAACCAGCTACAGCACATTAGTGAGTCGTCACTACGACGCTCATGTTTGAATAAACTGTTTACAATTTTACTGCCTCGAACGTCTGACCTCTGAGACTCGCAAATACACTCAAGTGATTCGAAGGAATTCCTCTACCCTCGCCCAGCTCAGGCAGAGGTTTAGGATTCGTTCACTTACGTCTTTGCTGTCCCGACAGTCTCCGCAGATGCATCCCAAACAGCCGTTGATGGCCTGGAGGCCGCAGAGCACAATCTGCAGCAAGCCCATGGCCAACAGGATGGAGAACAGAACGATGTTCCACAGCACTATGTTTTTAGGGTGCACACATGTAGTCCACATATCCTGGTTTACAAGGTAGCTCCCATTGCCCCTGTGAAGGAGAGGAGCAGTGGAGCATAAGCAGTGACCAGAGCTCATACTAACAGCATTAATGAAAATATGGATGGGGATGGGGAAGTGAAGAAAAGGCGGTGATGGTGGAAGAGAAGGAGAAAAAAGTGTGAGGTGGAGAAAGCAAGCGAGTTGTAAAACTTTTCAACCTTACTTATTTACATAAATATTAAAGGAATACTTCTGAGAAATAATATAGTCAAAGGAGCTTGCGAAGAAAAGCGTCTGGACTTCTTTAGGTTACTTGAAGACGTTTCACCTCTCATCCGAGAAGCTTCTTCAAGCTTCTTCGAGAAATAATATATATTTTCTTTCTTGCTGATATGCTCTCACATCCCCTTAAATCAACACAAAGTCTGGAAACAGGTTAATCCAGTCCAGGCAAGAAAAAACAAGTCTGTGCCGCAGCTCAACATCTCACGAACATCTTGTTTGTTTGAAAAATCGAAGATTAGATATGATATCATTTGATATTTTAGAACATTATTTCATTATTGCTACAATCATGTAAAAAAAATATTTCACAGGGCCTAATAGGACCTGGCTGGATCAACAAATGTAAGCTGCTCAGGTCCAGTGACCAGCCGACAGCTGGTATGAGGTGTTTCTGTTTATATGCTGTGTTTGGTTTTTACCAAATGTAACATGGTGCATTATGTCCAAACATCGCAAATTTGGTCTCATCTGTCTGAAGGACATTGTTCCAGAAGTCTTGTGGCTTGTTCAGATGCAGCTTTGCAACCCTAAGTAGTGCTGGGATGCTCTTTTTACGGGAAGAGGCTTTGAGCTTGGGTTTTTCACAGGACTGCATTTTGTTACAGGCTCAACAGCTAAAAAAAACAGGTTAAAAAAAAAAATAAGCCAATACAGATTACCAAGAACAGCAGTAAACAGCTGTTCAGTAAACTGAAAATGAGTCACAATGTCCAACTTGCACAGTCTGAACATGCAAAAGTAAGGTTATGTCCCTGACTTCTCTCTTTGTGACAGCTGCTCATGGGGCGAATTTATATTAGTTAAAGTTTTTCATTGATCAACATCCTGCAGTGTCTTTTCTTGAAATTCCCTTTCACATTAAACACTATCACTGCAGGACAGTGCTTGATCAGCGTTTACTCTGCAGGCAGTAAATATTTATATGTGACATCTTCAAACTTTATTTAAAGGCTGTTGAAGGTTAAAGCTTTCCTTTCCTCTAAACAGCATCACAGAAGTACAGAGTACATTACAAGACAACGAAGTAAACCAAAATACACTGATCGTAAATGAATCATTTCCCTTTTTGCAATCTAGAATTCTGAAAATTTTGTTTCCTCAATTTGATATCTTATCGCAGCCTATTCATAGTGACACAGACAGCAAACACAAAGGCATCTTTCCCAGCCTCCTTCCTCGCAGCAGATATAGAGCACGTCTTATGATCTGAGAGAATCACTTCTTGTTTTTCATATCATCCTTTCAGCACCGTTAGAAATATTAAACAGCAAAATAGTTTGGGCTAAAAATCGACAGTTGACAGAACAGAAACGAGAAAGAGGAACTTAAAGTTTTCTGGAGGAAGGACAAGCCCAGGTCACATGTTAATAACCCAACATGTATTGTGTAATCAGACTTGTTTTTCTTGGTTTGCCCTTTAAACTGCTGTCATAACAGACAAGCCTGAATATTAACAACAAGCTCATATTTATTAACAGTTGTCCCGATTGCATGATGGGCCTTTATCACCTGCTTTGGGTGGATGCTTATGTAACCCTTTTAATTCCGTCTGAGTATCGATGAATATTGCAAATGTTTAAAAGGGTCAAGAAACACTGATGGAACATACTGGCTCGCTGTGCCACCTACTGGACTTTAAGAGTATTGCAGGATAGGGCTGAAAGGGGAAGGTGACGTAGAGAAGGTGGCACTGATAAAAAGACAGGAAGCTGAGCTGTACATTGGAGGGATAGTGGATATACTGCACAAAGGAAGATGAAGATGCAGTCATCAGGCAGGAGGAAAAGAGGAAGACCTCAGAGGACATGTTAGAGGGTTGGTGTGACAGAGGGGGATGTTAGGGATAGGGTGATACTCTGTGCCAAACTCTAACAAAACCAACCAAAGGAAGAAAACTAATACAGTAATGATTATATATTTTGGTGCTTCTCAAAGAAAGCTAAAGCAGTTAAATATAACTTAAGCGAAAAGAAGAATAACTGAAAAAGGAAATGTATATATTTTATCTGCCTGAAGGGTATCAGTCAAGACTATAATTACTGGCTCAATCTGCTGTTTCAGTGCTTATCAAAAAGTACATTTAAAAATATAATGATGAAGGTGGGACACTCACGTGCCCGTGTCTTTAAAGGGGTACTCCCATTCGTCACTTTCCACCTGGCACTTGGGTCCAACAGCCAACCCAGCTGAGGCGACACTGGTGCAGTAAATCCCTCCAAGAACGCCGACGGCGGAGGATATGACCGAGCTGAACATCTAAAAGAAAGATGAGAACATTTAGGTGTTTTTTCACTCGTGCAAGAGATTACGAATTATTGTAACTGTACAAGTATGTTTGTTCTTTAGAGAGATTTTTTAGGTGATCTCTTTGCTGTCATTCATCATTTCTTTCTTTCTTTTTTTCATTTTTCTGGGACAAGTTCATGTTAATTTTACTCAAACTTAATGTGGAAAACAAATGGAAGGAGCCATGAATCACTGTAGGAGACAGAAGTTATATGAAGTATACAATATACATACATATGTATATATAACCTAAATATTTACTGTTAAGGGTTTTGGTTTCCATATTGGGGTTTTTATAAAAGTCCATGAACAGGGCTTGGAAAAGAGAGAACTTGTGTTGCTTAACTTCTATTTCAAAGAGAAAAGTGATTTCGTTTTTTGTTTTTTTAACTTTTTTTTCTGAAAACATGCAAAAATATAAATAATCAGGCCCTAAAACTAAAACATTATCAACTCAAGCATCATGGAGCTTTCTCTTAATAATAAATAAGCAGGTCGACATAGAGTAAAGCTAAACACAAAAGTTTATTTTATCCCCTGTAGAATCATTATTAGGTTACTAATTAACTGATATCATGTTTTATGGCTTTTATCCAATATGTAAAATATAAACAGTGCTTAAAAATGTATTAAACTGCCAACCAGTGTAAGGTTTAGGCTGCAGTTGCCCTAAATTAACAGTGTTGGTAATAACATTAAAAAAAGTTTCTGTTATAGTGCCTGTAACGGTTAATCCACCAGTATGAAGAAGCTCTTTAATGAAAACAACATTTTTAATGCTAAAATATAACTAATTTTGTTATCCAGGAATTTTAAACAGCCAGTTTTGATTACTTGCTAATATAAAAATCTAATGCGTATTTCCCCGATAAATAAAAATATCATTTGTAGCTTTAATCAAGTTTTTTGCATTAAAAATCAATATTTGTGTTTTCTTGTTTTTATGACAGGTGATCTGATGAATTTACGAACCCCTTTATGTACTGTTGTTGATATCACTGCAAGGTTATCTACCCAAAATAAAAAGGAATGGCAAAATGCACGTCTGTGATGTGTTACTGGACAGCGATCACATGGACAGCTCATACACACAGTGGCTTTCTGCCTACGCTTACTCAAAGTTAGCCATTTATGGTCTCAGTGCATATAATTAACCCAGAGGATCGTACTGCCTTCAACGTTAGCAGCCTTTCAATGCAAACATAATTTTTTTATTTCCCTTTTTCTTTCTAAGTGTCAGTGACCTAAGATGCTAAAAGTCGAAGCAGTGCATATTTTTAAAAATTGCTGTCTGGTTATTCAGACTTAATGGCTCCTCACTTCTGTAATTAGCGACGTAGTTCCTAATAATCAAAGAGAAGTGAGGATCTGGAATTCAGATAAAGAGCTGTACTTCTGCAAAACATCTTCAGCAAAACTTTAAATACTTATTGTTTGAAGTACTAATG
Organism: Astatotilapia calliptera; assembly: GCF_964374335.1. NCBI lineage: Eukaryota > Metazoa > Chordata > Actinopteri > Cichliformes > Cichlidae > Astatotilapia > Astatotilapia calliptera. Next base: position 42,803,767 of record NC_137424.1, on the reverse strand, counting down.
ATTGTCTTTGTCGGGCGCACCTCAAACAGAGCATGTGGGCACATTAATGATCATGCACTAAAGTTTGTCCTTTGGACTTTTATATGCCTTTTATTACACATCATTATCAGTGCAGTCCCCCACACACCACAGTATTGTGTAACATGGAAATGCAATAAATCTTTCAAATGATTTCACTCACCCGGCAGCGGTTGCCACAGCAACCTTGTCCACAGCAACCCTTGCCCCCGGCCCTGATAGCTGAACAGCTCGGACACAGCATCTGACAGGTGCAGAGACGAAACATTACATCTGCTATCAAAAAACAGTTTTTGTTGTTGATGAATTCTCTCAAAAAACTTTTTTTTTTCTATTTCTTTGGGTCCACCCACAGGTTACATACTTATTTGTGTGTGCGCATGTGCACAATTGTGTGTGTTTGTATGTTCGCTTATCTATCAAACCAAATATTTGTAAATCCTGCATCAAGGTTTACCCAGCAGGCAGCGACATCCCAAAGTTAGACGAAAGGGATCAGACTTCCTGGTCTGAACTGAAATGTTATACTGAAGCACAAAAGATTAAATATTTATGAATTATTTATTGATAGTGATAGCTCACACAATGTCAAGATAGTCCCCTTTAATAAGGGAAGTGTAATACAATTTAACTACTTTAGCTTCTTTAATAGCATTAAGGAAACTAAAGTAATGAAAGCTGGCAAATTAATGTAAACGCTACAACATTTCTATCTCTATTATAGCAACATAAATACTTTAGTAATTTAAGTGAATTTATTTATTTTATTATTAAAGATCTTTTATATGAGTGGTGTGATTTGGTTACATTCATTATTTATTTTCAGAATGACTTACATTTACATTCTTCTTCAATGTTTTGGTATCTAAAGCATGTTCTATGTACACATAAACTGAGCTAGAATTAAAAATGTTTACTCAGTGAGTCATAACCCCTCTATAAAATAATCCTTAACCATTGTTAAAGGTGCTGCTTTTACAGGTTTTACATATGACAAGTCAAATAATAACATCACGCTGAACCCCAAACCACTAATAGGCTGATAGAGACAAAGAGGCGTGTACTATTAATAAAAATGCTCTAACAAAACTCTATGCTAATCTAAAAAGGATCATGCAGTAGTAATTCTCAATAAAACTCAATAAACGTAAGCAGTTTAACTTTACTAGTTTACACTACGAAACGTAATGGCTGAAAAACCCAATAAAAATGAGCAATAAAACATTTCACCAGACTCTCTGCGTGGAACTGGTTTACTCACAATCAGGCCTCCTCCGAGGAGCCCCCCCATGAGCCAGACCTCGGTGGAGATCTCGCTGGTCTTCAGTTGCTTCCCGTCGGGGAAGAAGAGCAGCAGGTTGGAGATGATGCAGATGAAGGCTGAAGGCAGCAGGATCAGGCCCACCAGGCGGGCGCACTTTCCTGTACAACACATGGCTTAAGCTTCTTTTTTCTTTCACTTGGCTGCTCTGTGGATCTGACTCCCCTCTCAAGAGGAAGTCGGTGAAAAGTGCAGGAAACCAAAAAGAGGAGTTGAACGAGAGAGAAAGAGAGAGCGAAAGAGAGCGAGAGAGAGGAGATCACCTGTGGCGGCTCACGCCACGAAACTCAAATACAAGCAGTGACCGTTACAGCGGGGAACAGAGAGGGAACAAAGGCCAGATGTTGGCGTGGGTGCTCCCGATCTCTGATGTCAGAGCTGGGCGTCTCCTCACACGTCTTAGATAAAGATGAAAAGTCTTGAGGTAGAGACTTATATTTGTAATGTAAAGTTAACCAGAAAAAAAAGTGAACCACTGATAGACTACATGGAAAGGGGGGGGGGGGCTGTGTATGTGTGTGTAATTGTGAGTGTAATTGTGTTTGTTTAGAGAGCTTCATCATTGTCTTAAATGCCCTTTGATACCTGCTGAAGATCTGAGGTCATTACTGCATACATATCAGTCCACCCATGATTGAAGGGTGTGCTGATAACGATTTTTTTCCATGCACCTGATGAATCAATCACTCATTCAGTCGCTCAGAAACAGTACTAAATGTCCAGATCCCTTGGGCTCAGAGTTTGGACAGCATATAAAAAAAGAGAGAAGACAAAAATGTTTACTAGAAATGACTGCGTGGACTCTCAACTATGAAAGTATCAGGTCAAACTCCATCACCTGTGATGGTACCTAGGGGGTTCTCGGGGAAGGATGATGCCAAAAAGGCCTGAATCCATCTCAGACCTGCCACCCACCGAAAATATTTTGTGAATTTCAAAATGCAGCATGTATGACAGAGGAGCCCAGGAACTGCTGACACATTTACAATTCTCTGTCTCTCAAGAAAGCACTGAATCACCTCTACGCACTGTGCTGCATGACGACGATCCACCACACTGATAAACATGTCACTATAAAAAGACTATTTGCCCTCATAAACATGAGCAATAATTCTGAATAAAATGCAGCTGACAAATACAAATCAAAGCTTGATTTATTTTTGCAATAATTAATCATTAATGAAAAGTGCTCGTTGTAAATTCACTGTGTACCAATGACGTAAATTTCCATTTAAATCTTTCCATTGTACTTAAATAACAAAATTTACAGGGACATTTTTTTTTCATGTAATCAAATTGCTTAACGTGGGCATAAATATTTGTGAGTTCATGCCACAAACGTGTCTCATTCAAAATGAGCAAATAATTTTTCACTAAAAGCAATCTATTCAATTTCAGTGCAGTTTTATTTATATTCCTGTTAAAAATCCCTTTTAACAGAAAGAAACCTCCAGCAGCATTCAGGGTCACCTAATCCAGCAGTAACTATAAGCTGTATCAAAAAAGAAAGTAGAAAGAGTGTCTGTCTTCTAAATCCAAACTGGAAGCTTTAATATTTAGATATTAGTCTAGAGCAGAAGAACTTGTTTTGGAATTAAAAAATAATAATAAAACAAATTATAATAATGTGAAGCGTTGAGTACCTGCCAGCAACTATGACTGTGCATTAAACCGCCACCACATCTCTTTAGAAAACACTGGACTGCATAGCAAATGTAATTCGCACAGGAGCAACGTGTATAAGAGACCCACGGAAGCAGAATTTGTACTTTTAGCAAGTGACTGTGTTCTTTTTAATGAACAAACGTGTGAGCCAGTGCAGCGGTGTGGTTCACTGAACAGCTCTGCACTACAATGATAGCCTCTGGCACGGAGAGCTTTGAATATAGAGATGCTTGTTCAAATCATTGTGATGGTTTAACCCACTCGTGGAATTTAGGAAATTTCTTGATGACTTTATTTCTAAGTATGTAGGAAACACAGATGAACAATAGAGGAAACAACAAATCTTTGCCTCTTCTTCCATCTGTTCAGTTTGGATGCCTTAAATATGTCCGAGCATTAAAACCAGTAAACATGCCCCGCTCTGCCTTACACCACAGCAGCTTTATTCACACTTTCTGGTGATGTAGAACCTCCGAGTGTTTTACTTTGTCTGATTAAAAATTTAAATGATTCTCATCCCACTTTTCTCGCGAGAAAGTTGCCAAAAGCCAGGTCCTCTACAGTCCTGATATAACGGTCCCAGTCTGGTCGATGACGCTGCACCCCTGCCAGCCAATAACGTGAACGGTAAACAGCTGTCACAAAACCTCGTAGTTTCGCGACCCCCTGGCAGCCGTCGGCAGACCTGAATTAAAAGCCACTTGCATTACCATAGTTTATTTCTTTGTCACGGAACAGCGTAGTTGGATAAGGTGACATAATCCAGAAGCGTCTTCAGCTACAATGACAGGCAAGTGCACCCCTCACGGAGTCTCAGCAGCCTCGGGGGTCATTTGTTTAATCACAGCTCACACAGGTTTGTTGCCTGTCATGCGCAGATCAAGTAAAGGAGCTCGTTTCAAAGTGCCTGCAGGCTCGGGACAAGGCTTACTGTCCATACAGCCGCTTCCCTGTCGGTGCGGCCGTGCTGACAGCAGATGGCGCCATAATCACAGGTAATAACAGACAGGAGTGTGTTTTGCAAGCTCATAAAGTGTGGTTGTCATAGATACCGTAATATTAAGTAATGGCTGAAAGTGCAATTAAGCAAGCAGGCTACTGTCCTTAAGTGCAATTAACGGTGGCTTCATTTCAGGGGCCAGTATGCTTTTTATGTGCTTATTAGTTTATCTGCAGATTAAATGTTGTGATAAAACCACAGCACAACAGCACAGACAGACAGCAACAGCAGTTATAGTACTCGTATGCTTCTCGTGTACTAATGCACTGGTTTTTATAATCAAGCAACAAAAACCAGATACAATATTTATTCATTTCTAAGATCCTGTGCTTTTCTTAATTATCACATGTATATAAGCATTTTTCTTATATGCTCACATGTATACATTTTAGGTTTTGATATTTAGATTTGTTTACTTAGGCTGATTCGATTGCAAGTCAGTGCACTGAATTTTATTTCTAGTGTGCACTCAATGGTCTATGTTCTTAACGACAGTAAATGAACCCAAGTACTCTTCCACCGATACTACTCACTATATAACATTATTCAATTTTCACTTTTATTTGACTGTTCTTCTAATATGTGAATTTGTGTTTATCTATAACCTCATACTCACAATTAATATACATGCTCGTGTATATTGCACTGCAGTAAATGTTATCGTTTGTTTGTTGCGCAGGATTTTGTAGCTCCTCATAATGCAGATGTGCTCATGTGCTGCTGCAGTGAAACTTTCATTTCGTGGAATAAACCTACAAACTTTAATTTATCCAATCCGCTTTGATCTCATCTGGCACTGAGCTTAACTTGGCTGTGAATTTCCCCAATGAGAGACAATAAAGGATATTGCTATTCTATTCTATTCTATTCTACTCTATTGTCTGTAACTTGGTTCAGTAGTAAAAACGGCATGCAGAAGTTATAATACAATAATGTGATCTCTATAGAAAGTAAATAAAACTGACAGAGGCAATTTCCTCTCGTAATTCTTTTTATATATTTTAATAGTTTCGGCAGACTTTATTTATAAAACAATTTACGAATCACAGATTTTGACTTACCAAGAGAAGGCAGTAAAACAGTCAGACCCAAATGTACACCTCACAAAGTATGATTGCTTTTCAAAAGCCGGAGATATCAAATGTGATTTTACGATGCCTCCCAGTAGAGCACTGTAAAAGAGCCCAGGGTCTAAGTATTGTTAGGGTTCCAGGCTGCAATGTGGAGAATGCATCTTATGGACTGACGGTGTGTGCCGAGCGGACTGCCATCCAGAGAGCTGTGGTGGAGGGCCACACACAGTTCAGCGCCATCGCCGTGACATGGTAAGACACTCAGTCTCAACAAAGCACGTTGCAACATATTCCCGAGCGCTCATCCTGTCCTCTCCTCTATGCAGTGACATCAAAGACCGCTTTGTTGGACCATGCGGAGCGTGCCGACAGGTCCTCATGGAGGTGAGGAGGTGTCTCTAAGGGTTTTTTCCCATCTAGGAAAGTAACCCAGGAATCCAGGAACCCATATTCATCCTTCCCTGTAAAACACATCTACAGTGATAAGTAGCTGTGTGTCTTCCAGCAGGAGAAGCTGCATTTTACAGGCTTGTTAAACTAGAACAGTAAAGTGTTATAGCTTTGCTACAGTGAAGGGCACTTTGTATCAGCAAAAAAAAGCATATTTTCTCCTCCTAAAATATTGTCATAAACATTTAAGATTAGATTAGATTTATTATGTGTCCTTTCAGAAATTAAAATTGTACCTTTGGGGAACTGGAGGCATCACACTTACAGACATCAAAGACAGTAACAACAAGAAAGTGCTGCAGTAAAATTGATGAAGATCAAATATGTACGAATATGTGCAAGTGACACCCATATCATACCACATCATATCATGTGTCACCTGGATTTGTTCAGCAGAGTTATACTGCAAGGTATAAAAGACCTCTGGACACGCGACATTCATAAACGTGGCACCCTGTAGCTCCAGCCCGATGTTAGTAAGGCGCATTCACCATGATACATCACTGAGCATGTCTCGCCCCTTTCCCACCACTTGTGATTCTCAATGTTGGGTTATACTTTGTTGTTGCTGACTTGTGATCTTCCTGCTGATGTTTACAGTGTGATTAGAAGGGATGTTTTCTGTAATCCAATAGACCATTTTAATCAAAATTAAAAACACAAACCACTCTAAACCTCATGCTTTACATACATGTAGCTTTTAGAAATATAATGCATGAACTTTATTTTGTTAAATATGACCCATTATTGTTAGACTCGCCATTTAATCCAGTCCAATGATATTTTATTCCAGTTGAGTCTTGCCTGGGCTTTGAAATACTTTATGTTAGGAATAAATTATAATTTTGGAAATGACCCATTTTAAACCTTGCTTGCTGATATTTTTATATCTTTTTTGCTTTCTCTCTGTGTGTTTCACAGTTTGGATCAGACTGGACTGTATACTTGACCAAGCCAGACGGCTCTTACAAAGAAACCAGCCTCAGTGAACTGTTGCCTTTAGCCTTTTCCCCATCACATCTAGCTAAGAACTGATGAAACCTCAGTGAGATCCTTCTTCGGCTGATCTTACAGTGACATAGCAAAATTAAATAATTAAATAAATAAAAATAAAACAGCCTGTAGACTTCTATCATCTTTGAAGTTATTTTACGATAAATAAATATAAATGTGATGCCAAGCTACCCATAAACAATAAAGCTTATTGTTTAAACGTCTGATGTTTTTTTGTTACGCAAGCGAGGCGTTACCAGAGAGATCTCACGATGACGTTTATGTGTCTGTCATGTGACCACGCTGGGCGTGTCTTAAATTCGTTTCCGGAAACATGGAGGCTGTACTGAGTGATGTGGTGGCTCCTGAAGACCTTCTAGTAAGTTTTCACGTTATTAAACTTCTTCCTTGGGATTAAAACACACATTTAGCATATGAGCGACTTTTCCTGTCGCCCCACGGCGTCTGTCAGTCGATAAACGTTGGTACTCGGGAGAAATGTGACATGTCGACACGCACTTAGTCGCGTCACGTAGCTAGCTCGTGCTAATCATCATGTTTATGAGTGAACATCCGGACACTGTGTTATCGTAGTTTCGACTAATAAAACAGTTTATGGCTAATGTAGTTTGGCAGTGATGTTAGACTTTACTTTGTGAACTAACCTGCTCAATAGCTGAACATTGTAATTGTTCCTCGTGGATACACAACAAACAATACTGAGGAAGGGTCAGGGCATCTGCTAATATAAACACAATCGAAGTGACTTTTTCTGTAAATGAATAAATAATAATAAAATATGAAACCAGGTATAAATTTTAGGTATAAATCTGGGACTCCCCACCATTTGACCTTAGAACTGAAGAAGCTTCTCGGATGAGAGGTGAAACGTCTTCAAGCAACTTAAAGAAGTCCAGACGCTTTTCTTTGCAAGCTCCTTCGACTATGAAACCGGTCATTTTTGCCTATTTTTATAATTCCAGAAATTTGAGAAGAAATATAACAGCGAGCTGGCGAAGGGTGCTGTCTCCAAAGAAACAAAGTTTGAGTATGCTTGGTGTTTGATCAGGAGTAAATACTCACAGGATATCAAGAAGGGGATTGTACTTTTGGAGGGTAAGTCCACCCACTGTGCCTTATGTACTTATAATGTTATTACTTTTCTGTTGGCTAACAGGATTGTTGCAAGTGCCCCTTGCGGTGTACTGAAAATCCAGATAGCTTGAGTCATCAAAGTAGCTTCCTTTTTACCTCGTTAAATCACCATCGCAACTGATGCTGAACACATAACCTGGGCCCTGTACTACAAAGCGAGTTCAACATAGCTAGGATTTCTTTCAGCTATCAGGATTCACTTATCCTAACTTTGGGAAGCAGGATAAACGGTTACAGGAAGCTGGTTATCAACTCGTAAAATTAACCAGAGCTTTCCCTTGCACCACAAAATAATGTAACTGTAGTAACTAAAATTATAGAAATGTCCTTGGATTGTAGACTTGTTATAGGTTTCCTGATGACTCTTTTCCGCTGACGCAGTGCTGGTGCTGTACTTATTCAGTTTGGACTTTTTTGAGAACCAGCCCACAGTTCAACATGAGCATGTATATTGCTGCAGTAGTTAAGTACAGCTTCTTTCATTTAAGAAAACTGGCAAAGGGGACACCTGTCCTTTCATCTGGAGACTGTAATAGCTACTTTTATTATGTCTCAGCTTGATTATTGTAATGCCCTTAATGTTAGAGTTACTCTTCCCTGTCGACTCGATATTGGTGCAGAATGCTGCTGTGCTGTGCTGTGCTGTGCTGTGCTGTGCTGTGCTGTGCTGTGCTGTGCTGTGCTGTGCTGTGGGCACATTACACCTATTCTGGCTGCCTGTGCACTCTAGAGCCCAAGTTCTTGTATTTGTTTTAAATCCTTAAATGGTCTAGGCCTGTCTTTATTCCCACCCTCCTGTCCGAGCTCTCTGGTCATCTGACTTGTTGTTCCTATGTGGATAAATTGCCTTTTCACATTAGACAGTCAGCTACGTGTCCATTTCAAAAACCCATGTTAAAGCACATTTATATTCTCTGACTTTCTACCCAGCATGTGACATACATCTCTGCTTGTTTTTATTGTTTTATACTTGCTTGTTTTTATTTTATTGCAGTTTTTAGTGGTACTGTCTTCACTTCATTTTAATTTCATTTTTATGTACAGCACTCTGTGTCTTCTACGACTGTTTTTAAAGTGCTTTATGAATAAAGTTGGTACGCTATGGACTGTTTCAAACTAATAGTTTAATCTTTTGTTCGGTTTATGTCGTTGTTTTTGTTTTTAAGTAGTTATTTAACTACATTGCTAATGGACATCGGTATACAAAAAGTGTGAGATGGAAACTGTGAGCCCAGGCAGGTCACTTCAAAACTTTACAGTAAACAAAGACTTGATAAGTTAAAAGTGGGAACAGAGCTGGTTTAGTTTCAGCCGTTGTTTAAGCTGAGCCTTAAATGTGTGATAAGTTGAGCGCTCTGTTATTCCCATTGATAGACTCTTAATTGGTTAGTATTTTGAGTAGTAACAGCACATTTTGTCCAAATTTAGTGAACCTATAAATTACTTCACAGTCCCCTCTAGTGGTGGCCCTAGTGCTAAACCCACAGTCTGTGCTTGCACTAATAAATAAAGGAGGTTGGCATGTCCATGTAAAATCTTATACATAAAACAGTCAATTTTTAACATTATTAAAACTCAGGGATTTGTCATCAACACAGCAAAAATATTCCAATCTTCAAATGGGAATAACTTTTAATCAAGAATTTTTGTGGAGGTTTTTTCTTTTTTTTGTAAGTAATGAGTCTATTGATTTAAGTGTTGTTTCAGCTGTTAACGATAAGGTATTGAAATGACAAGCAATGCAAATAAAAGGATTGTACAGTCTAAGCTGCGGTGACCATCAGAGTCTAAGTTGCTGCTGGATTGCCCCTGCGGGGTCCTGGAGCCCGGAGCTGGGTGAGTGTGTGTGCGTACAGGTCTGTGTGTCTCCATGTTGGGTGAGTGTGTGAGTATTTTCATATGTGTCTTTGAGGGTGGGAATGCATGTTTGTGTCGGGTCTTAGACTCCACCTCTCTCAGAACATCTCCCCCCCACACTCCCTGCCAGTGGCTGGTGCCCCAGCCTGCTGGTGCCCCCGCCTGCTGGTGCCCCCGCCTGCTGGTGCCCCCGCCTGCTGGTGCCCCCGCCTGCTGGTGCACTGATGGTTCTCGGTGCTCGGGTGTGTACTGGCTCACTCTCGGCTGTTGCCTCTTAACATTTTATGCATTATTAGCACTGTATGCTGCTCAGTAACATTCAATATTTTTATTTACTGTTACTGATGCTCATGTTGGTTGTTGCTGTGGTTTCCTACTGTCTTTTTGTTTGATTTTTCTTTTTCTTTTTTTGGTTGTTGTTGTTGTTTTTTTCCTCTCCTTTCTTATAAAAAAATAATAATAATGATAATGATGAGTGTCATCAGTGAGTCATTGCGGCAGCTCCTCCTGCGGTCGCTGAGGTCAGCGTCTCCAACTTTGGAACCAGCAATTTTGTGGTCTTTTTCTTTCTGTATAAATGGGTGGAACTGGTTTTGGATTAGGCACTGGCGCTGCGTCACTGGAAAAGCTCAGCACAGCCAGCTCCATTACCTGCACAGTGATTATTCTTGTAACTTGTGACTTTGTGGCTTCAGTGTGTTTTCAGCTTTCCTGGTTTGAATCGTGTGTTTGTTTGTTTGTTTGTTTGTTTGTTTGTTTGTTTGTTTGTTTGTTTGTTTGTTTTTCTCGTAGAACTGGTTCAGAAAGCATCAAAGGACGACTCCCGGGACTTTTTGTTCTACCTTGCAGTGGCCAACTACAGACTCAAAGTGAGTGGCACCTGTTTCTTCTCAGTTCAGGTTTATGGGAGACAAAATGAAGAAACAGACCTGCAGAAATCTCTGCTTTTGTATCACGCTGCTTTTGAGCTTCAGATAAGAGAGAGGGCAAAGGTCAAATCTGACAGACAGCGCAAAATATTTCTCTCTCTGACTTTACCTCTTACTTCCTGCTCCTCCCTAAAAGCATGTCATCTTACTCATTGGTTCGCATTTACCGAGGGTTTTTCTAATTGGTCTAATCCTAAAGTACTGCTGAGGCATGGTTACATACACTAATAGGAAAATGTTTCCTTAACACACCCAGTTCTCTGTAAAAGAAATGTCCTCACTTGTATTTCAGTACCATAATGTGCTCCTCTCTGACCTCCCACTCACCGTACTTGGAAGATAACTAATCAGACCTTCAAAGTCTGCAGGTCACAATGAACTCGGTCTCTTCCGTGTTACCTTTTGCACAATGAGTGTACATGAACGCCTTTTACCTGACGATCTTCAACACATGATGGATTTCTTTCATGCTTTCCTGCGTGAATAAAAATGTCCTTTTTAATGATGCCAGAGAGACATGCCATTTAATGAATCTGTGGAAAAGTTTTGCCACTGAAGCTGGCGGTTACCCTGCCCGCATTCCCAACGAGCCAATCAGCAGCTGAAGCGGTAAACAAACGAACCAATCACAGGCATGCAGTGAGAGCTTCATGACCGTTTGAACTGTGTGGTGGACATAAAAAGACGCAGATAAGCACACTTATTGGTATCCTTGGTTTGCCATATCCGTTACATGAATCAGCATTTGTTTCGAGTGATCTGGAGGGATGACGTCGATCATCATCATCATCATTTATTTATTTATATAGCACTTTAAAAACACACCTGGTAGACCAAAGTGCTGTACAATACTTATATGCACATAGCGGCACATTCAATGGAGGAGCGTTGTGTAACCTGGATGTGGATAGCAGGCGGAGAAAAAAAAACCTTTTTAGACCCTTTATTATGGAGCAAAGTCCCACTGACCACAGCAATTACTGCCATGGCTCTATCTCCCCATTAATTTAGATAGCCGCTTGGAGGTGTTACAGGGGTGGCTGTCGAGTGATGAGAGCTGCTTTTGGAAGGACTTCCATAAACTAGACTTTCTCTTCTCCCTCCAGGAATATGAAAAAGCTCTCAAGTATATCCGCATTCTCCTAAAGAACGAGCCGGGGAACAAGCAGGCTCTGGAGATGGAGAAGCTCATCGACAAGGCTTTAAAGAAAGGTAAGAAAGAGGCACTAAATGGTTTCATAATAAAAGCGCTTGTGTTTTGAAAACTACATCCTGACCTTTTACCTCTTGATATCTAGATGGCCTTGTCGGCATGGCGATTGTCGGGGGAATCGGCCTTGGCGTGGCCGGCTTAGCGGGCCTCATCGGCTTGGCCGTGTCAAAAGGAGCTGCCAAATCCTAACTTGGGTGTGAGTGGGAAGGTGGATGTTTTTCTGGACTCACACACTGACCAGCCTGCATAAAAATAAAGCTTTTGTACTAAAAGCTTGGAAGACGTAGAATTCTGATTTGAGGGTGAAATTAAACTGCGTTATTTAAAAGATTTGAATATTGCCAGCTGTAACAGGGGTGAAAATCGTCGTACATACATTTGTTGACACACTAATAACCTGTCACTTCCTCATTTGTCGTTTAAACAAACTAGAATAGGAGACGTGTTGTTTAACCCTTATATAATTTTTATACTGTGCACTTCAGCCCAAATATTTACAGCTTGTAAAAAGAAAATTTGTCCAGATGCATGATTTTGCTTCAGTTGTTGTTCGTTGCATTGATTTTTGACGCGTTACAGAAAGTGTTACTGATGAAGCGGAAAGTGAAGCTTGTAATCCTGTAATGAGGGAAGAGAATCATTTGTTTGATGGTGACGTCTCGGTGACTCTGCCATACTTCTGCTGCTGCTGCTGAGGAGGCAGTGAGCAGATGTTTGCATTTACTCTGGACATGCAGTTTCTTAAAGGGATGCAGCTCTTATAATGGAAATTAAACTGTTTTATGTTGTGTAAAAAGCATTTCCTAACATTAATATTAATGGGTTGTTTTCCATCTCTATTAATAAAATGATTTTCAAATGAGAGATTTGTGTTGTATGCTTTTGATATCTCAGAGTAACACACACACACACACACTACTGTGGAGTAAAAGCTATACTTTAAATTCTTTTGCAGCACAAGTAGCACAAATAAGCATTTGATTACATGGAGTCCTCATTATAATAAGAAGATATTAAAACATTGAGCAATGTGGATAAATACATTGTAATGAAATGAAATTAAGAAAAGTCAAAATCTGAATTTTACATAGTTAGCATAATTAGCCTATGTTGTTTGGGATATGTATTCACAAGTCACATTTTAATTGTACGTTGAAGCCTTTTATTCACCTGACATCCACGAACAGCACACAATCACCAGTTATCTAACACCTATGTCTGTGGGAAGATTGCCCTCGCAGAGAAATCCACGCAGAAAGGATCTAAACGGCATTTAGACCAAGAACCTCAAGCAGTGACTGCACTGCTGTGCTTTAAAAAAGAAAATAATAATACTTTTTTTCAAATCAAATCAAATCACTTTTATTGTCACATCACATGTGCAGGTACATTGGTACAGCACATGTGAGTGAAATTCTTGTGTGCGAGCTTCACAAGCAACAGAGTTGTGCAAAATACAATAATGTAAACAAGCAAAATACAAGAATGGCTACATCTGAAACTAATAAATATATGTACAATATATAATAGTATATGCATTTCTGGATGTGTATACTAAATATTTTTCTACGTGTGTGTGTGTGTGTGTGTGTGTGTGTGTGTGTACACATATTTTACAAATTAAATAGAGTAAATGAATCAAAGTACTTGAATCAAATAATTAAATTAATCTACAAATGACTCAAAATTGTTTAAAATCCTTTTATAAAATTGAACGCAACTTTAAAAACATGTTATATACTTTTGAAGCTATTTTCATATTTACTTTAGAACCTGTTTAATATGTATGTATAATCTTTTTATTCGTTTGCTATTTGATAATGAACCGATAATCTGACATATGCGATATTGCGCAGTGGTGTTCCCATCACTGCCACGCATAACACACATCAGATCAACAAACACGGTGAACACAGCAGCTGTGAGCGCGGTGTCAAAGCTGTAGGTCCCGACGAGTCACCGGCTCGCTCCCCTGACGATTCCCGGTCCACCTGACAGCAGAGTGAAGCTGACGCCCCACCCACTTGAAACGTAAAGGCAAATAGGCGGAGCGGTTAGTGCTACGTTTGTGCAGATTTGTGCAGGTAAAATTAGCGTTTGTGCTGCTACGGTTTCCGAGATATTAAACTTTATTTTATAGGTCATTCAAAGGTCACCATCCCCCCAGACTGCTCCAAAACAGGCCAAAATGGTCTACTTTTTTAGTGCTACGTTTGTGCTGGTTTGTGCAGGTAAAATTAGCGTTTGTGCTGCTTCTGTTTTAAAGATATTAATGAAAATGTAAAGGTCAACCAGCCCCCCCACATTACCCAAATCCAACAAAAGTGGTATCAAACGTTTGTGCTACGTTTGTGCTGGTTTGTGCTGCAAAGATTTTCGTTTGTGCTGCTATCATTTTAAAGATATTAATAACAATTTCTAGAGGTCATCAGAGGTCAACCAGCCCCCCCACATTAATTAAATCAAACAAAATGGGTGTCAATCAACTGTGCTACGTTTGTGCTGGTTTGTGCTGCTAAAATTTTCGTTTGTGCTGCTTCTGTTTTAAAGATATTAATGAAAATGTAAAGGTCAAAAGGTCAACCAGCCCCCCCACATTACCCAAATCCAACAAAAGTGGTATCAAACGTTTGTGCTACGTTTGTGCTGGTTTGTGCTGCAGAAATTTTTGTTTGTGCCGTTATTATTTTAAAGATATTAACAAAAATTTCTAGAGGTCAACCAGCCCCCCCATATTAATGGAATCAAACAAAATGGATGTCAAACGTTTGTGCTGGTTTGTGCTGCAAAAATGTTTGTTTGTGCTGCTAACATTTTAAAATGTTTAATAAAATAACGTCTTGATGCGTGCTTAATCATCCAGGTAAGTAAATCCCAAAAGGTTGATTCTGTTCATCTGGACATTTTCAGTTGGAGAAACGTTTCGTCACTCATCCAAGTGACTTCTTCAGTCTCAGCTGACTGCAGGTTTCCCCAACCTTATAAACACCCGTGAGTGAAGTTGCCCCCCCTACCTTCTTCAAATCGAACAAAATTGATGTCAAACATTTGTCCTGCAAATTATTTTGTTTGTGCAGGTTATGTTTCCCTAATTTTATAAACAGTACATGTACAGTGAGAGAGAGATGTTACATCTGTCTTCACTTGCATCCCAGTCATAGAAGCGTTGGAGGTCGTTCTTAAGAGATTACAGGATCATCCCAACCTCAGCAACAGGACCACTCTCAGCACTGATCAGTTGTGTTTGCTTTTGGAACTGTCTTAATTCCACCTATTTTGCATAAGGGTCAGTACAGGCAGAAATCTAGGTGTGCCATGGGTTCCCACAGGCCCCTGGTCAAAGTCACCAAACCAGTTCGTAAGCAGGTACAGGTGTGGCCAGAAGGGTCCTCAGAGGCACTGCTTTTCCACCACAGGCCGCCACACACGACAACACCACAGACTTTCAGGAATATACAGAAACTGTCACTGCCTACATCCCAAAATGCATCGATGATGTCACAGAGACCAGGACTATCACTGTCTGGGCCAATCAGAAACCATGGCTCACAGGTCAGGTTTAAATGCTCCTAAAGTTGAAAAATGCAAGCCTTCAGAGCCGGGAATTAGGTGAGTCTAAGAACAGCAAGGGCAAACCTGTCACGTGGCATCAGCTACAGCAAAGCTTCAGCGACAGCAGAGATACATGGAGGCAGTGGCAAGGAATACAAACCATCACAGACTACAAGCCCACTCTACAGACCGTGGTGACACAATCCCCAGACAGTGTGTGGAGATCCCTCCACCATCATTACTGAACCCAAGAAGTCATCTATCTCCTGCTTTAAGGACTACCGTCCTGTCAAACTCACCTCCATCATTATTAAGTTAAGTGCTTTGAACGGTTAGTCATGCATCAAATCAAATTATTGCTTTCCCCCAACCTGGATCCATTTCAGTTCGCATACCGGTCAAAACGCTCAACCGATGATGGAATTTCAACTGCCCCTCACTCAGCCCTCACACATCTGAACACTAGAGACTCATATGTCAGAGTGCTGTTCATAGACTTCAGTTCAGCATTCAACACCATCATTCCCCAGCAACTCATTCACAAACTGGATCTGCTGGGGATCAGCACCTTGCTGTATAACGGGCTGCTAGATTTCTTGACAGGAAGACAGCAGATTGTACGGGTCAACAGCAACACCTCCAGCCCAAGAACACGGAATACGGGGGCTCCCCAAGGATGTGTGTTGAGCTCCCTTCTCTTCACTCTGCTGACCCACGACGAGATCTACTACAGGGGTGAAGTTAACCATCTGCCAGAGTGGTACAGCAACAACAACCTGTCCCTGAATGTGGAGAAGACCAACAGTGACTCTACTTCCTCTGCAAACTGAGAAGCACAAGAGATTCAACCCCCATTATGAGCACCTTTTACAGAGGCACAGTTGAGAGTATCCTCACCAGCTGCATCACTGTGTGGTATGACTCCTGCATTGGGTTCTGCAGGAAAAAATGACAACGGGTAGTGAGAGCAGCCGAGAGCATTGTGGGGACCTCTCTTGCCTCCCTCCCCAGGAGATCTACTGCACCTGCCTCATCTGGAAGGTCGTCTCCATTACAGGTGACTCCACTCATCCCTTCAACAGCGTCTTCAGTTTGCTGCCATCAGGAAGGATGCCTCCGGGGCAGAACCAGCAGACTGAGAGACAGCTTCGTCCATCGGGCTGTCAGGATGCTGACCATCTCTGGATCGAGAAGGGGGGCCCAAGGGTACATCTTTCGCCATCCTACAATGCTGTGATTGTAGCCATTCCCCACTTTCTGTGAATGGTACTCACTGCCATTGATCAATAGGCTTTGATTAGTTGTCATTGATCAATGGTCATAAGAATTTGCATACTAACAATCATGGAATTAACCCCCCGGCACATTGTTCATTCAGTGGCGCTAGTTTCCTTCACTATGCAAATGTACTGTTTATAAGGTTGGGGAAACCTGCAGTCAGCTGAGACTGAAGAAGTCACTTGGATGAGTGACGAAACGTTTCTCCAACTGAAAATGTCCAGATGAACAGAATCAACCTTTTGGGATTTACTTACCTGGATGATTAAGCACGCATCAAGACGTTATTTTATTAAACATTTTAAAATGTTAGCAGCACAAACAAACATTTTTGCAGCACAAACCAGCACAAACGTTTGACATCCATTTTGTTTGATTCCATTAATATGGGGGGGCTGGTTGACCTCTAGAAATTTTTGTTAATATCTTTAAAATAATAACGGCACAAACAAAAATTTCTGCAGCACAAACCAGCACAAACGTAGCACAAACGTTTGATACCACTTTTGTTGGATTTGGGTAATGTGGGGGGGCTGGTTGACCTTTTGACCTTTACATTTTCATTAATATCTTTAAAACAGAAGCAGCACAAACGAAAATTTTAGCAGCACAAACCAGCACAAACGTAGCACAGTTGATTGACACCCATTTTGTTTGATTTAATTAATGTGGGGGGGCTGGTTGACCTCTGATGACCTCTAGAAATTGTTATTAATATCTTTAAAATGATAGCAGCACAAACGAAAATCTTTGCAGCACAAACCAGCACAAACGTAGCACAAACGTTTGATACCACTTTTGTTGGATTTGGGTAATGTGGGGGGGCTGGTTGACCTTTACATTTTCATTAATATCTTTAAAACAGAAGCAGCACAAACGCTAATTTTACCTGCACAAACCAGCACAAACGTAGCACTAAAAAAGTAGACCATTTTGGCCCGTTTTGGAGCAGTCTGGGGGGATGGTGACCTTTGAATGACCTATAAAATAAAGTTTAATATCTCGGAAACCGTAGCAGCACAAACGCTGATTTTACCTGCACAAATCTGCACAAACGTAGCACTAACCGCTCCGCCTATTTGCCTTTACGTTTCAAGTGGGTGGGGGGTCAGCTTCACTCTGCTCCACCAGACTGGTTTGTTAAAGAGCGGGAGCGCGCGCACGCAAGCTTCCTCACACACCAAATGAACTTGAACGCATTTAGCTCCCGAACTCCTTATTACCACAAGGCATATTTATGTTCACACGTCCCTCAGTATTAACACCTGAAGTCCACAACAGGCTCCGTGTCAGATTTTCCTTCCTGCTTCACCCTTTGGCGCATCAGTCAACAGAATCTATGTAAAGCTCGGTGTTCTTCTGCACCCAAGCTGCTCGCGGGGTTATATAAAGGACCTGTTTGTGCTCCATCAAAACTGTCAGGGCTTTATTGAGATGAGAGCAAGATGTCATTCTATTTTATAGATTTATGGGACTGGTGTTGCATAGGTGTCAAAAAAATTCCATTTCCAAGAGCTCTTTTGTTTAACACGGCAAGAGATTTTCAGTAGGCTACAGCATTTAAGTCACAACACCGTCTTAAATCAACCAAACTCTGATTTGCATTAAAATGAAAATTGCTGTGAAATTTTAGCTTCACATATTAAATACTTTTCCAGCTGATTTTTTTTTAAATTACCGAATCAATCAACCGATAATATATTGAAAATATGAAAGAAGACCGGCACTCCTGCAAAGTCCCATATTCAAGAACACATTAATTTAAAAAAACAAACAAACAAAACAAAAAACCTTCAAAGTTGCAAAAGACAACTTGTGACAAATTTAAATGATAAACACTTGAATTACTCAATACTGTAAAATTAGACAATTTTTTTAACATTACATTTTTAGTCACAAAAATGAAGAAAACTTTTATTCACCTTTCTTATTTTCTGCTCTGCTCTTTGCAAAAAACATGTGATGGTCCATAGTTTGAATGTACAGTAGGCTACATAATAATTGCCGTTCAATTTAGCGTCATATATGTATTAGAATTAAAGGCGTGTTTTTTGTTTTTATGACATACAATGTTTATATCGTTTTTCTTGCACATTAAAATCAGAGGCAGTAATTGAAAATGCTTATTTCAAAAGATAAACTATTACAGATGAAAGCCTGAAATGTTGAATTTTCTCACCATCAAAATAAAACGGGGTCTTTAATGTGGGACTCGTGCATCAACAATGTCTGCGTATTGGCTTATTAAAATATGTAGTCCTGCATATTTGTGCGCACAATTTCTGAATAGTAAATAGTTCACTGCACTATGATGCTAAAACAAAAGATAGAATGCTTTTAAACATCGATTTATTAGTCACAAAAATGAAGAAAATGCTATTTTCATGAAGGATCGAGCAAATAGTACAAAATCCTGGAGTTTCTAGGTACGCCTGTAAGTACAACTGGGAAAATTTCCTATAATGAAGAGCACCTCCCTTTCTTCAAGGCACCACCCACGCTCCTGTCATTGTTTCACTGATTTCATAAAAAGTGGGTCCTTGTAACTGATGCAGATACTGTTTTATTAAGGTCCAGCATCACTCCAACACAAGACAGCTTATAATCTAGACATGGTTTGGGATGAAGAAGAACTGAATGGCTTTAAAACACACGGTGTAAGCGTTTCTACAAGGAAACAGGAGCCAGGATTCTGTAACACTGTAGCATTTTTCCTACCATATCCATAAAGACCAATCGATAAATCAAAGTCCAATATGAAACCCCATTCTTATCAATGTCATTTATTAACTGTTAGATTTACAATGAGGGATTTGGTGCACACAATGTGACAGCTTGTATTGTGATTGTCATCTCTGAGAGTTTAACCCACGCACGAGTTCGCTCACTCTCGATCATCCTCATATCTTGACCCTCGGAGAGATTCAAACAGTCAACATCTTTTTACAACGGGGAGGTTTATGGAGGCTATGGTTTATGTGCCGCGTTATCAGCGCGGTGGGATGTTACTTATTAACCCGGGTGAAAGGACCGAAACTCGGATCGGCCTGAGAAAACAATCATTTTCTCTGGTGTAAAATAGATGATCATTTAGGTAAACAATTAGATAAAACCATATCTGAAGAAACAAATATCCAAACAGAGGAGCAGAAAATAGACATAATGTCTAACTGACCCCCGAGCTGTCTCCAGCCTCTTCCCACGCGCAGTTTAAACACACTTAAACATCAATGATTCATCAGAGCTGGTGTAATTCAGCTCAGCTTCAGTGCGTCTGAGGGCCAACGTCCGTCAAGTACCCAGCGGGTTTAACACAGATACTAATGTTTAATCACCGCGAATGAGCACAGTGTAGAGGCTCGCTTACCCCCCGCTGTGCAGGTGTAACTACACTGGAAATTAAGGTTGTTGTATAATCCAGTTAAACAGCTGATTGCGGGCAGACACAAGGAAAGGCGGTACATGTTACTTTTTGTCTCTCTTTTATTGTGCTGTTCACATGTCATATTCATCATAATGTGAAAGTGAGTCTGTCTTTGTATGTGGGCTGTGTCGTGAAACAGAGGCCAGAGGCATCTGCGGGAACAAAGGCTGTTTGTGTCGCAACCGATCACAGAGCGCTCACAACACTTTACAGGAGCGAAGCAGACGTCAAAATGAAGGGTGTCGGAATTATGGAAAAACTCTTAACCCTTGTCCTTTGCATTGCATTTTTAATTTCTTTAACTGATGATGTGTTGTTGCCGTTTCTTTTTAATCTGGCATTAACATAAATGACACCATGTGGGTGCTGCACAATCACAAGACAAGTTTCTTCTACTGTTTTTTTTTTTTCAAAGCACAAGAGTGTTTTTTAAACTTTTTTCTAAAATTAAAACAACAATAGCACAGGAAATGGACAAACAACACAGAAAAGAGGACGAGCTTAAACAAACAGGATAGAAAGGGGGTCACGTGGTTAACTGTATTCTCCCCATCATCATGATGTATATATAGTACCATGAAAAGGTGTTTTCTGAAAAGTCGTAGTAGAAAGATTTCTTATTTTTAGTGTATCTGTCTCAATTACATAATGTGTAAATACAAAATATAGTTTTTAAAGGATTATTTCTTCTATTTGGGGGGGGGTATCCAAACCTACAACAGAAGAAGAACAAAATAAATGCATAAATAAGTAAATGTGCAGTTCCATAAATATAAAGTACTAATAAAGAAAGGGAGAGGCTTATTGGTAAACTTTGAAAAGACAGACAACAGAGATGACCTCTGTTTGTAGTCAGCAGCCAACTGTACACACCTGGAATCTGGTGACACAGCCATGCTGCACAGCTCTTGAGACAACACCAGTGCATTCAGACCAAGTTCACGAGGCCGTTATTTAAGTGAATAATGAATATGAACAATTAACTGTTATTATTATAACTCATAGCATCACTTAATTGCAAACTGAAATTATGGCTTCAGTGTTAAATGTATGTATTAATAGTATTATAAGAAGGAGAAGAAGACATTATATAATAATACAGAAAAAGGCTATGGTCAAATATCTTAATACACACACACACACACACACACACACACACACGTGTATATATATATATATATATATATATATATATATATATATATATATATATATATATATATATATATATATATATATATATATATATATATATATATATATACATATATATATATATATACATCTCCCATCTGTGTTACCCAACCTTCATTTCCTTATAAGCCTTGTGGATTTTGCACCATCTGCAATGCAGCTTTTGATCATTTTTCATTATACTTGGATACAAATGATTTAAAATGAAAGATGCCAAATCTGTAACTTTCTGGAAAGTGAGTGGAAAGTGGAAAATCATAGTTGCTCTTTGAAGTTTCGACCTGTTGCTCATCAGGACAATGTTAATGTTTACCCAAGCATACCAACATTTGCTAATTGGCACTAGACTCTAGTAATAAAATCAAGATTTCTGTGTGGAAATTTCACCTTGTAAGTCTGTTTGTGCGTACCTCTGTGTGTCATAATGGGAAAAGTGATTCTGAAGACACCTATTGTGGCAGAAAATTAACACAGCGGTGAAACTGAATACTTTGGCATGTGTTTTCTGTCCATGGAGCAGCACTGCAATAGTATAAGATGCGGTCATGACATTTCACAAGTTTTGCTGACACTTTCACAGATGGGTACAGTCTGTACTTGAGAGATTCCTCAGCAAGATGAGTTCAGGTTTTAAAGATATTATGGTGGCACCAAATCCAAATTTATTCTTTGTGTACCAATAAATCCACACTGTCTGGACCTATGTGACAGACTTATACCTGCCATTCCCTGTGGGTATTTTGCGCTGGTAAAAAGCGGTGAATATTGCTCTCCAGTTTTAGCAATTTCCTCTTAGCATTGATATGCATGTTTCGATATGACACTTAAAGGTTGTGTAATACGTTAAACCATTTAAAGCAACTGATTGGTTTCATTATGGCTTTATGGGCGTGGTCAAAAATATTTGACTGTGGCCTGGCAACGTGAGCAACAGTCCAACAACTATTGTTTTATTTTGATACAAATGTTACTAAATCCTGATTGGTGTAGGAGATGTGAGGTCACCTTTTTTGTTTAGTTTTTTTATTTAAAGTCCACCCCTCTACACACACACACACACACACAAATAATTGTGAATCTTTTAACAATTAGAGTCAATGATTATTTACAGACATACTGACGTTTTAAATAAACAAGTGGACACAAAAAACTTACTAAGCACTTACCTGCTCGATCTCATCTCTCTAGTTGTGTCCACTCATCACATGCTCATCTCGCCGGCTTTTAATGACCTGTTCTTGGAAAGCACATGAAAAACTTATAAACTTCGTTCCAGGAATTAGTTTATAAATGTCATATAAAGTTTATTTTAAAAGGCAGAGCCTGGGTGAAAGTTTCAATACAATAGCACAAAGTTATATGTAGCCAAGTGGGCAAAGAAATTGGGTTTAACAAAAAAGCTTTGCAAACACCTCACTCGTAAACTGAGACACTTAGGACTGGACTGATTTCTCAGTTGAAAATGTCGCAGAACGTGGCTAATGTGTTTAGATGTAACTGTGGTTTGGATTTCTGTCTTTCTTGATAAAATGTTGGTTAG
Source organism: Astatotilapia calliptera (assembly GCF_964374335.1). Taxonomy (NCBI): domain Eukaryota; kingdom Metazoa; phylum Chordata; class Actinopteri; order Cichliformes; family Cichlidae; genus Astatotilapia; species Astatotilapia calliptera. The sequence goes on along the minus strand of NC_137424.1, from coordinate 42,781,105 downwards.
AGCAGTAAAAGGAAATAATAATGGCAGATATTTAGTTTGAAACACTTACATTGGTGTATGTAGTATGCATGTACTAACAGTATTTATCCTATTGTACATGATATTCTTAATAGTCAGATGGGATGTAAAACTTCAAGTATCTAAAAGGGTTCCTTTTAAATTATCACAATTAAGCTATAATTAATATTAGATTATTGGTTTGCTGTGCTTTTTATATATTTTGAGTTCACATGGCTGTCATTGTGAAAGAGATTGGATCAGTTAAATAAAGATAAAATAAATAATATTGACTGTGGATATCCTGAAGTGCAATATTTTTGTTACTACACTGTTTTAATATAACCATATATTGTTTCTATTCTGAGGTACGATATCTTTTTTATATGGACCATTAATAATGTTCCAAATTTTCTTTTGTACATAACTAAATCTAAGACATTAATTAAATCACAGGAAAAGAAATGTGTGTAAAACGTACTGAAAATGTAAAATGTAATGCTTTAAAAAAACGAACTAGTTAAAAGAAGCCATCAGGTAATCATTAAAAACATCAGCACAAATATCTGGGTGCCCCTTTCCCAAGAATGTCTTTGTTTCCTGGAAGGTTTGTTGGAGCATTAAATTACTCTGAGTGTTCTGGCTAATCATGCACTCCTATCACTGTGGAGAGATTCAAAAAGCCATTTGTGATGGAGAAGCATTTTGACAATATCCTCCTCTTCTCAACAGTCAATTGGGTGGGGGGGGTGGGGGGGTTATCGGCACATTTATAAAAAATAAGGGTTTACATCAAATACAGAAAAAAATAAGATGAAAAATAAACAAAACAAAAGTGAAGTGTCAAAATCTTGTTTATATTTAAACGCTAGGGAGTAAAGACGTGTCTTCGAGCTGGTTTTAAAGATGTCGAGTGCTGGTGAGGTCCTAATTTGAAGAGGTAGATTGGTAAAGCTTAGGTGCAGCCTCGGCTTCAGTCTGCTTGTATGAACAAACACAAGCATCTGATGACTACGCCAAGATAAAAGTTCAGAAAGGTTATAGGGTGCTAATCCATTTAGTGGCTTTAAAAAACAAACAATAAAATCTTTAAATGAACTGTAAAGCATACTGGAAGCCAGTGTAAAGAAGAAATATGGTCTCGCTTATATGTGGCTGTCAGAAGTCGAGCTGCCGCCTGCAAAGCCTGCATGACTCCAAAATAAAGGCGATTCCAATATTGAGGCCTGGATTAAATTAAAGCATGAATTACTTAATTAAATCAGCAGATGAGGGAATATTTGTAATCTTTGTAAGGGCCCTCAGCTGGAAGAGGCAATTTAACAACAGAATTTAGTTATTAAATATAAAACTGCCATACAAAAAGGTCACTCCTGTTTTGTTTAGTTTTTTCTTTTTTGCAAACGGTGTTTTGCAATTTTCCAAATGAAAAAGTTCCCCCTTAAAAGAGCAATGTGTGTCAGGAGGTTCGAATAGTACCACCTCTGTTTCTTTGTCCATTCATGTTGGAAAGGTCTATCACTGATCATGTTTTTTCGTCTGCAATACAGTCCAGCAAGGCCTTTTACAATATATATATATATATATATATATATATATATATATATGCGGTGACTCCCAAGCTAGGCGAGTGGCTCCAGCAGATCCCGCAGGGGCGTGCTGGCCCCTGCGGGCGGTTTATCCTTCAAGCTCGGGTCCTCTACCAGAGGCCTGGGAGCTTGAGGGTCCTGCACAGTATCTTAGCTGTTCCCAGGACTGCGCTCTTCTGGACAGAGATCTCCGATGTTATTCCCGGGATCTGCTGGAGCCACTCGCCTAGCTTGGGAGTCACCGCATATATATATATTAGGGGTGCAACGATACACAAAATTCACGGTTCGGTTCGATACTTTGGTATCACGGTTCGATATTTTTTCGATACAAAAAAAATGTTCATGCCTTTTTAACTTGTCATTTATTAAAATTATAAATATATATTTTAACTCAAAAGTACAGTTTTTAAATTTAATGTTGCTGAAACAAAAATTATTAAAAAAATAAATATATCTGATTGAGGAATCACTCATCTTTGGAAAAGAGAGTTTATTACAGAGAAATGGCTCTTTCCAAAATAAAAGCTATACTATACGCTTCTTCTGGGCTATATTCTCAGCAGCATATTGTAGCGGGTCAGGGCTGTTCGGGGTTCTGTTTGTACAGTTATGTTTTGTTTATGTTGCCATAGTGACGGGTGACGCCCTCTCGCTGCGACGGTGTGTCCTTCCGGGGTCAGAGGGCGCCCTGTGTGTTGTTGTTGTGGCTGTGCGGTTGCCGCGCTGAGCAGTTAGCTAGCGGCAGTGTTCTTCTGCAGATGTCAATAAACGGCTGTGCTCCCTGGCTAGCTCACGGGAAGCAAGACCAAACAACACCTCCGTCTCCTCGTTGTCTGAGCTCGCCACATTGGTGTCAGAAGTGGGATGATGGTGGCACCCCATGTTCTGACCCGAGTGACTTTTCCCCCGCCTGTCGTGACCGGCGGTGCGCCAAAAGAAGGCACCTGGATATTTGCAAAGTGAAAGCAAAAAACAAGCGCAAATTCAAACGCGATTTCAATATGTCACATATTGACAGTGGCTCACCGATGCCAATGACATAATTACCCAGCTACATTTCCGAAAGAATGCAAAAGCATTGACATATATTTTTCCTTCCTACAATAGCCCGACGGGCAGGGCAGAGATAGATTTTGGTAGCCCGACTGGAAAAATCGCTAGCCCGATTTTGCAAGCCCTGTGTTACAGGTATGGCCCTTTAAGGATGAAGCCTGATGGGAAATGTATTCGGGATGTATGTAGCGGGACTGCCTGGTGTGTGTGTGTGTGTGAAGAGAGAGAGCGGAGAAGGGGAAAAAGTAACGGTTAGCTACAGAAGAGATGGAAAGAAAATAAATAAAAGGAATATAATAACTCCCTCGACAGCCAGAGTTGTGTCGGCGATGCTCGCTGTGAGTAAACTGTTTCAGCCCACTGTACGCTGTGTTCGTGCCTTAGAGAAGAAATAAAGTTCGGTGAAGCAGTTTCCTACGCCTCCTTCGATCTTTTTGCTAGCGGAGTTGACCTGTATAGTAAGCTGTTGCCGGCTACGAGTCAGTTACGGAACCTTCAAGTAACTGCCAGAGGTTTCCTTACTACGGTTCGGGGCCGCGGATCTGGCGCGGTAACACCTGTATCTGATTGAGGAATCACTCATCTTTGGAAAAGAGTTTATTACAGAGAAATGGCTCTTTCCAAAATAAAAGCTATACTATACGCTTCTTCTGGGCTATATTCTCAGCAGCATATTGTAGCGGGTCAGGGCTGTTCGGGGTTCTGTTTGTACAGTTATGTTTTGTTTATGTTGCCATAGTGACGGGTGACGCCCTCTCGCTGCGACGGTGTGTCCTTCCGGGGTCAGAGGGCGCCCTGTGTGTTGTTGTTGTGGCTGTGCGGTTGCCGCGCTGAGCAGTTAGCTAGCGGCAGTGTTCTTCTGCAGATGTCAATAAACGGCTGTGCTCCCTGGCTAGCTCACGGGAAGCAAGACCAAACAACACCTCCGTCTCCTCGTTGTCTGAGCTCGCCACATTAGTGTCAGAAGTGGGATGATGGTGGCACCCCATGTTCTGACCCGAGTGACTTTTCCCCCGCCGGTCGTGACCGGCCGGTGCGCCAAAAGAAGGCACCTGGACATTTGCAGGACTTTGTGGGGGGCAATGGGGTCGTCGGGGACGACTAACCCCTTAGGCGGGGGCTATGTAGCGGGTCAGGGCTGTTCAGGGTTCTGTTTGTACAGTTATGTTTTGTTTATGTTGCCATAGTGACGGGTGACGCCTTCTCGCTGCGACGGTGTGTCCTTCCGGGGTCAGAGGGCGCTCTGTGTGTTGTTGTTGCTGTGCGGTTGCCGCGCTGAGCAGTTAGCTAGTGGCAGTGTTCTTCTGCAGATGTCAATAAACGGCTGTGCTCCCTGGCTAGCTCACGGTAAGCAAGACCAAACGACACCTCCCTCTCCTCCTTGTCTGAGCTCGCCACAATATTAAACATATCAGGTCCCCATAAGGAGAATCATGTGCTAACGGCTGTCTAAATGACTCGGGTAAAGTTTGTAACATGCATGCTTGTTGTTTTTGTCTGCTTCCACTTGTCTTTGCACTAGGATGATGTCGGCGTAAATGTGCAGTCATATTCGTTGTGTTCCCACTAGTGCTCCGTTATCGAGCTACCCCTGCGTGGGGCTAGACGGCTAACACGTTAACGAGCTAACTGCTCGCTAACACACTAGTTCCCACCCATGTAATTGAGCATTGCATGGCACATCCAACATACTGTTTTACTTTAGTCCATGACACGCTTACCTTCAGGGTCATACGTCACATGAAAACCAAAATAATTCCAAACGCCAGATCTGAATGAGGGTGGGGAAGGTTCAATTTGCCATGTTGCAAGGAGAGCTTAACTTCTGTCTCGCTAGCTTGCCCTGCGCTCTTCCTCCTGACTATGCTGTCTGTGTTGAGCGCTCAGTGGATCTGCGCTCGACAGTGCAGCCTAGGCTGAGTAGTCGAACGCAGATTTACTGAGCGCTCAACACAGACAGCATCGTCAGAAGGAAAGTTGATAAAATAAATTACAAATTTTGTATTGTTCGATACATATGCGTACCGAACCGAAAGCACTGTATCGAACGGTTCAATATCGATACGAGTATCGTTGCACCCCTAACATATATATATATATATATATATATATATATATATATATATATATATATATATATAGTATTCTTTTTAAGATAAAGTAAACATCACCATAACATGAAAGTGAAAAGAGTGCCGGGCCAAGGATAGATCCTTGAGGGATGCCCCATGTAAGCCGCTGAACATGACGTAAAAACAATTCAAGGCGAGTTCCTTTTAGTGCTCACAGCTCTCCATAAAGACTAGGACACCATGATCCACTCTATCAAACACTCAGGTCTAAAAGCACTAAAAAGGCAGGATTACCTGAGTCTGCAATTAATAAAAGATAATCAAAAATGTTTAAAAGTACAGTTTCTGTGCTGTGATGTTATTTTGAAACCTGACTGAAATGTTTCAGTGACGCCATTTATTTCAAGAAAAGTCTAGAGCTGAAGGACAATTTTATCCACCACCATAGACCAAAAAGGGAGTTTAGAGATTGGTCTAAAACCAGCAAAGGAATTTTGATCATGAGCAGGAAGAGTGATTTGACACCTGCTAGCAGCAGCCTCATCACCAAAAACAACCCAGAACATTTTTCACAAATAGCTGGAGACTCTGGAAAGTGTGTGATGGGTAAATCATTAAAGTGTAAATGGTGTTAAAAAAAACAGTAACAGTTTCTTCATAAGACTGTTAGAGCTAAGTTGTTCCAAAGTAATGCATCATTATGACAACCTTACATTTGGCAGTACTGTTGCTAAAACCAGTAATCAAATTCCTGCTTAATGGTTCCATTAAAAAAAGAAAAATATATAAATTTTATGGCAGTTGAGCAACACTTGTTGGAAAAGTGGGCTGAAATATTTCAGGTCTGATGGAAATTTGTTTCATGAAAACAGAAAAATGTTAAGTTAAAGTGTTGACTTTTGCTAGTAGCACTTTTGGCTAAGTGCGCGCAATGACCACAATGACGATGCTAGTATGCTAATGTTTATCAGGCAGCCGTGTTAACCATGTTCTTCAGCTTGTTCACATTTGCAAAGAACACGAATTACAGTTGCAGTTGTGGTGACTAACAAAACACAATCAATTTGAAACAGTAATGATAATAAGAAGTCATTTTCAAAAGGAGCCTTTGAACATTTGTAGTTTTTTTTATCAGCACAAAATGTTTCATGGTCTCCCAGTTCACTCAGTAATGTTGCCAAACTATGTTACTTACCTTCAGTTGTTACATGCCATTTGAGCAGTTTAATAACCTATCTGATGAAACATAAAGAGCATAACCCTCTTTGATTATATCACTGAAAATGTGCTCATTATATTTAATCGGTTTATTTAAGCATTTTGTGAGTTTTTAGTTATTAGTTTCTTTATCATTTCATAAAATAAATGCAAAACATTTGAATTTTTGTTACAATTAACAACCTTTGTGTCTTTTTCATTTCCACAAGTCGAACTTTCCCTTCCAAACACTCGGCTCACCAGCAGCTAGAGTCTGGCTTATTGTTGGTGAATGGGGCTATTCCTGGAGGCTGACCTTTAAACAAACACATTCGCTGGTTTATAAATCTCCCCACCTCTACCGACTTGGTGTGAAATGCAGGTTAAGATTTATCTTCAAATTATCAGTGAGGTAAACTCAGAGTGCCCTGGATTTGTCAACGCTGACCTAAAAGCTATCAGGAGGATTATTAATGGCATGAAACAAACTGAGAAACTACGGGATGAACTGGGCAGCGTTAGACCTTGGTCTCTGGTTGGTGTTTGTGACATTAAATTGAACCTGTTAAATATTGATGGTTCCCAAGCACAGGGTGTGACAAAGAAATTGTTAACTCGAGTCTTCTGGCCTTGAGATATGCAAACCGAAACAATAAAACCTATGCGGTGGAGCATAATTTAGAGAAATATATTCGTATATGTTTCGATATGAGTTTTGAAGTGTTATAGTGAATAGTGATTACAAAAAAACTAGTTGTTTTTTTTAAGCAATGATATCCTTTAAAAGTTATTAAATGACAAATAGTGTAATCATTTATTATGAGAGATGGGAGAATTTTATATGTTTGAGTATTTTTCATAAACATAACCAGAAATGCATACAGAGTCACGGCGTCATTAAGAGTAGCAGATGACCATTGGACCCTGAAAGTGAGCCGATAAACACCTGTTCAGTTTCAGGGGTGTAAAATGCAAAAAAAAAAAAAAAAAAAAAGAGGATAGAGTACACGTGTGTGCGTGTGAGAGAGAGAGAGTGTAGGGGGAGGAGAGACTGCAAGTGAGTCATATAACTGATTATACTTATCTGTTGAACTGGACACATCTCTCAGTGGCGGAGCGGACACACATCACACACACACATTCACCCAAATCCGATGTTTTTATCTTCATAAAAAAACAACTTTTATTAAATTCAAAAACTTCAGTCTGTCGTCACTGACAGTTGGGCCGAGGAGAAGTCATGGATCCAATCGTGGAAGTGGTGGCTGTGATTTTGGGGTTCATCGGATGGATAATGGTGGGGGTTGCGATTCCAAACCGTTACTGGAGGACCTCCACTGTTGACGGAAATGTCATCACCACCTCTACAATCTATGAAAACCTGTGGATGTCCTGCGCGACAGATTCAACCGGGGTCAGTAACTGCAGGGACTTCCCTTCGATGCTCGCTTTGAATGGTATGCTGACAAAAAAATTGACTTCTTAATAATATCATGAGGTTCGGGAAAGTTGGATGCCATCAAATGTTTATGTTGCTTTGTCTGGAGGAGGGTTTCTGTCATAAGAAATGTATTAAAAGGACAACTTGAAGAGCTTAGATGTCCTATCTTTTGTTGTACTGTGGGTACACATTAAAACATCAATCCATCTTTGAAAAATCTGCTAGAATTATGTGGTTTTGTGTATCTATGCACTGTTTCCAGGTTACATCCAAGCGTCTCGTGCCTTGATGATTGCCTCGATAGTGTTTGGCACATTTGGACTGCTGGGCTCGCTGATCGGGATACAATGCTCTAAAGCAGGAGGAGAAAACTATGTTCTCAAAGGGAGGATCGCAGGCACTGCTGGAGTACTTTTTATGCTTCAAGGTAACAAAAGCATAGAAAATACAGTCTGTTCTTCCTGGCTATTCAGATAACAATATTGACCTCCTATTACACTACCCCTTAAAGAAGATAAAGAAACCTCCCCAGCATGCTGATGAATCATGATAATGCCCTACCGCCTTTTTAGATCAGTCCTACCTATTTTTGTTTACTTCAATACTTTGGATCAGAGTTAAACTCTGACCAGTCACTGTTTTATTGCTCACTAAAGACTCCCTGTTGTTGTTGTCTGTTTTTTTCTATCAAAAGGTTTGTGCACTATGGTTGCAGTGTCCTGGTATGCTTTCAATATCACTCAGAATTTCTTTGATCCCTACTACCCTGGCACAAAGTAAGTTGCTGTTAGTGGTGTGAGATAAACAGGCCTAAAGTGCAGTGCCAGCAGCCCATAATTTTGCTATGTGTCACAGGTATGAGATAGGAGAAGGGCTTTACATCGGCTGGTGCTCTGCTGTGCTCGCCATCGCTGGAGGAGCCGTTCTCACCTGCTCCTGCAAATTGGGCACAGAGGAAAAATAGTGAGTTTGATCTCTTTTTGATGTACAGAGCTGGAGGTAATTCTCAGAGTCTACAGGTGCAGTCTGGCCCCGCCATGAAAAATGTTCTGGTTAAATTAAAGAAAACACGAATGTGCTGAATGTTCTGTTATTAATTTGATACAAAGGGAGACGGATGCCGTGGCTCTCTAGCGACTCACTGTGGCAACATGAACTTATCTCAAAGTGTCGATAGTTCCCACCCATCCAGGTGTCTTTGTCTCGACTGTGCTAAGTGGCAGGTTTAAGGGGCTTATAGTAGGTTTATAGTTTATTTGGTAATTACCTGTCTCAATGGTAAACATGGGCAAAAGAACAAATAAAAATTGTATGAAAATTTTTTGACCCACCTTCATTACAGGGACATCATAAAACAGCATAGAAAAGATTTTAAATTTCTCTGTGGAGAGATCTCTGTTTGGAGATGGAAGCTCCTGAGCAGGTCTCAGACTGCTCAAAGTGAATAACGGAGACGTAGCAATCAAAGATTTGAAAAAGAATGAAAATCTTTGGCAGAAACAGAAACAAAAACCCACACACGTATTTATTAAAACCTTATTTTATTAGAAAGTCGGTAAAATTGTAAACTTTTTAAATCAGATTAGTGATTTAGATTTCTATCCAGGTAATCATTAGAATTAAAGTAGATCTAAACTGTGCTTTAAAAAGAAACAATGCAAACACGTTACCAAGATGGCTGCCTAGTGGCAAGTGCTCATGTCCCTGATTAGAAAGTTGGCTCCCCCCAGTGGTCAAAAAAAGTAGTAACTAGATTATTCACAAGAATTTTACTCACTTTACACTGACCATAGCCTGTTTATATTCACTTCTGATAGGTGCACTGCCACTATAAGGATAACTTATTCTAACACTATTCTAAAACTTTTAATTTCCTTGCTGAGACTCTGAGTATATGATGTGCAGCATGCTTGGGGTGATTTGTATTTCCACCATCTGATCCTGACGTTTTCTTTCTCTGCAGCCCTCTACCTCATGCAAGGGGAACTGTGTATTCTGGACCAGCACCAACCAGAAGCCTGGCCGCCAGTACTTACGGGAGAAACGCTTACGTCTGAGCAGGATTTGGAAACTGAGCTTTGTGGACTTATTCATCCCTTCACTTTTGGCTGGTCTAACTAACACATTGTGCCATTTCATCACTGTGGAAACACTTGCAGTGCATCAGATGTTCACTGTTGGGAGTATTTCAGCTGTATATGTTATATACAAATAACCGCAGTTTCAAAATGCATGTTCTGTAGAAATAACATGGATAAAATGATTGCAAAAAGCTTGACAAAACATCAGCGTCACTGCACAAACTCACTGTGCGCTCTCAATGATTAATATTTATATTTCTCTGATATTGTCACTTATTTTCCAATGAATTCAATCACATTTGTAAGGGGAAGGTCAAAAGTGTGATGATTGTTGGGATATGTTGTTTTGTACAGTTTTGTAGGCGACACCTGAGGCGCTGGAGGGCAGGTTGTCTTTGTTTTGATTGTATTTTGCCTGTTTGTTTGTTTTTGGGGTTTTGTTGTTGTTGTTGGTTTTTTTTTTTTGGGGGGGGGGGGGGGGGGGTAAGCAAATGTACAAATTTAAATGTTTTACATTGAACATTCCAGTTTTGCTTACCACAGACAAAAACAGTGGTGGCTGTATTCTTCCTTTTTTAAATAAAAAATTAAATTAAAATTAAAAAACCATCAGCCAGGCGCATGATTACAGGTCATCAGGACATGATTTGGGTAAAATATTGTGGGAAATCATCAACAACCTGTTCGGTGTCTGTGTTCAGAGTAAAGACTGATTGCAAATGTTATATTTTCATCAAATTCCACATTTTTACTATTTAAATTTGGTGCTAAAAGCAGCAAATTCAAATGTCTTTATGTGTCAAATAAAGACTGTATTTTGTACAACTTATTTAATAATAATAAAGAAGATAGGGAAGAGTCACTGGGTGGTCACCTTAACCTGTGGTAAATGTATGCAGGTGGAAGCGGTCTTAACCAGGATGACAGTGACTCCGTTTAGAGGACACATCAACCACCGAATGATTGAAAATCCTGTGACTTGTGTGCCTTTAATAGCACCAGGTCTCAGCTCAGCAACTTCTTGTTCAGTTTGTTAACAAAACACAAGAGGAGAACACATCTTATGTGAGTTGGTGTGTGTGTGTGTCCACCGGTTCAAGGTGAACTCAAGCTGTTTTGGTGAAACATGGCTGCCCAGCTTCTTATTACGACTTTTAAAATGCTCGATAGTGCAATTATCTGCTGAAGCTTAACCTCAGTGTCAGAATGGGGAAAAAATTTGATTTAAGTGACTTTGAGTGCCAGACGGGCTGAAAAATGCTGATCTACTGCGACAGATCACAACCCTTTGTAGGGTTTACAGTGAAACAGTCTGAAAAAGAGAAAATATCCAGACGCAAGAAAATGTCTTGCTGATGTCAAAGGTCAGATTAGAATGTCCAGACTGTTTTCAGATGATAGGAAGGCAACAGTTACTCAAATAACCACTCGTTACAACCAAGTCTCTGAATGCCCAACATATCGAGCACTGAAGCAGATGGGCTGCAGCAGCAGAGGACCTCAATGGGTGACACTCATGCCAGCTAACATGATGTTGAGGCTACGCATGGACAACAAAACTTGACAACAGATGATTGTACTGATGAGTCTCAATTTGCTTCAACTGCTACAGTGGTAGGGATTAGGAGTACACAAGAGGAAAGCATTGACCCATCCTGCTTTGTATCAGCGTTTGTCCTGCTGCTGGTGATGTAATGGTGTGTGATATTTTCTTGGCATGCTTTAGGCCATTTAGACACCTGAGCTTCATTTGTATGGCACAGGCTACCTGATTATTGTTGCTGACAACAATAGCGTGTCATGTCACACAGCTCAAATCATCTTAAACATGACAATGAGTTCACTTTACTGAAATGGCCTCCACAGTCACCCCATCTCAAACTAATAGAGCACCTTTGGGATGGAACAGAAGATGCACATCATGCGTGATGTCAGTATGAAGCAAAATCTCTTAGGAATGCTTCCTGCGCCTTGTTCAATCCGTACTATGATGAATTAAGGTCGATCTTACTCTTAAAAGGCAAAAAGATGTCCGACCTTGTACCACACGGTATAACTATGAAGTGAGTAAGCCAGTGAGTGTAAATCACTTCAAAAATGAAGATTCAGGATTATTTTAAATTAAGTTATTAAATGACAAAACTTTATAGACCTGCAGAGAACTAAAAGAAATGATGATTTATCATGATCGATTATTATTATTATTATTATTATTAGGACAGGATGATTACGGTTTTCGCATTCTTTGCATTTCGCATTCTTTGAGGTAAAAACACAGACTGGGCCTGTTCAGCAGGTTGTTTTACGTTGCATAACACGTCGTCATGTGTTACCACTGTCAATTACATACCCCGTGGTGACGTTTGGCCGCAGTGTGCAGGCTGCCGGGCCCATGCAGGGACATGGTGGGAGCGTCACTGTTAAAATAGCTTATCCAATGAGAGCAGCCCACGTTTCCGGGCGAACACGGATGTGCACCTCGCGGACCAACCATGGAAAAGTAGAGCAGATAGGGCGGGGACGGCTCTGGCAGAGGGGCAAGGTTTCGTTTACAAAGTGTAAGGACGGTCAGCTGTTCGGCTTCAGCAACAGACTAGTCGTTTTAACTTTAAAACGAGTCTAGAAAATAATTAATTCAGGCGGGGTAGTGAATTTAAGCTGCTAGTTCTTTTGTGAGGGGAGGAACCTTTCAGCGATACGACTCATTTCTACACGGAATACTGTCCGATTGGGACCGTAAATACACCGTCGTAGCTGTTCTGTAGAGAGGGGAGACCCATGAGGGTGTAATAAATAACAGGCAGATTTCAATGAAACAGACAGGCGCTTTCAGTCGAAGCGGACGCAGAGCTGTGAAGTTGGCTGGTTCCGGTGTTAAAGCGTGAATCCGGGAAGAGATGGAGCCGTGTCGGCGGGCCGGACTCAGCGGGGTCCTGTGCTCCCTGTCACTGCTGTGTGTCATCCTGGACATCCAGCTGGACGGTAAGACCCACTTCACGTTAAAAGAAAACAAAAAACAGCCTGCTTACTCACTTGTTTGTCGTCTTTAGTGCTAAAAATTCATCAAGCCGGCTTAATTACTGACCCCGAAACTGCTCTTAAAATACTAATACAAAAAAGTAATTACTATATCGTTGCTCTGATTTAAAGATACCGGCTATTAATCTGTAAAAGTTAAACATGAAGGCTTTAAAAGATGTTTCCAAGGGCAGCATCCTTACAACCAGGGGCGTAGTGAGGACTTACAGTCCCAGCACCACCTGCTTTTACCTGTGTCAGGCCTCTGCCCTTAGTAATATTTATAGTTCAGTTACATTTATATGTTATTTTAAAAACACTGATTGTATAAGGTTTCGTCTTGCAGTAATACTCCACTTTCACTTTTCATTACATCGGTTTTCTTTAGTTTCACCCCTCCCTCGTTCCGCGCCAGCGCTAAATTACTTTCAGCTCTACACTTAACTGCGTACTTTACTACTAAAGGTGAGGTTTAATACACAGTAATTGTACTGTATTTAAGTATTTCTCTACCTTCTGCTTCTATTCCACTATATTTTGGATGCAGATGGAGATTTTAAGACTTTAGTCGCTTATTCATTTGAAGATTAACTGCATTATTATAGATCAATGCCTATAAGCAATGTAGAAGGATGTAAAACAGTCCTCAACTGCAATGATCCACTAATATAATGTGTATGATTCTGAAAAGTGCCATTCTGTGTAATGAGTACTTTCACTTTAGGTAGTTAAAATATATTTTGATAATGTGACTTGTGCAATATTTAGCATAAAAGTGCATAAGAGGTGAATAAGGGAGAGGGAGTGGGTGAAGATGAGTGAAAAAGGAAAGCGGTGAAAGAGATGGTTTAGAAGATAGTAGGGAGACCTGCTGAGATGATCGCTCTGGTATAAAGACAGGAGACTGAGGTGAAGATGTTAAGAGTTTCATGGGAGGATGGAAAAGAGTGGAAATGAGTACATCAGAGGGAAAGGTCAGGCTGAGCAGTTCGGAGACAAGTTGGGTTGTTGGTCGGATGCCGTAGCTCGATTGTGCGTTTTGAATCTTTTTCTGAGCTTGTGCAGCCTCTGTCATCAGAAGAGAGGTGCAAGTGTGAACAAAAGACAAACACACAAAGAACACTGGGCTACACTGTGGTTTCCTTCTATAAAGTTGTCCCTCTTCAGTGTTTCCAGCGAGGCTCACACCCAGTTTTATGTTACAGGCGTCTTTGGGGAAACTCAGGCTGAGATTGAGCACCACTTGGAGATGGGCCGCAAACTTTTGGCAGCTGGTCAGCTGGCTGAAGCCCTGTCCCACTACCACTCTGCTGTGGGTAAGGTTACACACACAGACACGTTCTTGCCACTGGCTGACATTTTCAGTCTACACAGTCGGTGCTTGTCTGTACAGTCGAGAAAGGTGTGTTATTATGCGGTAAAAGAGTTTAGAGGTTCAAAGCTTGTGTTTGTTGCTTTTGTTAAAATAAAAATGAATAAATTGTGATGATGCATTTTCCAGAGGGTGACTCTAAGAATTACCTGACCTTCTACAAGCGAGCTGCAGTGTTTCTGGCCATGGGAAAGTCCAAATCTGCCCTGCCAGATCTGACCAAGGCTATCCAACTCAAGCCCGATTTCTTGGCTGTAGGTCACTCGCTAGCCTTTCTTAATGTCTTCTATCATATTCCATTTCTTCTGCCCTCTTCAGAGTCTTCGTCATCCTATCTTTTCATCTGTTTGTATTTTTCAGGCCCGCTTGCAGAGAGGGAACATCCTGTTGAAGCAGGGCAGCACGCAGGAGGCACGGGAGGACTTTGAGGCAGTGGTAGGTTTTATAACGTGCTGCTTTTGCAGTCCTAAATCACTCTCCCACGTATGTTTGCCACAATAATATGTACCTGCTGTTCCAGCTGCAGCGGTCCTCAGACAACGAGGAAGCTCAGAACCAGCTGATGAAGGCGAACGAGCTGGAGGAGCTGCAGGAGGAGGCCCAGGCCGCGTACCACCAAGGGGACTACAGCACAACGATCACTGTGCTGGAGAGAGTTATAGAGGTAGGGGTCTTGTTGGTTAATTTTATTTTTCATTTACAATCTTACCAATACCAGCTGCTTCAAAGTGTGATTTCAAATCTGATTTTAATGCCTCAGCATTTTAGTTATTAAAGGAATCACTATGATCTTTGAGCTGATTGCTCATTTATAAAAAGTTTCCGTCTTCCTCTAGATCTCTCCTTGGGATCCGGAGTCTCGGGAGCTCCGCGCAGAGTGCTACATCCGGATGGGAGATCCACAGAAAGCCATCCAGGATCTCACGCCAACGACGCGGCTTCGCAACGACAACCGCGCCGCCTTTCTGAAGCTCGGCAAGCTGCACTACAGCCTCGGCGACCACCACGAGTCACTCAAGTGAGCGTCGTTCCTGGAATAAACAAATAGGTCTGGCTTGCTCAGCCACGCAAATGAAGTCTCACTTTTTCCATCTATTCACACGCAGCAACGTCAGAGAGTGTCTGAAACTCGACCAGGACGACAAGGAGTGCTTCAGCCACTACAAGCAGGTGAAGAAGCTCAGCAAGCAGCTGGACTCGGCCGAAGAGCTGATTGAGGAGGGCAGGTGGGTATTTCTGTTGGGCTGAGGCACTTCGCTTCCACCTGCATGCAAATGAGAGTTTCAGAGGGCAGCTATAGTCTCAGCCTCTGAAAGTGTAACCTATACAAATGAGGGCAGAATTATTAGCACAGCTATGAAAATTTTCCCTTTGCTTTTAACAGAGCAAGGGATTTTCAACACAGCATTTTCTTTAGAAAGCATAAATTATAAATATTTTCACACAGTAACAGAATAATTTCATAAAAGAAGAAAAAATACCAGAGTCAGTGTTATTAGCCCCCTAAAAAAACCACAAACCACTGCTGTGCAATGATTTGCTGTAACTTGTAATGCTCAGCTTGTAAGTTAAAGTTAAAACTGAGGGTTATCGTCCAACTTGCACACAGCAAAAAACTTCAGCAAGAGTTTGAGCTGTCAATGAGAAGACAGCTGGTCAAAGACAAAAGAAGACAGTTTAGACTTGAGAAAAAGAATGGCCGATGCTCACGTTGCAGGAGGCGATATGCAAACATATCACAGCGTTTTCCAAGTGTTAAAAACTGGAGCGAGAAGCATCATTGCAAAATTCAAAGAGAGCCACACAGTGCAGAACAAGCCTGGAAGAGAAAGGAAACTAAGAAGACCCCAGAACAACATGACAACGACCTAAAACTCAGGGTTAAGAACAAGCTCCAGAAGACTAGAGTGAATGTCCCTGACTGGCCTGGGCAAAAGCCCTGACTTAAAAAATCTGGAGGCGCTGGAGATTCATCAAAGAAAAGTGAGTTGTGATTCCTCAGGACACGCGTGAGAGCCTTATTGAGAACTAGAAGAAACAGTTGCAGGCTGTTAACCAGCAAAGAGAACACAAAACCGAGTATTAGCAGCAGGGGGGCTAATAATGTCGATGCAGGTAGTTTTTATGACATATTTGTGTTTCTGTGCCCAAAGTAAAATAATGTAAGCATCCAAAATAAAACAAGCATGTTTGGAAATGCTGTGTTTGAAAGTCCTGGCTCTCTTTAACGGCACTTATTTTATTTTCATAGGTGGGATAATAACTAACTCGTCTGTACATTTGCAGCTTGTAAACTGTGAACTGCTTCAGTGCCACAGCATGTTAAGTGCTTTGACCTTTAACTGTGTTTCTCTCTCCCCATTAGGCATCAAGAAGCCATAGAAAAGTATGAATCAGTAATGCAGACGGAGCCTAATGTCCCGTACTACACCAACCTGGCCAAAGAGAGGATCTGCTTCTGTCTTGTGAAGGTGGGAGAGTGACGGCAGCTTTTCTCACGAAGCGATGCTCATTTTTCTCCTCTCACATCCCCCAGAAGATGTGGAACCTCTAAATAAATCATCATTTCCTTGCAAACGCACTGTCCTAGTTCTCAATAGAGTTCAGTCTTAGTTTGTAATCATTCACCTTTTGCTTCATATCATTTCCAGATTAAATCAGCGACCGAGGCGATAGACGTGTGTTCGGAGGCCCACCAGAGAGACCCCCGCAACGCCAACGTCCTCAGAGACAGAGCAGAGGCCTATATCCTCAACCAGGACTACGAGAAAGGTGACACAGTCTTCTCAATGAATGCAACTCAACTCATCCCATGCTTATGTCCTGTTATGATGTCATGAGCCTATCGTAACCATAGACACAGCTTCCATCTCAGAACTGCACACGCAGTATCAGAAGATTTTTATTGATAATTGATGATTAAAGTAAAACAATATTACATAATTAGCCTCAGATATGTGGTACAAATAATATATAGGAGTAATCTGTAAATCCCTTGTGTGTCATGCAGCTGTGGAGGACTACCAGGAGGCGAGAGAGTTCGACGGCGACAGCAACGATATCAAAGAGGGGCTGGACCGAGCCCAGAGGCTGCTCAAGCAGTCTCGTAAGAGGGACTACTATAAAATCCTCGGTGTCAGCAGGTAACCAGTCCAGCCATAAACACTACACGTTTACTTTATTTTTCTGATGCCAAAGTCAACGCCCGTCAATATTATAAGAGGGCCCGCTAACGCTCAGAAACTTCCTCAGGAGTGCCAACAAGCAGGAGATCACCAAGGCGTACAGGAAGCTGGCACAGCAGTGGCACCCCGACAACTTCCAGTCTGAGGCCGAGAAGAAAGAAGCAGAAAAGAAGTTTATCGACATCGCATCGGCCAAAGAGGTCCTTACTGATCCAGGTCAGCAGCCAGCCTTGTTATTTAGTCTTTACAGCCACATTTCCACACCACCAATATCTGATTTTAAAGAATTTCCAGGATTTTAGACATACTTTACTCATCCCAGAGGGAAAGTCACAAATTCCAACAGTCTCCATAAACATCCATCTATTCATTTTCTTCCACTTATAGACTTGAAAAGTCTCCGAAAACTCCAATAGCAATGCATGGTGAGCAGCATGTATTACAGTCCAGAACACAAGCATTAAAATTAGTTGGGCTCATTTAGAAAGTTTGGCTTTCTCAGAAATGAAGTTAAGCTGAGCTATGAGAACATTCATGTGAAAGAAACGAGCGGCTTCGTTCTTCTTTTCACAAAACAGACCAAAAAATGTTGCTCAGCAGACGTTAAAACTGCAGCTCTGCAGTCAAAGAACAAACATTTACTGACTGTCAGGTTTTGTCTGATGAATAGACTGATGTCATTTTGGTATTGTGACAGTAGGGGGCAGCACAGTGGCACCTAAGTTCAAGTTCACCATCATCACAGGTCCTGTAAAAAATTGAATAGAATTGTAAAAGCAGAAGAAAATGGATGTTTGTCAAACCAAGTCCAAACTAGTTGATGTTGATCGTTTACTAAAATGTTAACGATCCTGTTCTCTATTACTTTTTTTTTTCCTAGAAATGAGACAGAAGTTTGATGCGGGCGAGGATCCGCTGGACCCAGAAAGCCAGCAAGGAGGCGGCGGAGGTCAGCAGGGCTGGCCTTTTCACTTCAACCCCTTTGAATCTGGCGGCAGCTTCCACTTCAAGTTCCAGTACAACTAGAGAGCAGGACTTGACGAACACACGGGCGGGGAAGGGGGGTAGTGTCGTTTTAGGTGGATTGGATACTTTGGAAAAAACCTTCGGGGGATTTTGGAGGACGAGTCTTCCTCAAAAGCTCTGCGTCAGCCTGGACGCAGGTTTTCGCAAACTTTTTTTTTGTTATTTTGGACTTTTTACCACAAAATCAAAGGACCTACCTGTGGTTACTCATAAATTACGTTGTGCTTGAAGAAAATGAAGTCTACAGACGAGCTCCGTAGGAAATGTGTGACGGCTGGAAGCAGTGTCCGCTCTTATTCTTTCTTTGTGCCATTCTTTGAAGCGCTACTCGGCGCCTCCTTTTTATTTTTAGTGCCGTGACTCTTTGCTTGGAAATCTGTACGTCTGTCCGTTTGCTTGCAGTATTCTTTAAAGGTCTACTGATTTCAGTCTCTATTTTTTACCACGTCGAGACGTCTCTACACTAGAGAAGCAGGATTTTTATATTTATCATTAGACCTGTGGCTGTTGAGCTATATTTATGGTGAAACTCGAGCACCGCTACAGGAAACCTGTAGGTGTAAGAATTTCAATATCCTATGGATCTGAAGTCAGCGTAGGTGCTCTGTGATGTATACGTGTATATTTTTAAATTTAAATCAGCGCCTCCTGATAGCTAATTGGAATAATTCTGTGTGAATTTTGGTTTGGAGATGTTCATTTATATCCAGGGGCAGACATTATGGATGTAAGTGCACAAAATAAGTGGAAAAACAGCCGCAAATGACTGCATTGACATTTAGAGTATTTCTGTTCCTCCCCTCCTCCTTTCAAGGAAACGTTTCGAAAGCTTGCACTTTTACTTTGTTTGAAAAGGCCACTTCACTCCTGAAATGTTACTGTAGGCCTTTGAAAAGCCTTCCACACACTCCCGTGTGTCTTCAGTGGCTATCCGAGAACCTCATTTATAAATAGGTGTTACTGAAGCGTGTCTGAGCTGCTGCTTTATTTTTCCCGAGGTACACCATATCTACTTCACGAGCAGCATGTTTGGATAATATTTATCCAATGGGTCGCACTGACACATACGAACTTCATACAGTTTATAAATGAGGTTCTTGCAGCCACACGGGCCACACAGGTGAACCGAGATGATGTTTTTAAAGACTTTATTTTTTAGCACAAATTAAGTTATTTTGTCTTTAATAACTTGAGGACACACTGACTGTAACCAGCTTCTACTGCTTGATTGTGTGAACAAAATGTGACAGGCTCTCTTTGTATTTAACTCTGAGTGGGACGGTTTTGTTTCTGGGTTTCTTTTGTTGGAGGCTTTTTTTTTCCTGTTGCCAAACTGAGTCAGCTGACAAGCTCAAGTGTATTAAAATATTGAAACAAACGCATTTTTGCTCATTTTGTTTTGCTGTGTTTTAAAGCGAGGCGAGGACGGCAACACAAAGTGTCAAATAGGGCGATTTATTTTAAAACACACTGTAATAAAGACGGGCACTGCAGACACTGAGACACATACAAGTAAGCTCTCGTTTACTCACACCTCATGCACGCCCACACCATTTCTGCACTCGCTGCATTGTGCAGCAGTTGACGCAAACGCACTCTTTCATCAGTCGCCGAGGGACTGACTGAATCCACGACATCGACACAGAAGGTCTGCGTCCAAAGAGTCCGAGAGACTGACGTCGTCCGTTCTCCTGGGATCGACCACGGCCTAGAGTCTGGCTCGGCAGGACTCAGTCACATGAATGCTGTCCAAACAGACGGAGCTCCGTCAGTGGTTAGCTCCGAATCCCTGTGTGTCGTCCAGGCTGTCTGCCTCCACCTCGATGGACACCACGTGGTGGCCGGGAATCATGGCCAGGCCCAGGACTCTGGGTTCGCTCTGGGAGAATGTGTCTGAAAAGAAAACGAGACAACAGGTCAGACTACACTTACTGTGTGATACCTTATTAAGCACACCTGCACGTTAATGTAAATACCAAGTCGGCCAATCACATGGCAGCAAATCAGTGCATTTAGACATGTAGTTATGTAAACATCAGAATGAGGAAGAAAGGTGATTTAAGGGGCTCTACTAGTCTGAATATTTCTGAAATTTTCCCACACGACCATCTGTGTGGTTCATAGAGAAATTTCTGAAAAAGTGAAAATATCCAAGCTGATAGGAAGGCAACAATAACTCATTACAAGCAACGTACGCAGAAGAGCACCTTTGAATGAACAGCACATACAGAAAGAACAGCAGGGCTTTGCCCAATAACAACAAAAGAAACATTAAAGCAGGACGTTGTCTGGTCTGATGAGTCTCAATTTATACTGTGACATTCAGACGTTTGTTTAAAGAGCTACCCCGCAATGTACCACTGGCTACCAACATAGCATAGTCTAAATACCTGCAGCCTAACTGGGGTATTTGACTATGCCCACCCCTTTATAACCCCAGTCTAACCATCATGCCATGAAGCTCAGATTATCTCAAACTGGTTTCTTGAACATGAGAATGAACTCATTGTACTCGAATGGCCTCCACAGTAACCACATCTCCTCCAACAGAGCATGTTGAATGACAAAAGCATCGTGTATGAGTTTCCCACAGCTGCTGGTTCTGATCAGTATTATTTTTAGCTTTATTGATAACCTTTAAGATGGTTTGGCATTGAGTAAAGTCACAGTTTGATAGCACACCTGTGTGTTTAAATCTTTCCTGGAAAGACACTTCAAAGATGCTTTGATAATACAACACCATAAAAAGTGCGAGGTGTGAAAAAGAGCAGAACAGCCTTTTTATACGGAGTCTAAGGCATCAGTGGACGCTGTGCTCAGGTCGCCTCTGCGTACCTGTGGATTTAAGGAATTCCTGAGCTGAGCCGAGGATGACGTTGCAGTCCCGGTCAGTGCAGAGGAAAAGGCCCACCAGAGTCCGTCCGTCTGTCATGCGGATCCTCATGTTCTTGTTCAGGAGCCCCTCCAGCTTCTGCCGTGCCTGAGATGATGAGGACACTTCAGACTGCTCCTGGGTGAGGACAATAAGGGAAAGTGAGCAAAATAAAACCTAAGCTGAGGGCTAAATTATTATTTAACAGACTACTTGGCACATTATTAATCCATTATTATATATTTTTTGAAAGAAGCCCTGTTTAGACACATGTAATGACCGCTGTGAAATTTTAGCTTCATATATCAAACACTTCTTAGTATACATTTTTCTCCATTGACCCACTTTCATAATGTTTTTTGACCCCAAATTTTGAAATCCGACAGTGTTTGAATGTGAATATCTCAAAAACTATTAAAGAAAAATGTGTGAAATTTGCACTGGTGTTTCGTACCATGAAAGGGAATCGGGATCTTTTTTGGGACACATAAACCAAAAAAAGGATTAGCTAGATAAAATGTGAGAAAATAAATTCCATGCACTCCTGTTAAATCTCATATCTCTTAATACATACTGATATCTTTTTTTCCTGGTACAACTTGTCATGTTTGCTAAACACAGAATAAAAGTTGAATGAAAATGACATTTTCTTAATTTCTTTGACCAAGAATTTCATGTTTAAAAGCTTTCTACTTGTTTTATGTTACAGTACTGTGAAATGAATCAATATACCATTTGGAAACTGTCACTACTGCATTTTACAAATTACAGAAAGGAAGGCCTGTGGAAATGTAAGGATTTTATTTTTAATAGTTTTGAGCTATAAAAAGGCCTGAAAGTAGGTGGATGGGACTTAAAACATATATATTGGAAAAAAAATGATATATGAAGCTAACATTTTAAAACAATCACTATATATATCCAAACTCTGGACTATAAAATGTTTAGGTAAATCTGAGACGGTCGAGGAAAAAATAATGATTTGAGACAGAATGACCAAACTTTGCATTTTGGTGAGGAGAACTCAACACATAGTGAATCTCTAGTCTGTCGTTCATATAAACAGTTAAATAAACGCAGGTTACCAGGTCAGATGTACAAGCTAATTTGTTAGCCACCGACTAACGAATTGGCTACAACTGAAGCAATGACAATGTTGAAATACTTTTCAGTTTAACTATTTTTTAATCTCAGTTTTGACATGTTAAACAGCACCAAAAACCCCGAGACAAACTGAAAAATTAAAACGAGAAACACATACGTGAGTCGAAGGGCCGTTTTCCTCAATCATTGTGGCCATAACCTGCACCTCTTCTTCTCCTCCGGCATTTGCTTACGGAGCAATTTCATCGACGGACCAGCGAAACCGGAAACGATCCAGTTTTTTTTTTCTTAAAGGGGAGGTCCGTTAGGATGCTGCTAGAATTTTTTTAAGTTTACATTATTTAAATGATAAATATTAATAATAATAAGTTAACATTTAAGTCTGTAAATTTATTAATTTTAAGAGGAACTACCAGCTGGCACTGATCAAAGACGCCATTAGCCTCGTTTTAGCACTGTTTGCTAAAGCCTTTTAAAAACTCATATACCCATACTTTTCAAAAACGAAAACTATTACGTGTTCAGAGTTTTATTGTCGGGTAAGTCTGGAGAATTTGGAGTGTGGCATTTTAAAGCTCGCCTGTATGTTCCCACCGTCGCCACAGGTGGCCGCTACAGGATCATTTTCCCTTCATTTCCTGACACATCGCTTTTTAAAACACTGATAAAATCACTGAGATTTCTATCTGATTTGTACGCGTTGCTTAACCCACGAGCTTCACTGAAAAGATGACTTGTATAACTTACCAAGTGTTACTTAAAAATCCTTTCTAAAGTACCACATTTAAAACCTGGGGGGAAACTGCTAAAGTCATTACAGTGGTTATGATTGTCGCAAAAATATCATTTTCACTGCACTATTATGGCAACACAATAACAACAAAGTCGCAATATCTGCAGAACAAATAAAAGCAGTCAAGTTAATTTGACTCAAAATAAAAGTAAAGAGAGAGGCTGTCAGCATAACTGCAAATGAAATGAACTGTAACACACACTGTAGAGGAACCAATAAGCAAAAGATCCACGGTGCCAAACATCTAACAGAACCATGAAACCCAATTACTTACAGGAAAAAGAGAACAGAGAAGCTGCGTGAGAGAAGAAGAAACACTATGATAGTAAACCTCTTTTTCTCAAGTGCCAAAAATCTAAATCTAAATGACCGCATAGATTAAATGTTACACACTGGATAAGACAGATGATGTAAAACTGGAATGTTGGCATGTGAATATAAATATCTGGTTTGCACTTTTCTCTCAAAGTAGAGTTTGAAGGAGGGGCTAATAGTTTCTTTTCTATTTAGTTCCTACGTTTTCCTGCGTTTTTTTTTTAATTATTATCGCCGTGAAATATTTTAAAAGACTTTAAAAAGAATTTAGAGTCAAGATTTATGTGAGTCATTCCCGAGAAAGGAAAGATCAAGTTAAGATACAATATCATAAGATCAGACAAACACTGTTCAGCAAACGACCCGGAACAGATGTAACTACTGATGTTTAAAAAAGCATGATTTTGTAGAAGATATACTCTTGTGCAGCAGCATTTCATCATATATTCACTGTATATCGACGCATCTCTATGTGAATGAAATGAATGAAAGTGAAAATAGAGCCTCAGCTAGGTGGTGTGCATAGTTTTTTTTTTAATCTGAACTAAAGTCATAATCCACAGATCTTCTTGTAGTGGCAGTGAGTGCTGGCCTTGCTGCTGACTGTGCTGATGGTATCTTGAATCCTTAGAAGAGGGATGACTGGCATCATAGTCGTAACTAAAGGTTTGTATCCTCTTTATCCTTCAAAACTCCACGCATAGCATGCAAAAGAAGGCTATTTTGTGTTTTTGACCCATCTGCAGAGAAGTGTAGGAGCACCCACATTAAAAAGCTTTTAATATGTGAGGTTAAAGTCATTATCAATGGCATCCCTAACCCTAGTGCTGTGTTTTGGAGAGAACCACATCCTATCCACACACCCATCCATCTAGCTCCTTCTGCTTATCAGATTCAGCGTTGTAGTTGGAGCCCGTCCCAGCTTCTTGGGACACTTAAAATGGCACATTTTAATAGTTTAGGTTAGAATGATAATCACAGATGATGACCTATGCCTCATGAGTTAAAAGTAAACCTGTGAGGATTTACTTTCTTTTACTGTCCAAAGAAGCCTTAACCCTAAACCTCGATGTGTCACACTTTATCTGGTGGATGTGGATGTTGCTGATTATGTCCTTTACAGTCTTGATGTAGTTAGATAGTTCAGGAGTTTTTCATCACCCTCTCCCTCTTATGTCTCTGATAAAACTTTCCCATAAATCATCATCTCTCAATGTAGACGGCCACAACTGGAGCCCATTAACTGGCACAATTAAACCCCAAAAAGCACTGTGTCCCACCTTTACTTTTTATCACTTTATTACCGGTACAAGTGTTTCACTGGTCAGGGAATACGCTGAGCCAAAACTCAACTGATCAGCACTTCTTCTGCTGCTAATTCAATCCCACACCAGCGCCTGCTGGATTGGCCCCCGCTGCACGCCTCTTATTTAAGCATTATCTGCTCCCCGGGTCGCCTCAGTTCAGACAGCTCAGCTCTGAATGGAGCTCAGGAGCCGGTGTCTTCCTCTGTGTGTCACACTGCATAAAATCTGGGTTAGCTGGAGCGCAGCACCCAGGGGAGGCTTTTCTCTCTCATCCTCGACATGTCTCCCTGCCAAACGGACACGGGGAGTGTTGGTAGCGGCGGGCGGGTGGGCGGGGAGGGGGAAGGCGGGTAGTCACAGCAGAGTAGCGCAGTATGTCAGGGCCTACGGCACATGAGAGCCCTGGCTGCTTTCACCCTTTTTTTTCTTTTGCAATAGCATAGTGAGAAACATGCACGGTTATGAGTACAGATACTTCACTCACACACATAGGTAGTGTGGGTTAGGGTATGTAAGCTACACACACACACAGCTTCCACATCACCAGCCTCTCAATCTGGCAACCGCAGACACCTCAGTGGCCAGAGGCTTAGTGGGTGGGTGGATGGGGGGACTCCAGTCACACACACACACACTGTGATACACTTTCCCTGCACTGACACACACAGACATGTCTCCTCTGCCCATGTTGTCTTGCGTTGCGCCGTCTCTCTCTTGGCAGATGTGGCCTTTGGATCAGACACTAATTAAATTCCTCTCCTCTCATTTGTGGGCGCGGGACGAGCTGAGCCGAAGCAGCTCGAGCACCTGTTGCAGCAGCAGCAGAGAGAGGAGGAGGAGGAGGAGCGTGCTCAGCAGGCGAGGCGTAACTGAAATGCTTGTTTACACGATACCCAGTTATTGGTGTGGGAGCCACAGCTGACAGAGTGACAGATAGCATAGACGGAGCGCTGAACTTGGAGACGCGGAGGCTTTATGAGATGTCACAACGGCTAGGCTGCCTGAGTTGTCGGCCGTGTGGTCGGGATGTCTTTCAGCTTCGGACACTTTTATAATTCCACATTTCCCCCCTCCTGCGTTCACTTACAGATCTGTTGGGACAACAGGAGGGTTAGAGAAGGTTGTATCGTGGTGAGGTTCAGGGAGATTTAGGCGTGCTTGCACTGCAACATTTCAGTTATCTTCATATAAAACTTCCTTAGGTTGTTTAACAGTGGATGACATATCTGTGTGTGTGTGTCAATGTGTGTACATGTGGCTTATGGTGTAAACCACAATGTGTGGTCAGTAAGACTGGAAAGGTGGTTCACTGAGGTAACAGTGAGCCTGGATTCACAATGCTTGCATTTCTTTATTTGCATGTGCTCAGCATGCAAACTGAATGGAGTGTAAAAGGCCTTTTGACTTTGGTGTGGCCTGACCCCCCAAGGCCTCCTCAGGTAGCTCAAACCTCAGGCAATACTGGGCGGGTGGCCCTTTAACTGTGGGCTGGTTGAGCAGGTGACCCGTATGCCAAAGGCTGCTGCAGCTGCACAGTCTGAGTCTGCCCCCTGGCCATTTCCTCCACTCTTGCCCTGCCTTGTCTCTGCACTATCCTTTCAAAATAAAGGCTGAAAATACAAAAAGCAAATGTTACTACATATAAAACCCTTCCACGGTGCGTCTTTGGTCCTGTCTTCCTCCCCTCACCCCCAAGTGGTCGCAGCAGATGGCTGCCCCTCCCTGAGCCCGGTTATGGTAGAGGTTTCTTCCTGTTAAAAGGGAGTTTTTCCTTCCCACTCTCACCAAGTGCTTACTCATGGGGGTAGTGTGATTGTTGAGGTTTTTTCTGTATTATTGTAGGGCCTTTACCTCATATAAAGATAAAGACCCTTTACCTTTATATGAGTCTACTGTTGTTGTGATTTAGCACTTTATAAATAAAATTTCACACTCTTCCCTCTAACTCTGAACAAATGTTCACACACTCTAGGGCTGACTACAGTTTGCTGAAGCGAATTAAACAGTAAAGACATGAGCAGCTTATTGGAACACAGGTGCTGAGATATTAAAGGGACCAAGGGTCTACTGCTACTAGATATCGGCTCACTGGGAAACAAGAGATTGCAAGAAATGTGTAATTTGTTCATTATTTATTCAATATCTCTTTTAAATGAAATAGGAATCATGTATTTTAAAACATAATGCGCCTTTTAAAAAGATATTATGTAAATTCTTTTTTAAAACCATATATTTGAATCTTTAGTGAAGTCACAGTTTCCTGCCTGACCCTGATTTTCTATGTGAGGCTTGAATGCGGGAAAAAAAAAAAAAAAAAAGCAAATCAAAATTCCTTTTGTCAAAACAAAAGTGCCCCGAGGGCTGGCCGGGGTCTAGGCATTCCCATGGCCTTACTGCCATCCAGTTGTCACAGCTCGGCGGTAACGAGAGCGCGACTTTACAGCGAGAGCTCGGAAAATCTCTCGTGGCCGTTTTAAACGCCGGTGCGAGAGACGGCGTGCGCACTTGGAGCCGTTTCTCGCGGTGCTTTCTAGAGGTGGAAACGCGGTTTTGCGTACCCCGACCTGTTTCCATCCCCACCACAAGTAGTTAATTTTTTAAGCAATACAATCTGATGTAAGTCTGGGCATGGCTGCGGCAGATTTTCCCAACCCCCCTCTCTCACTCACTCTCTCTCTCTCTCAATCCCTCCCCAGCACTCATACACACGCACACGCTCACACACACACACGTATATATACAAGCGCGTGCCCAACCCTACTGCTGCTGCTCCAAAATAATTTCTTTTTTTTTTTTTTGAAGCACAACGGTGGGGGCTCCGGAGAATATAAGGTGGCCATATTTGATAGATTTGTGTCGGGGTCTGCAATGCAGAAAGCGAGAGTTGTTGCGTGTGATCTGGCAAGTGACAGTGACACCAGGCAAGTCTGTCGGATTCGTGACTGATCCGGACTTGAGGGGCTGGGGAGGGTGAGGGGGATAGAGAAAGAGAGAGCGAGAGAGAGGGGAAAAAAGAGAGGAGGGGAGGTGGGGGGTCAGAGAGAGAAAAGAAACAAACAAGTAACAATGTAACTTACATGCAGTCACACACCCCTTTTTTTTTTTTTGCTCCTTGTAACAATGTGTACGTTTTTGAGGAGGGAGGGGGCGCGCGGAGGGAGAAAGAGAGAAGGAGAGAGAGAGAGAAAGGAGGAGGGGGTGCGTTCTGAAATAATATAGTCAGCCATTTTTTATGTAAGGGGATTTTTTTTTCTTATTGGGGGGGTTGTTAAAAAATAAATATAAGAGGGCGGCCATCTTTGTTGCTCTGCCTTGGTGTAAAATATTCCAAAACGCCCCCCACTTTTTCCTGAGCCGATTTGAATATTAAATAAATATCATATAATCGGACAAGAACGCGCTTTTTCTCCCCCTTTCTTCTTCTTCTCCTTCTTCTTTCTCCCTCCTTCTTTTTTTTTTTTTTTTTTAAATACAAGGACGGATCCAATGACAGGGATATAATGTCCTCTCCTCTCCGGTCCTGTGAGGAAGACGAGGGCATGGTGGTTAATTCCGAGGGAGGAGATTTTGATGAAGAAGACGACGACGGGGACCTGGACGAGAACGCAAGCGACATAAACTCGCCGGCGGCGCCTCGGGAAACTGCAACACCAGCCGCGCCAGGTACAGTAAAAAACGGGAAACTGGCGGACAGGTCGGGAGCGCGCACACGAAATAAGAAATACACACACTCACGCGCGCTTTTTGCTGCTTTTCTTAGAGGCACAAATATAAGATAGAAAAGCGCGTGATGGAAGTGTCCGAAACCCGCAGATCTTCTTTCTTTTAATCCCCCCCCCCCCTCCTCCAACACATCCCATCCAGGTCCACATCGGTACAGTAGAAAGCAGCGAGATCTCGAGTGCGCGCAGACAACAACAACAACAAAAAAGAAAGAAAGAAAGCCTCCTTTAACACTTTTTCCTTCCTCTTAAAAAAAGACAGCCGCACTCAGGCTGCTGTCCTGTTATGGCAGCTATACGTTGCTGTAGGTGCCATATTTGCAGCTGCGAGAGCGCGCTGTGCAAACACAAGTCCAGTTTGCAACAAAAACGCCACAAACTCACACACACAACCTACTGATGTGTTTCTGCTGTGTTTTGCACTTTGTCCTCACTCCACTTCCTCTTTGCGTCTAGCATCCCCAGCAAAAGTTTAAACTGAACTTGGCACCGCTGTTGTGGCTTTGCCTCCCCCCCTCACTTCGTCGCGATCTCACTTCACAGTCGTGAAAAGTTGTTGAAAAGAAAAAAAAATAGTCCCTTGCTTTTTTTTATTGGTGGGGTTCTTGGACGTGCAGGACTTGCAAATTGTTTTTAAAAAGCAGAGGTCTGCGGGGGTAATGAGGTCGCCCTGAAGGACTGGCACACACGCTAGCATGGACTCTCCTCTTGGCCGGAGGCTATGTATAAATCTGATAGCAGTCTGGGGAGACGATGCAGTCACAGAGCCGGGCGAGTGTGTGAAATCGCGACGAGAGGCACAAACTGCCTGGTTGTCTCTGTGATAGGTCAGGACAGGACAGCACTGCCCGCATGCTGCTCGTTTTCTTGTAAAAGGTACCCATACTGCGTTCAGCTCCGGAGGACCTGCTCGGTCGTTACCCGTATTAAACGTCTATTATCGGGCATGTTTGGCGCCTCGGAGCTGGGTGTTAGTGTGTCTGTGTCCCATTCTGATTCTTAACCGCCCCCCTTTCGCAGCAGCAGCAACATACAAATATCGATCGCGTCAGGCGATGATTGACTAAATGACATTCTGGAAGTTTCTGTGGCAGTGAACTTGCACGGGGGGGCAGTGAAAGTGAAGGGTGCAGAGAGTGGAGGCTGGTTAACCACACAGCAACAGTGGAGATCAGATGCACGGCTGAAAGCTGCCGTCGTGGGCTGTACTGTGAGCTCTGGTTTGGATGTGACTGAAGCACAGAGTTAAAAGTCAGCTCGGAGCTCCGAGTGTCAGGACGGCAGCCTGCACAAATCATCCCACTGCGCTCTTTTTTGTACTTAATTAGCTCGAGGGCTCCGTGGACCTGCTGTCACGCAGTGCGAGACAGATAAATTAGTGTCGAGGCCTCCCGGCGGGAGGACCTTAGCCCCATCGCGACCTTGTTTCCAGCAGCGGTCACAGCGGTGGTCAGGGGGCCTGAGCGGGAGAGAAGTCGTTCCAGTTCACCGCTCCGGCGGCCTCTGAATCACCGAGCCCCGCGTGCGTGCCGCTGCCGCCCCCGGCGTGCGTTCGGCGGCTGAACGCTGCACGCAGACGCGGGAAGTGGGGTTGGCTGGTGGACGGGGTGGGAGTGAGGAGGAGGTGAGGGGATGGCTGTTGCTGCTGCTGTTGCTGGTGGTGGTGGGGGGAGCGCGCACCAACAAAGGCAGGCAGACAATAAAAACCGACAAATCGCAGCCTGTGAAACGGGACGAGCGGCTGGCGGAGACCGCAGCCCATATCTTGGTTATGCTTCAACGCTTTGCTGCTTTCTCCGCGAAGCCCGGGCTGCTATCTGCCCTCGTCTTCCTGTGTTTCTCTTGTCATTTGCAAGCCAGGTCGGCCTGCAGGTTAAATTCCTTTCTCCCCCCGTGGCTGCGATGATTCCCACGTAAAATCGGGAATAACTGGCCTGACATTTTCAGGTCTTATGCCACATAATGTCAGCTGGTTTCAGTTGCTGCACAGTGGCTCAGTCCCCTCTGAGCTGTCTGAGGTTTTCAGACTATTTCTTCCCTGAAATAAAAGTTTTATAAATTTAAATCCTCCCTCAACTCATCAGGATGTATCCATTGATTATCAGCAACAACCCCACCACCACCACTTCCTCCCCCAGGGCTCTGTTTTTCTTTTTTTTCTTCTTTTTAACAAAGGTAATGATCACCCTTTGCATTGCCATAAACCAATTACATCCCCAGGCTGCAGCAACCGGCTGTCAAATCTACTTAGAGCGCTCTGACAAACTATCTAATTTAGCATGTGTCACAATTCAGACAAGGTCAGAGGTCAGCGATGCCACTGTGTGGCTATCGTGCAGCCTTTGTCATGTGTAATTATGGTCAGCTGGGATTAGCGGGCTTGTCGGGGAGCGTTTTGAGAAGATTAATGTTCAGCTGATTCTGATAGCTGTCTTTTCTTCCACGCTTTCTTAACCCTCTCTCTCTCTCTCTTCCTCCTCAGAGGAAGAGGCAGAGCTATCAGACAGAGAGGTCCCGTTGAGGAAGAAAGGCCGGCCGAAGAAGAAGAAGGACACAAAAAAGAAAGACAAGGAAGGGAAACCTGTCAAAGCAAAAAAACGCAAGAAGATCGTGAGTTTCCTCGGCCTGTGGATTTTGGAAGTTTGACGTCCACATTACAGCGTCTTAACTGCTCTTCTTCCTTTTTTGTTTTTCATCTCTCGCTGCATGCACAGGACAGTGATGTAGAGAGAGACTCGGACAGAGAAAGAGACTACGGCGAGAACTCGGACAGCATTGCCAGCGACTATGGATCTGGTGAGAAAAAGAAAAAGAAGAAACATAAAGAAAGGAAAGAGAAGAAAACCAAGAAAAAGAAAAAAGACGATGGGGATCGAGACAGCAGTCAGGAGGAAACAACGAAGGTAAAGACGTTTTCGCTTGACTCCCAAAAACCCCAACAGTGATCAACGGTGACGAGTCCACCCTTGTTCACGGTCTGATGCTCTGCTTTCTTCTCAGCAACCGTTAGAACAGAAGACCTCGGCGCAGCTGGCGAGGGAGTGGGGCCTGGAGGATGTCGATCACATCTTCACAGAGGAGGACTACAGGGAGCTCACCAACTACAAAGCCTTCAGCCAGTTCATGAGGTACGGCCTGCTCTCTGTTCTCACGTGGGTGGGTGACATCAAGACAGCTAAACCTTCCCCAATAGGCTCCACAGATTAGGTTTACTGGATGGTTAAATTGGTTCAGACAACTCACTTCTGATGAGCTGTCGTCAGGTGGAAAAAAGGTGCTCGACATTCGAACTTCTCTCGCTTTTCAGGGTAAAAGACGAGTAAGAGTGCTGACGTCCTGTGGGAACGTTTGTCTGGAAATGTCGTGTCATTACGCCTGTATTCAAAAGACATTAGCTCCGCACACTCGCTGTGACTTTGCACTGCAGGGGTGCAGTTTGGAAATCTTTTGATTCTAACTTCTGTTTGAGTTGCAGAGTGGAGTCAGATTCCCGTTAGCTGATCTGATGGGAGTGGAAGTGCTGCTGCTAACTATGTGGATGTTGACAATGTGCTTATGGCTTGTTGTCAAAGGAGCTTGCAAAGAAAAGCGTCTGGACTTCTTTAAGTTGCTTGAAGACGTTTCACCTCTTATCCGAGAAGCATCTTCAAGCAACTTAAAGAAGTCCAGACGCTTTTCTTTGCAAGCTCCTTTGACTACGATGACCTGGATGACTGAGAACCTTCACAGACTTATGGCTTGTTGTTTTTATTCTTTACTCCCCCACAGTGTCTACATCTGCTGGTAAGCTTACTGTAACTGCTCAGCTCATGTGACGAGGCTGGTTAGGAGAGTGAGGAGTCCTCGGCTTGGCTGGCTAACTTTTACAGAGTTCAGGTGCTTGAGGGTCTTGATCCCGAGCAGCTGTGGTGATACGGGTGCCCACCTGGTCTGTTGTGGTGATGACAGAGCTGAGCCTCTAGGCAAAGTTCCTACCTGGCGTCTAGCTGACAGACAGAAAGGAGCTGTCTGTGAAATATTTCTAAACTCGAGGAGAAGCTTGTTCATCTTGGAGATGCTCTGAGTTAAGGTGCCTCATGGCTTTCGTGGTGAGGTGTATTTTGGGCTTGGTGACCTCAGGCCTGATCCAAGATGTCTTGAAGACATTGTATGTTATGACTGAATTGCTTCATTATGGTCCCTAATCTGTAGGCGGTGGCTAGAGACAGAGAGAGGGGAGATCTAGTCAACTCTGTTTGACTTTTGCCCCCTGGGACAAGGACCCAAATAAGCAGTAGAACAGATGGTTAGATACAATAGAAACATCAATAAACGTCCATATATGGTTGATTCTACAACACATGGAAATGAAACTGTTTCATTGACAGGACTTGAACCTATTAATACCAAACGAACCTTAATAATAATAATAATGTCAAAACGATTTGATGCTTTTTGGTGACACTGCTTCCTCCTTAATGAAGAAGAGCTCCTGTTAAGTGTCTGTTAGCACAGACGCCAGTAGCCTGGGTTGACTACTATTACTTGTTTCTGTCCCCCTGTGGCAGCCGTGTCTTTATCATCCCAGCTTTGTATAAATGAGACAGCAGCCCCCGTGTTACATGTAACACTGTGTCAGCAGCAGCCTGAGCCTCGGTCTCTGGGGCTGACTCATACCTGCTTTGACTCTCATAAGTAATGTGTAATGCCCAGCGCCTGTTCAGCCAACTTGTCTGCAGCTGGTAGGAAAGCTAATTGACAAATGAACCTGGTGATTGGCTCTCTTGATGGAGGTGAAAGTTTATTCATTTTGGTTATGTGGTTTCACTCTCACAACGCTCTCTCTTAGGCCGATGATCGCCAAGAAGAACCCTAAGATCCCCATGTCAAAGATGATGACCATCCTGGGGGTCAAGTGGAGGGAGTTTAGCTCTAACAACCCCTTCAAGGGCAACGCTGCAGCTGTGGCGGCGGCGGCTGCGGCCGCTGCCATCGCTGTTGCCGAGCAGGTCTCTGCAGCGACCGCCTCACCTGAACCGCCACCTCAGCCTCCACCTGTTAGAAAAGCCAAGACAAAAGAGGGCAAAGGTCTGTCGTCTTCCCATTCCTGTACTAGGACCAGGGCAACGAGATGTTTTAGAGGCACACGATGAACACAGCAGATGTTGACCGATGTTAGGTTTACAGAACTGCGCAAAAATGTTGAACCACCCCTCATTTCTTTAGATTTTGTTTCCAAGGAGCCAGACTTTTATGTAAATGTACTTTCTGAAAGTATTTCAAAATCTTTCTTTGGAAACTAATTTTTACTTCAATCCTAGTTCCTGATCACTTTCAGAGAAATGGTTTTATTTGTTTGTTTAAACTACTTAACACTGAGTTGTTGATCATCATGCTTAAAAAAGGCACCTAACACCTAACCAGTGTCAGCTGTCTGCACAAGAAGCCATTTTTAAGGAAGGGAAGCAGGGACAAAAGACTGGGGTATGTCAAATTACACAAGAACTGGACTGTGAAACAGGTCTAATGGAGTGATGAATCCAAATTTGAAAATATTGAGTCAAATCATCGTTGATATACAGAGAGGAGGTCAGGAGAGAGGTATACCAGTGAGTGTCTACAGCCATCTTTATAAACAGGGTGGAGGCACTGTCATGGTTTAAAGCTGCATTTCACCCAGTGGTGTCAGAGATCTTGTCAAAATGAGTGGAATTATGAACGTAGATGATCCATTAGATCATGCAATACCTGCAAAGCATCTGATTGGCAGCAGCTTCATTTTTCAGCATGACAATGATCCAAAAAACGCTGCCAATGCTGTAAAAACATACCTGGATAGAAAAAGACACAGTGGAACTCTATCAGTGATGGATTGGCCTCCTCTGAGCTCAGACCTCAACATTATTGAAGCAGTGTGGGATCATTTTGACAGAGAACAGAACAAAAGGCAGAAACATCCAAAGAAGAGCTTTGAAAGTCCTTCAAGAAGCCTGGAGAGCTATTCCTGAAGACTACTTAAAGAAATTACAGGAAAGCTGACTAAGAGAGTTTAAGAATAAAGGTGGTCAAACCAAATATTGACTTTCAAACTGAATAGAAATATATTTCCATGTATGTTTGCGCGTTTCAACTAACTGCTGCACCTGTTTCCCCTTTTCCTGGCAAAATCTAAGGGTATGAGGGGTGGCTCGAGACTTTTGCACATGTGCTGTACATGCTAATGGAGAGCAGTAAACTAATGCTAACCTCTCATTTACCTCTATCCCTTTTCTGATACAGCTCACTGATACAGCTTCTTTGTTATGCTGTCTGTCCAGGTCCGGGTTACAAGAAGCGCAGTAAAAGTCCTCGAGTTCCAGACAAGAAAAAGGCTTCAGCCGTAGCCAAAGCTAAAAAGATGGCACCCATCCGTATTAAATTATCACCTATCAGTGCCAAGAGGAAGAAGAGCTGCTCGGTGAGTGTGAAGTTTAGAGTATTCGTGAAACACTGAATCGGTGGAAGTTAAAAACAGCGTCGCTCCCTGTTGTTTTCCTCTGTTTCTTGTTACCTGTCTCTCCTCCCTTCACTCACTGCCCCCGTGCTTTCTCGTGCTCTGCTAGAGCGAGGATATGGATGAGGACGAGTCTGAGCAGGAGGACTCCAGCGTTCACAGCTCCTCGGTTCGCTCTGACAGCTCTGGCCGAGTGAAGAAGAACAAGCGCGGACGGCCTGCCAAGAAGAAGAAGAAAAGTAAGCGCAGCCTGCTTGTTATACGTACAGCACATAATTATAAATGATGTACAGCCTCCCTGTCCACATCCATCTTACAGCTCCACTGTTAAGTTTACTTTGGCTTATTGGAATCCAAAGGAATAATGCAGCTCAACTCTTCTGGTTCAGACAATAATCTTCTCTCTTTGCTGATAAAAGTGTATTTAAAAGGATGAACCTGAGCTGGGAAACAGTATTAACAGCAGTGGAGCGATGACTGAACTGTGTGAGGGATGAGATAGGCAGAGGATGAAGGTGCTTCCAGCTGCAGATGAATACAGTTACAGTCTGTATACTCTTGGAGTATATTTTTAGCAGCTATTTAACAAAACATTCATATTACTGGAGCTTGGTTAAAATGGAGACAGCGTGCAGATTGAACAAAAATACTGCACAAAGTGAATAATTCGACTTTTTATAGTCTCCTATTTATAACACAAAACTGGAGATGCATAAACATAAAACATAAAAAAAAATCAAAAATCAAATGTTGATTTTCAGTAGTCTGGAGTGCATGGACATCCCCATGCAGCTGTCTTTAGTTACTTGTTAATGTGTCTCTCTGTCTTCAGTTGCGTGTTCAGGATGAGAAATGCGTGCTCGATCGGGTTGCGATCAGGTGATTGGCTCTGCCATTCCAGATGACTCCACTTGTTAACCTTCAATAAGCTCTGTTCACTTCAGAATTAATGTGTCTGCTTCTGTTTTCTGTCCCATCATCAATAAACAATAGTGCCCAGTGTCACTGGAAGCTGCGGGTAACCATTCGTCACACTGCCTTTACCGCGTTTCACAGATTATGTTGATTATGAGCAGAAGGAGCAGCCTTCACAATTCTTTCTTCTGTTATTCTGGGGCAGATTAGTGTGTCCAAAAATGCTGTTCCTGAGCTGCTCGAAAGGGGTTTTTAGACATAATTTGGTCCTTTGCATATTCTGGGATAGCTTATGTTTTATTGTTTGTTTGTTTTTCATTAAATCTGTTCTCAAGTTAAGATATGCTTACTTCCTGATATGTTTTCTCAGTTGGATGTTGTGAACAGACATTTCTTTACCATAGAAAGGATCCTATGATCATCCACAACTGTTGTCTTTCCTGGACGTCCAGGTCTCCTTATGTTGCTTAGGCAACCATCTATTGTATTTATCAGTCCCTCATATGTTAGTTTACAGTATTATTACCTCCCATTTAGTAGTTTCTTAAATTGCCAAAATTGATATAAGTTTGACTCTAATCTTGAAGTTGAACTTGTTTCACTTGCGCTGATCACATGCTGTGAGTTCACATCAACAGCTTACAAATGCAACTATTGGAATAAAGAAAGACCTTTTACATTTTGAATTAGTGAAGAAATAACGTAAAAATATAACACATGCCTTTTTCATAGACAGGTGTGTTTTGTGTGTGTGAATTACACTGAGGCCATGGAAAGAAGGCACTGTGTACAAAAATGACTTCAGTTTCTCAGTGATGAATGCACTATTTTGTTCAACTCCTCAAATGCAAACTGAGACTCTGCACTTAATCCAAACTCATTACACGTGCATCCATAGGCTAAATCTGACTATTGTCACGTCTGGTAGCGTGATTTCATTTTGCCAAGAAGGCCAAAACTTGATCATTTGCAAACCTTCTGCATTACAAGCGTGCAGATATGCTGCAAATCCGAGCAGCTTCAAGTGTTTCACTTGCGTTTTTCAGTTTTTCTTTTAGTTCTGAAAAAGTTCAAACATGCAGCACGTACCTAAAACTTCACCCCGTGTTCCTGAAAACATCTCTCACATTTGACTGCACTTGTTTTAAGTTACACATGAAACTGCATGGTTATAGTTGGAAGTGAAAAATGAGCAGTTCAGTTATTTGGGGTGAAAAACACAGAAATGGTTTGTGACCTTTTGTCAGTGCTTGTCAACTCGCCCTGTGCTTGCTATCTCCCTTCCCAGGTGAAGAGGAAGGGGATGGCTACGAGACCGATCACCAGGACTACTGTGAGGTGTGTCAGCAGGGCGGGGAGATCATCCTGTGCGACACCTGTCCTCGAGCGTACCACCTCGTCTGCCTTGAGCCTGAGCTGGACAAGGCCCCCGAGGGCAAGTGGAGCTGTCCCCATTGTGTAAGTACAACTGCTCCTGTTTTTTATTTTCCCATCTCCTTTGCATCGTTTTTATTCCACAACTTATCTCCGAGCTGTGTGGCTACCTGAGCAGCAAAAACACCTGTTACTGTTAGTTAAAGCTTGTTTTCTTGGAGGATCAGATGAGTAGAAACCCTTTAAGCTTATCAGAAATCTGAGCGGGGAAGCGGCTACGTGCAGACATCCTGCCTCAACAAAAAACTGTCGCCAAATGTGGGTGTAATCTATTCAGCAATGGCACAAATATTGCTCAGTGCTAATTTCTAGATGCTGCGAAGTCTTGGTATCAGATCTCTGAGATTAGTCAGTTAAGGTGCTGTGAAACTGCTCACTAAATTGCTGCATTAAATCCACTGTGTAGAATTTTATGTGATTGTTTCGACTGGTTTAGCTTTTTAGTTTCTTTATGAGTCACGTGTTTTTATCTGTAGGGACGACCTGGTATTGATATCGAAAGTGTGAACAAAGTGAGCGATACTTGCGCTTAAATGTCATTTAGCTAACTGACTGGAGGAGCGGAGAAAAAGAGGGAAAGGGCATGCACTGGTGACAAACAGGAAGCTGAAAAGAAGCTTTTTACCTGCTGTTTATTCAGCGCAAGTGTCAGGTTTATCTGAGTCAAGCATCCCTGAATACCAAGAAGTGGTAGACTGGCATTGAATTTGAAGGAGAGCTGTATCAGAGCAGTATAACTGTCACACTCAAGGTGTTTGTTGACGTGCTAGTGAGATACTTACACTTTGAAAGGGTTGGGGATTTTTTCTGGTCCTTTTTTTTTTGGAAAATTTCAACTCCCCCGAGTAGGTGCTATAGCACAGTCAAAATTTCCACTTCATTAATCGTGAACATTTCAACAATCAAATGCCATGTTGTAAATATGTATGCATTATTCAAAAAGCAATGATTTGTAATGCCGTGTAACCATTCTGCAGTTTGAAAGTCACTGGTTCTTGCAAATAAACGATTTCACATTCTCATTTTATTCTGCACAGCAAGGCGAAAAGCTGCTTGCTTTCCTCCGGAGTGTGAGCTCCCTATATGTCACCAGGCTACATTTACAAATTGGCAAATGCCGGTTTTAATATCGTACAGTAGTTGCCAAAACTGTGTTTTATATAAGCTTGGGTCTGTAGTGACTGAGATAGCAGACATTTACTTTAACTGTCAGTGTTGCACAGGGATAGTAGACCCCAAATATGGGTTACATACTGCAGCTGTTACATAAATCAGGTATTTCTTTTTTTAACCTTTATTCACCCAGAATAGGCTCACTTGGAGCAGTGGTCTATTTTTCACAAACTCCATCCTTCACAGTCACGGAGGCCTACTTAAAACAGCACCTGAGCAGCTCCAGCAAAGGTCCTTCTCCCGCTTATCTTATGTCTCACAACCACATTCCCACTTAAGGCTAAAAGAGTCAATGGGAGCCAGGACTCTCAGTGCAATGAACAGCTGGCAACATTAGCAGCTTAATTTTTTTCTGTGAGTCATTAATATGTAACCACAAAATTCTCAATAAGCATCTTGTGGTTGTTGAAAGCTCCTTTTACTTCATGTGTTCAGGATGTTCCTCAGTTTAACAGTTTTGTTTTCTCTCGCTTTCTTTCAGGAAAAAGAGGGAATCCAGTGGGAAGCAAAAGACGAAGACTTTGAGGATTTTGAGGAGGACAGCGAGGACAGAGTGATATCAGAGGTCGGCGTGAGGGTCGCCACTGGGGCGGAGGAGGAAGATGACGACCACATGGAGTTCTGTCGGGTGTGTAAAGACGGAGGTGAGCTGTTGTGCTGCGACACCTGTACGTCTTCCTACCACATCCACTGTCTGAACCCGCCGTTGCCGGAGATTCCCAACGGAGAGTGGCTGTGTCCACGATGCACGGTCAGTTGATGCTCTTGTCACAGTGTTTTTTTTAATCTATACCTCACAGATTTCCATCTTCTCGCTTAAATAAACTGATGTGATTTTAAAAATGCATTTTTGCTCCAGTGTCCGCCAATCAAGGGACGTGTCCAAAAGATCCTCCACTGGCGATGGGGTGAGCCTCCACCTCCCATTCCTGTTCCACCCGCTCCCGACGCTCCACCCGACGCCCCGCCACCGCCACCAATGAAAGGCAGGGCAGAGAGGGAGTTCTTTGTAAAGCTGACCGGACAGTCCTACTGGCACTGCACCTGGATCACTGAGCTGCAGGTGAGTCTGAAAGTCACAACCACAAATAATGGCAAGTCTGTTTTCTAGGGATTCCCCCTCCTCAGTCCAAATATTTCTTCTTCTTCTTTTTTTTTTAGCCACACACGTGTCAGAGTAATGAACCAGACAGCACACATCTGTCGTTTTTAATCAAGCTCCTGCAGCCTAATGTACATCCCTTTGACAACATGCCGTAGCAAAAATATAAATAAAGTAATTAAATTAAATTCACAGTATTGCTCCCTATAAAATAACTGATATTTCTTATACACACACTGGCCATCAGGTATACCAGTACAAAAATATCTAAAAAGTCAACACATGGCAGCAACTCTATGCCTTTAGACACGTAGACACGATGTGGACTTCCAGCACCTTGTGGAATCTGTGCCGTGAAGAATTAAAGTCGTTCTGAAGGCTAAACTGGGTCCAGCCCAGCAAGGTGTAACCAATGAAGTAGCCGTCTCAGGTAGTCAGCCTGGTTTGTTGTTGTTAAAAGACATATTTAAACTTACAGAGTTAGAGTTTTACTTGTTACATGTCCTTCAGAGGTTAAAATGCAGTTGTGTTTTGACTCTAGCCTGGCTCATTAGCTAATAACCACAAAAAATAACTTTTGCTTGCCCACCCTGGAGGAGAAGTATGAAAGAGAAAGCCCACACCAGACCACCCACAAACGGCCCTTTATAGGACCTTGTTTGGATTGTTGTTACACTGAAACTATGTATATCATGTGTAACTGTTGCTTAATCATCTCTGTGGCTGCAGCCGCTTCTCGCACACTCTTCCCTCAACAAGGGACCTACTTCACACACAGGCGTCTTAAAGGGGACAGAATGGGCGCTATCAGGCGAACCACGAGTGCAGCGCATTCGATTATCTGCATAAGCAAATGCTCGACCCCAAGAATCTTAAACTGATCCTTGGAAGCTTTATTCACAGGGCGGTCCTACTGTTTACACATATTTTAGCGACTGTTTTTACAGCCATAGATGGTATTTGTAAATGAACGTACATCATCACCATCACTAAAGATTATTATTCCCTTAAATTTCCTTTCTACTTTAAAAACTGCACTCAGCATGTCATTTGCAGTGTTTACTCAGCATTTTTGTATTCACCAGATTTATGAAACAAAACAGCAAAAACTGCTTTCTACATTTTTTAGATTGTTCTCCTGTGTTGAGTCTCTAATGCTTCAGATTTAAAAGATCTAACAATGGAAATCAAACCGTGGCTGAAATATAAACAACTGCTCTCCATATTTAGAATAAAATATATGACGAGGGTCACGTTTTTCCAAGTCTAAACAATGAAAAAAAATGGTTTTGAAAACCACAAATCTAGGACGTCCTCACCTGAAAAATGATCATCTGACCAACTAATGTCTTTGTCTCATCAGCTGGAGATCTTCCACTCGGTCATGTATAGAAACTACCAGAGGAAGACGGACATGGACGAGCCTCCCAGCTTGGACTACGGCTCGGGGGGAGAGGATGAGAACGGAGTAGGAAAGAGCGAGAAGAGGAGGGCCAAAGACCCCCAGTATGCCATCATGGAGGACAAATACTACAGATATGGCATCAAGCCCGAGTGGATGATGATTCACCGGATCATCAATCACAGGTAAAGAGCCGTGCACACAAGCACGCAGAGGTCAGGTTTGTGAAGGACCACTAACTGTGATCATGTGTCTCCCTGCTAGTGTGGATAAGAAGGGGATATACCACTACCTGGTCAAGTGGCGAGACCTCGCCTACGACCAGTGTACATGGGAGAGAGACGACATGGATATCCCCGACTTTGCAATTTACAAGGCCAGCTACTGGAAACACAGGTATTTGTTTTTAAAGCTGTATTTCTCATTTATTAACCTCCTAAAACCTGCCGTCCACATATGTGGGCATCACATTTTGGGTTGTCCAGACCACAATACTAAATTTTGCTCTACAAAGGCCTGATATGCAGTTACGAGGACATTACACTGCCACCTGAAATGTTTCGTGTTTCATGCTCTGAAATCTTTTACTTTTTTGACTTTGTTACAGGCATACGTCTTCCTGCAACCATATTGCTCATAGCGGCACAACTGCTGTTTCTCATTTTGTTTTTGTACTCAGGAAAAATGCTGCTGTGTTCAGACACCAAATAAAAAGTTTTGCACATCAATTGTGACTTTATTATGTTCTATCGAAATTTAATGCAAATCTCCTCATATGTGGATATAACTTTTCTCAGAAACTACATCAGGTAAAATGATCATTCGTTGTTTTTACATTCATCAGGTCTCAATCAGCCCAAAGAGAAATTAAAATTTCATGCAATGAAAAAGTTCGGGTTTTAGGAGGTTAAAGCAAGTCCGCTAGTGTTTTTCAGCCGCTTCACAGAGACCTGCCTACGTATACGTGCAGTCTCATCTCCCTTTGATGAATCGGATCCCTGCTAGAGTGAACAGCTTAGTGTCAGCGACGTGGCAATAATTCTGCTGCTGTTTAACAGGGACGCCATAATGAAGGAGGACCCAGACAAACCCAGGAAGATAAGGAACAAGAACTCAGATGAGGGTGAAGATGAGTCTCCAGGCTCACCACTCACTGATGTGAGTATTGTAAAGTGTGCAGCTGCTGTCTGCTGTTAGCCAGTCACTCTTTTTTGTTATAAAGTTATTAAATGTTTCTTATAAGAACAATCACATACTGCAATTCAGATTTACATTTTTTATATGCTATACTGTAAGGATTCCCTTACAATGTGTTCCCTTTATTTTTGTGTTAAATTGTACACATTTAAGGATCTTTATTGTATAAAAGCACACCACTGGTGAACCGACTTCGATTATTTTTACTAATAGTTTTACTAAAGCTGTCCGATGCAGCATGGGAGAATAACCACACTTTCCAATATTTCTCATTTTGCATATCTAAGCCTCTCTCTTGGTAATATTGCTCAAAACTATCTTTGAAAATGTAGATTATTGAACAGTTTCTGATTCATAACCTCATAATTGTTCAGCGTGGAGAGGTTTGTAAATCTGACAACTCAGTAGGTTACATAGGAGTTTAAAATCTGTACCATAAGTGCATCTGCTAAAAATCTCGGACGAGTTCAAATCCCAGTGATTGCCTGGGATTTTTCAAATTTATACCGCAGTCACAGGAAACACTACGAGGAGGCTGAGTGGTAGCATTGGCGACCGCCAGTATTTTTTTTTTATCATGTACAAATCTGTGCGCATTAAACCACAATAAGTCAAAATACAAACAAACAGACACAATTTGACCTTTCAGTCAAAACCTTTACAGAAAATAAACAAAGACTGATGAATGAAATTAGTTTTTTCTTGGTAATCCAGATGTTTTCAGGAAATGTAAAGGAATTTCCATCCATCCATTCGCTTCCGCTTATCCTTTATCGGGGTCACGGGGGAGCTGGAGCCTATCCCAGCTGTCTTAGGGCGAGAGGCGGGGTACACGCTGGACAGGTCGCCAGTCTGTTGCAGGGCTAACACACAGACAGAGACAGCCATTCACTCCCACATTCACACCTATGGCAATTTAGAGTTTCCAGTTAACCCAATCGTATCTCCTCACCGTTTTCTCATTTCTTCCCTTCAGCCTACAATAAAATACGAGGAGCAGCCAGACTTTGTCACGTCAACGGGCGGCACGCTACATCTGTACCAACTGGAGGGCCTGAACTGGCTTCGGTTTTCCTGGGCTCAGGGCACTGACACCATCCTGGCGGACGAGATGGGGCTGGGAAAGACCATCCAAACCATCGTCTTCCTCTATTCACTTTTCAAAGAGGTGCTGACCTTATCTCTGCTTTTTTCCTTTAACGTTGTTTAAAGTCTCGCTGTGTAACACGGTACTGATTTCCCTCTCTGCTCGCTTCAGGGTCACACTAAGGGTCCATTTCTAGTCAGCGCTCCACTCTCCACCATCATCAACTGGGAGAGGGAGTTTGAGATGTGGGCCCCCGATTTCTACGTGGTGACGTACACGGGAGACAAGGACAGCCGAGCCATCATCAGAGAGAACGAGTTCTCCTTTGATGACACGGCCGTCAAGGGAGGAAAGAAGACCTTCAAACTGAGGGTAAGGAGGGATCGTTAGCAGTAGCAGGAAAACACGATATCGACAGTGGCGTCCACTCATCCTTCCTCCCTTGTTTGTCCTCCTGCAGCGAGAAGCTCCTATTAAATTCCACGTGCTGCTGACCTCCTACGAGCTGGTGACCATCGACCAAACGGCGCTGAA
The DNA here is from genome assembly GCF_964374335.1 of Astatotilapia calliptera. Lineage (NCBI taxonomy): Eukaryota > Metazoa > Chordata > Actinopteri > Cichliformes > Cichlidae > Astatotilapia > Astatotilapia calliptera. The sequence continues at coordinate 42,737,642 of NC_137424.1, read as the reverse complement.
GTCTATTGACTGGGCCTGTCTGGTGGTGGATGAAGCTCACCGCCTTAAGAACAACCAGTCCAAGGTACAGCAGCTACTGCATATGAGTCCACATTAACGCACTTCACCTCTCTCTGGTGGCCAAACTATGCAATGGCAACACTTTAGTCCCACAGTACTTAACTACTTTCATAGGTCGTTTAATGTACTTTATCATGAGAGTAATAGATTAAGTATTAGCTGTACTTCTTCAGGAAGTTGGGGTCCATGCCATAATGACTTAATTACAACTAATTATAAGATCTATGCAATATAAGATATTTACTTACAGTATAAAACACCTTAAGGCGACTATTGTTGTGAGTTTGCACTATAGAAATAAAACTGATGTGAAATTAAGTCAAATATGTTTGTTTTTTAATGATGTGGAAGAGTTTAGAAAAATCCACTGAGAGTTAAATAACGCTGAGCTTCCTTATTTGTGTTTCCAGTTCTTCAGGCGTCTGAACGACTACAAGATCGACTACAAGCTTCTGCTCACAGGAACTCCGTTACAGAACAACCTGGAGGAGCTGTTTCACCTGCTCAACTTCCTCACACCTAACCGCTTCAAGTAGGACTTCTTTCTTTGTAAAGCACACACCTTCACACTACATGAACACCTAATTTTAAAAGGGGGTCCTACAAGAGTAGCTTTGCATGAGTCGTCATTAATTTAAAAAATAATGAATCGGTTCTAGCTTTTGGTGCAGCCCATTCACTTCATCCCCTGTTAGAAAAAGCTGTTTTACCTACTCTCTGTTAAGTGTGTCATATTTAACACATGCGTTTTTATGTGTTTGTGAGAGTGTAGAAGTATAATACAAATAAATCTCATGTATGCAAATTAATATTTAACTAATTATAAAATGGTCAGGTGTTTGAACAAACACTGACAATTTTCTAGCAATTATAAAGAGTTGAGGCCACACTCTTGAAAGGCCACTTTCTTCTGATTGGCTGCCCCTCGTCTGGCTCCCTCAAACAAAAGCTTGTAAGCGTTGCGTCCATAGAAGCAAATGAAGCTGATATCTGTTCAGCACAAAAGTAGAAAAGATAGTAACTGAGTGTTTGGAGTAGTCTAAAGCCTAATGCTTAGGTTTACAGGGGTTACTATTATGTACACGTATCTCATTACCTGTAAACAGTAATGTGCCCAGTACTTGTAGCTCTACTAATTCATCTGTTCTTATTTCTAGTTGCAGTAGAATTGTCTATGATAGATTTTCTTCTCTCTCTCTTTGCAGTAACCTCGAGGGCTTCCTAGAAGAGTTCGCTGACATTTCCAAGGAGGACCAGATCAAGAAGCTCCATGACCTGCTGGGGCCTCACATGTTGCGCAGACTGAAGGCCGACGTCTTCAAGAACATGCCCGCCAAGACCGAGCTGATTGTCAGAGTGGAGCTGAGCCCTATGCAGAAGTATGACACTGACAAATGTAGATACAAATCTACGTTTGTAGCACTTAGACGAGCATCTTCCGTAGCCTAAAACCAAGGTCAGATTCAACTGAAAGGGTGTGTTTGTGTGTACAAGTGCGACAGTTAGTCTATACATCCTCTGTTGTTTGTAAGTGTTTGTTGGAGGGGAGAAAAAGGTTTTAAAAAGACTTCATCTTGATCTACACATTATATAAACATTGTATAAACAACAGGAGCCAGGCATTAATCTGGAGTTGGTACCCCTCTGCACTCTCCTGGGAAGCTTTTGTACATGTTGGAGCCTGTCTGTGGGATTGTTGTCCGTTAATGCAGAAAAGCATTTGGGCGGTCAGACACTGATGTCAGATCAGACGGGCTGACTCTTTCTAGTTCATCCCAAAGGTGTTCGGTAGAGTTGAGGTGTTCCCACAAAGCTGGAAATACAGAATTGAAGAACTGAAGAGTTTGTAAACTCTTAGATTTTTCTCATGATTTCCTTTCTTTTGGTTTCTTTTCTTGGAGACCAAAATGTGACACTACAAACCACATGAGAACATTCAGTCCTCTTATTGGCCGGATGTGTTCAGAGCAGGAGCAACATTGTTCTGGACTAGTGAATAACATGGAGCAGTTATTCCTAACATTTGTATTCAATATACCTGACTGCAACAAGATCGGCTAGAGATTGGATCACGTTTTCACCATAAACCAGTTGCTCGCTCATCCAATGGCCTTTTTGTTGTTATTTCGGTCCTCACTCATGTGCGATTACTTTGTTCACATCTGCACCAATCAACCACATTAAAGCGAAAAATGAACCAGCTGTGCATCTTAAAACTGAACAGCTGGCTCCTGGAATTCCTCCACCAGTGTCAGTGGGACTCAGTGAAATGCGAGAATTCAAAGATTTAATAGATCCATCTAATGTTGTTGACGTCGTGTTGACACACTCCTAATCATTTCACGATTTTGTGTTTTTCTTGGATTTTCTTAAATGCAGGAAATACTACAAGCTAATTCTGACCAAAAACTTTGAAGCTCTAAACTCGAAAGGCGGAGGAAATCAGGTCTCGCTGCTCAACATCATGATGGACCTAAAGAAGTGCTGCAATCATCCCTACCTCTTCCCCGTTGCCTCAATGGTGAGAAGAAACAAAAGGACACTTTTGTCTTTGGGGATTCTTGATCCACAGAAAGAGTAGATTTAATGCTGCTTAAGTTTCCTGTATTATTTCAGCATTTACTCCAAGATTTGCTTTAAATGAATAGCAAATTGCTTAACAGGGACACCCTGTGGTAATGTGTGGAAGAGCTCCTGTGTCATACTGTATCTTCTTTGTGTTTGTAGGAATCCCCGAAAACACCCAGCGGTGCTTATGAAGGGTCAGCCCTCACTAAGGCCTCTGGGAAACTGACCCTGTTGCAGAAGATGCTGAGGAAGCTGAAAGAGCAGGGACACCGAGTGCTGGTCTTCTCACAGGTACGTCTTCACACAGACACAAACGAGCGCGCATTCACACACGCAAACACCAGATGGGTATCTCCCTGCGCAGATGTTAAATTGGTCTCGTGACATCTCCAGAAGGCTCAGCGGCAGGCTGTGATTCCAGCTGTGCAGCTGCACGGGTAATCAAGTATTCATGAAAACACATGCCGGTGTCGCTCTCTACCTCTCTGTCTCCTCCGTTTTCAGATGACTAAAATGCTCGACTTACTTGAAGATTTTCTGGATTATGAAGGTTACAAGTACGAGCGAATTGATGGAGGCATCACGGGAGCGCTGAGGCAAGAAGCCATCGACCGCTTTAACGGTGAGACACAGGATCAAGTGCGGTAAGCTGACCGTGAGCTCAGCTAAGGATGAGTAGGTGTCACGCTGCCTTGCAGTACTCTAGAAAGACTCATTAAATTGACAGAAATAACAAAAATGCTGCGACAGACTAACCGAGAAAGTTTGCTGATTAAAATATAAGTTAAAATGTTTTAAAACGATACGAGACAGTTATACCAATAGGCTGTATGTACAAGACTGACACAGGCAGTAGTCAGTGAAGTCATGTGTTTCTGCCACATTTATTTTAGCTTGTTGAAACCAACCGTAACAAGCATGCCTGTGGAAGCTGGGACCACTGCACTCTTAAAGGGAGTGTGCCCTCGGTAGCTTCTCCTTCAGCACTAATGGGGCCATAATGGTTTTACAGAACCTTTTTACAGTGCAGGCAATATACTGCATTTTAAAATGATGCAATTTACACATTATTAATAAAACTACTGTTAAGTCAAATTTAATTTAAATGTGATGTACAAAGCGTGTCATTAAAGTGCTTATTTATTTATTCGTCGTCAGGATTCAGATGGTTCTCTACATTTAGGTCGAGGGTCATATGATGATGATGTTGCTTTGATTGCACAATAACAAGAAGAAATATGGAAAACACTTTCAAAAACATTCTGTTGGTAACGCTCAACTCCTCATTTGACTTTTGGGATTCAATGTTTAAGAAAATGAAGAATCTGAGGGCAAGATTTAGCATGATGATCATAGAAATAATACCTCCCAAATGCGGTAAAGCAAAAGCAACAAGTCTGTTTTGAAAATGTAAGGAGTAAAAAGTACATAAATTTTTTTTTAATTCAGGGAGTAAAAGTAAAAAGTAGTCTGAAAAAAAAAGTAAAGTATAAACAACTGTAAATTGCACTTAAGTACATTAAGGAAGTATTTGTACTTCGTTACCTACAGGGAGTGCAGAATTATTAGGCAAGTTGTATTTTTGAGGAATAATGTTATTATTGAACAACAACCATGTTCTCAATGAACCCAAAAAACTCATTAATATCAAAGCTGAATGTTTTTGGAAGTAGTTTTTAGTTTGTTTTTAGTTTTAGCTATTTTAGGGGGATATCTGTGTGTGCAGGTGACTATTACTGTGCATAATTATTAGGCAACTTAACCAAAAACAAATATATACCCATTTCAATTATTTATTTTTACCAGTGACACCAATATAACATCTCCACATTCACAAATATACATTTCTGACATTCAAAAACAAAACAAAAACAAATCAGTGACCAATATAGCCACCTTTCTTTGCAAGGACACTCAAAAGCCTGCCATCCATGGATTCTGTCAGTGTTTTGATCTGTTCACCATCAACATTGCGTGCAGCAGCAACCACAGCCTCCCAGACACTGTTCAGAGAGGTGTACTGTTTTCCCTCCTTGTAAATCTCACATTTGATGATGGACCACAGGTTCTCAATGGGGTTCAGATCAGGTGAACAAGGTGGCCATGTCATTAGTTTTTCTTATTTTATACCCTTTCTTGCCAGCCACGCTGTGGAGTACTTGGACGCGTGTGATGGAGCATTGTCCTGCATGAAAATCATGTTTTTCTTGAAGGATGCAGACTTCTTCCTGTACCACTGCTTGAAGAAGGTGTCTTCCAGAAACTGGCAGTAGGACTGGGAGTTGAGCTTGACTCCATCCTCAACCCGAAAAGGCCCCACAAGCTCATCTTTGATGATACCAGGCCAAACCAGTACTCCACCTCCACCTTGCTGGCGTCTGAGTCGGACTGGAGCTCTCTGCCCTTTACCAATCCAGCCACGGGCCCATCCATCTGGCCCATCAAGACTCACTCTCATTTCATCAGTCCATAAAACCTTAGAAAAACCAGTCTTGAGATATTTCTTGGCCCAGTCTTGACGTTTCAGCTTGTGTGTCTTGTTCAGTGGTGGTCGTCTTTCAACCTTTCTTACCTTGGCCATGTCTCTGAGTATTGCACACCTTGTGCTTTTGGGCACTCCAGTGATGTTGCAGCTCTGAAATATGGCCAAACTGGTGGCAAGTGGCATCTTGGCAGCTGCACGCTTGACTTTTCTCAGTTCATGGGCAGTTATTTTGCGCCTTGGTTTTTCCACACGCTTCTTGCGACCCTGTTGACTATTTTGAATGAAACGCTTGATTGTTCGATGATCACGCTTCAGAAGCTTTGCAATTTTGAGACTGCTGCATCCCTCTGCAAGATATCTCACTATTTTTGACTTTTCTGAGCCTGTCAAGTCCTTCTTTTGACCCATTTTGCCAAAGGAAAGGACGTTGCCTAATAATTATGCACACCTGATATAGGGTGTTGATGTCATTAGACCACACCCCTTCTCATTACAGAGATGCACATCACCTAATATGCTTAATTGGTAGTAGGCGTTCGAGCCTATACAGCTTGGAGTACGACAACATGCATGAAGAGGATGATGTGGACAAAATACTCATTTGCCTAATAATTCTGCACTCCCTGTACAAAGCACGCAGCTGTGGAAAAGTGCTTGTGTCAACGGGTGTGACTGAGTGAATGAAGTATGTTGTATAAAGCAGTCAAATATAGTAGAAAAGCACCATTTACACACCCACACACACAAAGTGAAACCCATGATGTCAAAGCCTTTTTTGTTGAGATATTTTATTTTATTTTTTGTGGTGGTGGGGCGTGACCTTTATTGGATAGTGGAGAGTGGATGGGAAGAAGGGGGAAATTAAGCAACAAAGCGCCTGGTGTTAGACTAGAAGCCTTGTGACACCCAATGAGCAAAATTGGCACCTTGTCTTCTTCATGTTTTTCTCTCTGGAAACACAGTGACAATTTAAATCACAGAGAGGCAGCAGAAGAAGAATCTGTATGATTAAAAAAAAATATATATATTTATAGAAATTGCTGGGGACCGTGTGGGTTCGGAGGTAGAGACAGCCATGCTTGGGATAAATCTGACCGCTCAGGAGGGGTGCAGGACTTAAATTCTTGCATCTATCCCGCCAGATAAACATGAATCGTATGTGTAACAGCTGATCTGAGTGATTTGTAGAAGACAACATTGTTTTACTGTCAGAACCTGATCCATGTATGCAGTAATGAACGGTGGTTAGCACTGTCGCCTCACAGTAGAAGGTCCTGTGTTCAATTCCACCATCATGCCGGGGTCTTTCTTGCATGTTCTCCCCATGTTTGCGTGGGTTCTCTCCGCTTCCCACAGTCCAAAGGCATGCAGGTAGTCATGATAGGTTAATTGGTAACACTAAATTGCCCACAGGTGTGAAGGCAGGTGCGAATGTCTTTTATGAATGCCTCGCGACGCTGCCGAGATTCATCAAAGTCACTGTTACGTGCTGTAAGATCGTCCTGCATCAGCGATTCGTTTATGGCAGCTGTAGCTCAGGTGGAAGGTTGGTGGATCGATCTCAGCCCCGGTGCATCGGAGTGTGTGCAAAGATCACAAAGCATTTAAGCGTAGATAAAATCGCTGTATTGGAGGAATGAGCTTTCTGCACTCTGTAAATGCTCAGACTTTGTCACTGTAAAAAGAAGCAACTTGTAGCCTGTAAAACAAGATGTATCCTTGTATGTGTTACGCATACAATTTGGAAAATGGGGATTTTCACCTTTCCTCCCTGTAGTCCAGCTAAGTTAGTTGAGTTCTGCTCTGTTTGATTATTATATCGGTGTTATTGAACAGTAGAACTATTTGGGGCTCAGCTCTAAACATTCAGGCTGAAGAGCTCCAGGACAGAACGAATGTTTTGGCCCCGTGCTCACAGCTTTGAGCGCATCCACCCGCTCCAATTATGAGCTCATTCTGACAGCATCACCCCTTCTGCTTCCAAACACATGAACACTTCCAGCTACAGCTATCACAGCCACATAAGGTTCAAAATAGAGCCCCTTTTTAAGGTGATAATATCAGTGCAGTCTTTGATAAATTGCTTGCTGCAGACTTTAGTAAAGCATGTTTGCGTGATTCTTTTACACACTGTCCTACAAGTGTTCCTGTTTATTTCCCTCTCACACATACGCTCTCCGCCCTCTCTGTTTCCAGCTCCGGGTGCTTGCCAGTTTTGCTTCTTGCTCTCCACCAGAGCCGGAGGTTTAGGCATCAACCTGGCCACAGCGGACACTGTCATCATCTTCGACTCGGACTGGAATCCTCATAATGACATTCAGGTGCCGTTCGGTCGGCTTTTCGTGTAAGCGAAGTGATCTCTACTTCATAAAACTTTGCCTCTTTAAAGAATTACCTCATCGCTTCCTTCGCAGGCCTTCAGTCGAGCTCACCGCATCGGACAGGCCAACAAGGTCATGATTTATCGTTTCGTAACGCGAGCCAGCGTGGAGGAGCGTATCACCCAGGTGGCCAAGAGGAAGATGATGCTGACCCACCTAGTGGTGCGCCCGGGTTTGGGATCCAAGGCAGGCTCCATGACCAAGCAGGAGCTGGATGACATCCTCAAGTTTGGGACGGAGGAGCTCTTCAAGGACGAGGGGGAAGGTGACGGCAGTTACTGTTGAATCTAAAAATAACACGTCCACGAGCTGAGCTGGATCTGTTAGTCAAATAAAACTAGGATTGTCTGTTAAATGTAATCAAGTAGGGGTTTGGCTTGGATTGGGATAGATTCTAATAGGGCATGTTTTGATAGGCTTATTCTGCTGAATTCAATTATTTTGTCAAATACACTCAGTTTAATGCCTTTCATTCTGACAGGTTTCGCCACAGGGCATTCCTGGCATGTTCTGGTGTTATTGATTAAAATAACTGACAAGAGCATTTTTACTTGTTAAAATGTGTTGGAAGAACCATAGAAACAATTGCTCGCTTTTTAACTCCACATTTGGCAGGCATGAAGAACAGTTCAGGGGATAAAGTTGAGGACGAGGGCAACGTCATTCACTATGACAGCACCGCCATCGAGAGGCTGCTGGACCGAAGCCAAGACGACACAGACGACTCGGATGTCCAGAACATGAACGAGTACCTCAGCTCCTTCAAAGTGGCCCAGTACATGGTGCGAGAAGAAGATAAGGTGAGGACTTACTTGAATACCCATTTATTGTATCTTTGCTTGCAAAAATGTGCAACTTGTGCAAAGGTCTGGAGTGGAGACATCGTTTTCTCCTCACATGGATGAAAAATAGAGATGAAGTGTAGCATTTCTTTGCACATACATGTTTAATGCTGCAGATCGAGGAGATTGAGCGGGAGATAATCAAACAGGAGGAGAACGTGGACCCAGATTATTGGGAGAAGCTTTTGCGGCATCACTACGAACAGCAACAAGAGGATCTGGCAAGCAAACTTGGTAAAGGAAAGAGGAACCGCAAGCCTGTCAACTACAATGATGCTGCACAGGAAGACCAAGGTAGGGGGCGAGTCTCGTGTAAGATGAAGAAACTCCACATAACAGAATGATGCTTAGGAGTAGGAAGCCCTGGATGTGAACATGGGTCCTCGTTCACGTGGACCTAAGAATGGATGTAAGATTTATTATGTTAATCTGGGGATCGAAGTAGAAAAATAATGAGGTCTCAGATTATGTGTGTGTGCTTTTTGAGTTATGACTTGCACAGTGGAAGTGAATGGGCCTGGCCTATTGACAGACCACCGTGTGCTGTTTCAGAGTGGCATGCTGACATTTCAGATAACCAGTCCGAGTACTCGGTGGGTTCTGAGGAGGAGGACGAGGACTTTGATGATCGGCCAGAAGGTAAGGAAAAGAATCGGAGGCATCAGATCGAGCAGAGCTGCTTGTGAAAGTCGAAATATATATTTTGTAGGACACGCTCTCAGGCCTGTGTTGAATTACAGCTTGAATTTGATTTAGTTGTTACAGTTCCCTGGCAGAGCAGAACAAGTTGGCTTGCCAAAAATTCAAACCAAAATGCTTCAGGCTTATCAGAAGTTTTTAACTCTTGGTTGACACGAATAACTGCCGGGTTGCAAAATGTAGAAATAAATAAAGAACATGTTTTATTGAGCGCATCTGTCTTTTTTGTAGCAAATATTCTTACGTGCGTCATTTTTGTTGCCTAATTTTTTGCACAGGACGACGGCAATCACGTCGGCAGTTGAGGAATGACAAAGATAAACCTCTGCCTCCTCTTCTGGCCAGGGTGGGAGGCAACCTTGAGGTTTGTACAGCTCTGGAACTAGTCTTACTCATTTGTTTTATTTTAAATTGTGATATTTCTGAAATCTGTCAGGCTTTTTTTTTTTAAAGCGAACTAGCATTCACGGTTATTTTTTCAGCGATCTTTAAAAACCGAATGATCCTTTATTGGAGATGGCGGCAAAGCAATTACTTCTTCAATAGCTCTGAACCTTCTAAGCTCATTCATCATCCTGATTATGGTGGACGTGATAATGATCTCCTGCACTGTTAAAGATTGGACTTAGAGTTTATTTTAGCATTATCAAAGAGTCAGACTTAAACAGAAAAGGCCCTGGGAGGTTTTAAAAACACAAAAGTGTCTGCAAGATTATGAAAAAGTTTTTCATTCTGGCATTTTCAATCAAGCTCTAGGATAATAGTAGTTCACATATATAAACTGTTCTTTCAATAGGTTCTGGGCTTTAACACACGCCAGCGCAAAGCTTTCCTGAATGCTGTAATGCGCTGGGGGATGCCATCTCAGGATGCTTTCTCTTCTCAGTGGCTTGTAAGAGACCTTAAAGGCAAGACTGAGAAAGAATTCAAGTAAGTAACAGACAGTTTATTACACGGAGGACCAAAACCCACAAAATTAAAATTATTACACATCATTTTGTAGATTCACAAGGAATTAAATGCACGAAATGCATATCTTAAAACACTCTGCAGTGCAAAGAACAATCATATCAGAAACTGACTTTTACTTTTCACGCTCGCTATCCAGTGACAGAGATGTCACGGCTCAGTGGGTGATAATCCAATTCATTCTGTTCCAACATTGCATCATGCCATTAAACAGTCTGTTTCATTGTGAAGCTGCCAGTAATAAAAGAGCAATGAACTGGATTCGAAGCTTCGGGCGACTCACAAAAAAATCTTAAAAATATTCTTACTTTGTGTACAATTTTGTCTAAATTCTGATTGTTAACATCAGAATTCCCACTAAAAAGTTGTGTAGCTTTTTCTTTGAACTTGATAATGGCAGTTATGCACCAGGGTTAGGGGGCGACTATAACATCCTGCAGTTATAAAGGGTGTTTTTAAAGAAATGATGCATATGTAATTTGTTGGCTTTGCAGCAGATGGTGAAACAGCTGTGATGAGCTGATAAAGAGAACCAGACATAAACCTGAATGAAAGCATCAGCCCTGTCCTTACCATCATTCACAAGTTAGATCCTGGCATGATGCTTGTAATAAATCCACAGCAGACCCGACCACACGTTCATGCTTTGCAGCATACTTTATTAACAGACACTATTTCCATACATACATAATATACACATCACATGCTGCATAAAGGAATTAAACACAAAAGTGAACAGTGCTGTGAAAATAACTAGGAGAAAATACAAAATGTTATTAAGATATAATATTCAAATATGCTTTTGTTTTTTATTATGGTGGTCTTGGTCCTCCACACTATCAAGGTCAAGCTTTTAAACTTCCTCTAAGTCCAGTATGTTCATCTATCTCTGCCTTCTTCTTTCCCAGAGCTTACGTGTCTCTCTTCATGCGCCACTTGTGCGAGCCCGTCGCCGATGGAGCCGAGACGTTCGCTGATGGCGTCCCAAGAGAAGGACTGTGTCGACAGCCAGTTCTCACACGTATTGGCGTCATGTCACTCCTCAAGAAGAAGGTTAGACGAAACCTGTTGCCTTTCCTAGTTGCAGACAGATGAGGTGAATGATGCAAGTTATGACAGCTCTCATCCTCAAGAGTATTCTCTGGGGGAATCACTTTAATAACAAGATGTGTGGTTTAATATTCCAGGAAACGCAATTTGGTATGGAAAAAATACGACTGGTGTGTCTGTTTGGAGTACAATCAAACAAACTCGTGCTCTTTTAATAAGGCCCCGTCACACAAACCTAAAGATCAGGCGGCAACCATCTGTCAGCCACCGGTCACAAGGGGATAATGTGTATTCCCCAACTGGTTGGCAAGTGTTTGCTGGAGATTCATTTGTCTTGACATTCACTGCTAAGCCCTAGTCACACAGGTTAGTAACTCCCTCATAACCACCAGCCACTTCTGTAAAATGGGCAAACTGTGACTGTGATGGCAAACAGGTATACAGTGCTGCAAAGCAGACTTTACATCCTGCAGATTTCCACACAACAGCAGGATAGTCACCATTTGGTTGCATGGCTAAAGAGTTGGAAGTATGCAGCTGCACCTTCTTATTCTCTTTCACCCTGCAAAATTTTAAATTTGTCAGCAGTGAGATGTCAATACTTGAATTTCTGACAAGGGTGTAGAATTTAGTAGAGAAAAAAGGGGCTTATTATAATATGCAATAACTACTGAACTGTTACTGGAAATAATTTGGATCAAAAATTAAAAATTAGTTTGAAGTAAAGGGAGCAGTTTGCGTTTTTCCTAATCTGAGTGTCACCACACTATTTCTAAAAGGATTGGCTTTGTTATTTCTGACTAACTACGTGTGCGTGTAGGCTCAGATGCCATCTTTATCCTATAAAAAAGTCAAACTGTGTCTCTCGCTGATTCATTAGGTGACAGTTTATATTATGTGTCAGTAGAGAACAGTTCGATAATAAATGGAAGCAGGAGAAACCCAGCAGTTGTGTTTGTTGCTCCCTGCTGGCTCTGTGTCAGAGTCTTTCCTTTGAGTTAAATAAATGCTTGGAACATCGAACAGCAGCAGAAACAAAAAGTACTTCTTAAAACTGCATTAGTAGCTTTTATAGCTCAGATAAAGATTCAGAGTTTAAGGTGTTTATTGTTGCTCTGATTGTGTAAATAGGGTCTTGTGAAATGTGAAAAACATTAAGTGTGCTAACTAAGACTCCAGTGTGTTTTGTACCAGTGCAAGTAAAGATTTATATGAACAACACTACTACTACAACACTACAGAGACATGCACTTTTGCAGTATGCATTGCTCATTTGTTGAGTGTATCTGTTATTTATTTAATAGTTTTACGGTTATAGGGGGAAAAATGTGTTCACTAGTCTGCTGGTGTGTGATATGTGGATCTTGTACCTCTCATTGGGCATTAGAGAGATCAGACTGTTGTGTGCATAAATGCTTCCTGGATCTCTTCCCTACTTACTGGTCTATATTGGGGCCAGAACATCATCTAGTATTTTTCCATTTACAAAATTTTAGTGTTGTTTATCCAAGTTTCTTTCTGTCTGTGCAGCTTGCACTTGACCATGCTTGTCAGATTTATGTGTTTCTCTATCCAAAATATGAAAACCATGATAATCAGGGGTAAATAAACACCTCAGCAAAGAGATTGCCCTTGCAATTCTTGCCATAACAGAAAATGTCCAGTTTACTCAAGCATATCATGAACTCAGCTCTCATTCAGCTGTGGAGAATTAACAGTAATATTGTGAATATCTTGTGCAAAAATATCTTGTGCAGTTAAATGCAAAGTGGGAACGCTGGACTGTGCAGGTAACTGCTGAAAACTACTGCACGGAGAGTAAATTACTGAATGTAAATACGCTGAAAGACTAACGTAGAATAATTGCAACTACAAATCGTATGTAAGAAAGTTTGGATAAATATAATGATGATAAAGCACATCCAGATTTTTTTGTTTATAGGTGTTTTTGAAGAAAAGAAGAAATAGACCTCTTTCATGTGAAACGATCAATCATTACATCTCTAAATACCCTTTGATTTCTTTGCTGCTTCCACTTTCTCAGTTTATCTTAGTTTATCGAAACATCTTCTTTCCAGTTTTCAGTCCAACTTGTTTAAACGTGTACACATCCTGATCTGCTATCTGTGCCAGAGGGATTGTGTGATATACTGCCAGGCAAACAGGGCATGTAGGTGGTGTGTTTAAAGGAGGTGGTATTAGGTAAAGTGCGTGGGTGCCAAGTTTTTTATTATTTTTTTTTACTGAGTGTTTCATGTTTTGTGTTCAGATCCAGGAGTTTGAGCACATCAACGGTCGGTGGAGTCTTCCAGAGCTCAAGTCTGAGGTTAGCATAGACAAATCCTCCTCCAGGGCCTCTTCTCCTGCGGTGAAAACCGCCACGCCCACCCCAGATGCCAGCTATAACAACACACCGTGCACCTCAAAGCCAGGTAACCCAAAAACATCCAATAACAGCGGCCAGCAGAGGGCGCTCCACGTAAATAAAAGCATGGTTGATGTGTAATGTGCAAATGATTTTACGTGTATGAACAAATGCAGCGACCCCTGCTCCTGCAGAGAAGATGGAAAAGAATGGGAAGGAGGGAGAAAAGGAGGAGGACAAGGAGGACGTTGAGGCCCTTGTGGAAAAAGAGAAACTGAAGGAGAAGGACGAAAGGAAAGAGGTGGATGGCAACAAAACTGCAGACCCTACAGAGGTGGGACTTGGTCCTCAAAATGCAAATCAAAACCTGCATGCAGTACAGTGTCTTCTCAATTATTCCAATAATCTTAATATTTATGCATATTTCTGTTTTGTCAGTAAAACCTCTGACTTATTTCACAAATCTCTTATTTGTTGCACATATCCCACTTTCATTGAAAATTAAAAATTATATTTTACATGCAGGCATTGCAGTCTTAAAATTATCTATGCAATCAGTTTCACGGTATCAGCAGTTTCATGCAGTATGGTACTCAGTTTAAAGCTTAAAAGACAGAAAAACACAAAAAAAATATTCCACCACTCAAATTTTAAGACTATTAAGGCCATAGTGGCAAATGAACAGGTGGTCTGTTTATTACCTTATTATTTCTCTGATGTAGCATGTTTCCACAACAAATTGTGCAATTTTTTGTATAAATTTATTAAGCTAATTAGAAGATTTATTGTGGCCATCGAAGAGATTTCTCCCTGTGTGACCGTAGACTGTATATAAAAGATGGATATAGGACTGAAAAGCCAGTTATGGTGCATCTTAACCTGCGTTCTGTTTAACAGCCAGCAGAGGGCGACTCTTCTGGTTGCAAATGTGGGGCTTTCTCACGGGACGTTCTGCAAATATGCTCGAGAGTTGTTGGCCATATGGGATGTGACAACTTCTGGTTGCTAGGGAAACGTATCCCCTGACTGGTTGGGAGTGGTTCCCGGTGACTGCTTTGGTTGCTAGCAGATTGCCATGGTTGCTTGTAGGGACTTTTTCCTTCCAACTGTTAGCAAATGAGTTGTTTGATTGTTGGGGCTGTCTCTCTGTTAATATAGAGTCCTTCCTTACCTTACAAAATAAAGCACCTTGAGGCAACTGTTGTTCTGATTTAGTGACAAATAAATAAAACTGAATTGAATTGAACTCAACCTGTCGAGTTTGTGTCACGCTCAGTTTCTTAGAGCAGTTTACCAGTGTTTGCAGACAAGTCCATCACTTCCATTGACAGTTTTTACCACCGTGTTTGGGGAAAGCACGTTTCTCCTTAATGACTGGTAGTTGCCAACATGTCTCTAGGCCTGTGTGACTGGGGTCTTGTTTACTTGACTGTTACGATGTCCTGGGCCGCCTGGCCGGTTCTTTTCTGTGTGGAATTTGCATTTTCTCCTCATGTCTGCGTGGGCCCTCTCGGGGTAATCCGGCTTCCTCCAAGAGTCCAAAGAACTACGGGTAGTGGGGTTCGGTTTACTGGTGACTGTGAAATTTCCATAGGTTTGGATGTGACTGTGAATACTCTTGAAACCCCCTCTGTGTTAGCCGTGCAAGAGACCGGCGACCTGTAATCTGTCCATAGTGTGACCCGCTTCTCACCTTATGGCTGCTAGAATAGGCCGAACCATGACACTGAATTGGATAAGCGGGAGAAAATGGCTAGAAGGATGATCAGCATTAGAGTGAAAAAGATAATAAAGCAGGGTGTGTTTTAGGATTGTCCTGCCTTGTGATTGAGAAGTTGCACTACTCAGATTCACTCTCGTGACTTTGGTGACATCAAACTGGCTGTCTTTATATACAGTATTTACTTCTGGCGTGAAGATTTTGGCACATGACTGCAAACAAGATTATGTGATATTGCATTGTTTTATTCTCCGCAGCTTTCCTACTCCACAAAAGAAACATCGCAACATGTGTCTTCCGTTCAAAAAACTGAAAGCAAAGACGACAGCAACACGAAAGAGGACGAGAAGAAAGACACGACCGATAACCCAGCTGCCTCTACAGAGGAGAAGAAAGCACAGGAGGAGACTAAAGACGAGACTAAACACACATCTAAGCAGGATTCAGAAGTTAAAGAGGAGAAATCAGGTGAACCCAAAAAAAAGAAAAGGAAACTTGATAAGCCCAAACATTATAAGACTTTTTGTTGTATTGTGAGTTCAAGTTTGACATGCACAAACACATAAAACAGGTTTATGTGACTCAGGTCCTTTTGTTTTTGCAGAAGGAGAAAGGGTTGGGGAGGAGAAAGAAAAAGAAAAGCGGGAGGGAACACCTACCACAACGGAAACAACAGATGCCAAGGATAAGACCGAAGTGTCTGATGTGAAGAAAGGTGCGTGTCTGTTCAGTTCCTGGTGGTTAGACGTGTAACGGTATGCTGCAATAACAAACTAATTAACATTTTTACTGCTGTCGTTGATAGCAGAGGAGGTCAAAGGTGAAAAGGATGCTGGAAAAGAAGTCAAAGCAGCGAAGGAGGAGGCGCCGAAGGGTAACGGGAAGCCCCCGACTGAGCGACCTCGCTTCATGTTCAACATCGCAGACGGTGGCTTCACTGGTTAGTTACAGCAGATCTGGAATACAGATCCTGATTCAACCCTCATTTCTTTATTTTTTTTTTGCCTCCAGGGAGCCGGAGTTTCTTTAATTTTTTTAAAGTGGTGCTGTGCGATAGTTTTCTGAGCTTTCTGAAGGTGTTTCAAAGTTTATCTTTGGACATTGGCTGCTTTTTCACTCATTTTTAAAACAGTTCTTCTACCTTGCCATTTTCAGAGGAATGTTTTTTTTTTTGTTTGACCCTTAAGCTCCTTGACACTGACATATAAGTCATTAGCCCAGAGCACAAAAAGGCCCCTAAATCAAGTGATGAACCAATTTTGTGATTCAGAAAACGTAGCACAGAGCCAATTTTAAAGTATGTCTTTGCACACTTTGTCACAAAAACACAGTTTGTTCCCATTTCTTTAGTTGAATCTATAAACATAGTTTGACAGATATAAAAAAAAAAGTTTTTTAGCACCAATTAGATTCTTTCCCAGAGCGTCTTTAAGAAATAGGAAAAAATCCAGCAGAGCCCTGACACAGGACCTCAGAGATACATCTGGCCCTTCAGTTGACTTGGCTCTGTTGTTCACTGAAACTTTATCAGAAATGGTCTCAGTGGAAGGGTGGAAAGAGAAGCAGCGAGAAAAAGCAGGGACATGCCAAATTACGCAAGAACTGGACTGAAAAATCAGTGAAACAGGTCTGATGGAGTGAAATGTATCATTTTTGAGCTTTGAATGTCCTTCAAGAAGCCGCACAAACTCTCGTTTTTGCTTTATACACCGTATTTCATGTAGATTTGCACGTTTTAACAAACTGCTGCAGGTATTTCCCATTTTCCTAGCAAAATCTAAAGAAATGAGGGGGGGGGGGGGGGTCAAGGCTGTTTCACACTACTGTATATGATGTCATGCATCAACATTTCCTTCATTAGCAGCTTTATTCTCCTGTGTAAATTTTTTATTTTTTTTTTGGAAGTGTTTCAGTGG
This sequence comes from Astatotilapia calliptera, assembly GCF_964374335.1. NCBI lineage: Eukaryota > Metazoa > Chordata > Actinopteri > Cichliformes > Cichlidae > Astatotilapia > Astatotilapia calliptera. The sequence goes on along the minus strand of NC_137424.1, from coordinate 42,720,587 downwards.
TAATCAGAAGAAACAATCAAGGAAACATGTGTGAACAAGTGTTCTGCTAAATTTCATAGGAATTTCCATAAAGCTTGTTCAAGCGTCATGCTTCCGCTCATATTTCTATGATACTTCTTTTATGAACTTCCCCAAAACTAGAACAAGATATTTAAAAAACATTGTCAGATAATAACACTTCTCTACATCTGCTGCATTTTGTCCTACGACTCTCAGTTCACTTTCTCTGTCTGAATACTGGCTTTGTGTTTGAAACACCCCCCCTGCTAATCAAGTGAAAAAGGTGTGAGGGTGAAAATATCCAGTTTGTCCAAAAACGTTGCCAAGCAGTCCAAACAACATTAAACGAACGAGCAAAACATTCCCCTTGTGTTCCAGAGCTTCAGTACAAAAGCAGCACTGAGCCAGAATTATCTCCTCCTTGATCGCGGCCCCAGTAAAGCTCTGGGCGCACCGTGTAAACCCGCCTCGTGTTCTTTACCTTGTGCTCGCTTCTCTCCGCAGAGCTGCACACTCTCTGGCAGAACGAGGAGCGGGCTGCCATCTCTTCGGGGAAGATGAACGAGATCTGGCACCGCCGGCACGACTTCTGGCTGTTGGCGGGAATCGTGATGTATCCTTGATGGCAGTTGCTCAGGCGATGAACCTGGCGGGTTTATTTTTCTATCGGCCGGCAGAAGCCCAGCGTAATAAGTCAACAAGCCGGCCAGACCTCAGTAAACAGCAAGCTGTGTGTCTGCTGGACACTGATGTGGAGGGTCATTTAGTTCATGTTGCTCTCTCTATTATGGTCATTAAGGCTGTGGAGTATTCACATTAAACTCAGGTTTCATTATTCTACAAGCTGATGCTGAGGCCTGTATAGACTGAAATAGAAGTCTGCCTGAAGTCTGCTTAGAGGTGAAATTAAAATGTAAAAAAACACGCTTAGAAGAATAGCTCCATTTTGGAAGGAAACTCGCCTTTGTTTTCATTCTGTGTGAGAGTAAGATTAGAAGATGCTACTTATCTTTGTGCAATGCCATTGTTTTGTGGACTTCTATTTTAAAGCCCGAGTGTGGCATTTGGGCTGTTGCCATGTTGGTTTTGGAGCCAGAAGTGGCCGAACTTGAGCAAGAGGCTCCTGTGCAAAGTCATCAAATGAGGCTCGCTTGCTTCCAAGTAAGCTGCATCCCAATGGTGTGGTTGCATCACATGGACAGATACCAGCCGATGCGTGACGTCTATAGGAATTTAAAGGAATTGACTCACTTTTGGAGTCAGTCCTAAGTGAGATCTTAAGTTTTTAGCACTTCTGCTTTTGCTTCTTTTTTAAGCATCAAGTTTCGCTGCTTGCAGTAAAGGTCAAAAGTGGTCAATTTTTTCTGTGTGGTGCTGAAGATATTAAGAAAATAATTTACTGTTTCTTCTTCATTAACTTTAAACTAACTAAAGTAAAGAAAGGTGGATTTTTTTTATAACTCTAGACAGAGTAAGACTTGCTTTTTCTTTGTTTCTGGCCTTCATGCTTTAAAGCTAAACCGATCAGCTGCAGCCATTAAACATCATTATCTGATTTGGGCTTTAAAGGCAATTACGTTAAGCTTCCAAAATGGCAAAGTTAGTGCTTAGCAGGTACTTATATACCACTATGCTTATCTAATTAAGCACCTTGTTTAACATTCACACTCCAATAGAGGCATCAGGGGATTCTGCATCATCTGCAAGGATGCTTTGACATGCAAAACACCAACTTTAAAGTTAGCATAGAGCCCACTCTACCTCCTGAGCCATAGCCACCGAAAAACATGGTTAGAGATGGAATGAAGGCAATCCATTAACTGCATGTGTGTTGCAGGCTACAGGGGCCACCTTTCCTCCTTTTCATACAACTCAGTATTAGGTTAGCATAGGATAGCTATAAGAAAGCAGCACAAATGATCCTATAACCTCTGATGAAACTACAGATGTTTGCAATTAAGTTTTTTCTCTTTTTCTAGTTTTTATTTTAAGCCAGGGATGTCAAACTCATTTTACACTGAGGGCCACACACAGACTACTTTGATCTTTACCACGCCGGACCAACAAACTCCACTTTCTGTCCTTGTAAAGACATTTAACTAAACATTTATTCCCTGAGATGTCTTGATATAGGAAAAAGAAAATCTCAAAATCTATGAGAATACAATTAAAATGATTAAATAATTAAAATACATAAATACAAAGATTAATGCCCTCCTTCACATTTTCCAAATCTGTCCCATGTTGTTAATACTTCTCCCCAATGCACCAAATGTCTAAAAGTGCTCCTTGTTGAGCTTCAGGGTGATGTTGTGTGCTTAGTTAGATACTTTCTATGGTCTTATTCCCAAAGTGTTGTTAACATGACCCTTGACCTCAGCGCCAGTCACGGCTACGCTCGGTGGCAGGACATCCAGAATGATCCCCAGTTCGCCATCATCAACGAGCCTTTCAAGACGCAGGCGAATAAAGGCAACTTCCTGGAAATGAAGAACAAGTTCCTGGCTCGGCGCTTCAAGGTAAGATGTGTCACGAAAACCTTCACTTCTTGCGTTCAACATTAGACTCGCACATTTTATAAATGTCAGTTTCCTCCAAGCTCTCAAAGGTCTCACATGTTGAATACAAATTCATACCACGTATGCGGGAAAGTGGTGTGCCGTGAACACGACAGCGGATGGTTTCAGTCGCTATAAAAAGCCTTGCGGTCCAGTGTCTTCGATCACTTGACTCGGTTGATGGTCGGATGACAGATGCCCCTAGACCCACATATTAGCTGAATGGTATTGCTGACCGCTGCATTTCTGGAAGAGCTCTCATCCTGTTTTTGAGCGGCGCACATGTTTCAGATCCTGCACTCAACATCCTCATTTACTGCATCGCATCGCTTTTTCTGCCTCAGCCTCGTCGTTTCTCATTTATTTTCTCACTAAATTATTGTAGGCTTTCATGGGGGGTAAACCTGCCATCGAGAATGCACAGGACAGCAGAAAATAAAACGATTTCTCATCACGCTGTCTTAATTGTAATTGGTTGTGTAACACGACAGCTTTTGCAATGCATTTACTACAAATAACTCCCTTTACCAGGACCCACACACAGATACCCATACACACATAAAGTGCATTTACTCACGAAGCTGGATTAATCATGAGAGGCCTTTATTATTAGTATGCCAACTAAGACATTGTTAAAAAAAAAACATAAGAAATTTGTACGAAAATTGAGAAGATTTGTAGATTTCAGTATAAATAGAGCAAAGGTCATCTGTTTTGTCAGTTTTCTTATTGGCTAAGTGTGACGCTGGTTTATTAATTCACTGTTTTTAATTAACCACTGTCTGAATTATTAATTACGCTGCATTATTAAGAATGTAATAAGGACTTTGTGTCACATCTTATTATTAGCAGTATTTTTTCAATCAGGTGTGTGGTTATATACTTACTGTCAAATTACGCCAGTAAGTATAATGTGCTGATTCATTCAGTGTTTTCTCATCATTATCAGTCTTGATAGACTTTTCTCGTTTGATCTGGACACACTTTGTGTGATTATAGATAACTTTTGTTTAAGGATATTTATATCATACCTTTAAAACAAACATGGTGTTTTAAATTACAAATAAATGTATTTTTATGTATTTTTTATGTTTAGAAACATATTTTGTTGAGTGTTGATGGCACATTGTTAATCGCAGCATTTCCACCATTAGGACAGGATGCAGTGTGTTCACCCTGATTAAGTTTTCCATTAATAAATTGGTTGATTGGTTTAAAAATGTGAAAAAAGTCCCTCTCAATTACCCATGTGGGACCTTCCTTAGAGCCCGACCGATATTGGTACCGATATTTGGTGAGTTAAAAGTCTGATATTCCAATATATATCTGCTGATTTTTTTTTTCCTTTTAGAGTTGAAAAATATAAACAGATTTCCCAAATATTTGTTATGTATAGTTACTTATTTACTGATTCACTGCCAGTTTCTGTTTGGCTCAGTTGCTCATTGATTGCAGCTTAACAGATACATGGGTTGCCAGTAGTGAAGCTGCAAAGTGCTCTCTAAAGGAAAAGCTATGCAACACCAACACTCGTAGTCTTTGTATCATCTAGCTCAAAGCTCAAAGAGTTGGGAGTTCATCTTGTAATCGGAAGGTTGCCGGTTCGAGCCCCGGCTCGGACAGTCTCGGTCGTTGTGTCCTTGGGCAAGACACTTCACCTGCTGCCTACTGGTGTTGGCCAGAGGGGCCGATGGCGCGATATGGCAGGCTCGCTTCTGTCAGTCTGCCCCAGGGCAGCTGTGGCTACAACTGTAGCTGCCTCTACCAGTGTGTGAATGTGAGAGTGAATGAATAGTGGAATTGTACAGCGCTTTGGGTGCCTAGAAAAGCGCTATATAAATGCAATCCATTATCTATTCTCTCCTTTTTAAATGTGCATTTATTTGCCATTATAAATGCCTTTTATAACGGCAGATAATATCAGCCTGCTGATAAACTGGTCCAGCTGCGATCTCGACAGTGCCAGTTTGACCCAACAACAGTCCAACCCTCAAAATTACTTACATTAAATTAAGATTGTGATTTATAAATAAATAATGGAAGCAAATCTTTACATTTTTTTTATACACAAACAAAAACTTAAACAAGCAGTTTTTCCTCAGGTACTAGATCTGCTTCAGCCGTACTTTTACGGCCTGTTGTGTTGATTTTATAACCAAACTTTAGATTTTAAAAACTTTTTATATGATTTTTTAAATTATTTAAAGCTCCATTTAAGATAAACATACGATAAATGTAATAAAATGCACATATGGAACAAGAGTATAGAAGTTACTAACTTTAACTGAATACAGTGACGGTATCTAAATTGTAGCTGTGGTACATTATTAAAATCCAGACTGGGAGTGGAACTATTGTGTAAGTTACGCAACAAGAGAGCCCTGGAGGCTTTGCAGACCAACTGAAGTGGCAAATTTTAGCGCTCTGTAATGTTTTTGTAACTTGATATCTGTGTTGAAGTGCACTTCATCACCGCGCTGTCATTTTGGAGCCTAGAGTGTGCAGGAAGGCCCAGAATACAGTGCAAACCACAATCAGTACAACTCTTAAATCACTTTTTTTTTTAAATTACATGTTTTTTTTTAATCATAGCAAAGCACATATACATGTTGCGGTTTCAGTGACCTCGGATTCATAAACAGTCCTTTCTCTGCTCTTTCTCCATTGACCTCCTCCCGATCCATCATCCTCCAGCTGTTGGAGCAGGCGCTGGTGATAGAGGAGCAGTTGCGGCGGGCAGCTTATCTAAACATGACCCAGGATCCCAGCCACCCGGCCATGGCGCTCAATGCACGCTTTGCAGAGGTGGAGTGCCTGGCGGAGTCACACCAGCACCTCAGCAAGGAGTCCCTGGCGGGAAACAAGCCAGCCAACGCTGTCCTGCACAAAGGTCAGGAGCGATCGGATGAAAGGCACCGAGAGTTGCGAGGAAATTGTTTCGTGTTGTTCAGCGAACAAAATCTAACACAAACGTTTGCGTCGGGGAAGCAGATCTGCGCAGAGGCACGCAGACGGATTCAGAGAAAGCAGGGAAGATTGTCAGGCAGATAATCAGAGGGGGATAAAAGATCGGCGTATCTCGCAGCAGCTGTTGTGCAATCTTTTCCTGCTGAGTTGACCGTATCGCTCTGCCTGGAGCTGACTTCAAAAAAACGGCAGGCAGATAAGCTTACACAATGATAAGTGATAGCTCCAAACATTTCCTCGCTGGCTCCTTTGCAAGCCCGTCCATGTTTATATCGCGCTGTCGACAGAATAACACGCTCAGCACACTGCTGGTCTTGTTCTCGTCTCGTACGTCTTAACAGACCCGAACGCAATGAAGGCGAAAACCTTTTTTTTTTTTTTATCAGCACCGCTGCGGACGGTGATTAATTACTTGTTAGGGTGCGAGGCAGATACCGGAGGATGGGAACTGTAATCTCTTACAAAAACAGCATCAACAATGTGCTATTTAAACATTTATTCTCAGCATTTGAGGAAAGAAAAGCAACAGCTTGTTGAAATAAAGCTGCTTAAGCAGACTATTTATAGTCTTGACCTTCATAGCACAGAAGCAGCCTCGGATGTGAAACACCTGAACTGCCACCTTCCAAAAAAAGCACATTTCTTCATATTAATTGAAGATTTTGAGCAAACGAAATAAAAATGAGAAGCTGAAGCACCTGGTCGGTGGCTCTTCTTATTGTGGTCTTCTTATTGTTGTTGTCATTGCAGTGTTGAACCAGTTGGAGGAGCTGCTGAGCGACATGAAGGCCGACGTGACTCGGCTACCGGCCACGCTGTCCAGAGTCCCACCCATCGCCGCCCGCCTGCAGATGTCAGAGAGGAGCATCCTCAGCCGACTGGCCAGCAAGGGCACAGAGACGCACACATCCCCGGTCAGCACATCAGGCTGCCTCTAAATACAGCACACACACACACACACACACACACACACACACACACACACACACAAACAAACGCTGACAGGTTGAAACCTGCTCGAGCTTTGCCAGCCCTCAGTGGAAAAATAATAGATGGAAGACATCCAATGAAAACATAGAGCCCATTATCCTCACCCACCGGCACTTTTTAACTCCCCAGCTGCTTACTCGGCACTTTTTATTTTGGTCACATTGCACGACTCAAAAGGGGGTTCGTTTTATTTTATGATTTTCCTAAAATCACCACGTGCAGAATTTCTAAAGAAAACCTTTTTTTTTGTCTTTCCCACGGTCTCTCTCCACAGCCCATACCTCCAGGACCCTACGCAACCCCTCAGAACTACGGAGCCCCCTTCACACCCGCGCCCCCGAGCGCCCTACACATGGGAGGGGCCAATTACAGTCAGATGCCACCCGGATCATTCATATCAGGTCAGTGTTTGAGGCGCCGCTGACACTGTAGCAGCTGTAAAGCACCAAAGTGTGTACTTAATATGACAGTAAGAAAGAAAAAAAAAAGCTTTGTCAGCAGAAAATGCAGTTTGTGGACGTATGAGAGACAAACAGGTGAGTTACTGAGTGATAATCGAACATCTCGAGGCATTAGGGCTTCAGTAATTATAGCACAGAAGAAGAAGCTTGTTTGATCTGTCTGACACTTGGCAAGCTGATGACTTTTACTCAGATTTATGCTTCTCTGCGGAGGTGTTGTTGCTGTGTCAGTGCAGCTCTGCCTCTGGCTCAGGAACTGATTCTTATCACAGCACGTGATTTAAGGATGTTTAAGGACAAAGCAGCGCCGCAGCGTCAGTTTAAGGGTTCTTTAGAGTCATTTTGTGCATTAAATCTGTATCTGAAGTGGCCGTAGTCATGTTTGTTTTTGTTTTTCGTTAACGTGCTGATAATTGACAGCGGTGGAGATGGTTTTGCTGGCTCAGGCGCAACATTCAGTTTGTCTTAGTAATTTCCCATCGATTTTTCCACATAAAAATTCAGTCTGCTCATCGGGAGGAGCTCTCATCAACCTGTGGGAAGCCGTGGTGCTGTTTTTAAATTTTTTATTTCTGGGTCTGGATCCAGTCTGAGAAAATTACTCTGGTGATGTCAAAGGGATCATTGTGGTCGGGGTTGTGCAAATTCACACTTCGCACAGGTTTAAAATGAGCTCAGAGTTTATGGTCGCAGGTAACTCATTGCTGTTGAGCTTCTCTCAGTTTATCATTTTCAGTCAAATCTCTTCCTGCCGCTCCGAGCTGCTCCGAGTCATTGTCTGAATGAATGACTGCAAATGCTGCCTTACAATCACAGACAGTCATCTTTTAAAAGCCAAGAAAAACAACCACCGTGCAGTTTTTTTCCACGTCTCATGAAGCAGAACTCAAAACAAATCTGTTAACCAGTGTCATTTGTAAACAGATCTGTTCGCTCTGGTGGCTCCTTTTGTGTTTTTTACCTTACTTACTCATAATTTTCTTGTTATCAGCAGTCGCACGCTGATATTTCTCAAGACTCCACCTTGGTTTCAAATTCTAAATTCTGTTCACGATGTGGCCAAAGTTCTGCTTTTGTTTTCAGGCTCGGAGCAGGCACCGTTTGCAAAATCTACAGATTTGTAAAAACGTGCCAACGAGCTGTATTGAGCGCACACACTTTACGGCGTCTAGTTACTCAGTCATGCCAAACATTCACTGAAAACTTTAGTGCACTTTTATACACCAGCTGCTCTTGGCCTGAGGAGAGCTGATTTAATGCCAGGTTCAGACTACATGATAACGCTGCGATCGTGGGCCGATCCAGACGATGTGGGCCGTCTGTTCGCCTACGGACTAAAACCGAGGCTCCATGCCTGACAGCCTCCTGTAGTGTCGCTCTAGCATGTTAAAAATGTGTTGGTGTCATCCACGACGGTTCCCTTCGGTTCAGATTGCTTTTTCCAGCTGTCGAGATCTTTTTTTCTACCGCTGAGCTCTGTACAGCTGTAATCATGACAATGCAAAAGAGGAATTATGTTGCCTGTGTGGTCAGAACTCAATATTATAATGACTGCTTCAGCTGCCATCTTCTGTTCCTTTTCCTTTCCTTGCTATCCTGGAAATTACAAGCTAGCACCTCGTTACACACATGTTTTGATGGATGACAAGCGTGACTCAGCGGGTGCAGTCTGTCATGTCTGTCAGTCATAAAGTGGCAGGATTTTATGCCTCTGTGTAATCTGACACAGCGATCAGCGTGACAGACAACTATCTTTTAGTCTCAGCTCGCTTCAAAATAGAAAGCAAAGAGAAAGTGCTTTCAAGAGTTCTTGAAAGCTATAGTAATTAACCAGGCATGAAGGGTATAATGAAAAGATGGTACTGTGTTGCATTATGGGAAGTGCTTCACCCATGCTACTGATTACTAGTGGCTAAATCTCAGAATCTGCTGCAACAGTTTTTAGCGTTCTTATTTTTGCTAAACTGCATCACTAACTGGGTTTAATCCTTACGCTACAGTCACACTGAGGAATGAATGGTTGTAATTTCTTTCAGTCTTGTTGCCTTTCAAATAGCTGCTTCAAAGATGGGAACCTGGGCTTTTGCTACTTGCAGTCAGTTGCTATCCTCAGAGAAACTTTAGTGAGTCGGGCAGCAATAAAACAGAAAGAAAACCAAATCAGTTTGCATTGGTTTGTGATTAAATTGGATTAAGTTGACAGTTACATTCAACCTGTTTGTGATAATATGATCATTAACGGTGGAAACAGTGAACATTGCAAATCTGTTGCAGTCTGCATACTCAGAAATTCACATTAACTACAGACATCCAAAGAGAAATTCAGACATTTCTCCACAGATAGTGACATAGTTACTGCAGAACAGCAGTTTAACTGTAAAATATCACAGGTGCTCAGAAAGGCTTTCTTTTATATAGGAATATAAGTACTATGCAGATGCGTTGAGTCAAGTCCCCTATTGCAAAGAGATGCATTGCACACGAGTTGAGCTTATCAGTGCAGACTGACTCAGGTTGATGTCTTGCTGGCTAACCTCCAATCTGTTTGAGTCAGGCTGCAATTGTTTGGAGACAGGTTGCCTCCAACCAGGCATCCTGTGCAATCGACTTCAAACTGAAAGTTGTTGCCCTGAGGTTAGTCTGTTGGTAGTTGCTTCTACTTCTAACGAGTTTCCAGATGTGAAAAAAAAAATAAAATCCAATCACCGGGCAACCGCTGACTTTTCCTAGGCTCAAGGAGGTTGCTGTCATATTTTTTTCTCTAGCGTGACTGAGCCATTCATTTTCACTGTTTAATGTCCTCCTTGATTTTATACCATCTGCTCTGGCAAAAGAAACCTGTGAGAAAACAGAAGCAGACAAATCCCACCGGTCACACTTTTTATAGTTTCATATTTGAAAGGGTGCGCGCCAACTCCAGCCTCCGAGACACCCCGACGGAGAAGCCCAGATCTGGCCGCAGAGATCAGAACTTGATTACTTGGCAACGTGCGCCGTTGATGGACAAAACCGGTCCAAAGTGCTGCTCCTATTTTTAAAGATGTCATTTAAGGAATTCCAGCTATATATGGTTATGTTGTTGTGGAAAAAGATTAGGCAAAAGAAAATGGAAAAATATTGCAGAGGCCTCGCTGAAATGAGCGTGCCTGGGGAATCGGGTATTTCAGGATGTCTTTGCATTACGCGTAGATTTCGGATCATTGCTCGAGTCTTGGGTTTCATTTTAATGCCGTGTCGTGTGACTGAAAGAGCTACCTGATGGCTTCTAAAGCAGCGCCCTTTTAGGCACTCTGAACAGTCACTTTATCTCCCCCCTCACCCCTAAGCAGGTTTAGTTGTGAAACCTTAAAAATCCAGAAAGGAGTCCGTATCGGAAAAAACCATCTGCAGCAGAGCTTTCTGATGTGGCTGCCAGATAGACACCTGAAATAGACATTACCCAAATCAAACACGAGCGTGCTGCGCTGCTATATTAAGGCGTTCTCATCTCTTAACATGTCCGGCCTCGAAACCTCAATACTCAGCTCAGCACTTACGGGATCTAATGACACATTGTGCAACGATAAAGCACAGCCGGAGCGCTATCAAACCTGCCCCAAGGAGCCTGTTTATTTTCTCTTCTTGGGTCCTGCCGTGGCTCTAATTACTTATTGAGTTAAGGGCTTAAGAGTTAAAAAAGCAGAGAAAAAGAAAAATCTATTTTATTTTGACTTCTTGTCCAGCTCTCCTCGTCTGCAGTCTGTCAGGGCTCGCTGGCAGTTTTTCCAGAATGTATTTTCTCGTAATTAGTTTGGTAACAGCATGTGCTCTCCAGACGCGCTCTCTGCTCTGCATGTGCATTCGTGTTTGGAGATGTTTAGATAGCGGCGATGTGGCAGAGATAACTGGTAAAACCTGATATTCCCCAATAGCTTTAGCTCTAAAAACCGCAATAGCCAGCTTTCTCTCTCTCTCTCTCTCCAAGTGCTTCTCCTGTCCCTCTCGCTCGGTGTATCTTGATTTTTTTTTTTTTTGTAATTGCAGACTGAGACATCTGTCAAAAGCATTGCTTTTTCGAGAGCCAGGGCCTATCTCTGAAAATGTCATTATGCTCAGGCTGTCTGGGTTCGGCCCGTGCCAAGAAAACATTCGGACTTTCTACCAAGGTATTTTGAGAGGGACCAAAGCCGCACGAGTTTGGTTGTTTAAACCTCGTGTTGTGACTTGTGAACTGGCAGAGGGCTGGGCCGAGCACCGGCTGCTTCAGAAATAGTCACACGCGTGCTGTGTTGCTTCGTGGGGGTTTTTTTTTGCTCACCGGGGGCCTTTTCGTGGCGAGACTGCAGCTGAAGCTGAGCGTGGGCCTGGGGGCTGCAGTCTCGAGCACCGCAGCGGGGCACAAGCATGCAGCAAATGAGACCACATTTACGGTCTTGATTGGGGTTGCGCTGCGTCGTGACCTTTTTAGATTGAGCCCGAAAGGGGGAGGGGGGGAGGGAAAAAAAGTGAGCTGGAGAAATGGACGGAGTTAAAATAACAATTCTCTGATTCTGCGACCCCCCCCCTCCATTAACAGCGCACTTCCCCAAGAGAAGCTCCCACACTTGAGTACACAAAACATGTCCAAAAATACTCGGGCTGTGGCACTTTAAGTGCACATCTACTACTTTAGCTGCACTCTGTGAACCGCGCAACAAAACGTAACAATGCTCTGACGAAGGATTGTTTGGTGATGTCTCACACGTGGCAGTCTGTCAGCATTTGCACAATAACTCGAGTTGCATTCTGGAGAGCCTGTTTCTGCCATCAGGATGCTACACATCTGTGCTAGAAGGAGTCCCACACATTAGACCAGACTTCATCCTTTAGAGGCGTAAACATTAAACAGATGGAGTGGAGCACGCGTGTCTGCAAGTACCCATCCTGCTAAAGTGTCCTTGAGCAGGACACTGAACCTCAGCTCCCCCCACCCCTCCACCACTCCAGCTTCGGTAGCTCTCCCCTGACCTCCGACCTCCCCCCCCACAGAGAGGAGGGAGGCAAACTAAAAGAGCAAATCCCTACAGGGACCAGTTAAGTGTCACATTATCCTTCTCCCCTCTCCAAGCCTCCACTACAGTCTGCCGCTTGTCTGCCCCCACAGAAGCCGCCGCCGCTGCTGGGGCCACCGGGGGAGCTGCTGGTGGAGCCACCGGAGGGCCAACCGCTGCCAGCGTTTGCCAGAAGACCAAGGAGCACGATGTGGTGCAGCGGCAGCGTGTGGTGGACCTTTGGAAGGACGGAAAGTCAGAGGGGGCCATCGGGCAGGAGCTGAGGATGCCTAAATCCACGGTGCACAGCATCATCGTCAAGTACCGCCTCAGCAACACAGTGGAGAACCTGCCGCGCAACGGGCGACCAAAGAAACCCTGAGGGGCAAAAGCGGGGAGGTGAACACTAAAACAATAAAAACAGGGCGACGTTTGGATGGAAAAACAATCGTGGAATGTAACAAAAATGAGACGAGAAGCCGAATGCATGAGAGCGTTTCCAAAAAGGATCCAAGGATAGAGCACTTTGACACAGCTGGAATGTGAGGGATATAAAGGGAGAAGAAAAGATCGCTGGATGGATTGAATAAGGATGGGAGGCAGAAAGGAAAAAAACACAAAACAAGCGGACATGAAATGTGAAAAGAAAAGTAGCGGCGGCACTTTGATCCACTAAAGAAAACAAGCAATCAACTGCATAAGGAGTGAGTCCAAAATAACAAGGGAGAGGTGAAAATCTGGCCTTGAGATCAAGCACTAATGATGCCCGGGGGGTGGTGGGGGTGGTGGGGGCAGAGACAAAAAGAGAGAGTACTTATCTGGAACAAACGAACCTTACTTTGAAGGCCTTGGCCAAAAAGAATGGGGGTGGGATTGGGAAAGCTGCTTAATGCAATCACAGGATTTCAAAAACTCTAAATTAGACGCCGAATAAAAAGAAAAAACAATGCAACAAAAGAGGATCTTTTTTTCGTTTAATTCCTCCCTATACAGACTTCTTTAGCTCTTCTATTTCTCCCTCTGAGACAAGAAAAAGATTTCCCTCCGGATCAATTTTTCATTCGCCGGCTGGCTGAACAAGGCTGTCCCCTCGATCTGACCCCGTACTCCCTCATTCCTCCGCAGTCTTCAACTCCTCCGTCTCTCTTTCTCAGTCGAACACGCTCAGATATGCATATATATTACACGCTCTGGAACTCGCACACAACCTGTAAAACCTGCAAACAAGTGAATTTATCTGCTGAGTATAGGCAGATGAAACCCAAACTCAAAATAGAGCGAGCGAGATAAAGTGGACCGAGATTATCTTGCAAAGAAAAAACAACAAAATCGAGGGGCGAAAGTTTAAAAAAAGAAGAAGAAAAAAGTTTTCTAAGTATAAAACACGACTTCCCATGGACTCTCTTGCCCTCTCTCGCATTCCTGAGTCCAAACAAGAAGCATAGATGTAAAAACTGAGACGATGCCTTTGTCCAGCGGTTGGCAGCTCTAACCCAAACTGATGGACAGCAAAGACATGTACTGTATTAGAAAGCATACTTACTGTTGCACCCGTTTTCTTTGGGGGGGAGTGGGGGGGTCACTTGAAGGGGAATATCACTCTAATGAAGTACTTACATTTCCTGTTTTTAAGCCTAATCACTGAAAAATACAAAAGATCATAATTTATGAGCGGCTCTTCCCAAAAGATGAAGACTGTAATCTGTCATCGAAGAAAAAAGGGAGACTCTCTTTGAAGGCGTTTTTTTCTTTTTTTTGTTCTTTGAGTTTCCTCGCTGTGACAGCGTGATGGATTCCACGCTGGAAAATGTCCCCTGAACCCCGAGAAAATAAAACATTCTGGACCGTGTCATCGTTTTTCCAGCTTGGTGTGCGCGCTGTGTGGCGTCCTAGAGATGAACCATTCTGCCTCGTATCTAAAGGGAAAAAGCAATGAATTTGGATTGCTTTCAGCTAAAACTGAGTGGTATTTCCCTTTGAGTTTAAAGGACTTAATGACCGGAGAAGTGTGGTAGCAGTGCGGCCTGCAATGAGAATGTCGTGCATGTCTGTAGGTTAAGAAATGAGTGTGAATGTGTGTGATTTGTGCCAACTGTTTGACATGCCTGTTTGATGTCAGTACGACTTTGGATAGCTTACTAGAAATATTAAAGTATTTTGTTCAAATATGTTTTTCTGCTCTTAGAAAATAAGCTAAACATCTTAGATCAGTCAGTATATACCTTAAAGTCTGTTATCCTGATTGCAATTCAGTCTAAAATAAGCAAAACTATGACTTGAAGCTCTCGTTGGTATTTTCTATCTAAAGAAAAGATGGCATTAATATGTTGTACGTGTGAAGTGCACACATATCGTCCGGCTCAGCAGTCGGGAGTATTTTAGCACCTTTCGGTTTAGCTCTGTTTTGGTTCAGTGACTGCTCTCAAGACTGTTTCCAGCTGCAGGCAGCTGTTTTCAGAGAAAATAAATACAATATATGCATCCTGCCCATCCCCGGGAGCAGCGAGTGATCGTGGTGGAACAGAGCTAAAATGACAGAATAGTGCACTTACAGTGTCTTCACCACTGAGGGACATTTTCCATAATTTCACAACTTTGTAGCTCAAGACTTCATGTTTACAGGAGTGGATGCATTTTAAAGCTAATAAAACAGCTAAGCTATCGTTAGTCATGAGCTGATTTTTATGAGACTGCATTTTAGGAAACATGTTCCTCCGGGTGCCTGACTGATATATAGGATCAACACCGATACTAATGTCTGTGATGTAAAAATCCGATATATCGGCTGATTTATTTATTTATTTTCAGACACACGAAACATGAACAGGTTTCACTCGCACTAGTTATTCATTTACGCTCTGCCCGAAGTCTGCTCAGATCCGCTGGTTGTTGTTTGTAGCGTTCTGAAAACCTATCCGGTCGTTAAGTCTGACATCACTAGCCGTGTCTGGGCCTAAACTCCGCTGCAGGTCCATATATCAAACGATCACTATGGCATTACTGAGAGTTGAAAAACTGTCTAAAGTCTTTCATCTTTAATAAAACGATCAGCGTTCTGCTCTACCAGGTGTAACAATTGAGTTTAACATCCAGGCATCCATGAAAATGGAATTTATGACATTTAACGGAGTTAGAAGTTAGCAGGAAGTTAGCTCGCTAGCTTCTATCTAAATACAATATAGCATGTCCTGACTGCGGGGTTTTGGAAACAAATTAAAACGTACAGCTCTGTTATCACTTCCAGCATAAATGAAGACAGAAAACTAAACAGCAGTGACGTTTGTAGGGTTACTGAAGTTGGGTTAGCTGGTATATAATGATGTGCTACGTGACCGCTAGCGACACAGCTATGTTAGCATAATATAAACAAGCTAGCTTTTTTTTCCACTCGATAAAAGTTAACGTGAGTGTTCTCGGTGGTCAGGAACAAATGTAATCGCATGGCAGGATGCTGTAAAAGGACCAAACTTCAGCCAGGAGAACAACTGAGATAATCCATCCACAATACGAGGTTAGCCATTCATATACTGCTGCATGGGCTGGGCTGTAGTTACATCCTAAGTTTTTAAAAACTGAGCTTAAATAAATGATTAGCGGTAATAAAAGCCGAGGGAGGTCAACAGTGATCACTGACTGTTTTAGGAGCTTTTTGAGATCAAATAGAAGAAAATACATAACATTAAACATGTTAACAACACAAAAGCCATATTAAACGCAGACTACTTTAGGCCCGGAAGTAGGATTCGTCACGTCATCACTTAACGACCGGATTGCCAAAAGGGATGTTGCAGAAGGCCCTCTGGTGGGAAAACTATGCAACGTCAGTGATGGCTAATGATGGTTCTTCCATTTCTTTTTTAAAATTTATCAGCCGTTATAAATGTCGATATCGTTCAATTGTCAATTAGCTAATATCGGCTGATGATATCTTAACACAGATTGCGCCCGTGAGCAGCTGAAGCCTGCTCACATGTGGTTAATCATTAAACTCTGGACAAGCAAACTACAAATGAAGGCCAGAAAGCTTCCAGTATCAAATATCTTCTACCTTGGAAAGAGTCTACATCTTAACACAAATATGTGTTTGGAGACATTAGGCTGCTGTCTGTATTAGTAGTCAGATAACATGGCAGTCACATTCATTTGAATGGACTGATTCTTATATAGCACTTTTCTGCTCTACTTGTATTCACACAACCTCTTTTTTGTACATCTAAGCGCTTTGTAGCCGACATATTTACATTCTGATGACTACATCAGGAGCAACTTGAGGTTCAGTATTTTGCCCGAGGAATCGAACCAACAGCTTTCCCATTAGTAGATGATCTGCTCTACCTCCTTGTCACAGCCACCTGAGGGAGGTTTAGAAATTATTTGTGAGGCTTCAGGTATTAGTAAGACTGAGAATAGAAAAAGATTCAGGGTCACGAAGGATACGTAAAGAATAATTTACCAATATGTTTTTTGGGGGATAATCTTTATTTCCTGACAATTTTCTGGAGTGGGGATGTCCTTTCTCTAGCCTATAAATAAAACCACTCACAGTTTCAGAGCTCGATTTTACGATTTGTACCTCCAGAAGCATATTCTTCGTTCTCAGTTGTATGTGAACCTCCTGCTACATGCACGTCTTACTTTTCCTCTCTTTCTCTCTCTCAGTTGGGCTCTATAGATTTCTAAAAAACAAGCCCGCGTTTTTGTGTTTTGTTTTGTTTTTCTTCTTTTTTTACTTCCTGAAAAGTTGACAGTTTAGAGACACAGGGTTGTTCTTGGTGAGAGGTTTTTGTATTGATGCACTCACGCAAAGCTTTTCAGCGAGGGGGAAAAAATGCTGCTTTTCTTGCCAACCTGGCAGCATTCACTTCTATCAAAGAGTAGGCAGGACCTACAAGGGAGAGACACAGACTGACATGTTGGCCAGGAATCATTTTTACTGCCTTTTAGATTTCAGATGCACCATCTAGCTCAGTCCAGAGTTTCAGGCTGAGGAGAAGATGGCTTTTCTGAGAGCTTGCACACAACGCTGGGGGGGCTGGGAAGGGGAGGAGCTTGAGTAGATAGAGCTGAAGTATTGCAGAGTTACTTTGGCAGCAGAAAGACATGTACACTGTTGCAGACATCGCTGAGGGAATCTTTATCTGGTATAGTACAAGTGCTTCATTGAATTTCTCCTCCTGTTTTATCTCCACTCCTTCTTTACCTTGAATGCCTTTTTTGGGCCCTGCTGAAGAGGTGCTGTGGGTTTGTGAGGGTTCAGAGTCCTTAATCTTTAGAACTGAGTCCCATTTTTCAGCAGGTGAAACCTGAAATGTTGTTGTTGGGTAGACCTTTTTTCAAATTAAAGATTCAGATGTCGAGCATTTAATTACCTTTAATGGTTATATTTAATGACTTTCCTTTGGCTTTTTTTGGCAGCATTATCTCACGGTGATTGTTTTCACACTTATAAAATCGGACAAATTCCACCAGTGCGACCAGGCGCAGCATTCAGCATTTACCAGCAAAGCTCAAAGTCAAAAACAGCAACAACAAAAAAAGGACTTTGGGACATCCACGTGTTTTGGGTTTATGTGACTAATTAATAGTAAAGATTTCCCTGCTTTTTTGCCATGGCAATGCTTTTAAAGTGAAAGAGCGCCAGCAGGAAGCGAAGAGTAAACAGCCAGCAGTGAGGCTGTTCTCACTGAGATAAAATCAGAAACAACAAGCATTGGTCCATTCCTGTGAGTCCCTGGTGTCCAAACATGGCGCAACTCTGCCACGAGGTGCACTCATTAAGTACCGATTTCTAAAAAACACAATAACCAGAGTTGTTGTTCTGATTTGATGACTCCTTCATTAAAGATTATGAATTGAAGATTTTTAAGGCGTACTGTGATTTGCTGTAAGAACATTAAAGAGAGAGTGTTTTCTCATTATTTGAACAGTCTTCTGTCTTCTGCAGCTTTTCTTTTTTTTATGCAACTCCTCATTTCTCCTGCTCTTTCACCCAGTCTTTACCTCGATTTGTTTTGGTTCTTATCAGATTTTGCTTGTCCCACACACTAACTCTCTACTGGCTCATTCTCTTGATCTCCTCTGTTGGCCTCCACTGGCGAAATGCCATACGTTTCCCCATAAGCGGTCCCCCCCTCTGGTCAGACAGACGCACACGGCTTCAACACCCCTCCACCCCCACCAAACGTCTTCACTTCAATACACTTCGTATGACATCTTTGATCTGCACAGGGGTGTTATGGCACTTCTTTCCCTGTGGCGCAAGTCAGACCTCTTTTGGTCCATTCTTGGCCTTGTTTCGAAAGGAGCGCTAAACTCCCCGTTGTACTCCCTGAGCAGATTCATGATGGTGCGCAAATGTGGGAAGCACAGATCCTTTTGCTGGCCAGCTGTGCAAAGAACTTAATTTTTATGTGTGCTTGTGTGTGTGTGCATCTGTGTCCTTGTGTGACCGTGTGCGTGCTTGTGGATAAAGTGTGTGTTTACTCATTGCTGGCCTCACTCTGTCCAGGTTAATAGTTATGCATTCTGAGGTTTGGTCAATATTGTAAACAAACTTGATACTGGATATGTAAAATGATATATTGATGTACTGTATTATGCAAGTTTTCTCATTAAAAGTATTAAAAATCACACTTGGGTGGGACTTATTCGCCAAAAAATAGAAATGGTAAAAAATGGCCTGTATTTATATAGCGCTTTACTAGTCCCTAAGGACCCCAAAGCGCTTTACATATCCAGTCATCCACCCATTCACACACTGGTGATGGCAAGCTACATTATAGCCACAGCCACCCTGGGGTGCACTGACAGAGGCGAGGCTGCCGGACACTGGCGCCACCGGGCCCTCTGACCACCACCAGTAGGCAACGGGTGAAGTGTCTTGCCCAAGGACACAACGACCGAGACTGTCCAAGCCGGGGCTCGAACCGGCAACCTTCCAATTACAAGGCGAACTCCCAACTCTTGAGCCACGATCGCCCCGCAATAGAATGAAAATTGCTGTTTGTAAGATTTTGAATTGCACCATGTTGCAAAATATTGACTTATACACACTCACCACACATCATTAGGTACAGCTTACCTAATGGGCTGGATCCCCTTTAGCCTTCAGAGCTGCTTTAATTATTTGTGGCACAGTTTCAACACGGTGCTGGAAACATCCGTCAGAGATTTTGGTCCAGATTTTGGTGTTTAAATGATGCTCAGTTGGTACTAGGGGACCGATCTGGACCACTGATTCAAGGCTGATTCAATGTTGCAGCAGAAATTGATGAGACTCAGTTTCCTGTTCTTAGTAGAGAGGAGTTGCATTAGATTTGTCCTTCTCTGTACCTTCGTTGTATCAAGTGGTCATTTGAGTTAGGTTGCCTTCCTATCAGCTCAAAGCAGTCTGGCCATTCTCCTCTGAACTCTGACATCAACAAGATATTTTCAACCAGAGAACTATCCGATTGTTCAGTCTGACGTCACTAGCCGTGTCTGGGCCTAAACTCCGCTGCAGGTCCATATATCAAACGATCACTATGGCATTACTGAGAGTTGAAAAACTGTCTGAAGTCTTTCATCTTTAATAAAACGATCAGCGTTCTGCTCTACCAGGTGTAACATTTGAGTTTAACATCCAGGCATCCATGAAAACGGAATTTATAACATTTAACGGAGTTAGAAGTTAGCAGGGAGTTAGCTCGCTAGCTTCTATCTAAATACAATATAGCATGTCCTGACTGCGGGGTTTTGGAAACAAATTAAAACGTACAGCTCTGTTATCACTTCCAGCATAAATGAAGACAGAAAACTAAACAGCAGTGATGTTTGTAGGGTTACTGAAGTTGGGCTAGCTGCTATATAATGATGTGCTACGTGACCGCTAGCGACACAGCTATGTTAGCATAATATAAACAAGCTAACTTTTTTTCCACTCAATAAAAGTTAACGTGAGTGTTCTCGGTGGTCAGGAACAAATGTAATCGCATGGCAGGATGCTGTAAAAGGACCAAACTTCAGCCAGGACAACAACTGAGATAATCTATCCATAATACGAGGTTAGCCATTCATATACTGCTGCATGGGCTGGGCTGTAGTTACATCCTAAGGTTTTAAAAACTGAGCTTAAATAAATGATTAGTGGTAATAAAAGCCGAGGAAGGTCAACAGTGATCACTGACTGTTTTAGGAGCTTTTTGAGATTAAATAGAAGAAAATACATAACATTAAACATGTTAACAACACAAAAGCCATATTAAACGCAGACTACTTTAGACCCGGAAGTAGGATTCGTCGTGTCATCACTGAACAACCGGATAGAAAGCACCTACCTGGGGGTTTTCCCTGTATTATTGCAGGGTCTTTAGCTTACCTTAAAAAGCCTTGTACGAGTTATAAAAACCTAAACCAACCTCACAGTTGGCATAAAGAGGGAACCATCCATAGAGAGCAAAACTGTGGATTGCATTGCACTGTGCCAGTCCCAAAACATCCTTTATAATGGTGTTGAGTTTGTCCGTAGAAAGTCCAGGAACTGCAGTTTTTGGCACTTTGGTGTCGCCGTTGCACGCTTCGTTTATAATGTGGAAGCTTCTCCCTTGGCTCGGAGGCACCCACCACAACTCCCCTCTTATTGATTTGGAAGAGCAGTGCCCTCTTACTGTTTTTGTGTCGAAAAGACATATCGCTCTCTTTCTCCAACAGCCCCGCATCCAGAATGCACTTTTAACCCAAATCACAGTGATTTATTGAAGGTAAAACCTGTCGACACTTTCAATAACACAAGAATCTGCTTTTCTTTTTCTGCATCGAGTTAGGAACGAGCACAAGGCTTCAAGTCAGATGTATCCGTCACAGAAAAGACTTTTCATGCCGAATTGCTTAAACTGAACTCGTGTCTCTTTCTCCCCCCACCGTCACCATCCGGCAGTGCTGAACGGGCCTCCCATGTCTGTAAAGAAGGAGCGGGAAGCAGAGCTGCTAGTCAACCGGCGGGAGCAGCGCAGCGGAGAGGTCATCTGTATCGACGACTAAACCACACAGACACGCATACACGCTCACACTCACACACTGAAATCCGTCTGCTGCAAAGACACCTTTGATTTCTCTCCTAGAAAGTTCTGGCGGTGAAACCAGCGTCGCTGAGCTCCACATCACAAAGTAATTGACTGACTGAGGGTGAACTTGTTGACCCGCTAGTGATTGTAGTTCCTTTCTTTGACACATACGCACGCATACACGCAGAAGTCCTCGAAAATGTTACTCTGCTGGCTGGTACTCCCTAAAAAGCTCAAGTCACACACAGACACACACATGCAGAGGACATTAGCACTCACGCACATGTGCACTTACTGTCCACGGACACACACCGACAGTGCACGCAGTCCAACTTGTCTCAAAAAACTTCCTGTGACCTTTTCTTGTCTGCCTCAAACCATTATACTCCTCATAAACGGCCTCCTCGCAGCGGCCTCCTCCTCCTCCTCCTCCTTTAGGGATGCTTCTAACCTCACACAAATGCAAGCATAAACACACACACACACACGCACGCAAACACAACGCTAAACCCACCTCAACCCTAGAAACCTTTTTAGATTTCTCAAGTAGACCATGTAACCTTCTTCTTCCTCCTCCTCCTCCCCTTCTGCTCCTATAACCCACGACAGGAAGCTGCATGTGAAACTAAACTCATTTCTGCCATTGCACTCCATCTGCCCCCCACCCCCCACCCCCCTCCTGAAGCATGCTCTAATCACAATAATGCTGTCTCGTGAGAAAGGAAGAAAAATATATATATACGTCAAGCTGTGCCTACAGTCGTTTTAATACTGTTTCTAACTCTCAGAGAAAGGCTGAATCTCCGATGTCTCAGTCCAAGCAGCTCCAAGCACAGCTCCGGCTTCTTCTTCTTCTTTCATTTTTTGTTTTGTTTTTTTTAACCTTCACTTTGTTTTGATGGTACATGTTCCGATAAAACACACGCAGAAAGGTATGATGCATATATTCAGGACTCGTCTGACCACAAAGTATTTCCCGCTTCCCCTCGTTCCTAGTTTATGTACAGAGCTTTGAGGTATTTGGGGGGTTTGTTCCAGAAAAAGGTTTTTCAGAAACCTCCTATGAATGTTTATAACCTTTCATAAGCAAGTCAGTGTTATTAAATCCTATCGACCACCCTCAGCACTCCTCCCTCCTTTCCTTCCCTCCCCGTGCCCCCTTCAATCAACCCTTTTTTTCTGTATTTTTTTCATTTCCAAGTTTCTTTTTTCGTTCTACAAAATCCTGTGATATACAGTAATTTACATATTTAAACAGCTCATTCGTGTTCTCTTGTGTTTTCACTCTCGCGATTATGAGTATTGTCGTTGTCGATGTTGCTGTTGTTCTCGCCGTTGCTATTTGAGAAAGAGCTTCTACCAAAAGACATTTTTTGTAACAAGAAACTATGAAAAACAACACAGTATGTGCGACACACGGTGCACCTCTTCGCCATGTTCGTCCGATGATTACGAAAGACTGTAAACGAAGAAGTTGAGCTAACTTCAGAAGTAGATATATTACATGAAAACTTTTTTTTTCCTCCCCCCTCGCTTCCATTTTAGATTTGGGGCTTGCAAATGACGTACGTGTATAGAAAACGGGACATGTGTAACCCTAAATGCTTCTATGAGCAAAATGAAAATGCATACTATCTAACTCTAGGAAAAATACAGTCATGCTGAAAAATTCCACTTAATATACCGCATCATTTAATAAAAAGCCTTAATAAAGAAATGTAAAGTCATTAAAATGAATTAAGAACCTGATGTCAACCTGTTAATCCTACAACATCCTCTCTTTTACGTTAAAAAGCCTAAAAAACAAACAAAAAAAAAATCATGGTAGACAGGAGTTCATTTATCCCATACATTTAACTCTTCCCAGGAAGTAGTCAGAGTCCATTTTACAAATGTTTTACAACCCCTGAACTAAAATGTTACATCAAATCAATCACTTAGTTCATTTTTTCTGGTTTTACTTTGTCCTCTTTCCAAAACGTTGTGTTGATTTCTGGGTATTTTGTGTCACTGTGTATGTAGTTGGTGCCGATTAAATGATGAATGGCAGTGAAAACATTTCAATGATGACGCATCTCCTCGTTTTTTCTTTCTTTCTTTCTTTCCTTTTTTGTTTTGTTTGTAATAAAACTGAATGAAATGATTAAAAAAATTCTCTCTGTGGACTTCATTGAGTAAAAAGCGCTTTGAGGCAACTGTTGTTGTGATTTGGCTCGATATGAATAAAACTGAATTGAATTGAAAGGATGATTAAACACAACACGTGCATTTAGAGTTCTGTGAAAAACGAAGGAACTAAGCCAGTACATAGCAGCCAGGTGTTGATAATTAAATGCAGTTGAATAGTTGTGATGTAAAAGCTGAAGTTTTCACAGTTTACTGGTCTGAAACATTCAGCTGTGTCAAAAAAAATCAATAAATAAATGCCATGGTCTTACAGGAGTGACCATCCCAGTAAGTTCACCTTAATCTCAGACAGTGCAGTGCTCAAAGAAACTGTAAAAACAACCCAGGAGCTCCATCTCAGACTCTACAGGCCTCAGTTAGCATGCGAAATGTTAAGATTCAAGACAACACAATTAGGAAAAGACTGAACAGTTATGGCTTGTTTGAAGGACTTTCAGGAGCCTCTTCAAAAAAGAAGCTTATGTTTGTGAAGTACGACAGAGTATTAGCTCCATGTTAACTAAAACAAATGAGAAAAAAGCCAAAATGTGGAGATTACAGTTGTCGTTTCAAGCCAAACAACTACCACGGCTCCTATACCCTCTACAACAGCGGTCCCCAACCTTTTTCGCACCACAGACCGGTTTATGTCCGACAATATTTTCACGAACCGGCCTTTAAGGTGTTGCGGATAAATACAACAAAATAAAACCTGTACCGGTACTAAAAAAAAAAAAAGATACGGGAAAAGACTCAGGGAAACCGAGTTAAAGATAAAAATGATTAAAAAATAATGCTAAAACACGATAAAAAACATGAATTTCACACCCGAGCCTCAACTCTCGCGGCCCGGCGCCAAACGACTCACGGACCAGTACCAGTGTGTGGCTTAGGGGTTGGGGCCCGCTCTACAAAATGCTTTGTTTAGATAAATTTGTGAAACAAATGATCGTCTGTCGTATCGTGTCTTGTGATTCATCATCCTCTTTATTGCACAAGGGTGTAACCATCAGCATCCTTGCATCTGTACACTGCCGGATATTTCAGTTTGTACAAATCCGGCCAACTCTTTCAAGTTGGGGGGGGGAGGTCGTTCTGACCAGATGCAGCTTTCTGCACCATGTTTTCAACCTGTTTTCAAACTATGACCACAATGTCTCAATGTCTCTTTCTTGAAATTTTCATTTTATTCTGAAAACAATCTTTTTTTGGGGGGGGGGGGGCTAAATGTGGCCCTAATACTCTTTTCGTAATGAAGTTACATCTGAACTTCTGGGACATTGTGAACAATGAGCAGACAAGAACAAAGTACAGATGTTTGGCTTAATGCACAGTGCTTGGAGAAAATCAAACACAACATAGCAGCACAAAGCAACTGTCAGCACGGTGGTAGAGAGGTGACAGTCTGGCCTTTCTCTGCAGACACAGTCCCTGGGCACCTTGCAATCACCAAGTCAATCATGAACTCCTCTGGAGACCAAAGTATATGTGAGGACATGTAAGCCTATCTGACTGACAGCTAAAACTTGGCAGAAACTGGTTGTGCAACAGCACATCAACAAATCTACAACAGAATGTGAAGGTGTTGCAATTGTCCTGTCCCATCTTGTGTTTCAGATCAGTGAATTTTGATCCTCTTAATACAATTCAGCCTCTCCAGTGGTCCTCTGCTCTCATGGGCGAACTCAGACTATTGTTGTCTCATAATTGTACTCTTTGTTCTGCCCTGTGGCATCAGTGAGCTTTGAGTACTATTATGTGGACCAGTACCAGTTTCTGCAATGCTACTTTTGACTGGAGTGGCTTCCATCTCACAGAAATTATTTCAGGGCAGGGATAGCTCAGTAGGTAGAGTGGTGGCCCCATGATCAGAAGGTCGGGGGTTCGACTCCACTGAACGGCTACCCTGAGGTACCTGAGCAAGGTACCGTCCCTACACACTGCTCCCCGGGCACTGCACTGGTGGCTGCCCACTGGGTGAATGGGTTAAATGCAGAGGAACTATTTCCCTATGGGGACTAACACGCACCCTTTACTTTAAAAAGCAGAAAAAAGACTTTTGCTGTCTGCAGTCTAAGATGATGAAGTTGGCTTCTTTCTGCTAGACTACAAACTCCATGCCACTCCAACAGGGACCTAGCTTGATAGTGCAGTAAGCCATTTATCTACCGTATTCAGCCTCACGGAGCTGTAAACCTTCAGTCTTTTCACACAGCAAGCAAAACTATTTTAGTCAAAATAATTGGCTTTATTACATTGGTACATTTTAGAGAAAGAGAGATACTAAAATATGAAATAGCATCACAATATTTTCGTTGATGCAGTATTTTGAATGGAATCAGTGAAAACAAATCACTGAGTCTTATTTTTTCATCGAGTAGAAAAAATAAAAGAGGAGTCAGTATCTAAATGTGCAAACATTAGCTATATTAAGTTTCATGTGGAAGGCAGTGAAGTGAGCAAGTTGCATTTTAAAGCTCTTAAATGTTATTTCTTCTCAGTTTTTAAATACCACAGTCACGATCACTTAATTTGTGTGAACACCACCTAACACCCAATTGTCTTAGTCGCTCTGCTCTGATGGTGGATGCTGCAAGAGTCTGGAAGCTCTGAGGACGCCGCGCTGATTCAGTGTCTCCCCTTCGCAGGCCCCTCTGCCTCCCACACGCACACATGCACAGCAACCTTGAGGAGCAGATGACTGGTGATTCACAATGACTAAAAGGTGAAGAGTCACCCTGCTCTGCTATTCAGAACAGACTGCTGCCGCTCACAGACGAGCGTTCACTGTTATAGGAGCTTTGTACTCCCTAATAGGAGAGTCTGGAGATGATTTCAGCTCCCTTGAGGTACACACTGGGAAGCCCTCTGCAGATAGCTCTACATCTCAGGTGAATACTCTTCTGTACTGTTCGTGTATTTTTACATTTATATCTTGGGCTTGTAGATGTTTTTGTTTTTAACGCTCATCAGTGTGGTCAATCGAGTCAGAACCCATCTTTTTACATTTGATGTCGATGTACTGATGTCTAACGTATTTAGTTTTCTTCTGTACATTACTTTGTAATCAGTATCTTGAAAGCCCAAAATGTATTAATATATTTATTAATTGCCCAAATAATTTAATATCTGCTTTCCTGCTATTAACAATTGGTTATTTGTTTCCATTAATATAAATATGACATATGCAACAAAAGTGAAAGTATGCCACAATACAATATCACATCTACACAATAATAATAAACAATAAAATGAGACATACTGGTGAAATACAAACTTCTAATAAAAATTAATCCTGAGCTGAACTACTCACAGGTAACGCCAGCAACAAGCTCACTTACTTTATATGACAAGGTGTCCATAACCAAAAAGACTGACATATTTTACTATTTATTGGTGAGGTGCAACAAACTGTAAAAACTGCTGGTCCCATCAAGCAGACAAGGAGTAACATAAGAATTTTTGAAAAATTGTTTCAGAGCCAAGCCAGAAGGTCAAACTTTACTGGTCAATTTACAGTTATGAGCTTTGAGTAAGTGACCAAAGAGGCAAAGTCATGGATACGCAACCATCCTATATTTTTTTTCAGGCATCTGGGGTAGATCCACAATATATATAATTTTGGGTGTCTTTGGACCCCCCCAGGAGGAACTACAAAAACACTGCTGAGGAAAAGGATGACTGGAATTCTGTGCCTAGCTTGTTGCCACTGTGACTCAACTTCAGATAAACAAAAGAAGATGGCTGGATGGACAGAAGTATGGATGGGCTCTTGCTCTAGGACGTTTGCGAGTGCAGCCAGTACCTTGTCATGGCACCACTTGTATCTGCCTTGGTTAAGAGCAGACATGTACACTAATAAGATATTGTAACAGCCACTATGGTGTGGTGTCCCTTTAAGACACCCAAGTCGAGGGTTGATGGTGTCATCAGTTTGTGCCACTGCTCTGCTCTCTCTCTCTGTGATGGTGTGAACATGTGCTTACACGCTAGTGCATGAGGAGGGACGGATTTTATGTTTTACCTCTCCAGACACCTTTGTTTGCAACGTTATGGGTTGTACGAACACTGTGCGCTATGTTTGTTAAGCTGCAGCCGTTCAACCGGGCTTATATGGTTGATGAAGAGAAGGTATATTAAAGAACACACTGTGGAATTCCCAACGCCAGCGTGAGTGTGTATTCTTTTGGCTACCCTGCTAAGTGTTTTGCCGCCTCCTCTCAACCACTAAACGCAACCCGACGTTACAATATGTGCCAGGGTTCCTGTAGAACTTGCACATTAGGTCATCTCTCGTGCCCCTGCTGTGCAGATTTGGATGGCTCCAACCTCCATAAGTCAACCCAAGTGTCAAAGAGCCCAAATGCAGACTCAGAAAAGGGCAATGGGATCAACCTGGACTTTATTTACTAAACTCAAGTGAAAACAGTACACACAGGAATTGTGGGTGGCACGTGGAACTCGAACGAGGGTCAGGAATCGTGTGTGGCATGGAACTTGAACAAGGGTCTTTTGCTAGCAAGTGGAGGGTGACTAGGAAAAAGCAATACTGGGCAGGTGAGTGTCCAGACAGATGAGAGGGAGTGGTTAGCATTTCCAGAGATGACCAGCGTCCAGGTGAGTGAAAAGAAGTGCGAATGAGGAGTATGGTGAATCCGAGAAGCTACTAGAAACACAAGGAGAACAGGATAAGTTAGCATGAACAAGAGAAATCACAAGATGCAAAGGAGGCCTAATACTAACGTAGATCATGAGACGAACTGGTGAAGAAAAGTTGAATGCGCTGGTCTTAAATACTGATGGCTGATTATCCTGGATCACAGACAGATGAGCATGACAGGCGTGTGGATGAGGGCTCCGCCCAGAGGTGGGACTCAGTGGAAACGTGGAAAAACACAGCCACTCTCCTGGACCATGACACCAAGTCACCTTCCTCTTGGGGTTGATTGACCCACGTTGCCCCTGAGCCCTGGGAGGTAAGCTTGACTGCTCTTAACTTCCTCTGGTACTCCTCCATATTTCTCATTTCTGCCTGGATCATGGTTTTCCTCTTTGTTAAGTTAAACTTTTCCAGATTTTTGGAAGCATGTGATGCCCAGACTTTGTCATCCTGCACAGGGTGCTCGAATAAAGTTGGATTTTAAAGATTCCTTTCTCTTGGACCAGTGATTTAGAGTCCTTCCACTCTTGTCCTGATGTGGTTTTTAACCTACTTCTCTGACCTTGTTGTCTCTTGAATCTCTGAAGATGAAGGCAAACCTGCATTTGCCACTTTGAACTCTGCAATGAGAGATGACAGAGTAGTTGTAGTTGCCCAGATGTAGAGCCCGACTGGAGTAAAACTTGGAGCCAGCTTCTTAGGTGCTCAATGATCTTTCGTTCCACTCCTTCCACTGCTGTAAGCTGGACTTTATACACTATCAGAAACCACATCAACCTTGGAAGCAAGCGTTGTTGATACAGCCATGTCTGAAACTTCCCCAGGAGCCCAGATTTATCAGTAGTCTTCAACCACCCCTATGCTTTCTCTTCAGTATTGTGGATGCTGCTGCTGTCCCTTAGTCATCGTAGTCTGTGTTGCCACCTCATCAAGCTTGGTTAGGACCAATTTTGCCTGCACATGGGAAGATGTTGTGATTATAAGGTCATCCACGAAGTCCTTTATCACTGTTATCAGATGCTTCAGTTCTTCGCCGAGTCTCTGGTTACATTTTTCATGAGGTTCATAACAGGATGATAGGCTGGGGGAGACCGCACAACCAGTGACAATCGTTTTCTCGTGGTGCTGCCACTGGGTGATGCAGTTTGTGGTCTTGAAGCGGAGCTTGATCCCTCGCAGGTAGCTACAGATCATTCCCTTGATGCGGTCTGGGACGTGGTAATACTTTATGGCTATTCTGACAAGATTGTGAGGAATGTCTACAAAGTCCAGCCAGACTACTGTCAGATTGCTTTTCTTTGACCTGGCTTCATGTGTCATCTGGCCTAGGACTCCTCTGTGTTCCAGGCATCCCGTGAAGCATGGAATGCCTCTCTTTTGGATCAAGGTGTTCACATATCCATTTTCCATCATGTATGGAGTCATTCTCCTCTCCAATATTCAAGGCTGAGCAGGATAATGGTTCTAAATTGGCTTATGCTTTGTTAGCTGTTTTATGCTTCCCATTAACCTATTTTTGAGTCTCTTTCTTAAAAGAAATTGAGCTTTTCAAAAACAGTAAGGAAGGTTTATTTCAAAGTGTGAACAAAGTGGAAACGTAACAATGTTTAGGCAATGCATACATCATCATTTTACAGAGAACGTCTTCACAACATTACAGAATTTTCCGAAATGGCGATAAACTTTGACATTTAGAGAAAAAGGAATTGGGGCAGGGAAGTGTTCATGTGTGTGTTGTGTGTGTGTTTGTGGTGGCGGGGGTGGGATGAGGCATGTTTTTCCTCAAAAGACTTTAAGCTATGTGGTTCAGGTTCAGATTCAGGAAGTGAAAATTTAGAGGGTTGTTGGTGTGTGTGTGTAGTCTGATTGGTGCTGACAGGGAAGTATGAGGTGCACAGGGATGTGGAGGGGGGGATGACTGAGACATAAAGAGGAAAGAGGAAAATGATGAGGAAATCAAACAGGATATATCGTCTGCACTGCAGAATCGGACGTTTTTTTTTCCATTTGAAAACATAAATGTTTGGTTCCAATTAAAAACGCTGCGATCGCTGCAGTAAAGTGCTGAGGAGAAACCAATGTGGTCCATCCACAAAAACTACTTATAAACAAGAGTGGGAGTGCAGAAACCCACGGCTAGAAATACACACTGTTTGCATTGTAGCAAGGAATATTACGGAAACCAGCAGCGTATGAGAGAATGGAAGGAGTTATATTTCCAGAAGGATATAAAAGTAAAACAAACCCAATACTAAAAGCTTTTAGATATTAAACTGAACTCTTAAATGTAACTTTCAGTTTGACACCATTCACCTCTCTTTTGCAGTCAGACACCAAATAACCAGAACTCTCTTTTTTTTTCTTTTTTTCCGAGGTTAACCTGGAACGACTCCCTTGAAAATTGATGTTGGATCTTTTCCATGTTTCTGCAGAGTTCTGCTTTTGGTGTCACACAACTGATTTAATATCTGGCTTTTATAAATTCACTGTAATAAAAATGAAGCCACAAAAGGGTAAAAGGACAGACTACAGCAATGACTCTCAGTCGTTTTTGTCAGACCCATGCATACCCACAGTGCCCAGATGAGCTCTGGTAACCCTTTCACTGGTTGCCTTTGTTATAAATAATTTTATACAATAAAGAGTCCGTTTTTAGGGCCAGTTTGTTAAATTCTGACCCTGATACTACAATATTAACGCATACTGTGGGTGATGAAGTCATTTATCCATATTGCATAAATGGATAGATGACATTCATTTCCTTTTTTTAATTTATACTTAATTTTAGCTGTTTAACACTCACAATATAGCCCATTGGTATTTACCCTCTACTGTTAATCCATAACTTTCAGTTCACTATTTCTTACTTTTAGGTATCTGTTTTAACCATTTACTAACTGGTTAAAATACAAAAATGATAAATGTGAAGTAACATATGTGGTTGCTTTTGCTGTCGTGGGTCCTTTAGCTTAGCCCTTAGCAGCAGCCTCATCGCTGCTCTTTCATGTTTTAACTTTGTCCCGATGCTTCTTTCCTTTTGATATAAACTTTCATTGGCTCTTCATTTCAGTACCAGCTAACTTTTTGAACCTATTAGCATTTAACTTATGTAGTAGATTAGTTAGGGCTTGCATGGTGGTGCAAAGGTTAGCACTGTTACCTTACAACAAGAAGCGTCTGGGTTTGAATCTGCCAGGAGGCTGACGTGTCTGATATCCCTGTGTTGGTGTTCTCACTGCATTATCATAATGATGTCAGTCCAGTATCAAAATTGCAACTGACGAAGCACGTTGTTGTGATCGCATAACTTTAAAATATGGAGAAAAAAGTAAAACCATACCTTTGTTAAAATAAACCTCTCTTCTAAAACAAATGGTCAGCATTTCAAGTGTTTTCTTTGTTCATTTATAAAATATAACAAACATATTATCGGGTTAGTTTTGCTGTTAGCCAAATTTAGTTTATTTATCTTGGTTTGCTAACTTAGCTAACTTTTTGGCTAATGCTAACTGAATGCTAACTAACTCAGACAACGTCACTGGTCGGGTGCAATGCTGATCCTGGGCCAGCGTTATTATGATGATGTAGGAACAACACTGACACGACGATATCAGACTGTGCATGGGGCTTTTCTGTGTAGAGAGAGGTGTCGAAGGTGTGCACGTCCTCTCACAGCGCTCCTACAATGCCACACTTGGTAAGAAAATGGCTTTCTGTTACCTCTCTGAAACTGCAGAGTTATATCCTGGTGTACAAGAATCTCTGGTTGGACGTCACTGGTCTGCAATCAGTAGTGCTAATGTTGCACACTGTTTACCGCATTGAGAGGGCTGATTAGCAGAAGGGTTTAATAATCTATTTTGTAACTTGGAGATGACTTTGTGAAGCTCCATGTGTTCAGGTGCAGGGTAGCATCTTCAATAAAAGTAGAAAATGTTTTACTAACATGAGCAGGTTCTTTTGAGAGGTGTGAATATCCATGACAGAGGATTTCTCAGGCATGAAAGTATTTGGATCTCCTTCTAAGAGGTTTCAGTCAGATTTAAAGGAAATCACTAAGTGTAATAAGATTATCTGTTGAAAATTTGGGTTTTAGTCATGCATATACAGTTTCTTTGTTAGTTTTTTCGGGGCCACTTATCTCACCCCTCGCCCTATGGCAACTGGGATTGGCTCCAGCACTGCTGTGACCCTGAATTGGATTAATGAAAGCTTTTCAAATGGTCACAAAGAACAGAAAATGCATAGATTTCTGCCAAATAAGATAACACTGAGTTTGCTGTACGTGAACCGATTGTGCCTACATGCGCAGTCGACCATTAAAGACCCATCATCAGCCACAACGATGACTGCAAAACAAAAACATCCAGCTGAGGCTGACAGGAAACGGCTGTTTTTATATGAATTCGCTCAGGGGTGAATGAAAGCGTGTACCAATTTCATGGCAGTGCATTTCATTTTTGTGATGTTCTTTCTGTTAGTTCTTTGTGAATAACTTACATAAGCATCTATACTTTGCCAACGTGATGAAAAAAAAAGGAAAATGTATTAACTTCATTTATAATACAGCTTTATCTGTATTTTGGCTGAATAATTAACAGTTTTATCAGGTTATTTCTTGAAAAATGGTCATCAATCAGGTGAAGAAGAGGGAGTAAGGACAAGCTATATTTAAAGCTCTATGCTTCGCTCGGTATAACTTGCACAACAAAGTATACAAACAATCATTTTAACCTTACAAAAAGATAACAAATTCACATCCATGGCATTTAAAACACCGCCCAAACCATCTCCTTGATAAAATGTAAAATGTGTGTAAAATATATCCAAAGTATTTAAAGAAAATGCTTGCATTGATATTATAAAATCAGTATAAACAGAAACAAAATTGATTTGTAAGATTTCATACACACTGACGCTACATTGTATAAAATATATGACAACTCGTGTAGGCCGCTTGCAGATGTGCTCTCAGCTGTGGAAGTGGAAGGTGCATGCACAGCTTTACTCATAGTCTTATAAAGAGTTTAAGCACAATTTATAGCGTAATACACAGGCTAAGATGAACATCCAAGGAGTTTTCTTCTGCTTCTTCTTTTTTATATGAAGCCCTTTATCTACAGAACAGCTCCCATCACATCTGTTCCCTCGGCAGACATTCACTGCGGGCCTTGGTTTTATTCCAAAAATCTGCGTTCCAAAACAGCTCTGCAGTCCAGAGGGAAAAAAAATCCACAACAGCTTCCCCAAATGTCAGGGTTTGTCTTTCAAATTAACGTCTTTGGGAAGAAGCCGTAGCATTAAGCGATGCCTCGACCGCTTATGACAGCTTCACCATTTATAAAACAATCTTGTCCGCACAAAAACAAGTTAGTTCTCTGATGAGTCTGTTTACTCGTTAAAACAAACAAACAAAAACAAACAAAAAGTTTCCACAGTGCGCTTCAGTTAACTTTAAAGATGCTAAAGACGTGAGGCGAGGCGGAGGGATTGCCTACGCTGTGGAGTCTGAAGGACGGGCCCGTAATGGCCTGCAGCTCCGTGCCTTTGTCCAGTCGCAGGAGGCCGGACACCTGGCAGGGCTTCAGGAAGTGGAAAGGGTGCGGCCCGGCAGAGGGGGTTGTCCCGTAGCCTTCCATGCATTGCAGCTTCTGAGCCCTCAAGCCAAGGGTCACCACGTCCAGCTTCACGTACTGAGACTGCTGCTCGTTGAACAACACCTGAATGGACAGAGAAGATGATCTCTCATGAACAGGTCAGCAGAGGGAGAACTTGTTTCTGGAGTATTCATGTGAAACCCAAGCACACTGTCTCGGGATTTCATGACTTTTTCTTTCTCTTTTTTTTTTTTCCTTTTGCTTAGATTTTCTCCAGACTTCTGTCAGCCTGACAAGGAGGAAGGCCTGGATACTTGAGATTACCCAAAACCTGATACCCAGCTCTCCAAAAACATGATTCATACATCTACACTATGACTGCTCGAGCTAAATAAAGCTTGCTTCTAGCTTTGCATGCAGACTTTTTTAATTCACCCTACTATCCAACCATCCATGCATTTTCTTCCACCTATCCAATTCAGAGTCACAGGGGGGCTGGAGCCTAATTCACCAGACTAAAAGTAAGAAATGTATTTTTATAGGTGTGATGCTTTAACCTGGATCTCTGTTTTATTTAAGATGTTTTCAGCTGGATTCATCTTTCTCAGAATCGTCAGTGTTTGAACTTTGTCTTAACCATCCCATGAACCCGTTTCAGTTTACTTTAATTTCACTTTAAATTATTACCCAACCATAGTCTGAAATTGTTTTTTGAAATTAAGTTGGCAGGATAAAAATATAGAATTTTGTGAAATAATATAAAGATACCTAATCAACTTTAAAGCTGCATTTATACCTTTGGGACAAAACATTTTCATTTTGACTCTGTTTTGGTCTTTTACATAGACTGTATATAAAAGATGGATGTGCCCATCGCAAACACGAAGTATGACACAGTATGTGGTTTCAGAAGAAGTCAGGTTAAAGGGAAGTCATATAATGAATTACTTCATTATATGACTTTGTAAAAAAAAAAAAGTTAAAAAAAGATGAATTTATGTCATCAGTCACCAGCAGATGACAAAGACTTTGATTTTTTTGATTTGTTTCCTGTAAGAGTGTACTCCTCTTACTGCGAATATGGGTTTCTTAATCATTTTGTCATAAAAGGAATTAAACAGAGCTGCCCGTTCCAGGAAATAATTCACTGTCAGCGAAAACTGAATTCCCTAAAAATACATTACACAATGTCGACTTTGTTTGCTGCATTACATACTGGCTAATGCGTAACTGTAAACAGTACAAAGCCTCAGGGTTTAAAGAGTGAAGCCAATGTAGAAGTAACTTAGCTTGTGTTCTTTTTAATAGTCACCAGGGGGCGATACAGGTACAAAAATAATTCTAATCCTATATACATTTAAGGCAAAATGTCTCTTTCTTGACCTCTTTAAACACTTTCCTGTTGAGTTTATGGACTTAGTCACTCATTTGAATTAAAAACTTAAGTAAACATTTGTCATACCAAGTTCCAGAAAGGAGGATTAGCCAAGGTGTGCTTGCTGATTAACAACTTGTGAGGTATAATTCATTAGCCAGTGATTTTTGTTTTGTAACATTACTGCAAAAATATTGTTTTACAGTAGCATTATGAATTTTAAAACCTTAAGCAGAGGACATTAATACTGTGCAACCAAATTTTCTTTGAAGGGTTTATATTAAAAGTGAACAGCTAGATAGCTAACTTAGTTAGCAAGGTATGCTAACTAAGCTAGCTAGCGCAAGCGGATCGGCTCCAGTCCAATTATGTTCTTCAGCAACCAGTGCAAATTTTGATTTAATTTTAGTCATAAGTCTAAAGTCATAGTTAGTTTTAATCGAATAAATCTCATAAAATTATAGTAAATATTAAATCTAAAGGTGATTCAGTTGATTAAAATATGAAGCGTAAAAGTGTGGCGTAAGTTTGGTGTCCTACTTTTATTGACATCAAATGTGAAATGTGTCCATATGTCTGCTCTTGTCTTTGTCAAAAGCACTAACATTTTGTCACATTTTAATGAGAAACAGGGAGATTTCTGAGTTCTGTTTCCAAAAAAAAGCTGTACCGTTGCCCGAGGGCTGATCGATTGTTAGCATCTAACCACTGGATCGCTGCCAAACACGTTCTGCCTTTCTACAACTTAATTATTTGTCTTTGGATCTCATCTCTCCAGAATATTTTCATCTCGTTCCTATTCGCAGACGTA
The DNA here is from genome assembly GCF_964374335.1 of Astatotilapia calliptera. Taxonomy (NCBI): domain Eukaryota; kingdom Metazoa; phylum Chordata; class Actinopteri; order Cichliformes; family Cichlidae; genus Astatotilapia; species Astatotilapia calliptera. Next base: position 42,684,952 of record NC_137424.1, on the reverse strand, counting down.
AGCATCAGTAAAATTATTTCTCTCAATGAAAAAGGTCGTTGAGAGAAATTACTTGACAATGAAATTAACACTGATGGAAAATTGAACTTTTAAAAAAAAAAAAAAAAAGATGTGGGCATCTTTTATTTACAGTTCACCAGAACCTGAGGGAAATATCTGGATCTTTACTTCATCTTTGCTTGCATATCACTGTGTACATCAGCTAGCTGCCAACTGGGAACCATTTTGATTTTGTACAGTTTATCACACACAAACAGGCAGGACTAACCTGGTGTTTTTTTCTTTTGTGTAAAGAGAAAACATGCTAACTCCACTCAGAGGCGCTCTGTCTGGGTTCAAAGCACACCACTGAGCTGCCTTTAATACTGCCCACATTCATTTGAGGCATTATTAATGGAAAAGTTGTGACTGGTTCAGCTTTAAGGTAGAGGTGCGGCTGCCAGACAGTCCCAGACTAATGCTGGGTTAGCTTAGATAAGCCCAGACTCCTTGTTTAATAGCCACACCTTGTATGCAGAGTTTGCAGCTCAAAATAAACTATCGCTCCCAGCAGAAACTCACCTGGCAAAATAGGAAGTAGACGCCTGCTTTCTCCACGGTGAAGGTGCCCTGCTCCTTGTTGTACCTCACCGCTTTACTCATATTCAGCGTCCTCTCTTCCCAGCCCTTGATCACCCCACCTTCTCCCACTGTTAGACACACGCACACACATCCCAGGTCATTCCTCTCAGAGACAAAAGATTCAAAGATCAACCTCTGTCCTTCACTTTTACGACTCTTACCTTGCTGAGAGGAGACTTTGGTTACTGACGGAAAGCAAAAGCGATTTTGAAAGAAAAGGAAAAGGGAAAGTGAATTAAGATTTTATGAGTGCAATCGTATAGGGGTATATGATTGAAAACACTTCAGCAGATGCTACACGAGACAGCTACGAGAGATCTGCCAAGCCACTTACTCTCAAAATGAGACGCCGCTTTCCTTCCATTTCCACTCCTCCCTGCTTTCGACGTCCTCTCTGTAAAAGGGAGGCAGGAAAGGAGACTGAATGCACATAAAAATGACGTCTGTGGGGTTTTTTCTTGAAAAATTTATTTGGACAAAGCAATCATCCCCATCTCTATCTGTCTAATAACATGAAGCGTTAATTTGGTGCCATTCAGATCCAGACCTGGCTGGCTCTAACAGGGTTAGCAGATGGGTAAAGGATTTCCTTTCACGTGCTTCAATAATATTTCCTCAAACTATTATTTTCGGTCAGAAGCGCGTGCCTCCTCACCACCACACGCACACACACGTTTAGCAGCTAATCTTGGAGCCAGTTGGTCGCAGTCATGTAGAAAATACTGAATACAGAGATTGGATGGAAGGAAGGAGGCTGGAGAGATCTGATTGGAAGGAAGGGTGAAAAAAAATTAGAAAACCAATAAAACCCCTAAGATGGACAGGGGGAAAGTGACTGATAAAGCAGAAAAGGACAGGCATTAAAAGGCAAAGCTGAAGAACTAAAAGGCTAAGCAAGAAAAATGAAGTGCAGGAACAGGAGAGTCAAAGAGGGTCTTTGGCTGCAGCAAGACAGAGTGAAGCAACAGCCAGCTTCATCCAAGAACAAGCTCAGATAGCTGCAATAAATAAAGCACAGCACTGATGACCGCCTGCTCTTATTCCCCACTAAAAGTTTTTTTAGGGTTTTTTTGCCTTACAATCCAGCCGATTTCAAACACTGATACAACTCTGTGTATGAACTGTGAATTACACACTTTATGTTTCAGGATGAGACGGGCCAAACGCCCCCCACCGTCATCATTCGGGAATATTGAGCCCCTGTGAAAATAACTCACATGTGGGTGACCCTGTGGACTTTGGATTTGCTATGGCCGAGCGTAAAGCCCTCAGGCTGGCCAGATTTTCTCGACTTAAGCTGTCGGTCTTTTCAGAGGAGAACATAACAGCAGTGTCCTGCTGAAAGGCAAGACTGGAAAAAGCTGTTTGCTCTTCTTATTCCCTCGTTTTTCTTCTTTTTTTCCATTGACAGCCATGAGTTTCTGACAGTTTAATGAGATATTAGTTACTAAAACCAATAAGCTAGCACTTAGAGGATATCAATACAGATACACTGGTGAAATCTAGACTCTAATCCCCTTTAAAAAGCCCTCGTGTGGGTTCACTCTCGGGCAAAACGTGGACAATCAAGCAGTCCCGTGATGGTGACGCAAGCAGAGGCTATAAATACAGCAATGATAGGTCATCAAATATCACCGCTTTCACAACAAATCATAGCTGTGTCAGTCGTGTGTTCTGGCGGTGGGGAAAAAAATCAATTTCATTGCCCGAAAGCGTGCAACAAGGCCCCCAGCGCCCGCGCCAGCTGCTTTTTTTCTGGGACTCGAGGCCGCTCTGGTCAGACCTGTAATTTCTGAAACAGTCTTCCAGCTGCCTACTTTTTCCTGTGTCAACTTTTAGCAGCGGGTAGTGCCTGCGGCCCGCGAGACCTGACCAAAGTGGCATGTGGGGCCAAGACTGGCCAGCGCTCTGCGTTAAATGTTCTTCCTAAAAAAACAACAGTTGGTAAGGAGACTGTGTCTGTGGCAATTTGGAGAGCTGAAAGGACAGGACGTCTTATACATGCCGGTGGTGCTGCAGTGCAAGAAAAATGTCAGGCTTTGGCAGGCTTTCGAGACGCAGTACCATCTAGATTTGGGCGGATTGGGCCTAATATCGATAGTATCGATACAAATGCTGGTATTGGCGCGATAGGATCGCATTAATGTCCTACTAAGTTCAGTGTGTAGCCAACTGAATTGTGTTAAATAATTTTATTGGAAAAGGAAAAATATCAAACATCTACTGTGAAAAATGGCCTAACGTCTGTTTTAATTACAGACTTCAGCACATTTAAACAACAGAAGTTAATGTGCTTTAGAGATGGACACATTTAGACTCCAGGTCCTTAAAAAATCACTTTCAAAATACATGAAAAGATGAAAGGTGTGTTTTCTCTTAGTAACTACTCATCACTAACCATTTAAATGTGTTAGGAATTAGCAAATTGATGATTCATCTCATAAATCTGCTACATAAGCTGCCTTTAGAGGTTAAAAGTATTGCTGAAACACTGGCCATGAATTTACTTGGTATGGGATCGATACCAAATTAGCAGTATATCACAGCACTAGTACCATCTCTCTTCACTCGATGCCCCACCAGCAGCTCTCTCTTCTCCAGGATCAGCTGAACAATGGCCTTCCTCTGTTTGTTGACCTGTTGAAACACACAGAAAAAACCAAGCTATTAACAAACGGCCAGTTATTTTTCTCATAACTTTTTTTTTCTGGCACAGAACCCACTCACGGCCACAGACAGCCTTTATTTCCTGCCAGCCACATAAGCAGCAGACTGTCTCTGGCAGTATCCTGCCCCCTTTGCTGCCATTCTAGCTTTAAATCTACCACTTCCTCAGCGACTGGTTGCGACACCTAATGCATGTTTTCAGCACTTCGAATTCTTCACATGTCATTTTTTTTCCGCAAGAAAGAAATTGATTTTGTCAAGCCAGACAGGATTTAAACCCTCAACTGGAAGGTGGCTGGGGGGGAGACTCCACTGGGTGACCGAAGGAGGCCTAAATCGAGTAAGAGGAGAAGCTGCTCCAGAGGAGGGGGGGAAGAAGTATGTTTAAATTTACTGCTACTGTGGAAAAGCAGGCCGAGAGAGCTGCAGTGCACCCTCCAGACGTTCACTCACTGGGCTCTCATCAGAAGTTGGCTAACGGCAAATGGACAGAACAGGGGCCCCCTTGGGGAGGGCTCCAGCAACACTCCACGTGTCCAATTTTGGGGGGTATTTGTGTTATGTGCAGGTTTCTTGCCCCCCCCCCCCTCTCTCTTTCTCCTGATATAAAATCCATTGCAATCTGGTTTTGTGAAATACACTGAACTCAAAAACAGAAAAAAAAACAAGAAGAATTTCCATTCTGGCTCCTTTAGGAAATTTATTTGTCTTGTGATGCAATCTAGTGTCGGATATTTGCTGCAAGTGCAAAACAGAAAAAGAAGGAGAGTGGAAAAAAGTTTAGGAAAGCTGCACTTTGCAGGAGATTTAGAAGCGTTTGCTTGTGCGGGCTGAAAATGATTTACACTTGCCACGCTTTATCGTGCAGCCCGTTTCACGCCTCGAGTCCCCGGCAGACTCGAGGCAGTGGGGTGAGCGGGCATACGCCAAATAGCTGAGGCTTTCCAGTAAAATTAGATTAAAAAAAAAAGGAGCACAACTGGCACCAGAGTAATTAATCATAATCCCCCACCCGGGGAGAATGGGGGTGGAGGTGGTTAACAGGGGGAGGCGGACACAAAAACAAGCAACAACTCGGCACAATTTGACTGCGTTTATTGGCGAGTAATAAAAGTGCCAAGCAGAGAAATGGTGCGAGAGAATAAGTAGTCTACGTGCGAGGGGCGAGAGAAAAGGGGGAGGGTGAAGTGTGGATTTGTCCATATGCCCCCAGCCAAGATTCCCGTAACCGCAGCCACAAAAGAAGTTACATAAGAAACACTTGATGGTCTTTCAAAAAAAAAAAGTTGCAGGAGAGTAAATATTATTGTTGGTGCAAAAACGGAGAGGGGCTGTCTGCACGCTCGAATTATTAAGGTCTTTTTCTAAAGTATGACACAAACCTGCTCGAGTCGGTCCTGCAGGATCTTGAAGGACTGAGACAGGTCCCGCGTCTGTCGCAAAGTCCACGCCGTAAACAGCGCGCTGCATGCGGCCAGAGACAGAGCCACCAGGGCCAGAGAAGCCCAGACGACCCGCAGCCTGCGTACTCGTCTCCTCTGCAGAATCCGATGCATATTGGTGCAGACTGCGCTGCTAATCACCGCCGCAGACCATCCGAAATCCCCCGCTTCAACTCCATTCCAGCAGAGCATGAAGTCCCTCCAAATGCATTTCAGTCCAAATGTCCAGTCTGGCAATAAGAGGACAGGCTGTGACCGCTCTGTAGGATCTGCTCTTTAACTTTTAGCTTTATCTGACAGATGAGTTTGAAAGCAAAGCAGCAAAAACATCTGATCAAATCACGGCCACCATCCTCCGTGTGTGCAGGCCGTCTCCAAATACAAGAAAACTGTGCAACTGGCGCACATCAACTGTTGCATCCTTCTCCTTGTGATTCGTTGACTCAGCTCTCTTGTCTTCCCTTTAAACGGCGTGCTGGGGGGTCAGTCTATTAGACAGACAGACCGAGCACACATGAATGTACACACACGCGCTGAGAGAGACGCACACACACGCAGCCACACACTCTCTGCTGGAGGCGAACTTTGCCTGCGCCCTGAATTTTTGATACCAGCTGGCAGCCGTCGTGAAAATCGACGAGGGGAGCGCACGGAAAGCTTTACGCGAGGCTTCCGCTGCTTGTCAAATCACTCTCATCAACTCCAAATATGTGCCATTCATGTCCGCGACAGTGCCGTGTGCAACCACACGGTGGCTGTATAGACTCACGATCTGCACGCTGCACGTTTGGTTTCCACTGTGCCATCAACAGGTGAGCCAGAGAGCAAAGTTTTCATTCATAATTGAATTTATAAAAAGAAAAGAAAAAAAGATAAACCGTTCCAGGGAACAAAAGGACAGTGGGTTCAAACAGGAGTACCAGCTCCTTCTATACAAAGCACAGAGGTTCTTATCTTCAGAGAATTTCACGTGGTGACACTGTGTCCTGACCACTAGATCTCTGCAACTCCTAAAATATTTTCTGGAGAGCGCGTTGAATCATTTTAAACAAGCACGCTGCTGAAGCCACATTTACAAAATGACGCTGTTCATTAAAATAGCAGGGGTATGAGGCGCTTTTCAGAGCTCTAGTGCCTTTTTACGAGGCCCCACACAGCAGGCACCATATCAAACAGTAAATTAAAATCAAACTTGAATTTAAAAGTAGCCCGAGGAGTCACGCTGATGCTTTTCTTAAAGAAGAACAAACCTTTCATTGCTCACATACTGTCTTCTTCTTCTTCTTTCCAGCCTTTGTTGGACAGCACTGCTGGCACCTCACCTGCCGATCTGAACGTCTAACGCACGCACACGTATGTGAGAATGAGCATCCTTGTGCACATTTGTGTGAAAATGAAGGGTTAGGGTTAAAATAACTTCCTGCCCAAAAAGATTAGAATAAATCTACAGTTTTCCAGTGAACATATAGGTGAACACAGAGACTTTTGGAATAACATGCTCTGGGCAGCCCAATGAAAGACAGAGCTGTTTGGCCACAGGAGCAGTAGACTTGTTTGGACCCAATGTGGCTTTTCAGGAGAAGAACCATCTGTAAAGCATAGCGGTGGAAATGTTTTCATTTGGGGTTTCTTGCTTCAAACTTTGGTGAGTTTGCAGTCATTGATTCAGAGTGAATGTTGATCAGGAGCACGCAGCAAATCCGCAAAGGCCCACTTGCAGGAATGGAAGAAAACCCTTAAATGTACTGCACGGAAGGACGGTCTAACATTTCAGCAAGCAGATGCCAAGCGCTGTGGACGATTATGCAAATGTTACATCTATTGATAAATATATATTTTTTTGTTTGCATCCTAGTATATCACGTTTATTTGCAGGCACTGTATCGAAGAAGATGAAATGTTGAATATGATTCAAAAACATGGAACGTCTCCATTTCACAAGTGTATGTATCAGAGTCATGTGATGAACTGTCCAGAGTCCACCCCGCCTTATGACAGCTACTGTGGATGGGATGCGTGGGAGAGTCACCAAACAGGGACTGAGAAATACCCCTGCTTAGCACTACTCATGGTTAAAACTCCACAGAAATGTGACTCGTCCTCACATGGCGAATAGAACAATGTGAGCTGCAGCGCCTTGAGGCAGTTAAATTGAATAACTACCAGTGGACTTTTCTGTTTTAGCTTTTCATGGCTTATTAGCAGCAGGTACTTGTACTTTGATCTGTGCATGTCCTGTTAAATATAGCAGAGGTCTGTATATTTATGTGGAGGCTAAAGTATTCCAAACTGTGTAAAAAGTCAAAGACAGAGTTTGGTCGCTTGCAGCGATCTTGAAAGTCAACATTTGTTACAACATCTTTATTCTTCAACACAGTCTGAACTCTGTTCTCTGTCAAGATGATCCCACACTGCTTCTATGATGTTGACGTCTGGCTCTGGGGAGGCCAATCCATGGCTGATAGTGTCCCACTGTGTGTTTTATTGCTTTGGCAGTATGTTTGGGTCATGCTCAGATGCTTTCCAGTATTGCATGGTGGATAAAAATCTAAATCTACCTCATAACTGTATCTTTTTCATGAGCTGTTTTTAAGGCCACACTGCACACCGTGCAGAGATGTGCTAAGTTTTTGGCTAATGGCTCTTTGGGAATCGGCATGTTATTTTGTGTCTGTCAAACTTTGTTATCCTTGATATTTTTCATAGATTCAGCTAAAGAAATGGGAACAAATTATGTGTTTTTGTGCCTAAAAGTACAATTTAAAATTGGTTCTTTGCTAAGTTGTCTGTTTGGTGTTGACACAGCAGTGGTTCGTCCCTTCAGTCCCTGAGTTAAAGAGCCTTTTTTTAGTCTTGACTGATTTATATGTTTGTCTTGTGGCTTAACAAACAAACCAAACATTTCTCTGATGATGACCAAATACAAGGACTGGACTGAAAATGAGTGAAAAAGCAGCCAAAGAAGAACATTGAAAGAGCTTCAAAAAGCCTGGAGAACTATTCCTCAAGAGCACTTCAAAGAATGTCTGCAAAGCCTGGCTGCTCGGAAGTAAAACACAAAGAAATCAGGACTAAATCAAGACTTTTGCATAGTATGTATTGAGCATAGTTGGAGAAAAAATGACACCAAACTGGGATTTTTAAAAATGGGTGATGTCAGTACGCCCCCTATTGGCTAAATTGAGCTGCATTAAAGTTTTAGCTCTGGATAGCACAGCTCATCTACTTTGTAGTAATATTAAATCTATACGTCTGATGTTAATAAAAGAAAGACAAACAGACTAAAGAAGAAATGCGCAGCTACACATGCACGTCACCTTGAATTCTGACAGATTTTATTACTCTAATCAAACCAACAGGTGGACAGTTTCTGCTTTTCAAGACAGTCACAGCATGAAACCACTGACTCTCGTACATGTTGAGTGTTTTATTCATGTTTTTACACACAGCAAATGACCCAAAATTCAAGCATCTACCTTTTGTGGCAATTTCATGGCTTCGAATATCAGATGAAAAACTTATGGATCCATTTTTGGTGATTTTCCTTTCAGTGTTTTGACTTCAGCTGAGGAATTTACTGCTCCTCTGTGAGCCGAGGGAATTTATGCACCTCATGAAGCTCTTTTTTAAAAACTCAGCGGATGAAGTCGAAAATGCCCCGAAAAGCCTTAATTCACAAGGTTTCCACACAACTTTTATTTTCGGTAATTTCACAGACGACATTGGAAATATGAGGACATTAAAGACACCGACCTCACCGGGAACACTGATATGAGCTCTTATGGTACACTGGATAACACGGCCGCACAGCCGTGGAAATGAGAATGCGTCACGGTTGCCTCCTCTGCTATTACACAGTGTTGTAATCACACACACACATTCAACACACTAAAAACTGAGGAAACATTTTAAAAAATATTAAACTGGTGAGCTGCTGCTCTCTGTTTTATGCACAAAGCGTCTCTTCTGAGATTTACTGCAGTCGTGACTGACAGGAACACGGGCTGAACTTTGATTTTGAAGTGCTTTGGGAAATCCATGTTGGGAAAACAGTTTGAGACCGAATAATTTATAGCACTTGGTCTGAAATTCTGATGGGAAGCTGCAGATAAGACATAATGATCCCCTCGTGATCCCTTGGACTCTGTGTGGATTTTTGTGGAAATGCACTTTGTAGCAGCACAAAGATTTACTTTGCAAAACTGAGCTAGGCTGCAGATTTTGCACATTAGACATGCAATATTTCGATGTCCCAAAGATGGATAGCGAACTAACTAAATAAAATAAAATACCATGCATTCCAGAGTGAATTACTTTGTAAATGCAAATTGCAAAAAGTAACAAAGAACGGTCAGCGGTTTCTACTTGTTTAGAAAGAAAGAAAACAAACCAAATATAACCCCCAGCTCAGCCTGTTTTCATTAAAGTGCTGGAAAGAAGCCCTCTCTGAGAGAAAAAAAATTGAGACTGAATATAAAACAGAAGTGCAGACCAGAATTACGCCGCTTTCATTTTAGCGAGACAGGTTCAAAGACGTGCACTGAGCCCAGTCCAAGATTTTCTCTTAGTTTTCAAATACGACCAGATGGATTGTTTTTGTTTGACTCGAGGCTTCGTCCAGGTCTTTGAAACCAGTCCCGCACGTCTGGCTGCAAAGATGGAGGTTTTAGTCTGAGTCCAGCTGATTCCTTTAGTGTACACTCTCATCACAAGACCTCAATACACATAAACAGCTAGAAAAAAGAAGAAAACAGTGCAAATACCAACGCTGTGCTTCACAACAGCTTCGCAGCGCTCCTCATCTGGAAGACGAGAGGCAGAGGTGACTGACTCTTTGGTTGCTGTCGTTAGAGTAAATTTAAAGGGATACGATACAAAAAACCTTTAAAACAGTCGTACACTGAACATATGTCTTAGTGTTGCGATGCATAAGATTTTTGAGGATCTTTGTGCAAAAAAACCCCAACAAAATTCAGATCATATCTTATACCTTAGGTCACAAGTTGTCTAAAATGTCACTACATACACATGTATCACACCCTGTTGTCTAAATGTTTCATCATTTATCACACAATTCTTAACACGTCACACAAACACAAAACAGCTTCAGTGTCTCTGTATTGTACTTTTTAAATGTATTGCACGCATTTCTTCCCCATTCCAACACTTGACACTGCATATTCTTTTCAACATAAAAGTAAATGACCATTGGCTAAATCCCTGCCCGGCATAGTGATTGTCCAGTTTCTCCACAGTGCAGAGACAGAGTTGTTCCAGTGCTCGTCAACAGGTACCGGAGAAGACCAGAGAGCCTCACGTTTCACAAGTTTATAGTGAAATTCAGGCATTGTGTCATTATTCTATAGGCACTAACTGTGCAAAACATCATCTGAAGTATGTGTAATATTGGTGTAAATCAGACAATTAATTTTATGTTATTCATATATGGTGGGGGAACTAAATATTTGATCCCCTGCTGAATTGTAAGTTTGCTCCCTTCCAAAGAAATTAATAGTCTCTTTGATGGTAGTTTCATTTTAATGGAGAGAGACAAAATATCACCCAAACATCCATCTGCTGCTTGAAGATTGTCTAGGCCAGTGTTTCCCAACCACTGTGCCGCGGCACATAGGTATGCGTGCTGTGGAAAATTATCTGGTTCCACCTGATTAGTACTCTAAGCGATCAGCCTGAGTAACAGGCAGAACAATTACATTGTCTTCCACTAGAGGGCAGTACAACTACCTGCTCTAATTAAATGGGTTGCCAACTGCCAGTAAAACAGAAGAAGACGAAGAAGAAATTACATAATCCGGTTGTTCAGTGATGACACGACGAATCCTACTTCCAGGCCTAAAGTAGTCTGCGTTTAATATGGCTTTTGTGTTGTTAACATGTTTAATGTTATGTATTTTCTTCTATTTAATCTCAAAAAGCTCCTAAAACAGTCAGTGATCACTGTTGACCTCCCTCGGCTTTTATTACCGCTAATCATTTATTTAAGCTCAGTTTTTAAAACCTTAGGATGTAACTACAGCCCAGCCCATGCAGCAGTATATGAACGACTAACCTCGTATTGTGGATGGATTATCTCAGTTGTTCTCCTGGCTGAAGTTTGGTCCTTTTACAGTATCCTGCCATGCGATTACATTTGTTCCTGACCACCGAGAACACTTATGTTAACTTTTATTGAGTGGAAAAAAAGTTAGCTTGTTTATATTATGCTAACATAGCTGTGTCGCTAGCGGTCACGTAGCACATCATTATATACCAGCAAGCCAAACTTCACTAACCCTACAAACGTCACTGCTGTTTAGTTTTCTGTCTTCATTTATGCTGGAATTGATAAGAAAGCTGTACGTTTTAATTTGTTTCCAAAAACCCGCAGTCAGGACATGCTATATTGTATTTAGATAGAAGCTAGCGAGCTAACTTCCTGCTAACTTCTAACTCCGTTAAATGTCATAAATTCCGTTTTAATCGATGCCTGGATGTTAAACTCAATTGTTACACCTGGTAGAGCAGAACACTGATCATTTTATTAAAGATGAAAGACTTTAGACAGTTTTTCAACTCTCAGTAATGCCATAGTGATCGTTTGATATATGGACCTGCAGCGGAGTTTAGGCCCAGACACGGCTAGTGACGTCAGACTGAACAACCGGATAGTCATGCTGTGAGACCACGCAGTGCGCAATAGCAATAGATAAATATCTGAAAAGAAAAAGTAGTCAGTTTGATCTGGGTCCTGGAGAAGATTCCGGCCCTTGCAGTGGTCAAAAAAAAAGAAAGAGGTATACTGGGGACAAATGAGCCAATTCCACTATACCTGGTGTGCATGGGAAAATGATCAATATGCTCTTCGTGACATTTTTGTTTGGTAGCGTTTGCTGTGCTTTTTCTAATGTGAAATATGTGCTGTGGCTCCAAAAGGTTGGGAAACACTGGTCTTTTATCTTTGTGGGTTTTGGGGTTTTTTGCTGGAAGACCCATCCATGACTCATTTCAGTGTTCTGACTCAGAGAACAAAGTTCTTGTCCAAGATTTCATGGTACAGTGAAGTGGTCCTGTACCTTTAGCTGTAGAATGTTTCCACCTCCGTGCTTGACTGTGGGGATGGTGGTGTTTGGGTCATACTCAGCATTTCTCTTCCTCCAAACATGGCAGGTTGAGTTGATTTTCTTTCTCCCAAGCTTTCACTGAATCATTCAGCTGACAAACTTAAGTCAGGCCTTCTTGAAAAGAAGAACTTTACAAGTGTTGTAAGATTTCAGTCCATTAGAGAGTAGTGTGTTAGCAATGGTGTTTTTGGTGACTGTGGTCCCAACTGCCTTCAGATCTTTAATAGTGCACTGGTCTACCACCTGTCTCATGATTATCCTCAGCTCATGAGGCAAGACCTTGCATGGAGATCTAGGCTGAGGCTGACTGATGGTTCTTTTATGTCTTCTATCTGTGATGGTCCTGTAGCCCATCCCATTCCTGTGCAAGCTTACAATCTTGTTCCTGACATTGACTTTGACAGATCTTTGTTCTTGTCCATGGTGGTGGAGAGACTGAAATGTGGAATCATTAATTCATTGGTTGACTGTAATCCGTGTGCCACACACAGCCAATCTGTGGGAGCCAGAATTCTGGCTGGGTTGTAGGGGATCAAATACTTATTTCAGTCAATGAAAATATGCAATTCCGTTTAGAACTCTTATGTGATATGTATTCTGTCTCTCTCCATTAAAATGACAGGTATTTTAAAAGTTATATCTCTTAAATATTATACTGTGGTAGGGGTGTGTTTCTACCAACTTTAAGTGATCCGTAAAGTAAAGGCTAGTTACCAACATGTAGGTGACGTTTGCTGCATAAAAATGGTGAAAAATGTTATAGTTAATATGCAACACATTGCTAAATGGCTTTAAAGTTAGAATGTTAAGGAAGGCAGGGATTAGCAAACAGTCAATAAAAATCAGCTTGTCAAGTTTTGGAAAGAGGCCACTGAGTGGTGCTCCATCCCTGCAGTGTGTGGCCTGACCTCATGGCTGCAAAGGTCACGAAAGGTCATGAGGGTTGGGTTAAGGTTGAGCCAGGTGCTCCAGCGCCTCCCCCTCGCAGCGCATGCAGTGGTAGCCCATGGAAGCAGTGATATCGAAGCTGCCCTGGCTGAGGTAAAAGTCCATCGATGGTTTGTTCCAGTCCAGGACGGTGAAGTTGAGCTGGTGGCAACCAGCAGCCAGAGCCAGCTACAGGAGAGCAAAAACAAGAAGGAAGACAGGAATGACTGCTGTAGATGTAGCATGGAAGCTGTTTCTGCATGCTGCCTCTGAGACACTGTTCAGCATATTTTCCTGCAAATACTGAAAACAGGAAAATGCTCAAGGTTTACCTTCTCCATTATTCACGTTTCACTCACCTGTGCCACCTTGCTCATTAGTGCTTTACCGACACCTTTCCCTGAAAGACAGATCATGTGCATTACTTGAGATTTCCTGCAAATATAAGGACACAGTGATGATGAGACATCTTCTCAGAGGCTGTACTGTACCTCTGAACTCAGGCATCACATACAGGTCCTCCATATAAATGGCTCTGCCTGACCAGGAGCTGTAGGAATAGAAGTAAAGTGCATAGCCGATCTTTGTGTGCCCTGAAAGAAGAAAACAGTTTGAGCATGTAAAAATAACCGTTATTTAGAAGAAGCAAAATTCAGTATTCATGAAATTTGTGTATTCGTTTTGGTGCTCCTTCCCACTGAGTGAATGACTCTGAACATTTAGCACAGTGATTATTAACAGCATAATGCTTTACATTACACTGTAAACACATAAATATGTATCATTTCCCTCACATCAGTGAAAAAAGTGATATGAGTCGTGGTGCTGCTCACAGTTAATGTGCAACAATCTTTATAAATGAAACCTCACATTTCCCAGTGGTGAGGCTGGTTAGGTCATTTTAACCACTATTACTTCTCTTTTTTGTTTTTGGTTCCTTGGAGGCAGCTCAAAGCAGCACTGATGAGAGCGGAGCACAACTTTAATGAGACCCAAGACATAAGTAGCTACTTCTCAGTATAGCCTCTGATAGTTGAAGCCTTCAGATAGTGGACAGCGGTGACTGTGTGGAAAAAGGCCCGTGTCATGGAAGGAAAAAGCACAGCTGGGCAGCAGAGCGTATAATGTTCTAATTACTGCATTCTTAGGAAAAGCACTTCAACTTTGTTATGTAAGAAGTGTTTAAGGAGGGAGGGTACATGTGCTGTGTGCTGCTACATTAGGTAACATGAGTAATAAATATGCAGGATGATGTAAATGAACGCTATATGGCAATTAATGTTTGTGTTAAGTGTAGCTACCGTTTTCCAGTTAGTGCGACACAAGTAATTATACAAAAATATATAAAATGTTAAACTTGTTTAGCTTTTTGTATCTTATAGTGCTGAAGTCTTGCTATTGAGTCTACAGTTAGCTTGGTTTTTGACCTTTTGGCTTTACTTGATATACCTCAACAGTTCACTCCTGCGTTTTCCTTTTTGTTTCTCCTGCTCGCTCTCTCCGTTGGTAAGGTTCAGTTACTGTTAGCGGGTCGTCACCCATCAGTTTTAAGTTTGTGTCAGTAACCGGGTTACAGCTGTTAGACAGTAGATCGCAACAGTGTGTGAGAAAACTGGGCGTAACATGATCACCTTCTTTGGTTTTGTGCTGTTCTGGCACCTCAGCGATGATCCCGTGAAAGAACGGGTTCTTGGAAAAGCCATCCTGCTCCAAGTCTGAAAAGAAATTATAGATACTGTTACACGGTGTTTTCACAAGGGGAAATTCAGTTTGCATTTAACAGTTTGAGGCTTTTTATCAAAATGTAATCTTAGCTAAGAGAGAGCTTTAAAACCAGTTCTTGACCTTTTGTTGGAAAATACAGTGCAATGGTTTTTCCTCAAAGGTCCATAGTTCCTAATTTTAGAATGAAGCTTCCTGGGAAAAGCTGTTACCTGGTGGTAGAAACAAATGGCTCACAGACAACTACTTTATTATAGTGTGATAAAATCTACTGGGCTTAGATAAATATAACTGAACACCAAACTATACTTGATACAGAAACTTTATTTTTTGGTTAGAAGAGTTTTTCATCTGGACGATAAAGTCCACATTACATACTCTGTGTATTTATTCTCATTGCACTTCCTTTGGTAGTTTTCACATCCACAACTGAGTTCCCCTGAAGCAGCTGAAATCTGCATTAATCAAAATGTCTTTTTTTATTGGCTTATTTGTTACACTGTTGACTTTACAGCTGCAGAAGAAGATTGTTTACTATTTTTTAAATAAATAATAACATTGATTTTTTCCAACATTTACACTGCGTGATATGTCCAACTAACTTTTATAAGGCCAAGAACACAATTTGAACCTCTATTTGAAGAGAGCGAGAAATGAGAGTCAAAGTTTGTAACCAATCAGAGAGAGTTGAGAGATTTGATTAACCAATCAATTAACCAAAAAAGCAGGAATGGTTTGACAGCTGGAGACCACTGATATTTTTCCCTCCTCATGTTTTCTGACTATTTTTTCACTAGTTTTTCCTTTGGCTAGGGTCAGTGTCACTACAGGTAGCATGAGGCGATACCTGGTCCCTACAAAGGTGGCACAAGTAGTCCCAACTCCTCCAGGATGGCACATCAATATATGTCATTGCCAGAAGGTTTGCTGTGTCTCCCAACACAGTCTCAAGAGCATGGACTCCAAGAGACAGGCGGTTACTCTAGCAGAGCTAAAGAGGGCCATAGAAGGCCCTTAACCCATCAGTAGGACCAGGAACTGCTCCTTTGTGCAAAGTGGAACAGGATGCCAGAGCAGCACAATGACCTTTAGCAGGTAATCGATGTGAATGTTTCTCACCAAACAATCACAAACAGACTTCACAAGGAAGGCTTGAGGGTTCAATGGCCTCTATTTGGCATTGGCCATAGAATACCAGTATTGGCAGGTCCACCACTCGCACCTTGTGCTTTTCCCAGATGAGAGCAGGTTCACCCTGAGCACATGTGACAGATGTGAAAGAGTCTGCTGAAGCTGAGGAGAATGTTCTTCTACCTGTAACATTGTTCAGTGTGACTGGCTTGGTTTGGTTGTGGTCAGTGCTCATCTCGGGGGCTATAGCCAAGGGGGGACACATAGACCTCTACAGGCTCGGCAGCTGACAACTTATGTGTTTAATTCAGGAGCACTTCTCTGACTAAAGATAGCTAACTGACAACAACTAACTGCAAACGAGAGGAAAGTTGAACCTGAGGAATGAACAGAAGTAATTCTAAAAGACAGAAAACATTTTCCTGCATTCTCAAATTATGTCATATGTTGCTGTGTAGCTGGCAAGATTAGGACTCAGAAGTGACACTGAACTCAAAATTTAGGTTTATTGCTGGATTCACAGGGATCAAAAATACAAAAGAACTCAAACTAAGCAGATACTAGGATGCTAGTTTACTAACTAGGAAACTACCCAGAAGACACTGAACGTACGGGACATACAGCAAGAGGGAATGAGGGACGAGGTGACAAAGGGCAGAGTGATGGAGTGGAGACACCTGTGGAACACAGCTGAACAGAATCCATCTAAAGAACCAAAGGAAGTGAAACTGAACAGGATGAGAGATTGACAAAATGAGACAGGAAACATAAACACAGAGACAGAAACCCAGACTCAAGGCATAATGACTTGCCGCAGAAAAGCAAACAAACACAGAGACATGACCGACTAAGGAGACAAGACTCATTTGAGGCAACTAACAGGGAGACTAGACAACCGCAGAGACGGAGCACAAACATAGTGTAGACAGACATGGAGACATGACTAGAGAACAGACAGGGACCACAAATGATGATAACCCAATAATGCAAAGCCCAGAAGACAACTAAAATATAAACAAACTACAAAGGATATAATAAAATACTCAAGGAAGACTACTAATCATAGTAATATACAAAAGGAGCCAGACTAAATACAGACACAAAAACCTTTAGAGGAACACAAAGCCCTGAGCCCATGGCCCGGGGACTCTGACACATTAATATGATGGATGCTTTGTTTATGGTGTTTACACTTGTTTGTGATGCTCTGTGATATATTCACTATTGCTTTGTGATAACCTTATTGATGTTGGTTTTAAATGAAAAGAAGCTTCAACATGTTTAGTTTAAAATACCCTGTGGCTCTCGCTTCTCAGTAAGTCTCTTTCTCTCTTCTACAATCTCAGACTGTGGTCCAACTTACATTTTGATGTTCTGCAAATATTAAATGAGCAATGTTGGTAAATGGACTGGTTCTTACTTCTACTCTAACTGAACACTCAAAGCACTTTTATACAACTTGCCTCATTCACCCATTCATACAAGCACTGCTTTTCTATGTAAGTGCTTTCTGCAGCATTCACACTGCATCAGAGAGCAACTGATTAGCATGCAGACTGGAGCAGGTGGGGATTGAACCAGCAACCTTACAATTAGTAGGTGACCTACTCTGCTTCTTGAGCCACAGTCGCCCCATTTTTGAATAAAAAGTTCTTTTGACTTTTTGTGTTGTAAAGTTCCCAAAGACTGAGTCTTGAAGTTCCCCTTTTCAGGCATTTATAAATCCTTTGTAAAGTATAGATGGTCCTCACAACAGATGTGGTGACACAAAATACTGAACTAATGACAACTGCCTGAATTAAACATGGATTAAAATCTGACATAAGTAGTTATAAAAGCTCCATTAACACACTCACAAATCTGTATGTGTATAAAGCTGCTTTTAAAAACTTTAATTAATTTACCCAGACTTTCTAAATGATACCAAAACAAATAACGTGGTTTTACTCGATGTAATAATTTATTTGTGATTAAAGATATTATATATGTGCCTATAAAGCAAGACCAAACATTTATGTCCAAGTTTATAAATTACATTATAATAACCACACACTCTTAATCATTATTAAGCATTACGGATAAAATCAAGGCAAAAACTTGAGACATCGCTACATACATTACCTTTCTGGGTCACTTTCACATGCTCTGCCAGTTTCTCATACTCTGCCAGTTCCTGGACATAAACAAAAATAGCATCAGCTGCCATCATTTATTAGGACATCCCAGACATCAGTGTTGCTCAGCTGGTAGTAAACATGTCATTTACAGGCAGTTTATTAGCCTGAAACTAACGAGCAGGACGAGCACAGTTCATCCGATAATATCTCACTAATCTAATAATAACAGCAACACCGTGTTTATGAAAAGCCCTGCTGACGTAAGCCACTACAGGCTACTTAATAATGTCCTCGGAGTCATACACACAGCTGGACCGCACGCGCGCACGTGCACGTGTCCGCTCACCATGATCATCCGCGCGATGTCCTTGCAGTCGTCCAGGTTGGCCGCGCGGATGGAGAAGTCCATGTCGAGTGGATGTGATGCGGTGATGCTCACAGTGCTGCTCCGGCCTGTCGGAGCACGGATGACGAGCACTTGGAGAAGTACCCAGCTCTTCGTCTAGCCTGGACCAGCACGCCACAGCCTCTCCACGGAGGATGGAAACTGAATAAAGAGCGCCCTCCTCCAGGTAGGAGGTGACAGGGGAGTGAGTCAGCTCCTCTTGCGGACTGGAAAGTGCACCCGAGGATTAGAGGACGTCCATTAACAGGCTTTAGCTGCAGTCGTTTAAGAGATTGCTTCCGGATGCTTTCAAGAGCAGCATCCTTTTCGCTTTATTGGTGTTCCTCTGCCTCCTGCAGGGGCCAGAGGGATCCTCTAGGGGGCCCCAGCGTAAAAAGCATACACCGGTTCCCCTTGAAGTGTTTTCCCGTATTTAAACTGTTGTAAATGACTTTTCACTAATCTGTGAAACGTGTCAATCATATCAAATCATTTTGAGCCTCAAACAACACAATAGCACCAGTCATGTTTATTTATTCAGCTAAAAAGTCTTATCGATATTAAAAGTGTCTTTTTATAAAGAGATCTTCCAAGAAGGCAGGTAAATACAGATGGTTTAAGTGGCCAAAAAGCACTGGGTTGATTATCATGTAGGAACAATATTTATTTTTTATTGAACCTTATTTTGTACAGGTAGTTCCTTTGAGACTCAATGTCTCATTTACTGTGCTTTGACTGTTCTTCCTGTCCTACGCAAGGCCACCTGGGTTGGCTGGAAGACTGTTTACTTAGCTCGGCAGGGCGAAGGACACTGTCTCAGCTGAACTCTGGACACACACACACACACACAGACGCATATATACACATGCAGATATACACTCATCCCCCCCTCCAAACGCCTTCGACGCTTATTCCCTTCCGATGCTGACGGTGGATCAAGGAGACCAGCGCATGTGCTGCAGGCCCAGATGCACTGTCTACACTGGCTGTCTCTCACCCTTTACCCATCCCTGTTGCTTGTCATGTGTTTCTTTGGTGTATTAAGAGTTTTTTCATGTGCTTCGTGCAGAGGTGTTTTTTTTTTCTGTTCTCAAACTGATCTCCCTGTTGGAGCTCAGTCTGGGGGGAGTTATTTTTTTCTCCTTATCTTTCCTCATGTGGTGCATTTTCCATTGTTATACCTCTCTGACCCGTCTTCCCCATGTGATGTTTTGTGTAATGTATGTATGGTCGGAGGGTAAGATGGCGCCGCCATTGCGGGCAATTGGTCGGCAGCCTTAACATGAAATTTCCCACTCGTGGGACTAATAAAGGTATCTTATCTCTTACTATAACGCAGAGCCATAAAGATACTTGCAAAACAGGTCATTATTTTATATATATCCTATTATCTAAACCCTGTTCACTACAATCTATTTACTAATATAAGCAAAGATTTACACATGAAAAACACACAGAAACATCAGATATCACTTTTTTGGCTCAACACCTTCCGTCTCCTTTCAGCTTTACATTTATTAGCTCTACAAATGCACAGCAGCCTCACTCAATCACTTGCATTTTCCTCCCTCTTTGTTGGATTAAACCTGCTACACCTGCAGGATTTGCTATTAATTTCAGTTAATGTAGGAGGATGCTTGATCCATCAAAGACTTGCATACTGTACAGCAGTTTAAAGGTCCATGTTTTCGCACAAGTTTACCACAAATCAAAGCTGAAAATATAGATTTAAAAAAGGTAATTGCTGCAAAGTAAACATTGACCCTGGGGGAGCTCAGAGAGTTTTGGGCTCCAGGACAATTACCTGTTTTCCTTGGCTGCTAACCCAGCCTGGCCTCTACAACGAATCAAGGCAAAAACTTTTAACTTATCAAAGTTTACATGTTCAGGGTCAGTAGGACCAACAGGGTAATTTAGCTCCATCTCAAACAACGGAAATATCAGCAAGTAAATTTTTTTCCGTTTAGCCTCTAGGGGGCAAAAGGAGGCTTTGGAGTTTGGCTTGTAGCTCCATCTCTGTGGGTGCTGCTCTTCTCAGTGCAGTCACAGTGACTCCTCTAGTTTCACAGAATCAAACTAAAGTACACTAGATTCATCCACAGACGCATTAAAGCAGCAGGCAGCGAGTCTGCGTGGTTCAACACCCACTGCTGATACATAACAGCGGCCTCTGCGTGGGTGACAGCGTGTGGATGGAGGATTCGTTTTATTTTTTTAAATCATAGTCTACAAAACTTATGAGATTTTTATTTTTTTTAAGGTCAGCTAAAAAAAATTCACAGAAGCGGGCAGACGGGGTTAAATTAGGCTCAGATGTGATGATGCAGAGTGCGGACATGTAATCAAACTGTGAACCACAGCTCCAGAAATAATGATGATCTCATGACTTTATGCTGGTTCTCACAGGACGAAGGTTGAGAAATAGAATAAAGTTCCCTACAAAAAAGAGAGAGAGCAGAGTTAGAGGAACTGAAAACGCCTTCGACATCTCAGTGGGAGCGTTATGAAAGTCTGGAGTAGATTAAGGATCGTCATGCTGCAATTAAGACAATAATCGGTTTAAGAGTTGCTTCCTGAAAAGTACAAAGTACAAAGAGAGGCGAGTCTTCAGCTGTCAGGCTGCTCTCCTGTGTTACCGGCTCTCAGGTTGAATCGAGCTTACACCTTCTGTAGTTTAAGATTTGGCTTTAAACTTTCATTTTGATAACAGTTATGCCTCTGCTGCATGTTATTAATGTTTGTCTACTCTCTCCTGTGTGTGCTTCATGGTCTCTCTATGCTACTCCCCCCCCTCTTCCCTTTCCCTTCAATCACCAATCAGATGGCGGCCCCCCTCCCTGAACACGGCCCTGCTGGAGGTTTCTTCCTGTTAAATGTTCTTCCTTCCCACTTTCACCAAGTGCATTCTCACAGGGGACCATTTCATTGTTATGTTCTTTCTCTGCTATTGTACTGCGTTTATTTCACTACACGAAGTGAATGTTTTTTGTTAAACGCTGACAGAATTGAATCAAAGCTGTGAAATGCATTTCCCCCCGATTCAAGCATCCCCCTTCGTCAAACTCACAATGGCATTCGCTCATAAAAACAGAAGTGGTTCAGGGAAAATACCACATGGGTTAGATCACTCTCTGACACCAGCTGCTAAACGATGAGTTTCAACAGCCATGTCAGCAAATGCATACCCACAGCCAGTGGGCAAAGTCTGCTGAAGCCCCTCTGAGTGATATTTTACTGGAATTTAACAGCCTTATTATTCACAGTGATACAAACACTGAGTATGTGCATTTATTATACTTCAGGGCTGTAATTAATTGCAGTTTCAGGGTAGTTGTACTTGACAGTTGAGTATTGAGCACTGGATTTCTACTGCTCTATGGGAGCTCAAAGGAAGATGAATTTTTTTTATTTCACAGCGTTAGTTTAGTAGTGGATTTAGACATTTTGACACAGTAAATTAGGTGGCAACAAGTATTTGTGCATACTGTTGCTGCTATTCTTATAAAGATTGGAGTCTATCTTCCATTAATCATATGTTTTCCATGGGAGCTTGTTGCGTTCCTGTGGAAAACATATGATTGTGTAATGATGGTCGATGTCAGGAGAGGCTTTTTACTCACCCACAAGCAAACAACACCTAATTATTCTGTTTGATTTACGCTCCACAACATGCCGCGAGGCTCTTATTTTAAAGCTGTGGTCACGTCAAGTTTCTCCTGCTCACAAATCAGCAAAGCCTTTTATTTTTTTCATGTTCATTCATAAGGTGTCACTTAAACCAGAAGCCAAAACGGATGAAATGGCGTAAGAATGTATTAACGGCTCTTTTACTTTGCATCTGACATTTACCGAAATAAAACGCAAACACAGGTGGGCGGTGGCTTTTCTCCCAGCCGGTTGCGACACAGGGAAAAAGCTGCCAGTCCTGTTTTAACTTCATACTGGGTGGGCAGCCTCCTGCAGGCCTGTAAAGTCACCCACTTCCACATTTCGAAACGCCCAAAGCTCTGAAGCAACCAAACCCCTCCCCTCCTGAGAGTCCACACGCTTTCTTGTTGCTTGTGAAAATCCCACCCATTATCTGCTCTAATAAAATTACAGTTGCTATATATTAAAGCAAGGGAGAGGAGAGAAGCCAGCATGTGACCTCAAACCAACAACCTTCATATCATTGATCTGCCTCCCCAACCTTTGACCTACTGGACCCAGACAGTCACCAGTTAGTTCTGCAGCCCCATCCTGATACAGCGGGCTAAAACCACCTGTCATAAAGATACCCCATTACAGTAGTGTCACACTTATCCTTGATAATAGTTGCCTAATTAATTGTCAATCATCATTTGTGCATGCCTCTGTAATGAGTGACAAAACAACAGCTAAAACATTCCTTTTAAGCTTATCTTACCTGCGTTTCACACAGACTACACAAAAACTACAGCTGGCTTAGTCAAGTGTGAAATCTGGTTTGAGCTAATAATTAATGAATGATTCAGAGGTCATCTCAGCGAGGCTGCTGTATAATCTCACATTAAGGCTTTCTGAGCCTATATGTTAACTCTTTGCATGCATTACAGTATAAATAAAAGCAACTGTGGTTTGCTTGAGGGCTAAAAATACATTTTGTTAGTGATTTGTCACAGTACACGGCTCTATGCGGAGTAGTGGGTGGGGAGGAAATGAGCAGAGAAAGGGGGATTTTGTTGGGCTGGCTTCAAATTTGTTCTCCTGGAAAAAAAAGGCAGCCTATGTGTCTATTAATAGCTGTGTGGCTCTTTAAGGCTGACTAACGGCTCCTTTCATACGACGCAGGGAGAAAAGCGGAGCGCTGCCAGCGTTTTCATCAGCGGCCTCTCTGGAGCTGCTGATGACGTGCTTCAGACGCCACTGACCGTTTTTACAGACGCACTTGAGGACTCACAGGCAGTCAGAAGCAATAACACTGCATTAGTCAGTGCAGTGTGAGTGGGAAAGAGGCCACTGATTGGGCTCTACGCCGCTGACAAATGCTACAAAAACCCTGAAAAAAGCATTGGTGGTGCGCAACAACACAACTCTCATGTCATACTTATTTAGCTGTAGGTTACTAGTGGTGTAGAGAAAGTAATTATACAAAAGCAGTATGCAGTGTCTTTACTTCACAGCATTTTTTTTAGCTTGGTCCCTGCAGCTTTGGCCAGGAGCTGCTTATCTTAGGAGAGATTTGTATACTTTCTCTGCCTAAAGGCAACAATATTTATCTATTACAACATCTAAAGCTCATTTAAATTACATGTTTGCTTGCTAGTCAGGCCAATATCCTTTTATAGGCAAGTCCTGAAACTTGGTAGCCAATTTGGATTAGATTTAGGCAGTCATATGAAACTATAATGTTTAATTTCAGAGGTCACTGGGACACAAACGCATAGAGGTTTCAGTCAACATATCAAGGCATGATTTGAACATGATTCTTTAACTGGTACCTTTTTCGCTCTTGGATTGGCTCTTTGGGGACAGAAGCAGTACAACTGCCATCTTTAGCTTTGTAGATTTCTTTCTTATCAGGTTTCTTCGAGTGTCACGTCTCATAACGTGCATTTATACCATCTCCGGTCAAGCTAGCTGTTCACCTTATCGTCATTTGTTATGCTAAGCTAAGCTAACTGGCTAGAGAGATAAACACAATCTTCTTCTCAAATAGTTCATGAAAAAAGCAAAAAGAAACAAACAATTTTTCCCAAAATGTCAATCTATATCTTTGAACATGAGTTAATTCTTGAAGTGTCTTCATAAGGCTTTGGATACACACACCCACAGGCCTAGAGACTGGCTAACGACTACTGGTTATAAGAGAAACACATGTATTCTGCAATTAGTCGCTACAGTTTTCTGGCTGTCACCAAGAGAAATTGATCAGAAAGAGCATACCACCAAAAATCTTCTTGTAAATGTTTTGGTTGCTAGCAGACTGCCACAGTCGACCTGACTAGCCTGCAAAAAACTCTCCATTTGCTCACTGAGCTGTAGTGAAACTTGAAAAAGCCTTTAGTCTTTATTTACGGTTTATATCGCACTTTTCACAGGGTCAGTACTGCTTACTGAATAGTTTGTGAACATTTGGACACTAATCGGTGTATTTCATGTAAGCTACATGTGGCTGTGCCAATCTGCTAGCGACCAAAGCAGATTGCGGCAGCACCTCCTTTCAACTAATTTCATGGAGGCAACAGCAAACAGTTGTGAAATATACACTTTTTCCTAGTGACCAGCGTTTAGTCGGGGCTCCCTGACCACTTGTAGGCCTGTTGACTGAGGCTTTAGCAATGTATATCACACAAACGCTTGCTAACTGCAAGGAGGATGCTAGATGGTTGCTGTCTGGTCTCTAGGCCTGAGTGACATCTCTTAAACTCCACTGGTGGCATGAACACCATTTTTCCAAAAAAAAATCCCCTCATTAGGTTTACATAACAGTGACTCACAGCTTGTCCTGCTCATTAAACCATTTAACTCTTTGTCGTCCTTGAAGAGGCTGCTCACATCGAAATGACGTTTGTCATCATAAGACAAGGATGATCACTCAGACCAACTGTATGTGGTAACGTGCTTCCCTGTAAGGAGATAAGTGAAAACGATCTGCTAAAAGTACCACCCCACAGCATAACACAGTCACAAGATACCCTCGCTGCAGGAGTCAGGCTATTTTTTAAATTTGTGGCTGTCAGTGCAGACATTTGAAACATTTTCCATTTTCACATCACCTCCTTCAAGCTCAAATTAAAGTCAAGCAAATCTAAAAATGATGTCATACGAAAAGGTCAATCAAAAAAAGGAACAAAAAGAGGAACATTTTTGGTTATGACCAGTGAATGACCAATTAAAAAAAAAAAAAAAACAGCGGCTGCACAGAATTTCATAACTGATCTGCTGATGGATCATCAAAGGGATGTAATGCACCAAAACACAATGAGCACTCACTGAAAGCTCCTGCCTCTTCAACGAAATCCTTCTACTGACATATTACTGTCATATTGTGTTACATTGTGCCACATTATGCCAAACAGTCCTTTAGAAACAATGACATAAATAGAGATGGTTGCATTGATTTTGCAGATATTTTTAGATAAAGTGTCAAAGACACATTTCCGGGAAGTTGTTTAATTTGGGCGATATCCAGAACATGTCTATCATAATAGCTGGCGCCAAGCTACAATAAGGGTTTTGATCTCTTATGACCTCATTTTAAACAAGTGATGCTGAGGTACAATTTCATATTGGAACAATGTAATTATAATAGTTATAGTGCATCCAGCATCCGTCTGGCCACTCTACCATACAGGCTTGATTGTTGGAGTGCTGCAGACATGGTTGTCCTTCTGGAAGGTTCTCCTCTCTCCGCAGAGCAACGCTGGAGTTCTGTCAGAGTGACCATCGGGTTCTTAGTCACCTCTCTGACTAAGAGCCGTCTACCTCGATGCTCAGATTGGCTGAGTGGTGCTTCCAAACTCTTCCACTGAGGCCACGGTGCTAATTGGCCACCTTCAGTGCTGCAGAAACTTTTCTCTACCCTTCCACAGATCTGTGCCTCAATACAATCCTGTCTTGGAGATCCACAGACAATCCCTTGGACTTCATGGCTCAACTTCATGTGCTCTAACATTCACTGCCAGCTATGAGACCTTGTATAGACAGACGTTTGCCTTTTTAAATAATTTCCAAACATTATAATTTATTACAGGTGGACTCTAATCAAGATGTGGAAACATCTGACCGATGGTGAGGGGAAACAGGAAGCCCCTGAGCTGACTTTTGAGTGCCATAGCAAAGGGTGTAAATACTTATGTACATGTTATATCTTGTTTTATACTTTTAATAAATTTACAAGAATGTTATGCCAACTTTTATCACATTATGGGGTATTGTGTGTAAAATTCTGAGGTGAAAAATAAATTTAATCCATTGTTGAATAAGTCTGTAACAAGTGAATACTATACTATACTTTCCTGATGCGCTGTATGTACTTCTCCAAAGTGATTACTGTGGAAAAGTACCATCTTTTATGGCAAATACACCTTTTGAGACAGTTAAAAACTTTCATTCTTTTTAACTGGTAAAATTGTACCATTTTTAATAAGGACATGATGCAAAGTGATGGTGTTAACCGTCACTCGCTGTCATCCAGCAGTCACAAGCACTAGAAGAACCCAAGGTCTTCTGTTTAGAATAATGAATAGAAGACGTCTTACATAACACTGACATTATTCACACCCCTGAATAAAAAGAGAACTGATGGCATTTTTATGCCAACTTCAGAAGGTCAATATGGAAAAAGCTTTACAGTCAAGTCCTGTTAGTGTCATTACGCAACCGTTTTAAGAGGAAGGGAAGCATTAAAAATGATTTCTAATGGGACATTGAATATGTTGTAAGTTGTTTAAAGATGTCATGAACTCAGACAGTATCCTGTTCAGGGTGGAACAACACCTTTCAGTGATAGTAGCCAGGACAGGCTACAGCTAAAAATCTACAAGCAGGTGGGCTTTGACAGAAACTATTCTTGGCTTTGATAGCGACTGAAGCAATGAGGGTGCAGGATACAGGAGGGTTATTGACATATGACATGGTAGTACTTTCCTAGGGTTGCCTAGGCAACTGGAACTTGCATATCCGTTAGTGTCCAACCATCAGCTTTAAAGATAAACGCAACAAATGAATCGTTCGCTGTGTAGATGTGGCTTTAAGGGCAAAAGTATGGCATTGTGTAATAATCCCATCTTCATTCTCACCAGCTTCATCCCTGTCTTACTGATATTTTGAGAATTTTCAGACCGTGACTCGTGAGGTTCAATTATTTTATGGCACTGCTTCTGCATTTTGGTTTAGCTTTGGTTAAATTCTATCACGTTTTGTTCCACTGACTTTATATTGACCTAATTTCAGGATCAGACGATTTTTTTTTAAAATAAAACCTTATAACTGAAGGAGGTTGTACTTTCTTTTTTCCATGACTGTATACGTATAAAACGCTTTAAGCCTCAACGAGTTGTGATAAACATGGTAACTTTCGCAAAAACGTAATCGGTCTGATGGTCTAGAATTCAAAATGGTTATCACAAAGATAGCTGGACGTGTTTTTCTATAAATGTGCTCACATTTTGTTTCCTGTTTCCGGTGACCAATGACTTCATTGCTCACTCATGTGGTTTGGATGGGTGGATCTTGAGAAAAGGGCAAAGAGTTCTTCCTGCACAAGATCAAGCCCAATCACACACACACACACACAGGCCTTATGAACTAAACATCATAATTGCCTGTCAATACTAGCTGTTTCCCCCGTCCTCCCCCATCTTCATATCTGGGACTTCAGATCTGGAATTGATCTTTTAATTCAGCTCTAAGGAAGGAAGTGAAGCTCGTTCAAAAATGTTTATTTTAACAGTTCAAACGTGGGTCTTAACCATGTGACCTGGATTACGTTTCAAACAGTAAGACAAACAATAGCTTGATGAAATCAAATTGTCCCAGTACACTGGAATTCAGTTACACTCCACTCACAAATAACGGTAGCCAGAACAGGAAGCCACCTCCTCTTCCTGTTTAGTCTAAATTCTGATTGGTCCCTGAGTTTAAGAGCATTTCCATAACAAAGCAGTCAACACCATATTCTTCAAGTTCTAAAAAAGAGAAAAATAAGCAACGGATGCGGCTGAAATAAAGACAAAACAAAAGAGGAACCAGAGATTAAACATGCCTCCTTCAGCTTCCATAAACTCCATTTTTGGACTTTTTGTGTGTGTGTTTTCAAAATAAGTGCCCTCAATAATAAGCTCATGAGAAGGAAAGCAAAGCCAAGTTCAGGGAAAGTATTGTGATAAAATCTATTCAAGTGGCTCAGTGTCTTTTGTGGTGCTTATCATGAACAGGTGACTGAGAAGTGTCTCAAGTTTAATTTTTTCCGGGATGTTACATAATTGGCCAATCTCTCTTTTTGGTATAAAGTTTCATGGTGGACCAAAATGCACAAGAAAGTCTTGAAAATACACCTCATGATATGAGGAATTCCCCCAGACAAACCCATCTTCCTGTCTGACCTAGGGGAGTTAGGCTTAATCTGCACGAGTTTTTTCAGACTGAGCAGGGAAGAAAAAGGAAATGACATCATCAGCAGACTGATGTAACCCTCATGTAAAAGATTACTAGGTGAGTAAAAAGCAGACATGGTGTCATTCCTTCTGCTCCACACGGGCCCATTAAAATGCCTTATTAGGACATCTGTGTCGGAGCGGTCAGCTGGCAGATGTTGGTTTTTGTTGTCACTTGTTTTTTTTCGGTCAGCCTATCTTTCCTAACATCCCTCACACAGCCCTGAGTCATGTGATTCCTGTGAAGGTCAGGCGACTTGGCTACTTTCTCGCCATGGGACTCTCGCCTAGTGGGATGTTCGGTAGAAGATTAAACAATAGCCCTGCAGGTTCATTTTCGGGAAATGATAAATAGACAACTAGCTTTCCTGTAAATCAGAGAAAGAAAGGGATTTATTACTCTGGCATGCCTCCATGCCAGTGTCCAGGTAAAGATGCAATTATAGCTCCGGGTTTCACATGGTAAGCTCCTGGCAAACCCTAAATCTGTGCTGTTAGTCTGGGATAAATTACAGCTTTCAGTCCCAACACAAACAACTAAGTGTTATTTATAGACCTGAGTCTCATATGTCTAGTCCAGTGATAACTCTTCTTTAAACCTCCCAGCTTCCCTTTCTGATCCCAGGTCTGTCAAAAGGTACATTTCCTGTCACCGTTTCATTCTTAATTAATAGTCAAAACCGAGGTCTACAAAGTTTACAGTCAACAGCAGCATACGTAAAAATGTATTGCTAATGCAAACATGCAAACTGGCCCTGCTGTCAAAAATGTTAAGCAGTCTCTCATGTTTGCACACAAAGGTAAACCTGATAAAACTTTGAAACAACAAACTCTCTGAATTTGTGTGTTGTTGCTAATTTATGCAGCTTTTACAGTGCACTAAAAATGCCCACGAATAAAAATATAGCAGGCCACAGCATTTAAACCACTTGCCTGAAATAGTGTAAGCCCCCAGCCTCTTTTTTTTTAAAAGGCTTGATGCTTTTTAAGACGTTTACACAGAACTTCTGGGTCTAACATTTAAAATTAGCATGTCGTGTTAGCATTTGTCTCAAAGCACTACTGTGTTTTAGGTGAGAGTGTAGTTCTACATATAGGCACAGTTCTCACAATGAAAGAGTTAACATACTGATATTTAGCAATAATGTTTACCGTTTCTAACTATCTTAGTTATGTTTGTTAGCATGCTAACATTTGCTAAATAGCACAAGTGCTACATCACAGAGTAGCATGTAGTAGAATAAGATGATTTTAGAGCTTGGATTTAATAATGAAACAGCTAGATTTAATGGTTTTGAAGCATCTGCACATCTTTATTATCAACGACTATGTGAGATATATGACTTGGTTATTGGATAAACAAGCTGCAATAAGTTAATACATTTCAATCTGGCTTTTATAGAGCTCACTCCAATGAAACAGCTCTTCTTATGGTTTCCAATCAGCTCTGCTGAGACTGGACCCCAGCGTTTGATCATTAAACTGTGCTCAATTGACTGACGTACTGGGTGTATCAGCGTTAGCTTTTGAGTGGTTCTAATCATTCCTGTAGCTACTCCTAAGTTCTCTTCCACTTCCCTCGTCTACGGTGTGCCACAAGCTTCTGTTTTGGGGCCTCTACTCTCTCTGTTACATCTGCTCCTTCTTCAGCATATTTGGAGTGCTTTTAGAGACATTTTTTATCACTGCTGTGCAGATGACATTCGATTGTATATCTTTTTTAAGTCCCAAGATGTGCTTTGACTCTATTAAAAGTTATGTGGCTGATAACTATCTCCTGCTTAATAAAGAGAAAACAGAAGTCAATGTTTGTGATCCCAAATGAATTATGCCTTAATCTTGTTCTCCTTGCTACGTTTGCTAAATCTTCTTTAAGGAATTTGGGGTAAACACTATTGCTTGAGCTCTATTGTATCTTGCTCTGAAATGGAAAAACTGTTATTTGTGCCTTTATTTTGCCATTCTACATATTGTAATTTATTGTTCACCTGTCTTAACAATGTCTGCAGGTTATTCAGTACTTGGATATTATAAAAGTCCTTTTAGCCACATTGGTAGCCATCTTGGTAATGTCTTTATTTTATTTGGGCAGCTCTTTTTAATTCTTATTTAAATTTCATTGGTTAGTAGGACATGGAACAACTTGTAGAGACTGACCAGTCAAATATGATCCATACTTTGCTAGCGCTGTCCCAAAATACGATTTTAAGAAGACTTTTCCTCCTGGCTGTTATAATGCCATGTGAGTCTTTAGACATTTCTCTGATGTTATGCTACATAAAAACTATATTTTATTGCATTGTGGTATTAACCTAGCAAATACCCTGCTATTTTCACAGACTACAAACAGTAAACATCAGCTCCATAAACATCCTGCATTTCCATTAAAGCTTGCATGAGGCATATCTTAACTACAAACACACTGACTTACATAAGCTAAGTAACATCCTGAGGAAATTACCTCTCCCTTAAAACCTACAGTATGGGTGTTAGCTTCAGGCCACAAAAAAAGAAAGAACTAAACAAAGAAAAGGGATTTGTGTGAGGTTAAATAGATTTTCAACTGGCTATACAACAAATATACAGTATTTTAGCCTCCTCAGACTATACATTTGTGATGTTTCAATCCTTGTCATATGCTGAAACACCTCATTTCTTCTCTTCCTTCTTCTTAAACCATTTCCTTTAGTTTTGGTTAAATAACAGTAAAACCTGACTGTGAAGCCAGACTGTAAAACAAAGCCCCACCAGTAACTTCTTTTGAAAAACAGAGTCACTTCCTTCTGAAACCAGAGGCCTGTTTCACTTGTCCGGGAAGGTGTGACCTGAAGCAGATAAAGGATTTTTTTTACCTCCTGATTAAATCACTCTGAGTGAAAGACCACCTCTCGTCACTTAAATGTGTCAAACCCATAAAAGTATGTAAATAACTGTTGGACTAATTGCTTCACTTTTATTGCGCCACAGAAATTCTGTGTTATTTATATTTTTCATGAGTAAAGTTAGGCCATGTTACTGATACTAATTACCTTTCCAAATATGTGATCACTGTAGTTTTGTAATAAAAAATGTATTTAATATTTGTATTTAATTTATGGTTTTGTTGTTGTTATTGCATTGCATTGCGTTGTGACCTACATAGGTTTTAGGTTTGTATCTTTTATGTTATATTAATCTTTTATGGTTTAATTTTATACCAACCAGGACTTCTGAGAGTAGCAAAACATAAGGGGACAACTGGTCGTACTGTTTATGTATTAGCCTATCAAAGCATATGTCCGAGCTAACAGTACATTTACACAGAATATATAAATTACCATTTCTATTTCCTTTCCTTAAACTCCTTCCTATAACAATGTAAACGAATGGTGTGTGTGATGGTGTGCATGAAGAAATCTGAAATAATCACAGTCTTATCAGTGTCTACAAATTGCTGATCATGTCTTAACGTGCCAGTATTAATGTCTAGTCATGCTTGTTGCAGTCAGTTCTCACCAAATGAGCGAAGGTTAGAACCAACCCCTCACCTTTCCATACCTAGCTTTAGTTTTGTTATTGTTTGCTTTTAGAAAGATATGTTTTATTGTTATTGGCTCCATGTACAGAAAGTACAAGATAATTGAAATTCAGCTTCTCTCTCACCTTAATATAAAAAGAAGACTTAAGAAAAGATAAATGATGTTTAAGGGAATATATAAAAATCAAATCTATGTACAATAGTGGCAGTAGTGCAAGTGCAGTAGCAGACATTTGCATGGACAGTAGTGGAAACGACCAACAGCAGCAGGAATGGCAGTGATGCAAATGGTTGCAGTAAAGTGCCAAAGACAGTCGGCAGCGTTAAAAGATTTGAATGTGTTGATTCCTTTTTGAGTCCATTATGTAGTAGCATGCTTGCTATAACCCTCCACTTCACAGGCACATCATTTAGAGCAGCTATTCTAACATCAAGGAACACAAGTTGTTGTTTTTCTCCGTGCCATGACCCAGCCCATTCTCAAAACAACTCAAGAATGACAAAGTTATGTAAGGCGTCTCTGATGCAATTACAAAACATCACTGTGCCTTACTTGATCGCACTCGTCAAACGGGACACTTGTCATACCATACATGGACAAAAAATCTACCCCTATCATGTTGTCTATTGTAGCAGATGTTTCGCAACACAACAGACGACCCATAAATCTATAGTTACCATTCCTGTTTTCATAACTCCACGCCTCAACCAACTTCCCCTTACAGGTGAACTTGTTTATCACTGAACACAGTTTACCAATGCGTGTGGCGCTCGAGTAAGAAAGCGGGCAGAAAAAGGCACTGCTGTCACACTGACATGATGCTCGCATTTGGATAAAATGGATTTCGAAGGTTTTTTGGAAGCATATGATGCGATTCCTGGTCAAGGACTTAGCAACAAGTTGCAAACGACAAATGTGATACAAAGTAACAGATACAAGGTACAATATATTTCCTTAAATGTAAGTATAACGTAAATACAGAAGCTCTAAGTTAAATGTATTAATGGCATTGACATTTTGTCTTATATAGACTTTTGAAACAACCAAATAAATAAATATACAAATAATTTGGTAGGCTAATTAAAATTCTCTGCAACCATATTTTGAATTACTCCCCCAGTAAAAAGACGTCAGTGGTACCTTCTGTGCTCTATGCTTGTTTTCATGTTCTGAGTCTACTATTGATCGCTTTAGTGAAGTATTTTTAAAAAGACTTAGAGTCTACCACCATAATAACGGCTCTGTGGGCCTTCATAGGAGTATTAGCATGTCAAACATCAGCATTAAAGGTGTCCACCGGGAGCTTCTTGTAATGGGTTTTCATGCCTGAGCAGTTCTTATATTTGTAATTTGCAGGTGGCCCAGTGATTTTGTGCATATCCTCCGCATGAACTTGAAGGTATTAAATAAAAATCTGTCCTCAGTAAATTTCATAGAAATCTATTCAGCAGCTTTATGGAATTCTTAAAGCAAAACTTGAAACACTGAGTCACTGAGCATCATTTTTCATATCTCTGGGTCACGTCAGCACGTTATTCTGTTTCTTGTACCTGGAGGGTTTCAGCCTTGACGCCAGACTAACAGGTAGGTTACTTCAGGCCAATGTGATGCTCGGCATCTGACAAGGATCGTTTTAAGGTAAAAGTTCACAGCATTCTTTTTAGCGTTCTTTTTATAGTGCTTGCTGCGATAGAGGCTGGAGGAACCGCTATCGCTTCAATGGGACTCACAGATAGCAAACTGGAATGCAGCCTTCATTGTTGAGCGCTGCAGATAGGCATCAATAAATGGCATTTGATTTAGAGCACTTGGAAAAAGGAGAACTGGCCATAACACAGCTCTACCATGAATGGATTCAAGTTTACAGTGTAATTTTACTTCCTTAAAAGTTTTCTGCTTACTGAGTTTCCAACTACAGAGATGGTCCATCTATCGTTTTTATGAGGCTGCATGACAACCAGGACAGAGGTTACAAAAAATCCTGTAAATAAGAGGGCAACTCTCATAACAATTTGTTCCCAGTGACCACAGAAACCTGTTCTTTGGAACAAAGCCTAATTTCAAGTTTCAGGTTCACTGGAACTGGAATGGCCTTCAGGTCTGGGTCACTCATTATCCATTTCTATAGCTTCCACACCTTGGCTCAGGCGATTAGAGGATCATCAGGGGGTCCTTTTGTCCCTCTGTGGGGGGTTACTCCCACTAGGTTTATATCTGGGACTCTCCACCATTTGACCTTAGAACTGAAGAAGCTTCTCGGATGAGAGGTGAAACGTCTTCAAGCAACTTAAAGAAGTCCAGACGCTTTTCTTTGCAAGCTCCTTTGACTGTCTTATTGGAAGTGCAAATTCCTGAATCCTGTCTTGGCTCAGCTGTGAAGAGTGCTGACTTTGACCATTCGAGCAGCTGTTTTGTTAGTGAAGTGTTGCAGTATCTTGGACTGCCCGTTCTCCTGAGGATGCCTTTGTTTGCCAACAATTACTTATAATTACTCCTTCAAAGACTCGCTAATTGGTTTCAGTCACAAGCAGGAGTCGGGGGATTTGAAATAAGAGGCGCCAACTGGTTTTTGAAGAACTGGGTGTGCCTGTATCCACCAGAGCCCCTGGTAATTATGTGGCTAATTGTAAAATCTAAAGAATAATTTGTCTTTGACTGCTGGGGATTGTCATGCTTTGTGTGCTGCCCCATCCTCTCAACTGGGGGAACAAAGAAGCAGTCTCTCCAATGCAACATGGTGCAACATGCCTTTACATGCTCAAGGACTGCAGCTGCACCCCTTCCTACGGGACGTCTTGGATGGATGCTGAGTCTGTTCTTGCCTCCCGGTGTAACATACGTAGGTGGGTGGGTGCATGTCTGAGATGATCCATTATGTCACCAGAGCCCTAAGAATAGTTTCTGTGTGTCCCGCTAAGGTACTGAGGCAAGTGTGACGTCCAGAACTTAGCTGTTGTTGGGCCAAACCCAGCAGAAACAGAGGCCCTACTGTTTCACAGCGTCAGGCACACCCAGCCGCACACACACACGCACAAATGTACGGACACATGGAACCGTTTAAAGTTTTCCTCTGCCACTGTTCGAAATGCCCCCAGAATAAACACCCAGAGCAGATCTGAACCAGCAAGGCCAACGATCCTCATTAGAGAGGCTGTGACGCAATGCGATGGTAACGAAAGTTAGTGGGTTTCAGATGTTTGCTCAGTGTGGTATTGCACATGTGGTTAAATAAAGAAATGTGAAACTGCTGGAGGAGCACGGTGACACAAAATATCACAACTTTTTCTTTTTTTAGTTTCACCTTCTTTTGGAGAATGACAAGAAATATAGCAAGTCTTAATCTTCTTCTTCTCCTTGGATCATCTAGCTCCATATCAACCGCTGTCACACCAGCCGTCTGCGTGTCCTCATTCACTTCCTCTAGATTCCAGCAAATGAAAAAGGCAAGACTGACAGAAATAAAATTAAAATTAAAAACAAGCTGTGTGAAATACCTATTTCAAACTGAATATCTATGGATGTTTGACCTTTACTTGGACGAAAGGAGCTCTCTAAAAGTGAGAACCTGGACCAAAAAAGGGAAATTTAGATCATCAGATCATTAATTTCCACATTTCGCGACTAAATGTGCAGGATTATATTTGCATGATAACAAACTGGGTCAGTGGATCAGGTTGCCTGGTTAAATAACGCTGCTTTTGATTACTCTGTGCACTGTAGAGCTTTTTTTTTTATTGTTGTCACCCATATTCTATATAATGTGAAAATATTATTATTTCTGGAGAAGTGTGTGTAAAAATGACAATGCTTCCCGTTGTGAGAAAAATATAAAAGAAAATCCAGGGTACTTGACCGCCCTGATACTACAGTGAAAATGTAAATAAGTCATAAATTAAGACAACAGTTCCAGTAAGTGAAAGCGGGTCTATTGTTGCCCGCCCCGTCTTGCCTGTAAATCCCTCTCTTATAAATCATCGCTACTGCCCTGTGGCCCCCACCACAGCACCCCCGCTCTGCTCGGACGCAAACGCTCGTTCGCGTGTGACGTGCTCGCGCCTGCGCTGTTTAAAAACGGCGGTCCCACGGGCGCTCGCCTCATCCAACGTTTCAGAGAGCAGAGAAGAGAGGTGCGAGTCAGTCAGTCAGTTCTCTAACCGCACAGAGTTCAAACAGAGAGGAGCTTCGGAGTTGCTTTGCGGTTACAGACAGCCGCACAGTTCTGTGCAGGATTGCAGTTTCACCTGCCCGAGATCACGGGACGCTACGGTTCACCTGAGCGGCACCAAAACGTCGTTTGCATGAAACTGAAGCCAGGTAAGTTTCACGTCCTAACAAGTAATTTGGTTGTCGTGTAGCGCTCTAAACGATGTATAGAAAACAACAACAGTTTGATAGGTGTTGAAACTCTGCTGGGAATATCTGCTGAGCAAATATAGGAGGGTTTTCTCAGCAAGTTTTAAGCCCAAGTTTGGAGACACGTCGGGTCTAGCCGAACCCCGCAGCAAAATCAGCTCTTTTAGAGTTATCTCGTTTTTTCTAATAATATTCACTTCGCACGCTAACTTTGAGTTATTTTCAATCATCTTTTAGATTTTGGTTGTCAATTCGGCTTGGATGTATTGAGCGAAGAACTGAAGCAACTGCTTACTGACAGTCTTCTGTTCTTATTTTCTACAAACGAAAGCATCACAAAGCGTACGTGCCACTTATTTTGGATGGAGGGTTATTCCGGGCATCTATGAACGTGTTCTGCGTGAAATAAACAGGCTCACATGCTCGGGGTAAATGTAAACAAAATGTTCTTTCCACTTCCAGAGATTGTAGATATTTGCATGAGCTAGTTTTATATTTGCGTGCACGAGAAAACGACAGTGTATTCTGATGCACGTGAAGTGTTACCTGGATGGAAATTTGGGATTACATTTCTCTGATTGTGCGTCAGAGACTTCGGTTAAATGCAAAAGTGTGTGTGTGTGTGTGGAGGTGTGTGGACCCACACAATTAACTGTACCTGTCCATGTGTGCACTGGTCATATGTAACTGTACCAAAACCTGCAGGTTTGGGCTCTACCTTTGCTGTGCTGTAGGCTGAACCTGCAGCTCTTTCATGAGATGACACACTTTTCATAAGCATGTCATTGTGTTGCGGGAAAAATGCTTAGGGGGGGGGATGCAAAGCTGTTTCCTGCGCAGGGGTTTGAGCAACAATGGCCACCACCTTAGAACAGTCGGCGGTTCTCTGTGCGAGTCACTTCTGAGGAGGGAGCTAGGATGTTGAAAGAATGGCCAAGAAAAGGGAGAGGAAAAAATATAAGGAGCAACACAATGGAGAGCAGGCAGCTCTGTCGGTATGTAGGATAGGAGAGACAATGGGTGGCCAGATGTGGTTGCATAAGACTTTTTTATTTTTTATTTCTCTGCAAGATCACAAAAGCCTTTAAGTCCTCCAGAAGTGGTGTAATTGAGTTTGCAATGCACAGTTCGTTTTGAACATGGCCCTAGTGTTTGCCTGTGTCACTTTAGCTTTTTACAGTAATCTTCCATTTGTTCTGGCACGTTTCCAGTTCCATCATTGTGTTTGTTTCTTAAGAGTACAGTGACAGCGAAGCCCAAGGCAAACCTGTCTGTAAATATTTAATGGGTGCTGTCTGTCTGTAGGGACTGAATACTTCACTGACTGTGCAACTTCTGTAACCAAACCTGTTTGGTGACTTTGTCTCTTTCCCATTTGCGAGTTGTGATGACTTGTCTCTTTTTGCATCATAAGTGCAACCTTGTTTTTGTTACTTAATTTATTAGAAAGTACATAGCCTCTCATTTTGCCTGATTTACCCCCTGCTCGGCTTATCGGTCGTCTCTGGATTTGCTAACGTCACCGTCTTCGTCTGCCTCATTTCAGATAAAAGCAGTGGATGCAGCCACGCTCCATTTAAAGGAGGGTGGAAGATTGGGAGACGCGCTGACGAGAACCCGGTTACGACTAAAAGTTCCAAGCCCAGCCTGAAACGCATCATGTCCCTCAGCACCTTCCACCTCATGCAGACCCTGAAGAACTCGCCCGCCGAGCTGCGGCGCAGATTCCGCCGCGACCAGACGGAGTCCTTGTCCCACGGCGACCCTCTGTTCAAAGTGCACTACCTGGGGACGGAAAAGATCTTTTCTCTGGACCGGGAGCAAGCAGAGGAGGCCATTTCTCACTTGCTGGAGGGTATCGCGAACGGGAAGAAGCTCAGGAAGGACCACGCCCTTGTCGTGCGGCCCAGATACGTCGAGGTCAAAGAGCTGAGCACGGGTCGGCAGCTCACGAAGACCTACCTGCAGGACATTGCGTACTGCGCCGCCGACACCAACCGGCCCAACGTCTTCTTGTACATCTGCAAGCACCGGGGGCAGCAGCTGCAGTGTCGGGTGTTCTGGTGCAGCCGTGCGGAGCGAGCGCGGGACATGACCGCCTGTCTGGGACTCTCCTTCCAGCGGGCGATGAGCGACTGGCAGCAGACCGGCGTGGCCACGATGCCGTCGGGAGAGGTGAAAGGAAAACTTGCAGAGGACTCGTCCAATTCTCAAGTCAAAGCAAAGAGCTCCACGCTGCCAGCCGGTCTGGGAAAAGGTGAGAATTCAGCACTGCCACATAAAAGTTGAACCAGGAAGACTTTAAACTCAAGCTAGCCTTATTTGGTGCCAACTTACCCAAACAATCACACAGTGTGCTTCTCTCAGATAATGACAACCTAGGCCTGTCTAGAGGCTGGCTTTCACTGTTGATAATTCAGCTGCAGCAGCCAAGCCAACATCCCTGACTCTGTCCTTTTCCTTCACAGTTCGCTGGAGGAAGAGAGGCTCTGTATCCCGCAGCCCCATGAGAACAATCACCAGGAGAGGATCGTCCTCTGACAGCTTGAACTGAAACCTGTTCTTTTTTTCTTTTTTTTCTTTTTTTGTTGTGGTCAGATGTGGGACCACTTTATTGACAACCTCGCTGAAGGGAAGCGACTGATTGAAAAATACAATGAAGACCACAGTGGATGTTAATGAGACATGAGAAAGGTCCATATTTGGATATAAGAACTGGTCATGGGTGGATGCTGCCGTAATCAGTGAGGACTTGGAGATAGGAGATTTTTTTTCTTTTTGACTGGGCAGAGTTGCCTTTGGACTTTTGCAAGCGCAGAGTCCAACCGGGCACAAGATACTGAACTGTGACAGGCCGCAAGGCTGTGTGAGGACTAGACTGGGACATACCCAAACTGTCTGTCATGGGTTTTTAATTTTGTTTTTGGGCTTGTTTGATGTTCTGTTTGATGCTGAAGCCACCAAAGACTTTGATCTGCTGGAAAGAGACAGTTAAACCAACCAAGTACCTGCTCTTGGCCAAACAGTCCCCCGGCAAAACTGGAAAAGCACCACGAGAACCTGGAAGTCCTTTTTTTTTCTTCTTTTTCGAGATTTATTTATATTTAAGTGACACATGTGACAGAGTCATGAAGTAGTTATTTTCTTTTTCAGCCTGTTCCATTAATGAGCGTTTCTTTTTTTTGTTTTTGTTTTTTTTTTCCTACTTTTGTAGTTGGATGAACAAATTTAAGACAACTAAGACAATGCGGGCATGTCATACCAAAGTAAAGTTTAGTTTGTTTTTTCCTTTCCCCACCAAGTCTGTGATATGCATAATTAGTCTGAGCACATTCGAGTCCTTTTTAAGATGATCTCACTCAGGAAATTGAAGTTTTATTGATATGAGGTCAGTTCTCAGTGTAATGCATGCCGGAGGGAAAATGGACATTATCAGAATAGAGGTGTTAATAATAATAATAATTTTAAAAAGTCTCTGCTTAACCTGCAAAACAAAAAAAGGTCCTAATTGTCTTTAGCAATAAATAATTAGCATTTATGTGAGGGGTGGGGAAGCCTCAGCAGTGACTTGCTGGTTGTTTGTCCCCCACACTGGGAACACTGTGTTCCTGTGTGAAGCCTGCGTGAGGAATGCCGGGCCATGCACCTGCATTCCAAATAGGGGGGGGAACTTGAGATGAAGGGTGGCGGCGCCTTTCTTTCCTAGAAAAACCCCAAATTCTTCTTGTCCACCCGTGACTTTGCATATTGAGCAGCCTTGTCGGTAAACAGCACGCCGTGCTTTTTTTAAAATTGCTCCTTCACATCAATAAAAGCCATAAAAGGTGCCGGAGTCCATCTAGAGTGACCGTTCTGGTCACACACGTGTGCCGTGTTGCGTAACTTGTGCCATGATGGTAATTTTTTATCTCTAGGTTTACAAACATGAGAGACAGGAGGATTGTTGATGAAGCCGGAGGATTGTTGATGAAGCCAGAGGTTACTGTTAACTCCATTTTCTGTTTTCTGACCAAAACGAAGCTAAAAATGTCTTTTCTTTTTAAACAGGGAAGGTTTTTTTTTTTTTTTTTCCTGACTGATGTGCAACCAGGTTGTTATCGGTTAAT
This sequence comes from Astatotilapia calliptera, assembly GCF_964374335.1. Classification (NCBI taxonomy): domain Eukaryota; kingdom Metazoa; phylum Chordata; class Actinopteri; order Cichliformes; family Cichlidae; genus Astatotilapia; species Astatotilapia calliptera. Next base: position 42,644,724 of record NC_137424.1, on the reverse strand, counting down.
TTTAACATGATGTACCTGACTTTTTAATTACAAACGGCACAAGCCTCATCTCAGAAAAGGCGTCGATGTGCCTGCTTTTAAGATGTATTTAACGAGTGTTCTGTTTTTATGTTGTCGTACATATTTAAATATGTATTTTATGGAATATTAAAAGTTTTTTATAAAGCATTTGTTTGCCTGTGCATTTTGTACTCTTACTACTCTGACCCTCGATTAATCATTCTGTTTCCAGGCTTCCAGTTTTAAAATGCTATATTTGGTCTGAAGAAAACCGATTTAAGTATGTGGGAGTGGGTGGAGAGCAAGAGATTGAAGGTTTTAGGGGTTACGGGGCAGCACGTTCAGATGTCCTGGGATTTATTTAGAATTTTAGTCATGTGACTCATTTCCCAGGGTTATTTCTCTAGTTCTTTAAAATTGTTAATATCTGACACCTGCAACCAAAGGTGATTCATCTCCATCTGCATGGGTTACTGCAGCGTTTGAGAATTTCATGCCTCACTTTGGAGGAAAAGTGAAGAAGTCCATATATTTTGGAGTTAATTTTCCTAATGATACGGAGCTCCCCGATAGCCTGCTTCTGCTTCCTTCCTATTTTGTACCATGGCATGATTTACAGTTCAAAATAATCCTTATTTCTCTCATACTAGGCTTCGTGCAGCCCCTCACCTCATCCTCTGCACCAACAAGATACTTTAGCCCCTCCCCCTTTAAGCCATCTTTCTCTTGATTGGCTGCCCCTTGCAAACAGAAGCACCAAGCACATAGAGCACTCTGATTTCTGAGCTTTTGGCTCACAAGGATTACTAGTTTTTTGTTTTGTTTAGTTTTGTTTTTGTTCCTACATTAATAAAAGGCCAGCTTGATGTAGCTCACAGTATATGCAAACAATCAGAATCACTCTTCTGCAGAAGAGCCGTGCACCGCGGCGCTGCCGGAGCTCTCTCTAAGTCGCTGCAACTCGAGCAGGGAGTGTACATGAAGACGCCTGAGAGGCTTCACCTCTTCCACCACTGAAAGGAAGAACAAAACAAAACATCATCACGGACACTCAGCAATGCTCTTAAATGATTATGTATCCAAGCTAAGTATGTTAGGAGAAAGGCTTCAGGTTTCATGCCTTTAAAATATAGCTAAACAGCACCACCTGCTGGTATAGTAAACCAAGAGTGATAAAGGTTCGCACCTTTATCATAATGCAACTCGTCCCGGTTGCCGTAAACCACGTACATCTCCAGGAAGTTAAGGAGAGCTCCCGTGACAAGAAAGCGTTCGGCGAGAGGAAGACTTTTGATGTAACGCATGTCCAGGGCGAACGGGTTGGACGGAGAGGGAACGGTGCAGAGGCACACCAGCTCACTGACAACGTCCCACACACGAATTGCTGACGAAGGACAAAAGAAAGAAAAGTTTGATGTTTTTATTGTGAGATGTCATGCACTGCACATAAACATATATGCATTAACCAAAGCACTAGGAGCCTTTTTCCACGGCCCTAATCCACCGTAAATACTGATCTCCGCGAGGCTCGAGCTGCAGCACAGACACATCTGCATCTGATTTAGCTCATGGAAAATGGTGTAATTATTGAATCAGTGCACTGAAACAATAACTTTCTCCTGTTAGGATTCCACACATTGTTTCCATACCTCGCGTCTGCCAGTCTGCAATGGACTTGAGTTTCATGGGCGTGTCTTTGACCATCGAATCTGTGCCACCGATGTTGACTAGGCGCTCGTGATTGGAGCGTATCCACGCGTAGGGGCGTCCGTATTTGACGTAGCCGGCCAATAGAAACAGAGTGCAGTTGACCTCCTGTTAGAGGGGGACAAAGTGTGGGCTGCGAGGCTGAGTGAGCAATTTAAATAACAGAGGCAAGAGAAGAACGCTTATACTGGCTTCTGCACTTCGCCTCCTTGCAGGTACTTACGGGTACTGCTATCTCCCTTTCACTGGGAGATGCTGGGAGAAGATGCTCCTCGATGCAGGCCTCCCTGTGACTGCAGAAAGAGCTCCAATGATTTATCAGTTTCATGCAAACCTGGAGAGCCAGTAGGAAGTTTCTACTCATACTTCCACATCTAAATCCTCTTACACGTATCATTTTTTACCCAGTTAGGAGGAGATTACTTTCCACGATGCACAATTCTTAAAATGCCTCAAACAACCCAAGCTGCCCTCTGAACCCAAGCACATATGTGTTACTATCCACACGCACACACAAACTTGCAGTCAATCACCTGGCAGTCTGTGGCTGTGTCTTGGTATGTGACCGGGAGCCTCGTGGGCCCGGAGGCTCCCCGGGCAGGGGGGAGCTGCTACGGCTGGTCAGACTGGGAGAGCTGCTGCTGGGAGAGACATCACTGCTGTTACAGCTGCTGGTGGAGGAGTAGGAGGAGGCTCTGGACACCATAAAGCCTGGGGAACGCCAACCCTGCGAACAAAAATAAAGGGAAAGGGAGAGAAAGCTGCTGTAGAAGTCATAGATGTGCCCTAGATAAGACAGTGAGACTGGGGAGGTGTGTGAATGTTTCACTTGGACTGTACTGCCAAAAGTATTCACTCACCCATCCAAACCATTGAATTTTGTAAAAATCGAGCACCTAGGCATGCAGATTGCTTCTACAAACATCTGTGAAAGAATGGGTCACTCTCAGATCAGTGAATTCCAGCTTGGTACTGTGATAGGATGTCACCTGTGCAACCAGGCCAGTTGTGATATTTCCACACTACTAAATATTCCACAGTCAAGTGTTAGTGGTATTATAACAAAGTGGAAGTGGAAGAGCGGGTTCAACGAATGACCTCTGCACACCAACTTTCTGCAGAGTTAAGACGCGTTCTGTGGAGTGGCGATTCACGCTTCTCCGTCTGGCAATCTGATGGATGAGTCTGGGGCTGGTGATTGCCAGGAGATGGTACTCGATGGTGTCTGACTGCACTGTGCCAAATTTAAAGTTTGGTGGAGGGGACAATTTCATGCTTCCAACTTTGTGGGAACAGTTTGAGGATGGCCCCTTCCTGTCCCAACATGACTGCACACCAGTGCATGAAGCAAGGTCCATAAAGACATGGATGAGAGAGTTTGGTGTGGAAGAACTTGACTGGCCTGCACAGAGTCCTGACCTTAACCCGACTGAATACCGTTGGGGTTAATCAGAGAGGAGACTGTGAGCCAGGCAGTGTCTGACCTCACAAATGTGCATCAGGAAGAACTGTCAAAAATTCCCATAAACACTCCTGAACCTTGTGGAAAGCCTTCCCAGAAGAGTTGAAGTTTTTATAGCTGCAAAGGGTGGATTGACATCATTTTAAATGCTAGGGCTTAAGAACAGGATGACACTCAAGCTCATATGCCTGTGAAGACAGATGAGCAAATACCTTTTGGCAGTATAGTCTATATAATCACCCAGTTTCTCTACAGAAACTCACCAGATCCTCATTAACAACTGTCAGCAGCAACTCCTCTTTCCCCCTGAGCCAAGGCTGGAAGTATTTAAAACCCTGCAAAGGAAGCAATGTGATTTTGTGATTTTGCGAGAGGTGAGCCGAGCGTGCACGCGCATGCTGGTGTGGCCAAACCTGCAAGGATCCGAGCAAAGCAAGGTCACCGAGGAAGTGCTGCAGTTTCCTCTTCTGCTCCCTCTCTCGTTTCTGTTCACACATGCACACAGACAGCACAGCGATCTGAACATAACGATAAAAATGACGGCACCACTCCAGCGGGCATCAGCACCCTCTCCCTGCCTGGTATCATAGCAACACTTGCAACGCCTCCTCCTCACCCTGCAGGAGCACCCTGCACCCCCATCAATATTAGTGACAATAAACCCTCCGTTTGTGAAATGAGTCAAAGCACGGACACATGCTGAGAACAAAGAGTGGCATGCTGATATAAACATGGATCGGGCTGCTCTAAAATCGCACCGATTCACAAACCCCTCACAGCTCATCGTGAGGTAAACGATACTCACACCGGAGCTGCTCATCTTAGGCCAAACTGCGGACGTCGTCGTCTCCCTCACAGGCGCGCACGCTGTGTTTCTATAAGCTGCTGCATGTCAGCATTGAGCCGTGTATTCTGCTGCTTAACGCCACTTCGTTTCTGGATGAACGCTTAGATTTGCACAAAGAGCCTCGGCTTTCAGCGGGTGTTGCCTTTCTTGGTCTGTCAGTAGCATCAATTTGGGGGAAACGAAGCCCCTAGCGGCCGTATCTGCGTACTGCAAGTAAGCTATAACTTTATAGAACTGATGCTTGAAACACACAAAAATAACTTAACTCAGTGGTCAGTTCATTAGGTACACCCTTTCGACTGATTGTTAATATGTAAGTATCTAATTAGCCAATCACATGGCAGCAACAGAATAGGTTTAGACATGCAGTTATGGTCATGGTGAGCTGCTGAAGTTCAAACTGAGAATCTAAAGGGGATTTAAGTGACTCTAAAAAGTCACGGTTGTTGGTCAGAACTGCTGATCTGCAGAAGCACTGGACATTTTCTCTGGAAGGAAATATTTTGTTGATGCCAGAAGTCAGAGGAAAACGCACAAAGGCACTACACATGGGCTACAGGACTTATGTAAGAGTGAAGTCAGACATTTGAACCAAAACAATCATTTTATTCTGATTCAACAGGCACAGCAAATTCACATCTGATCAACAAATCAACACATGTGCAAAAAGAGCATTAGTGAACAGTGCAGCAAAGGATAAAGAGGCTTTATATTGTGCTGCTGTGATTTAGCTAAAGCTTGGTGATCTTCACAGAAGACAAAGGAAAGCTCAGCCTAAAAGTTCCTGGAGACAAAGTGAACAAAGAAGGTCCTGATCTCTTTGGGGGAGATGGTCACAGTGAAATTGTCATCCCGCGTCCGCTGCTGTTTGTTGTCTGAAGGAGAGAGAAAGCAAAAATGGGTGAAGGGATTATTTTTGTTTTGTTTTTTTATAAAAACTGAATCAGTTCAGATATATTCTGTGTTTCTCACCGTTTTCCAAGTTATCTGCAGTTTTCCACTTCCACCTCTGCAGACTGGTGACATCCCAGGTCCCTGTCAGAGAACGCTCCTCCACACCCTTCACTTCGCCCATGCCTTGCAGAGCTTCCTGTTCACCGTTGTAAAAAAACAAAATAAACAAGAGTAAAAAAAAAATAATGAAAATCTCAACTTTTTTCATTTGTCAGTATTAAATTTTCTTTTTATCTGCACCTTTAAGTTTATGGTGACCGGCTTCGAAAGCTCGGGGTCCTCTCCCTCTTCGAAGAGATGCATAATTCTCAACAGGATCCGATCGTAGTCTGGCTGCGAGTGCAAATCTTTACCTGGATGCAGGCCACACGGAAATTAAATCAAACAGTGGAAATCTGCAAAACGGTAATAAATACTAGCCCACAGTTTCTCACAGCTGACCTGACTGTATGTGGCTGAGGTGAACGCTGTGATTGGAGCAGTAGTTCCACCCGGGGACGCTGAGGCTGAGCAGGTGGAGGTTGGGCGGCAGAACAACCGAACGCAACAGAGAACCACGCTTGGGCTCCTTCACCTGCCAGGGCTTCTCTGAGTGTACAAGAGTTTGAGAAGTGGTGTGAAAGGTTGAAATTAAGCTGCTTGTATGGACATTTTACTGACGTGACAATGAAAACCACAGATGAGGATGATGACTCGCAGGGTTGTACTAGTGGCCCACCACTGCATGTGGTAAGCACTTACGAGGCTGGTCTATGGGCATGACGACAGGTCTGTGCTGCAGCTGCACTGCCTCCCTTTGGTACAGCTTTGAGGTGGCACTCACAGAGCCCAGCATCATCCACAGCGTGGGCCTCACAACAGAGCTGTCATTTAGAGTCAGGTTGTACCCGAGGTTCCACTGCAAGTTGTTCCAAAGCCGCCGATGGAGCATGACCTGGAGCAGAAGATGAGATGTTAGGTTGCCTTCTGGGTGAAGGGGCTGCACGGCCAGCTTGTTTGCACGTCTTTTTGTTTTCTATACCTCCAGCTGTCCGTCAGTTTGGCTCGACACACCGTGAGCTCTGTCGCTGACGAGCACCAGCCTGCTGAGGTCATCCTCAATGTAAGCCGTGCGCACCATAGGGAAGTAGTTCTGCAAAACGTGACATATATAGATTATTCGACATGTTGTGCTAGAATGTCTCAAGAAAGGCATTCCTGAAAACACCTACTCGTGCTAAAGTGTTGTTTGTGAATTTCCTGTATGTCCTCTTCATCATCTGATAGCCATTGTCGTCCGAGTACAGAGTCCTGTTGTTCTTCACTGAGGTGCTGGTCCTGAGTACGACCTCTGTGTTGAGGCTGAGTGGGCCCAGAGAGTAGGTCTGCTCCAGCCTGTGGCACGGCAGCTTGGTCCCAAAGCATTCTGGGACACGAGTGGTAATGGAGTAGGCGTAGTCTTTATCGCTCTCCTCTCTAGAACACGGAAGATTTCAAAATGTGAGCATGATCATAACAACTAGTGGTACTTTTAGCAGTAAGAGAAGAGCAAGATAACTCCCATAACAAAAAATATAACCTACGTAAATAGATGATAAACTACTCGTCACTGTTGCTCACCTGTAGAAGTACTGCCTGATCTCAGTGACAATCTTCCCTGGGATTATCTCCATTTCCACAGCCTTGTAGGCCCGCACAGCTGAACCATTAGCGCTGAAGATGTAGTTATCAGAAATTGGCCCTGCTTTTACGTCTCCATTGGCATCATATTCCCAGAAATCCTGTGTGATCATTACTCTCCTTTTCTCCTCACTGCCGTGTATGAAAAGAGTTGCAGAAATGTGTGAAAACAACTTCTGTTCATTGAAGTATGACAGCTGAACAAGAGTTATGAACTGATGGAGGCTTAAACCCTTACAGATAGGTGATGCTGTGCAGTAGATTGGTGTCCTGGTCGAACAAGAGTTCGTAACATTCGCTGAGAACAGGAAGTAGTCGCCTCCCTGCTTTCGCCCGGTCCTTCACGCTGCGTCTCTCGAACGAAGCGGCCTTAGCTTCAAAAGCCTTGGAATTCTCTGGGAATTTAATTAAGTATTTCCTGTACTGAAGGCCTCCAAGTTCCACTACGATGAAAAGGTCGTAGGTCGCATTGGAGTGTGCTGACCCCTGGATCTGAAAGAGAGAGGGGAAGAGTTGAGATTAATACATACAAATGCAGATAAAACTGCTCATTTAGGAAAAATTAATCACTTGACTCTTAGTTGGTCTGATATAATTAAAGAGGACTTGATGGCTGATGCTGCCAGCTTTAGCTATGCAGATGCTTCTATAGGTACTGATACACTCTGCTTTAGCATTGTTTACTATCAACATACGGTACTGTGCAAAAGTGTTGCGTGACTCCTCAAAGAGATATTAGCAGAAAACTTGGCACATCTCAACCTGATATCTTAAAGAATGTGAGGAAACTAATAAATGCAGGACAAAGGCCTTAAAAGCTTTCAGCAAGATGAAGAGTATCTGGAAATTACATCCTTAAGAAATATGCAAAAACCCCAGTAAAGACCTTTTAGAGCACCCGAGAGATGCATCAGGACCAGTATGTACTCCATCTATTGTAAAAGTGATGATACCCCCCATCATATACTGCATTTTCATGCATGTTTGCACATTTCTGTAAATCTCTGTACATATTTCCCATTCACCTATCAACATATAAAGAAACCATCAAAACAACAGTACCTGCGCAGGGACGGGCTGTCCATCATCATCAAACACGGCAGCGCTCGGCTGCGTCACGGTTACATTGACGATTGTGGTGATGTTCCACGCCAAAGGGTTATAAACGATGACATGCTGCTCCAAAGCCTGATCAACATCTGCTACAGAGCAAATCGATGAGCAGTTTACTTCCTTTTCGACTTTTACATGCGAAGACATGCACTGGCTAAAGTGCTCTGTTTAGCTCAGTTAATTACTATAAAAACTTTTTCTTTTTTTTAAAGTGGAAGCACTGCAGAAATATCAGATTATTGAAACCTTTTGTAGGGTAGTGCTCGCCAAGGGTGCTGGGACTCATGAGGTTGTGGGGCAACAGAAAGAGAGCAGCTAGGAGCTCCTCTGCTCCCATCATGGCCTGCAGGAGATGCTGCTGGTACATGTCAGCCACTTTGGGAGACTCCGTGCCAGTGATGCCATCGTGATGCTGCACCTGGAATACCAAACCACTCCAAACTGAATGTTCAAATTTAATTACAGAGAAGTATTTAGCATGATGATTGCTTTGCCTTCTAATCCGTATATATTTATTGGACCTTCAAAGTCTTGCAGTATTTGTTATTTCACTATTTTTCAGGAGTACCTCGGAAACAGCCCAGCGCAGCGCTCCGAGTTTGTCCAGGGCCCAGTCCTTGGCCACAGGTCCATCTGGGAAACTGATTCGGTAGCGGGCGAAGAGGGTCTCTGCTGCGTACAGCTTTGAGCTGGCATGTCGCGCCACGCCTTTCAGGACGTTTCTGGAGGCGTAAAACCCCGTCCACGCCTGGTAGGGCTCTAAAAAGTGCGACACATTTCCAATTTACATGAAGTTTGTACGAGACAGCGTGTCGTCTTTTCAAATACACAGTACTTTATGTGAAGAGGACCTCTTCACCGTTTCGTGTTAGGATATCGATTTGTTACCAGTTGAATATGGCAGGAAGTCTTCACTCCCACGCACCTCCCAGGTTAGATTTGATTGGTAGATGGCTTGGAAGTATTCACTCAGAGTGGCGTACTGGACTGTTACCCCAAACTCTTTGCTGTTCTGGTTGATGTACTTCATCAGAGGGTCCATGTTGTTAAACTGTACTGATGAGTTGTAGAACTGCTTGTCACAGCCCTAAAACGGGACGATCGCACATGTGAGTAGGCTGTTTCACAAAACTAACTCCTACATTTTGTCCCGAACCTTAGATACGTTTACCATAGACTGTATATAAAAGATGGACACTTCCACAGTAGAGTCCCACTTTGAAACTTCGTTTTGAAGTTTCCCATTTTTTCTTTGTAACAGATCATATTTGGAAAAGAGAGTGAAGTGGTAAGTCATCAGCTAACAATATCTAGCTTGATTAGGGTCATAGTCTCTCTGAACAAATAAAAGATTGCTTCTTTTATGGTTTATTGGTGCCGTTACCCACACCAAGCAACATTATTTGTCAGATAACATCTTTAAAAACAAGAAAAGAAGTTCTTTAGTTTTGTATTGCAAGCTTTAAATATGCTTCTAACCCAAAGTTTAACATTTCTACAAAGAGGTTCTCACTTTTTGGAGCTTGCCTTTTTTGGGGGCTTTAGACGAACTGCATTTCATCCCTTAAGATTGTTACTTGGATTTGATACAAGATGGATGGATGGGCGGGTGGATGATTTACAGTTCTTTTTGACTTACCCATGGCCAAAGCACATGATGAGTTCTAAACCACGCTGCTCTCTGCTTGATGTTCTCCACCATAGTCTTGGCGTAAGCATGGACTGTCTCCTTGGTCACAGGTAGGCTCATGTTGGGGTAAATTCCATCTTTAGGTGGGTCCGGAAACAAGGCAACTCCATTCCAATAGAAACCAGACCTGAGACATAAGAGGAAGAACAAGAATAGTTATTAAAGATATACCGTATTAATGACGACCACAAATGTAACATAAGGCACCAGAGAAGCTAAAAATGAAGCACCGGTTGGAGAATGGCAGGTAGGATGGAGTGCAATAGCTGAACTGGTCCATGGTGTGAGTGAAGATCTCTTGCTGTGATTTCAAAGAGGGAGAGCCTCGCCATACAAACTGCAGTTTCTGTGTTGGAAAACATAAAACTAGATTAGCTATAAATATTTGGAGCACAGATTGAGACGACCATGTGACTGTTGTTTTTATGCTGCGCTACCTTGTTTTTCTGCATGGTATCCTTAAGGTCATAGTCAATGCGAGAGATGAGATGTGCATTGAATCCAGCCAGGGCAAACAGTACAGGGGTGGTGGCAGAGGCTCCGAAAGGATCCACATGCCATGAGAACTGAGGACGCACCCCAAACGTCTCATACAGGAAGCCGTGACCCTCTGAAACAGCAGGGAGGTTCTCAGTTACTGTGGATTTTTCCTTCCCGCTGTCACCAAGCGCTTACTTATATGCTGTCACTTGATCATTGGGGTTTTCTCACTATTACTCTAGGGTTGTTACCTTACAATATAAGGCACCTTGAGGTGACTGTTGTTGTGACTGTGGTGTTATATAAATAAATAAAACTAAACTGTGCACACCCCTGTTAAAATCTCAGGTTTTTGTGATGGTTTATTGTGGTCTTATTTTTATTTTAACAACAGAAACCTGATATTTTAACAGGAATTGTTCACATCTTTAGAACCACTGTATGTTATTGCTGCAGCTGTGGACTGAAGGAGCAGGAAGTGTGTGGCGTTACCCATCATCTGCAAGATGTCATCGTCCAGGTCAGTTACAGCCTCATCGTGCATCACTTGACCTCCGATGATGAACTCAAGACGACCTTCTTTGATAAGCTGTCGTACCTGGAGAGAAAGAGAGAGGAGTTTGCACAAAAACCACAGCAGGGTTAATCTAAGAGAAAACAGCTGGGATGTTTAATTTCTGGGGCGTTATCGTGTACCCTCCATAGTCACGTAGCCGTGAATATATATCCTCACCTGTTTCTTTTGTGTGACCGAGGCCACGGTGTCCCACCAGAGACGGAAAAACTCCTGCTCCACAGCGATGAACCTGCGCTCTTTAACCTTTGACAGCTCCTCAGTCACACTGCTGTACACATTAGCTGCATAGGCGTGCATACTCTCCTGCACTCACATTTATAAACACATTTACCCAGATTAAAGCCCAATCTGCGCGTTATATGCATCTCAACTTTTTAGCCGGGTTAAAGACACCTACCTGGATAGTGTACACCCAGCCAACATCCATGTGACTGTGAGGGATCACAAACGTCTGAATCGGCTCTTCTTGTCCTGCCACTCCATGCGAGAACCAGCAGCAAACAGCAAACACGACAGCCGTTACAAATCCCATCTTTGAATCCCATACGAGAGAAGACGGCTTAGATAACTTGGCTGACTTCCTTATTATTGTTGTGCTACGGCATGTGACTGTGACGACGGAAGCCCAGACAGGCCAAACCGCCGACTTGTCGTGTCGCCTTTTTTTTAAAGGCACCAGTGACCTTTTCACCGGAAGCAGTCAGTGTAAACAGTGCGCACATTTGGAGGTGAGAGCGATATTTTTCTACCCAGCAGAGAAAATGTCTAAAAACACGAAAATAATGTTGGTGTTTGGAGGGTTTGTGACGGCCGTTGCTGCTGCGTTTTACCCCATATTTTTTTACCCCCTCACACACAAAGACGAGTACAGTAAGTTGTCTTTCTTTGCTTTCATTTAGTTACACAATTAGTTTAGAAAGCCTGGCCTAATGTCGTTTACAATTCTCCTTAGTTACGGCTGAGCTAAATGTCATTTTACTCCACAAATGATAAGCAGTCCGTGTAGGTTTGTTTAGCTTAGCTAGCATAAAGAGTGCCATTGAGGTAACTCATGTAATCTAACACATACATTCAGTTAGAGCGCCCGTTAAGAGTCAAAGGTGATTATGAACATTATTTGACTTGAATAAATCCAGCTACTACATTAATACTGCTACATTTCTTCCCTGTTTTAAAGGAAGTTATGTCAGCTAAGACAAATATAGTCCTTATCAGGTACATGGAGAGCTGTCGTCCTGACATACATGGGACATGAAGACAGTAAAGACTGGTAATAACCAGCTGTAGTGTTTAAAAAAACAAAGGAAATTGTTTATATCAGTGACTTTAGCTGCAAGTTGTTGTTGTTTTGTTTTTGTTTTTTTTTAACAGATTTACCCAAATTGCTCTGTTATTCTGTCCTTGCTAGGAGAAGTCCAAAAGATGAACCGGGCAGGGATCAACCAGGCAGATGTGCAGCCTGCGGGTAAGTGTGAGCTGTTATCAGCTTGTTTGTACAGCTTGCATACTGTACATACAAATTCATGAATTACAACATATATCTTAAGAGTAAAGGGGATCGCTATTGTTATATTTTCTCTCTAGTACAGTACTGTGCAACGGTCTTAAAACACTCCTCATTTCTTTATATTTTGCAACGAAAATGGGAAACGGCTTCAGTAAGTTATTGTGCAAACATACATGGAATTACAGTATATAAAGGCAAAAACAGAGTTTGTACAATCCTAATGAGTTTGAAAGTCACTATTTGGTATGACCACCTTTATTCTTCATCACAGCCTGAACACTCTTACGCAATTCAATTTTGTTTATATAGCGCTAAATCACAACAGCAGTTGCCTCAAGTTAGCTTTCTTGTCGTTTCTTTAAGTAGTCTTCAAGAATAGTTCTCCAGGCTTCTTGAAGGACATTTAAAGCTCTTCTTTGGATGTTTCTGCCTTTTGTTCTGTTGTCTGTTAAGATGATCTCACACTGCTTCAACGATGTTGAGGTCCAGCATCTGGAGAGGCCAATCCATGACTGATAGACTGATTATTATTAATGAGAGCTCTCTGTCTCTGTGTCTCTTTTTTTGTCTGAAGGTATGAAGATATGGTCTGATCCATTCAAGGCTGCAAGCAAATGATGACCACAGTGACCCCTTCACTGAGACGCTGCTGCAGACTCTGAGTACAGAGTGTCTTTTTGATATGTGCTTGGTGTGTGTGTGTGTGTGTGTGTGAGTGAATGACTGTTGAGTGTTAAGTTACCTGTTAAATAAACTATAATCAACTACTTAAGAACCCAAACGTGGATATCTTTTTATTATATTGTGTTTAGATGGAGGACGGCTAGCTACACAGAAGCACAGATACAAAACAATGGCTGTTTTGTTTTTACCCTAAATTCAACCTAGAGCCACCTGCTGGTCTCCTGTTGCCCACATGAGGGCGCACCACTCCTGTGTGTTCCCGCTAAAGGCAGTGGACTGTGTAATGTCTTGTTTGTGCATCTGAGATATTTTGGAAAAACCATTGTATTTCCAAAAAAGCTTTGCTCTGGTATGCAGCCTGTAGGAAATTATAATAAAATGCAGTGGTTTGTTTACCCATCTCATTCACAGGAATCCCTTTTGACATTTTATTTTGATTTAGTTGATGTGAGAGTCATTAAATCGGTTCAGCAGATGAGGGACAATGTCCAGAAATGTGCGGTATCATCTTCCAAAATGGAAACAGTAGAGACAGAGTTATTCCAGGACACATCGCTGTATTATCATTTCCCTGTCACGCAGGCGGGGTTTAACTGTTGCTGTTTAAATGACATGTGACCGGCTATGTTTTGCCCATAGGCTGAAAGGACGGGGCATGGCTCCACCATCCTCTTGTTCAAATCCTACTCGATGTGATCCAGACTGGCTTTACGAGTCCACGGGTGCTGTAAAAGCAGAGAATTCCAAAACTGCCATTTTTTTCCCCCTCCTGTACTTTTGTGGTTTCCTGACATTGACCAGCTTCCCCCTTTCAGAGTTTGGTCCATCAAAGTCCTTCTGGAAGAAAGATAGATTAAGAAAGAACTAAAGCATGTGTTTATGGTCCTTCAGAGATGGGGCATATTTAAAGTTGCCCTTAAATCTTTCACAGTCCTCGATGTAGCCTGTACTTTCGAGCTTTTAGGGCCATTCGCGAGGCCCGCTGCCAGCAAAACTGACAGCGCAGGCCAGCAACGGCCACTCTCCTTCACAACCCCCAAATCAACAAGCCCCATTGTTTATGAGAGGTTGTTATTGTTGGGCTGCATTCAGAAACAAGAGAAAACTCAAGAGCCCGGCTGTGCAGAGGCGTCCAAAGTAAAGAGAGCGAAAGGAGTGAGGGGGTGGTTAAGGAAAAACGAAAAGCAGAAATTCCTCTCATTCCCCACTGGTGTTTTCCAGATTCCTCAAGCGACAGCTCCTCGGCTGTGCGAGTGAAGTAAGCAGGCAGAGGGGGAAATTGAAGCAAACGGCGAGAGGAAGAGAACCACATTCTTGAGGGGACGCGTCACCTACACGCAGGATAGAAAGACACTCGATCTCTGTTTCTCGCCTGGCAGTGTGTAACAGGTTGTGCAGCATGTACCAGGCTTTTATGGCTGCTTGTTGTGGAGTCCTCTTTATGCTGCCCTTATCCCATGATAGACACCCTTCTCTATAAAACGTTCAGCAGGGTCACAGCGCACTATAAACCAACATGAACTCAACAATGTCGCCTCTGCAGTGCTTTTACTATCCCGCTATTAACCCATCACACAAATCTCTCTCAGCTATTGAGGGGGTTTAGGAAAGTGGTGGCACGCCGTCGGCCGCTCTGAGCACTTTGTTAAGCCCGAGTTTGAGAGCGGCCGATAATTGGCCAAGGTTTCTAACTAATTGCCATGGGAACAAGGGTCGACAGACAGGTCAAGGGGTTGCAGCGGCAGCAGCAGTGTTCGGGAAAGGGTGGAGAAGTATGTAAAATACGAGCAGCGAACACCTCGTACTATATCGAGTGTGGAAAACCGGAGCGAGAACATCAGAAAGCTCTCAGAGCGTTGCGCTGGCACATATGACGACACAACTGTGGTATTTGTTTCTCTTTCAGGAAGTGTGACATTTTGGGAAGATGACTCTTGTTAAATGTTTCGCAGTTTATGCAGTACACGAGTAAACAAAGACGCTTACAACTCAGTCGAACCTCCTTGCAACTAGGAAAAATCGGTGGTTGCACAGTGATTGCTTGAATTTGTTCAGGTTCGGCAAATTGCAAATAGCTGCAGCACCCAACTGACTGTCCAAAGGTTGAGCACGCAACTGCCTCAACCTCTGGATGACCATTTTTGGAAGAGGTTAACTGGTGGGAGGCAACCTGTCTCCAAACAATTGGAGTCCAAGTTGGACTGACTGTTATCACTCTCAGACAGACTGGTAAATGATTGCCAGTAATTGCTTTTTAATTCATAAATTAGATTGCCAACACATTGCGATCAGTCTGAGTTTGTCTGCAACTTGACTTGATTAGTTAGCAACGTAGCTAACTTTCCATATGTTGGTAATGGTAATGGTGCATACAGATCAGTTGAGCAGTTACTAAATTTCACCAAAGATGATGCCAAATGTGAAAGGACAAGAATCTCCTTGTCAGATTATCACTTAAAAATAAATGTATCACACACTGGTACAAAAATACCCCCACAGTTAGCTTTATCGCAAAAAATTAACAGCATCTACATTTCACATCTCGCATATGCCGCTAAGCCTCGTAAAACAATGTACCCGAGTGCTGTCCGCATTCTTGGGTCAGCAGGCGCACGGCTGTGGAAACAGATAGTAAGTCTGAAGCAACGTCTAGGACAAAAGACGCAGGCCCGGCCCACAGCAGGCCGGCAGAGCAAACTGTCCCATGGACACCAAGACCTGTGAGCTAGTGTTACGTTTATTGCATGCAGGAGTGTATATGTATGTGTGTGCATGCATCTTTCAAGAAAGAAAGCGAAGAAGTTCAGCTAAGAGGAACCCAGAATCCCCCCGAGACTAAACTGTGGTTGTGGAACTTACTGGAACTCCAAACATCTTGTGTGTGCTTTTGTATTATGTTCTTTTTTGCCCCAAGCAGGACCACAAATCGATAATTATGGTTTGTTTTAGGTTGCATCCCCTTTGCCCAGTCGTGAAGGCATTGCAGTTCATTGCTGCGGTGTGTCAGTTCTTAGTTAAAAGGGGACGGTGGGGTTGTGCGCAGAGAGCCAATGGTAAAATAGAGATGATGCAAAGATGCATTGTCTTTGCATCATGTGTGCTTCTTGTTTCCTGCTGCAATCTTACAGGAACTGGTTATAAACAGACTGCATGGCCGTTTGGCCACCCAGCAGTGCACGTGTGAAAACATGTTCTGTGGTTTTTGCCACTTGCAGTCTGTTATTAGCCGAACTCATTACAAACATTCATGTAGTAATTAGTAACAGTTACATTTTGTGGCATGGTAATTTTCACATTATTCAGAGTAGTCATTAGCACAATTCATGCTTTCAACTTAAATGCACTTCAGTCATCCTGAGCTTTTTTTTTAAACATAGTTTTAGCCATGTTTAAAAACAGTGTGCGCCTCCAACCTGACCCCTCCTTAGAAAGACACCATTTTTAACTTCAATATATTTAATGAAGCCATGCGCAATTTAATCTTTGTATCAGTGACAGGCCTGAAAAGTACATAAGGGTTGGTGGAAATCTGGTGCTTTTGATTTGTCTTATTGTTTCCAGCAAGTTTTTGAGGCCTCGTAACGTACATGAGTGTTGAGGCATGACATTTTCAGAGCTCACAGTTTCTCAGCTCTGCTACAAACTGCAACCAAATCAATTTTACATCCACTTTAACTGTCACAGTCCAAAGCAAGAAATCTTGTTGGTTTTTTTTCAGAACTTTTTTTTGTTTTTCTGTAATCAGCAAGAAGGTCGTAGGTTTGAATCCACTATCTTCGCGTGTAATTTCTATGTGGAGTTTGCATATTTTCCCTGTGTTTGTGTGGGTTTTCTCCGGGTACTCCAGCTTCCTCTCACAGTACACTTAGTAGGGTTAGGTTAATTTGTGATTTTAAATTGCCAAAAGGTGTGAATGTGTTGTGTGTTAGTCCTGCAACAGACTGGTGACCTCTCCAGGGTGTACCCCGCTTCTCCGCCCATTGTATAAGTGGAAGAAACTGGCTCGATGGATGGATGGACCAGCTTTGAGCATCAGTATCATTGGATGAATAACAGTTTCAATGGCAAAACTGCACTAATTCAATATCTGGGATGATCTCTTATCCAATAATTCACCAATGACGACTTCAAAAAGTATTTTGGAGCAAAGCTTCGAGGGTACCTTTCACCATGTGGGGATAGCTAACTTGTCTAAACAATGCTCCCTAGAGTATGAATCTGCATAAACCTGTGCTCCATCCACCCATTTATTTTCTTAACTGTTTATGAGATTTAGGGTTCACAAAGAATTTGCAAACATAAACTGACATTACTGTGAATTATATTCATGCCACTTTTATACCACATGTTACATTAAACAAGCTCAAGAAGATGGTAATATGGTGGTAATAAAGGCTGCTTTACTGCTGTAATTTAATGTTCAGTTCAGTTCTTTTTTATTTCAAACATATACATTCACCAACGTTTCATAAAACCATTCCATGCAGTTGTTTGAAAAGGAGTAGGCAGAAGTATATACTTATTTAGCCCTACCCCCTCAGGTTTACATCCTCATCATCTAAATTTAAACAACAAAAACGTATACAACGCCTTCAACTTAGAACATAACATCACAAAAAAAATATTTTCTCATAATGTAACATGGTCAGCAGCGATACTCAGGGAGGCCGCGTTGTTTAAACTAAGAGGTCTAAAGTGTGCCAAGAAAATATCCCCCACACCATCGCGCTACCAGCAGCCTGAACTGTTGATACAAGGCAGCATGGATCCAAGTTTTCATGTTGTTTATCCCAAAGTCTGACTCTACCATCTGAATGTTGCAGCAGAAATCGAGACTCATCTGACCAGGCAACGTTTTTCCAGTCTTCTATTGTCCAGTGTTAATGATCCTGTTTGAACTGTAGCGTTAGTTTCCTGTTCTGAGCTGACAGGACTCGCACCCAGTGTGGTCCTCTGCTGCTGTAGCTCATCTGCTTCAAGGTTCAATGTGCTGTGCGTTCAGAGATGCTCTTCTGCAGACCTTGATTGCAATGAGTGGCTATTTTGCTACTGTTGCCTTCCTATTCCTAGTCTGTCCATCCTCCTTTAATCAGCATTTTAACTGCCACGCACTGGATATTTCTCTTTTTCACACCATTCTGTGTAAACATGTACACGTGGGAAAATCCCTGCAGATCAGCAGTTTCTGAAATACTTACACTAACAACCATGCTACGTTTAAATTCACTTAAATTATGCTTCTTCCTCATTCTGATGTTCAGTTTGAACTTCAGCAGGTTTTCATGACCGTGTCTCCCTGCCTGCCCTGAGTTCCTGCCATGTGATTGGCTGATTAGATAGTTGCATAAACAAGCAGTTGAACAGATGTCCTTAATAAAGTGACTGTGAATGTACGTTTTTCTTTTATTGGCTAATATCCCCTGTTGCAAGTGTATGCAAGTCCAGTCGTATACAATTAGCTGATGTTTTGCTTGTTCTTGGATGTGTAAAACTGTAAAAATGACAAAACACGAAAGCCTGCAAAGATTGCTAACTTACTGTGGGTCTCCGGGGGTTAAAGAAACACCAGTTGAACTTCATAATCCTCATAGTTTAACTCATTTGGGTCTTCTTTCTTCATGGCTATTCAGACAGGCAGTGAATGTGATTGAGCAACACCTCTGAAATGAGGTAAGTAGGAAATTCTCAAATGCGGCTCAAAGAGTGCCAAAAGCCCGCCGCTTTGGCTCCTGTTAACATATGGATCAGTGGAGGAAATGTTTAAGCAATTAATTATACGTTTAAGGTTGGAAAAAATACGCAAATTTCTTTTATAACATCTTTTTTTTGCAGAGGAGAGGAAAATTTTTGTTATGGACAGACCTCATCATCGCAGGCCATCTTTTCCTCTTTTGTAGCCCCATGTTCCCTCTGTTGATGTGGAAGCAAAACGCTGAAAACCACAATTACATTTAAATCAGTCAAACTGTCTGATTAACAGAAAACCGCACACACGCACACACCGCTTGAAACGTTACTGTCACCCATCCTAAACACACACCATTACGGCATCGCAGTCTGAGCCCGTGTGAGGCTCGGCCGTCAATCAAGGCATATAGCAGGTTTCCGTCTTTGAGTCCCAAATATGATATTCAGTATTTCTTATGCAGTAAAGCAGCGGGGCCACTGTTGACTTAGGCAAGGTTACTGACAAAGAGGGTCAGAGCTGTGAGCAATCATGCTGTTCTTCCAAGCCTCTCGGAAAGGTTTGGAAAAGAGAAAAGAGGGAGGGTGATTTATTAGGAACCTCAATATTTGACACACTCATTTGTGAAAATAAGTCTGCAGCCTATCAAAGCCATCGCTTACATTAAAAAACCCATGGAAAGCTCTTTTGAAACTACTTTTGTTGTTTTTTTTAACTGGGCAGGCCAGTTTTCATTCATATTTCCTGGCACGGCACTTTACTCCCTCTCCATCTGAGGGACTATATCAAAATAAACAGCTTAACCCCGAGACGGCATTTAAAAATTATATTGTGAACAATACAGAAGGTATGCCGTTTCCCAGAGCCCGCTTAACAGCATGTAATGCAATAAAGCTCGATTAAAAATGTGTAATATTATGATCTAATATAACCACTGAGTCTTTAGTTGGAGATGCCGTGCAACGGGACCGAGTGATTCATAGTGCTGAAAATATTCACAATACCCTCTTATTTTTTCTTAATCTTCAGCTACAGGAACTGGGTCTTATTATTAGTGGTTTACACACAATGTTAATTAATTCAAGGAGTCAAACTTCTATGCATACAAGTCACTGTATTAAAGTGAATTAAATCGTTTTAATGGATATTAAATAACCGCAGGGGCGTGCGGTGAGTCATATTTGGAGTGCATTTTCATTTTAGTGTAAATGGCGTGTGGGTGAGCAGACAAGATCCTGCCCCTGTGCTCCCCGTGGGTTTTTATTAGGGCCTTGTGGATGACAACAGAATATATGACTTGGCTTCGTATGGGAATTCTGGGAAAGTCATGGAATTTTGGACGTCTTGACGGAACACAGGCACACAGGTCTTGGCCCATTCCCTTGTGGAGATGGAGGAAAGAGGAGGAATCCTTCTGCAGTGTGCGTTTGCGTCCTTGTGCACATATACGGTGGCCCTGAAGGAGATCCTTATGGAGCTGACCCAGAATAATGACAGGTTTACAGCACAGCACCAAGCAGCAGGCCCACATGTGGCTGATATCAAACAAAGAGCAGGAACGCGCTGACGCAACCAAGTCGATCATCCCGATGATGATTAGAAAGGCCGGTGATCTGTATTACTGCCCAGGTACAGGATCTACTCTGTCTGTTTAATGCATTTATCTTCCTTTAGTCACAAAAATCTGCAAGCCTCGTAAAAAGACAATCTTCCATCTCTAAGGATTCACACAGTCTCTTAAATTTTGGAACAACCATGATTTAGATTTTTAACTACTTCAGTTTTCCAAGTCAAGTCACATTTTATTTATATGGTGCATTTTAAGTGGTTTACAGGGACACTCATTTGTAAAGCCAGGTCACCAAGAACCCAATTACAAATATGGGACTCACATAAAGAGACAACATAATACAAATAACATTTGAAAAGATATAAAAATAAAAGCACAACTGAAGTCTAATAATGATTAGACAACAGTCAAACCACGAGGGACCTCAGGCTTAACTCTTTACCTCTTGAAAGCCTACTAGGAATAACTCTTGAATCTCTGTTCTGACACGAGTGGTTTCTGTCATATTTCAGTCCTGCTGTCAGAACAAAGTCGATGTGTTTGCATCACTAGTTAATGAGAGTGGTCTCTGCCTATGCAGCTACACTTGGAAACACCTAGAAAATAGTCTTATGCTTGTCAACCAACATCTTTATTGATAGATACCGAAGTGTCAAAACTGTGTACATCGCTGAATGCAGTTAGGCCCTTGTTTTAAAGTCGTCAATCCACCGAGTGCGTGTCCTAATTTGTGCCCAGTTGTCATTCTGGCACGCCATGAAATAAATTTCTAAATGTCATTGTTGCACATTCTGCCATGTGGTGACACGGAAACTTCTGTAGCACCTCCGTTTGTATCTTTCACTTGACAACTAAAAATAAAGTGTGACTTTAAGTTTCACATCTGTGCTTGTAGGGCTTTAGACCTGAAAGTTCATTTGAGAAGTCAAACTGAAGTCACAAAACTAAGGACGTTTCAGCTGAGTGCTGTGAAAGTCCTTCTGTTGTCCTTAAAGCCCAAAGGCCGGAGACTATGTCTTGTATTAATATGTGTTTTCCAGGAACTCCATGCCTTAAGAACCAGCATAGTTTTTTGTCAGGTTTAGAGAGTTGTTTGTTACGTATTGGTCGCAGTATGATTCTGTGTTATTGGTAAGATATCGTGCATTATAATCATGATGGGCAGAATCTGTGGGCTGCATCTGCGAATACTCTCCGGCTGTCTCGTCGTAGCCCCTCCCGGAGCCACTGATGTCATCAGTTTCCAGCAAATTTGCGGCGTGTGCTGGCGGTTTGGCATCGGCGTCTTCAGCAGAAAGGCATTTAACAGCGTTCAGATTCTGCAGCGCTACGGCTTTTCTAGAAAAGGGGAAGATGAGACTCATCTCGGACCCGTCTTTAATTGCGGTGACTTAATGTGAACGTATCTGTCGGGACTTGAAAGCCTTGAGACTCGACTTGAGTGTTGCCGTTGCAAGAGCTGCAGCTTGAATGATTTTGTCATCGGGGATTCGCGATGTAAAAGCAGAAAGATTATTGCTGGGCTTGACGCTCGTCTCAAACTCTTCATGAGTAACTTTAGCTTCGGCTCGTCCCAAATCGTTTTTAAATTGAATATGACTTGTTCTTGGCCGCAACCACCTATGACTTGATGCGGTTCATACGTATTTGAGACTGCAGAGAAGTGATTCATAACATAGATATGACTTGAGGCTTGTCTTGGACTTTGATTTTAGTTTAGTTTTAATTTTAGTCCTAAGTAGAAGACTGACTTCACAAAACTAGACACTTCGGACTTATCTCAGATGAGTCCAGACAGTACTTGAAGGCTTTTTTTTAATAAAGAGTTCTTTTAGGATGTGCTATTAGAGGAGACCTTCAGAGAGACTCTGCATGTTATGTTTTCCCAATAGTCAAGCCACCAAGGACAGGTTCATAAATTTTAATTCAAGCCTGTGGAAATCCTATTATTGGATCCTTTCAAATCACTTTAAAGCCTTGGAAAGGCTTCACTTTCCACAACTGCCGAAGAACTTCATTATTTCCTTCATTTGTTCGCCTGTACGTGCAACGGAGGGTCAAAAATAAACCATGGTCATGTCATGTGCATAACCCTAAACCCAACCACAAGATTAAATAGCACCCATATGTCCTGATGTCAGTAGGAAATTTGCAAAAACGATTGAATTGCATGTGTAAACCTCATCCTCATATTCTGTCCAAAGGGTATACTTCTGCTATTTAATGCCATCCACAGAAGAAAGCCACCCTGACATGAAAGCAGAATCATATCCCACCTGAGCTACAAATGATCTCTCCCTTTGGGCTATGAGCTTACTTTGTGGTCTCCCATTTCCCTGCTCCCTGTTCTCTTCATCCATCCATGCCTCCGTCTGAGCTCCATTCAGAGAGAGAAGCAAACCACATGTTTCAGGGAGGAATCCTCAACGGGCAGCATCCCAGGCCAAAGTACCTCCAGTTCTCCTGCCCCCTGGCATCACTTAGTTCTACCCTGTCATTAAGGACAAGGCTGGATGATTTGTGTTGGAACGCAGCCCTTTATTAGAGCAGGATGGGTGCAGAGAGGGGGAAACAGAGGAATGATGTCACCTCAGGTCGGGGCTGGAAGTGGGTTGAGACCTGCGGCGGCAGGATCGGTGTTGTCTTTGGGCTCCAATGCAGGAAAAGATGCCGCATTTGTCTGCGTGGATGGAGATGGAATGATGTGGAATATGGAGAACAAGACTGTGTAATTTGATATGTGTGTATTTGATCTGTATCTGAGTGAATGTGTGTCTTTTTCTGTATTGCGGGCACGCAAGTGTGTGCATGTTGTGTGCGTGTGTGTGTGTTTTTGCTACTCTGTGTGTGCAAAAGCATGCGGTTGGAAAAGTATAGGCTGTTTTATGTTGCATTCGTTCTTTGTTTCAGTGTTTCTTTAGTGGGCGGATGGTTGAATGAATCATTTGGACAGAGGCTGAGGTATCAGAAAGTGTGGTTTGGCTCTGGGGTAGAAAGGGGGAGACAAGAGAGAAGGAAAACCAACTTGTACTTGTGGCTTCTGGAGTCCTAATGTGCACTACTGCACAGTGATGTGTGTCTGCCTCCCGCTACCTACTGCATGTCGTGTGGAACGTATCACACAAACCACAGACAGCAAAGACTGAAACTAATTATGCAAAGCATTTCTGTGCAAGTATAATGGTTAACAGTGTTGGCCAATGTTAACTTTATATGAAACTTGTTATGTTAGAGGCAATTTATTGCGATAGTGCGTTACTGGGAGAAGTACCTCAGTAGAGTACTTTTTTAATTAAGAAAAATGAACGTCTCCTATCCAGTTAGCCATCATATGTTAGTTACAGTTAAGGTGAAAAGTTTACACCCACCCATCGTCGGTGGTAATTTGGGGCTTTTAAAGATTTTTTGAATTGTTCTTTTTCCAGGATGGAATGATTGTACGACATACATCTTTAATGACTTTAAAAAACAAGAATTGAGTGCACAAATTTGAATATATTCTGGATTTTCTCTAATCCACACAGTCTCAAGGATATACATACACCCCCACTAATATTTGTTCCACTTTCGGTAGTCATCGACAAGCTTCTGGAATAATTCTGGCTGGATGTTTGACCGCTCTTCTTGGCAGAATTGGTAGAGTTCATTTTAATTGGTTGGTTTTCTGGCACAGATAGATTATAAGCGTAATCCACAATTTCTTTAATAGGTTTAAGGTTGGGGCTTTGGGAAGACCATTCCAGAGGTTTAATGGCCCATTTCTAAAGAACTGCAGATTCAGACCGCAAGCAAGACTCCTTGCCTTCAAAGTAAAAGCTCCACTTTTTGAAATGTGTTGGTTGCAGCAGTAAGGCAAAACTTGTACTTTGACCTCGAATGTTGTACGTTTCTGGTTTGCATGACACATTTTGCTTCCCCCCCCCCCCCCAAGTTTGACTATTGCATAGAGATCAAATGCAGAGTGTTTGAAGACAAGTCGGCGTCTTCCATGTAAGCTATGGGTGGCCGCAACAATCTGCTAGCACCTTAAGCGATCACAAGAAGGTTTTTGGTACAGCACCCTCTTTGCCACCAATTTAATCAAGAGTCAGCCAGCGATCACTCACAACGACTTAGGGAATACACATTTTTCCCATGTGACCAATGGTGCCATGATGGTTGCTAACCAGGCCTGTGCAGCTAAGGCCTTAATACAGGGTGGGCCATTTATATGGATACACCGTAATAACATGGGAATGGTTGGTGATATTAAAGTCCTGTTTGTGGCACATTAGTATATGTGAGGGGGCAAACTCCTCAAGATGGGTGGTGATCATGGTGGCCATTTAGAAGTCGGCCATCTTGGATACAACTTTTGTTTTTTTTAATAGGAAGAGGGCCATGTGACACATCAAACTTATTGGTAATGTCACAAGAAAAACAATGGTGTGCTTGGTTTCAACATAGCTTTATTCTTTCATGAGTTATTTACAAGTTTCTGACCACTTATAAAATGTGTTCAATGTGCTGCCCATTGTGTTGGATTGTCAATGCAACCCTCTTCTTCCACTCATCACACACTGATAGCAACACCGCAGGAGAAATGCCAGCACAGGCATCCAGTATCCGTAGTTTCAGGTGCTGCACATCTCGTATCTTCACACCATAGACAATTGCCTTCAGATCCCACATCCTTGTGGGATGTGGAACCAAATAATGTATTTTTTGAGACTGAATCCATGAACATTAATCCTGTGGCCAGCTCCAGTGTTAATGGCCTTGATTATGAACTGCTAGGCAATGCTTCCATAGACAATGATATTATTGGCATTTTTCATGTACCTGAACTAAGTCATTCAAAGTCTGACACTCTGCCAGGGTCATGTGGTGAGCAGAGATGGGCAGTAACGCGTTACACGTTACTGTAATCTGATTACTTTTTTCAAGTAACGAATAAAGTAAGGGATTACTATTGCATCCATCCATCCATCCATCCATTCGCTTCCGCTTATCCTTTTCAGGGTCGCGGGGGGTGCTGGAGCCTATCCCAGCTGTCATAGGGCGAGAGGCAGGGTACACCCTGGACAGGTCGCCAGTCTGTCGCAGGGCTAACACACAAGGACAGACAACCATTTGCACTCACATTCATTCGCACATTCACACCTAGTGACAATTTGGATTATCCAATTAACCTATCCCCACAAGCTGCATGTCTTTGGACGGTGGGAGGAAGCCGGAGTACCCGGAGGGAACCCACGCAAACACGGGGAGAACATGCAAACTCCACACAGAAAGACCCCGGCCTGGTGTTGGAATTGAACTCAGGACCTTCTTGCTGTGCGGCAACAGCATTACTATTGCAAAATCGGTAATTAGATTACCGTTACTTTCCCGTAGGAACGCTGCATTACTGCGTTACTAAAACCGTGATTTTTTTGCGAGAATGTCTCATGACAGTGACGTAAGCGAGTGCGCCGTTGGTGACAACAGCTGTGTGCAGATCAACAGTGCATCATATATCGACTGTGGGAGAGAGTATGAGCGTGCAGCGTTTAAAGCGTGGAAGTATTGACCTTATTTTGAGTTTGATTCCATAAAAAGTGACAAAAACATTAGTGTCCATCATGCGTGGGAATTTCAAAATATTTCTAAGTAAGCTGAAATTCTCTATGTGTGTTTCCTAACTCTTCCTAGACACATTAATCAGTCTTGATGAAACTCAGTATATAAACTCCCTAGGGTACAATGATTATTAACATCTTTATAGCTTTTAGGCTCTATATTTATAAATTTAATGTAGAAACAGATCTGAAAATGGATTTATGTACGTTACGTATGCGAATGTTGTTGACATTATGTGCATTATAAGTGTACTTTGTTGACATGGCGCCTACCTTACATGTATATGTACATTGTGAACGTTACACCTGCGATACGTCTACATTACGTGCATGTTGTTAACATTACATGTATGTTACGTGTACATTGTTTGTAAATAAGTTTTGCTAAACACGTTAAGCCCCTGCAGGCTAGTTTTTCTGTGAAATAAATCAAATGACTATCCTCTTTTCCCCAGCAGTAGGGCTGGACTGGGACAAAAAATCGGCCTGGGCATTTTGACTAGAGACCGGCCCCCCAGGTATTATAGGAAAAGCCTTTGAATGAAACAGACGCTGTTGTGACAGTGATGTACAGTCTTGTTGGTATATGTATGATTTCTATACATTTTACGTCAGATAAAAACTTTGGTTGTAAGATTCAGATAATTATTTAATAACAGCTAGACATTTTAAATGAGAATAAGAACGCATTTCTTTGTGCCCCCCTTTCCCTGTTAATGCCCTACCTGGCCCCCTGGCAAAACTTTGCTAGACCCGCCCCTGCACAGTTACCAGCTGTCAGCTACTTAGAAAAGGATCCTGGTGTTATTTGTCTCTCAGAAACAGTTCATAACTTCCCTTCAACTCATTCATGTCACCTAAAAGGTAAACCTGTTTCTCCATCACCTGTTCAGCTCTGATGATTCAGTAAGGACATCTGCTGGTTTCATCTTCATGTTTCCCTCTCACCAGATATACAAACCGAAATCATGACCAGCAGCTTTGCAGCTGTGGCTCCAGCAAACATCAGCTGATCCTAGAAATTAATATTAAATAAATTCTAACCTGTTTAGCGCGACATCCGCTGGTTTCTTCTTTCTGGCGCAAAGTGGGCGATAAACAAACAAGAGAGAAAAGCCGATCAGCTGATCATTGATCAGTTTCATGATTGAAGTAGCAACAGGAGAGGGAGGGGGAGAGAATGAGCAAAGAAGAGGCAGCTGACAGCGTAAAGATAGAATAAATCCAACTTTGTGTCTTTTTCCATCCTAGCTGAAGTATGGGACAAACTGTGTTCCTTTTCAGCTCAATACGAAACGCGTAATATTTTCTCTGAATGCGGGACGATTCCGTCTTTTTACGGGACGGTTGGCAACTCTACGGACTAACCTTATGAATAAAATAATGTTCACTATCAGTAACATCATAGCACCGACCCAGCTGTATAGAAACTCTGTCATGCTAGCTAATACGCAGTATGAATTATTGTAACTGGCTGTAAAAAGTCAGCATAACGAAAATAAACTCCACCTAAACTTGGTTTATATCTGACCCAGATAGACTGCAGGTCATAACTTCTTACCTGAAGTTCAGTTCACCGCCTCGGGTCTCTCCTCCTCCTGCCTCCCCTCTCCCTCATCTGGCCTCCACCACTTGCTAATGTTACTGAATCTGTGGAAGCTCCACGATGCCACCACCAAACAACCGAGTTATTTTTACACACCGGCCAGCATCTGGCCAATCCACCACCTTTCATTGTTTATACCGTTACCCAAAAAAATAAAAAATCATCGGCCCATAACAACGAAAAATCCCCATGCCCGATGGCCAGTCCAGCTATGCCCAGCAGTAGACTTATCTGTTCACCTTTGTTGTTACTACAGTTGTCAGTTGCTTTTGCAGGGAAACCACGTCATTGCTGCATAAGGATGATGCATCTTTTGACTCTGAGCCATCTTTCAGAGCGAGCAATCAGATTAACCGTAAATGGAGCGCAGACAATTTAACGTCAAGGCCAACTTGACGTTGGCCTTACTTACACATCCTTACTGTGAAGCGCACTTTCGTTGACCAGCTTTACCAGTACTCACAGCCAACTGTGGCTTTTGAACCAGGAACTTCACTTTTACACTAACATTTTTAAGCCGCTCCACTGAGCCAGCGGTTACATATGTACCCCTCTCGTATTAGCACATTCATTTCAAATGTAAACGGCTAAGGAAGTGGACTTGCTGTGCACTCTCAGTGTTATTTCACATATTTATTGCAACTTTTTATTATCTCTGCCTCCAATAATATTTAGATGGAAGGGGACTGATAGGAGCAGAGTTCCAATAACAGAGATTAAGTGCTCTGGGGGTGATTGTGCAGCGTTTTTGAGGAGAGAGGCGTCTGCCTAAGTAAACTCAGCCTAACACTGAGGAACTGCGCTCTGGAAGGTGGTGGTGTAACCCGAGCACTGGTTTGGGAATAGCCCAAGGGAACTAGGCTCACTTTTCCAAAAGCCTCTATCTCCTGCGATATGTAGCGTGATTTGAGGAGAAGTGAGCTCTGTGTGTGTGTGTGTGTGTGTGTGTGTGTGTGTGTGTGTGTGTGTGTGTGTGTGTGTGTGTAACAGGGGAGGTGGATGGAGGGCTTACGGAACGGCTAAGTCAGGAAAACAACCCTCAGGAAACCTTATACTGCACTCTGGCACCGACACAGACGTTCTTTCTTTCTCTCTCTCTCTGTCTCA
Source organism: Astatotilapia calliptera (assembly GCF_964374335.1). Taxonomy (NCBI): domain Eukaryota; kingdom Metazoa; phylum Chordata; class Actinopteri; order Cichliformes; family Cichlidae; genus Astatotilapia; species Astatotilapia calliptera. The sequence goes on along the minus strand of NC_137424.1, from coordinate 42,616,475 downwards.
CGCTTTCTTTCTGTCTCTCCGTCAGCCTGCCTGTCTTGCTGAACCTCTTCTCTGCCATTTTCTGCACTACAGGAAAGCAGGGTGAGAGCAACAGCAGAGAGACAACAAATATTTCACACTTGGTGCTGTTGAAACCTTTGTCACGTGTCAGCTTTTTCTTTTGCCCTTCTTACATCGATATGGAGTCTTTGGGAAGAAGAAAAATAAAAGTACAATCAAAACATGAGATAATTCCCAACGTAGCATAAGGTAGAGATCACATGGACACGTGATGGATAAGCAGTCATCCTTCTTATGCTTTATTCAATTTTACTTGAAGAATAGTAGCAGTAGGTGTGCATAGTTCCTAAAAAAAACCTGGCATATGGATGTCCAACAAACCTTGTATTCATGTCTGACAGAAAAATTTACAAGGAAGTCGAGCATCAGTTCAATTCAACTGAATTTTATTTATATATGGTAAATGGCCTGTATTTATATAGCGCTTTACTAGTCCCTAAGGACCCCAAAGCGCTTTACATATCCCGTCATCCACACATTCACACACTGGTGATGGCAAGCCACATTGTAGCCACAGCCACCCTGGGGCGCACTGACAGAGGCGAGGCTGCCGGACACTGGCGCCACCGGGCCCTCTGACCACCACCAGTAGGCTACGGGTGAAGTGTCTTGCCCAAGGACACAACGACCGAGACTGTCCTAGCCGGGGCTTGAACCGGCAACTTTCCGATTACAAGGCGAACTCCCAACTCTTGAGCCACAATCGCCCCAATATAGCACCAAATCTGAACAGTAGTTGCCTTAAGGTGGTTTAACTTGTAAGGTAAAGACCCTACAACAATACAGAAAAACCCCAACAATCAGATGACTACCTACGAGCAAGCGCATGGCGACAATGGGAAGAAAAAACTCCCTTCTAACAGGAAGAAACCGACTAACCTCATGTTGTGCATTTGTGTCTCCCCATCGGGGACCCTTACATTGACTTTTATCATAAGGAAAAAGTTGACACTCATCCTCCATCTTCAGTTTGCTCATGTGCTTCTATTAACCTAAATATAGCTCTTTAGCTAGCAAACAGGTAACACGCTATATGCCAGCTGGCCTAACTTCAGTAATCCTTCAGATTGCTGTTTAGCTCTGTCTTCATTTATGTCCAAAGTCATAGCCGAGCTCAACGTTTTAGGTTTTTAGAAACTCCTCAGTCAGAATATGGTATATCGCCTTTCAAGAGAAACTAGCAAGCTAACTTCCTGCTAACTTCAAACTCGTAAATCCTCTTTTTCATGGATAACATGACGTTAAATTTTATCCTAACACCTGGAATAGCATCCACACCAAACATTTTAACTCCCAGTGATTTGGTTGAGTGTTAGAATAGGAGAAGAAGTTAAATGTGAAAATGACGTCAAACTTAAAAATAGTTTTTTTAGGGCTTTTTGTCAGCGTAAACCAAAACAGGGTTAAAAGACATTGAAACCTGAAGCTAAGGAGTAGTACAGGCTCGATCGATTGATTAATTGGTGTTAAAAAAATAATAACATTAAAATTTTTAAGAATCTGCATGTTTTTACGAAGTGTTTCCCTCTGGATCTAATAGGTTTGTTATTTCTGTGCTTATCTTTTCCCAGCCTTTTATCCTTCTCAAATTTCCTGCTTTATCTCTTCCTCTTGCCCTCTTGTCATCTCTCTATTGCCTCAATTAAAAAATACTTTGTATGTTATCACTAATGTAAACCACATTAGCTACCTCTCTTTCCCTCTTTTTCTCAGTCTGTTGTCCTCTCGGCCTCTCAAGCACACATGCACACTTCTCCCTCCTGCGCTCCTTTATCTTATCCCTTTTCCACTATGCTTAAAGCACTTGTCTGTCACCCCCCCCCCCCCCCCTTCCTCTTTCCACTGCTTTTCCATTCCTTTCTCTATCTTTTCTCATTATTCCTCCCCTTTCTCTATCTCTGGACCCCTCACTCCACCTCCCACTACAACAAGCACACCAATGTATAACCCACCCACACCTCCCCTTTCCTTTCTTTCCATGTGTTTGCTGCCATCTTTTTTTCCTTACCCCAAACCTTCTCGACACATCATTCTCCCCATCTTTCTGTTTCCCCCCGTCGTTATCAGCCTCTGTTTTTCCGTGTCTCTCTCGGTCTCCATCCTTATCAGCTTGTCCTCTCTCTGCTCTATACAGCTCTTCCCTCCGTTTCCCCCTTTTTTTATCCTTCCCTCTCCAGCTCTCTCACTGTTTTCCTCAGTGTGTCTGTGGGGGCAGCGAGTGGTCAGGCCTGCCCGCAGGCATCAACAGCACAGGGCCACAGCCTCGAGCGATGTGTGTGTGTGTCTGCGAGGATGATTGGCACTCTGCCCAGACCCACCTCCTGTGGTGAAACTCTTTTTCTTTGCAGTCTGGACTGCTGCCCAGATTGACCCTCACAAACTCACGCACACATACAGACATGCAAACACATTCACAGATAAGCTGAGTGGCACACAGATGTGGGCCCTTATTACACACTGTGACACACACACACACACACACTGAATGTAGAGCAAGAAGCTAAAGGTTTATAGTTTATCACTGAGAAAACCTCAATCAAGATCGCACTGACATTTAACATTTTATATTAAAAACTATAGAATTGCACAAAAGTCTCGAGCTAGCTCACATTACTTTATATATGCTAGGAAAATGCAACAAAAGGTGCAGTGATTTACTGAAAAGCATGTGCAAACACAAACGAAATACAGCATTTCAAGGGAAAAACTGAGTTTCTAGAAATCCAAGGAGCTTGAAAGTCAATATTTGGTGTGACCGCCTTTATTCTCCAACACAGCCTGAACTCTGTTAGTCAAGCTTTCTTGTTGGTTCTTTAAGCAGTCTTCGGGAATAGTTCTCCAGGAAGGACATTTTGGATGTTTCTGCCTTTTGTTCTGTTCTCTGTCAAGATGAGACTCTGCTTTAATAATGTTGAGGTCTGCAAAGGCCAATCCATGACTGACAGAGTTACAATGTGTTTTTCTATCAGGGTATGTTTTTACTGCACTGATATTCGTGCTAAAACGCAAAAGACACTGTTGCCAATCTAATAATTTCAAGATGGTATTACATAGTAGATCAAAATCTGATGGTACTTTTCTCCATTTATAATTCCATCAGTTTGCTTTGCTGCGACTGATTTTCAGTCCAGTTCTTGTGTGATTTGTAATACCCTGTTTCCCTTCCTTAGGATTGTCTTTTTGACAGCCACGCGTACACTGAGATCATTTCTGATGAGGCTTCAGTGAACAGTAGAGTCAACTGAAGGGCCAGATCTTTTTTCCTGTTTCTTAAGGACATGACTTTCGGATACTGTTCATCTGCTGTAAATAGTTTTTAGGCCTGACACTTCTTTTTTACTCCACTTGTCCAGTTTCCTCAAATCTTTTAAGGACGCATGGCATATCTCAGCAAGGTGTATAAGGTTTTAGCCGAGCTATGCCATGCCGATAGTACCTAGGGAATATTTGCACAAATATCATTTTATGTCTGTCAAACTGTGCTATCTTTGGCAGCGTTCATGAATTCAGCTAAAGAAATTAGAACAAATAATGCAGTTTTGTGAAAGTCTACAAGCGACAAAGTACCGAAAGATACAAATATGTCTTTGCTAAATTAGGGAGCCTTTTTGTGCCTGAATGATTCATCTGTTGGTGTTAACTGGCTTAACAGACAAAAAAGCATCCATCCATCCATCCATCTTCATCCGCTTTGTCCGGGGCCGGGTCGCGGGGGCAGCAGCCTAAGCAAAGAGGCCCAGACCTCCCTCTCCCCAGCCACCTCCTCCAGCTTGTCCGGGGAAATACCAAGGCGTTCCCAGGCCAGCCGAGAGATATAATCTCTCCAGCGTGTCCTGGGTCTGCCCCGGGGCCTCCTCCCGGTGGGACATGCCTGGAACACCTCACCCAGGAGGCGTCCGGGGGGCATCCTTGTCAGATGCCCGAACCACCTCAGCTGGCTCCTTTCGATGTGGAGCAGCAGCTGCTCTACTCTGAGCCCCTCCCGGATGGCCGAACTTCTCACCCTATCTCTAAGGGAGAGGCCAGCCACCCTTCGGAGGAAGCTCATTTCCGCCGCTTGTATCCGCGATCTCGTTCTTTCAGTCACTACCCACAGCTCGTGGCCATAGGTGAGGGTAGGGACGTAGATCGACCGGTAAATTGAGAGCTTCGCTTTTACACTCAGCTCCCTCTTCACCACGACGGACCGGTGCAGCGTCCGCATTACTGCAGCTGCAGCCCCAATCCGTCTGTCGATCTCCGGCTCCCTTCTCCCATCACTCGCGAACAAGACCCCGAGATACTTGAACTCACAGAAAAAAGCATTCCTGTGAAAATGCTCAGGTACAAGGACTGGACTGGAAATGAGAGAAAAGGCAACCAGTATCCAAACAAAAACTTCGAAAGACCTCCAGAAAAGCAGAAGTATTGCTCAAGATCACTTTAAAATATTACAAGAAAGCCTGGCTCCTTGGAATCAATATCGAAAGAAATGAGCGGTGACTCAAGACTTTGCACAATACTGTAAAAATGGAGCCTTTGAACAGAGTTTTCCTCAAAGGTAAGAAGTGTGGCTTACTTTACATGTTTACACAGGGTGTGGTTCAACATTTACATTATTCATATGTGCGTGTTTGAGAGTTTTCTTGACAGCCAGTGTTTGTTTCCATGCTGCATACAAGGTGCGGTCAAGATATTGTCAGAAACCAGACTTCATTTAAATTTGGCCACAATCCTCAGCACCCCCTGAGTATTTTGATGCGCTCTGGATCCCTGCCACTGCGTTGTGTTGTAACTCAAACGCGTTTTCTCTTTGCTGAAGATGATCAAGTCAATTCCAGGGTGGTGAGTGATGATTTTGTTGGTGTGGCCAAAAAAGTTCTGCCTTTTCATTGACACACTGTGTAACTGGTTTGCGGTAGATGTTTTGGCAAAGGTTACAGCAGAAGTCAGCATTTCAAGTCTGGCCCTAGGGGGTTGTTCATGTTCATGTTTTGTGTTGCACAGCCAAGTAAGGAAAAAAACAACAAGCACACTGCCAACCTGATGCACCAGAACCTTTTGATTATATCTTCTATAATACTTTTATGGTGTTTGAATTAAATTGCATTGTATCTGCAAAAAAGTGAAAAGCTCTTCTTTGCAATAAGTAAGAATTCCACCCTCAAATAAATACCATTCATCTGAAACCACCAGTGATTTCCCAAGTGTTACTGTCCAGTTAAGGATTCTTCCAAAGATTTCAATTGCTGTTTTCTGTGTGAACTTCTTGGCCTTATTTGTGGAAAAAACTAAGGTTCAAAATGCTTTATGTGCCTTGTAGGTGATTATTTTTAAAGTTAGCAATTTCCAAGGCACTTTGGAAATGTAGGTGATTATTTTTAAAGTTAGCAATTTCCATTTCCAAAGTATTCAAAAGGCCTTGGCTGAAAGTGGGTCATGCAACAGGACAATGATCCCAATCAATTACTTAAAAAGGAAAGAACTGAGGTGCTGCAATGGTCCAGTAAACATCCAGACCTCATCCTGACTGAAATCCTGTTGTGGGATCTGAGTTTTATATGCAATAAAAAATAAAATGTGTCTGCTATCAACCTTCATCACAGTAAGTTCTCTACGGTTTTTCAATATCGACCCCTTACGTGAAAAAAAAGGTTTTCTGTCAAACATCACACTAACTGAACTTGAAGCATTGCGATGTGATATTGATTTTCTGTGTGTAAACAGGAAATTCACTAAACCGCACTACAATATAAGCGTTACTAAATTCTTCTTAACGTGTCAGAGTCGATTCTTTTTTTCTTCAGCATAAAAGTTAACAGAGCAACGCCTCCGAGCAGAAATCATACGAGGAGAAGCTTGTATTTTATCAGTCCTCTGGCACATGTTGCACAGCTGTGTCACTCTTTCCGTGTCACGGTCAGATAGCATGTGGCTGCTGGCCTCCACTCTCCTGTAGCTGCTGCTCGAGGCCTTCGAGGCAGACTCTAAAACGCAAAAAGCAGTTCTGTTTAGTCTTTCTGTCTGCTGCAGCCTTGGCGCTGCCTTCTATTTCGTCCCAGTCGCTCTTTTCATTGCTCCGTATTCGTTCGCATTAGTTAATACTCGTTACACTTGTTTACACATAGAAAGATGGAGAGATAGACTGAGAGCTCCTGCAACTTATCCCAGATGCTTTCCCCAGCTGTGCTGCAAACGAAGGCCGGCGTCAGGCCACTAGCAACCTCGGCTGCTTGTTCCCTGACACTTGGATGCCAGCTCCTCTGTGGTTTCAGCCAATGAGCTCACCCCTCTTGAAAATAACAACAGTGACATCACCGTTTTGGCTCATCGCAGCTCCCACCCAGTGAAGAGTCCAAGGTAACCCGCAGCGCAGGGAGCAAGAGACTGAAAATGAATGGAAAGGGAAAAAAAAGAGGGGGAAATGTTTTTTTTATTTAAAGGTAATAAGGTTGGTTTTATAGGCAGAAGAAAGGGAAGGAAAAGGGAGAGGCCAGACTGAGGACAGACAACGGAGACATATAAATAGATACACATTTCTCTGGTGACCTAAAATGATGTTTTGGGTTCACTCCTTGTCTGCTTGTATTAACATTACATTTTTCTTGGTGAGGGTTTATTTCCAGATCATCTAGACTTTTACTTGCCTGTCGTTCTGTCTTCTTTCCTCTCTTTTTAAAAATTGCTGGCATAATATACACACAGCAGCTGCTGTTCACGACTCTTTCTGAAGCTGATCTTTTGACCTTTCAACATTGACCTAAGCTGGAGTCCCCATCCCCCCACACACACTTTCATTGTTAAAGCAGTAAATCTCAGTCAGACCACCTGACCCACATTTAAAAGGACACTTATCCGAAGTGTGTAAGCAAAGTTACATTGTGCAATAGAAATGTAAGGATTAAATTGCGAAAGGGTAAAACTGGGCTGCATAAGGGGTTAGACCACACTACAGTCCATCTATCAATGACTGTATGTGAGTTGTCAATAAAGGAACCAATAAATGATTTAATATCTGACAAGAAAATCAATGCATCTGACACTCTTACTGGTTTATCACGTGTGCAGATGAGCCATCTAGGGCCCCGCTCACTAAGACCTAGAGAGTATGAGTATTTTACCTAATTAGCCGGCGGCTGCTTGCCGGAAATCAGAGTGAAATCAATCGCTAAAGCCACGGTCATGTAGGCCTAGAGACTGGTCAGTGATTCCCACCCCTACTCCCCAGGCAACCACAGTTCCCTAGGGTGTAGTCCCCAACTAGTTGGCAAGTGGTTGCTGGAGGTTGCTAGGTAAAATTACTCATACTCAGCAAGGAGGTCAGGGTGCCTGAGAATGAAGTAAGCAAAGCATTAACAATGAATGGTGCTGCTAGCTGGTCGCTAGCAGATATCCAGAGTTGCCCCGTTTGTAAGGAAGATGTTGACTTACCTGCAAACACTTTTCAGCTACTACAAAACGCAGCCTTTCAAAATGTGTTGGTTGCAGTGGTAAAGAGGCAGTTTGCAAAAAAAACGCCAACGCCTCACCCAGCAGTTGCAAAACTGTGAAAAGCGCGACACAAACCGTAAATGGAGCCGGTTAACCTTCAAAGTCAACCTTTTGAAACATTGTGGTTTCCGGTTTAGGCACAACTTTTAGTTTGAAGGTGAACATTCTCGGTTTCTGGTTTACGTTGCAATTTTCCAAGTTTCACCACAGTTCGGTGGTCTGTAATATTTCACGCAAATCTGAGTCTTTCATGCAAACGTGCTGAGAGAACAAGAAGCCACTCGCTGAATGGGTGAGTAATGCACATTTTTCCTGTTCAATTTCATATAAATTTAATTTAATTTAAACAGCAACAAATCACAATTAACAGTCATCAGGCTGCCAGGTGTTTGTGAACCAGCGTGTTTCAGGAGTTGTGTCCCTTTGTAGAGGTATTTGCTTACTGGGTGGGTGGGGGGTTCAAACATGCTCCTGTGTAGTCCTCTAAAATCCCAACTGCTTGATGTTGTTGACGCTGTGTTAGTTGAATGCTGCCAAGTTGGCTGGAATACTGAAATAACCTCACAAAGTGGCTGTAGTGGACACTTTTCATTGTTTTTAACACTCTGTTTCACTTGGGGCTTTTTGTACATTATAACTTTGGTATTCTCAGCAGCTTGTTGATGGACCAGTAAGCAAGAGTAACCCACACAGCGGTTGTACCAGATACTTTGGACACAGCCCCCAACTGACAATATATGCTGTCTGCAAGCAGACGGGCAGTCCAAAGCTACCCACGGAGGAACAGCTTTACAGATTTAGCCTGAGGGATGAATAAGATGCAATATCATAGACCAGTAGAGTGCACAGTGGAAGGAGTTCTGAGCGAATGGATGAATCAACAAAACATTGGACTTTGACACAAGAGACCACTGTTTGTTTCTTGTCTCAAACCAACAGTCAGTGCTCGTTATGAAAACTGAGCACCATACATCGGTGTAACCCTAACATGCTTCTTTAAATACAGGCCAGAATCTTTCCCTTTCCCATGTCTTTCTTTTTGTGTGGCTAAACCAGTTTGGACCATAGAAAAATATAAAAGTCTCATCTTTCGACAGCCATTTGCAGTGGTTTTAGAGTTCACCAACAAATGTTGTGGCTATATATACATATATGTATATATAGTGGAGTGTACAGACAAATTAGGTATATTGTCAAATTTATCTTAACATCCATCTAAACCATGAAACTGCAGCGTGACCATCTGAACAGAATATTTAAAGATGCTGCGATCAAAGAAAGGTTAACTGCTACCTGTTTTTAGCCTTTTAACGCTAACAGCTACTACATATAAAAACCACATACATCGAAGCATATTCTTCCAGCCCGTTGGCGTCAGCCCATACTTGATTCTGTTGCAGGCTTCACAAAGGAAGTCAAGTGGGACCATATTCGATTTTGGTAAAGCTTGAGGATTTCTCCAAGACGCCCGCCAACGTGATTTGAATCACCAACCTTGCAGTCACAACCTCACTTCATTAACCTTGAGAGGGTTAATGTCACCCTCTCCAAGCAGTGATGTCATGTTCGGTGATGGGGGGGTGGGTGGCAGGGCGCTCTAAAGGGGATCTGTGTGTGCGTGTGTGTGTTTGAACTTAGTAGTGGAGGAAAGGAGGAGGGGGATCCTATTTGTTTGTTTTGCCCTCTAGACGTGTCCGAGAGCAGATTAAAGGATTTAGCTTTGGGGGGTGGCAGGAGGGTTTTAAACTCCCCACTATCTACATGCATTGGCTGATGAACACTCACACACCCTGAGGAGGTCAAAGAAATCAGGAAGTTTTCTTTTGTTTGAGATAAAAGCATCAGAGGCTGCTGGATAGATGTGAGGTTAGGTTAGAAGAAATTTATTAGGAGATGAGGTGCTAGAGCTTCATCGCCATCTGATCTTCTCTTGTTAAACCCCAAACCCAACTTTAAGCACCAACACAATTAGGATCCCAAAGTCTAGTAGTTCTGCACGCTCTCGTATTTGATGGCTTTGTTGGTGAATGGGAACTCCCGTGACAGCAGGTAAAAACAGTCTTCTTATTACTTCATATATTTAAATTTTACTTTAAACTGCTGTTTAAAGGACTATAATTTGTTATGCTCACTCTAAAATGTCTTTCTGAGAGCTGTAGTCACATATAGTCTATTTAGGCCAACTGATTAATTGACTAATAACTGCCACCAGACATATGTTACGGACTTGGCTTTGTCCTTACAGTAAAATGAATGCAAAGCACCTCACCACCACCGCTACCTCCACGCAGCGCCAGCCTGCCACGCGCACATGCAGGCTGTGTATGTAATTTTCTGTGGGCTTCAGAGGAAGGGGGTGTGGTTGCGAAGGGAGAGGTAATGAGGGTGGTGGTGGTGGGTGGAGGGGCGCAAAGGGCAAACAAACGAATGAACGCCAAGCTCAAATTCAACCGCAGGTTGGCGAGGCTGAGCCCGGGGACTACCGTGGTGTGGCTCTTTTGTAATGTATATCAAGTTCAGCAAGGGCCTTTTCATCTGACAGGCCATTGTTAAGGAGCGCTAGCCAGCGTTCCACTCCCCTCTTAACCCCACCCACCCGACACGGGAGCAGGTTGGCTTGCAATTGTTTTATGGAAATGCACGCGGGCCTGGCCGGGTGTCTGTCAGGCGAGGACGGCAAGGGTGGGGTGGGGTTTGATTTTGTGTCTGTGGATGTGTGTGTGTGTGTCTGACTGTGAGTAGGTGGGGGGGTTGGCGAGGGGCAGTGGGGGTGGATGTGACGCCGACCCCAGCGAACGCCCCTGACCCCGAGCAGATGGCGAGGCAGGGTCTCTCCGCTGAGCCAGAATTAATAGCGTGTGCCATGTCACATTGTCTGAGACAGGCCTGACTAAAACTCCCCCCCCCCACTTCCATCCTGATTTTTGCCCCCCCTCCCACACACACACACATATCTGTTTGAATATCTGCTTCACCATTTCTTTTTGCTTGCCCCCCTCCTCTTCCTTAAATGTCCCCTCCACCCTGTTCTCCTTCTGGATCTTTTTTTTTTTTTTACCTCCAACACATCACTCGTCTCTTCCTCCTCCCCCCTCCACCCACCCATCATCCACAATCTTCTCCAGCTTCCCCACAGAGTGCTTACTCTTCCAGGCACTCGTTTGCTCATTCATTCACTCATTCATTTATTCACGTGCGCCTCATTCATCCCTCTTTTTAACAGACACTCATTCACAGGTTTGCCCACTCGCCGAGGCTTTATTGGAGGACAATTAAGGCACCTGCGTTTCTAAAGCTCCCCCACTGAATGCCTGCCACCCCATTTCCTCACCCGTCTGTTCACACTACTACTACTATTCCCTCGCTCGCTTGTTCTAATATCCGGCCTCGCTCGCTAATGTACAGTGTCGCTGGCTCAGCCCAATCGCTCGCCGTCATTCAGTCACGCCATATAAAAATGCAGGCAGAAGATCACTTTTGGTCTTCCATTTATGCTGAGGCCACTGAAAGCTTTTCAAAGATGCATCCCAAAGTGAATACATCTGAAAGTGTTGGTATCAAATTGCCCTGCAGATGGGAGAAGTGGTGATTTATGACTGCCGTGTGATGGATTTATGAGAATCTTGATTTACTGGTGCATAAAAACATTTTTCGCAGTGAAAATCTACTTGCAGGTGCTGCACCAAGTGGCCTTCACGGGGCCAAAATGGGGATTAGCAATTTTATTATGTATTGCAAACACGCACATTGCTCCAAGCGCGAGGCTGTCTTATCAGACCTTATCTGCTTTGTTTTGTCATGCTGTACACATAAAAAAGGTTTCACCCCTCTTTTGGTCAAAGGTGTTATCTTGGACCGTTCCCCAGCTGGTTGCTGAGTAGTTGTAAACCCCAGTCACGGCTCGCCAGGTGCAGCATGCTTGTAAAGTGTGTATTTACTGTAAACAGTCTTTATTTGATGTTTCCGACTCCAGCCAGACAGCTTCCCAGTTGTCTTCCCTCCGTCACTGAAATGGGAAAGATCGTGATTACTAAATTCAACACAGCTGCCCTGCCAGCCTTCCCGGCACTGACTCGCACTGCCCCTCGAGTCCGCTGCACCACCCCTTCCCTGCAGCGGAGCCTCTGCCACAGTAGTGCTGGAAGTTGCTGTCTGTCACTTGGTGAAATCTGTGATAAAAAAGGGTCCTTGTTGCAACGACGACCGTTAATATTTGCCTTGAAGGTAAAAGTTGAGCCTTTTTAAAAATGTCATTTGCAGCAGTTTTTACTCTGTTTCCAGTTTGTGTCACATTTTTATTAGTTTCACTATTGCTTGGCGAGCAGTTGGTGAGCGTTTGCAGACAAGGCAGAATCTTCCATGCAAACTACTGGTAACCAAAGCAATCGTAAGGAGGTTTTTGCCTCTTTGCAATTTAATTTCTCATCAGCGGGTTGCCGAATAATCACTTTTCCATAGAGACCAGTGACTATCAGGGGGTCAGTGACCAGTTTCCATGTCTGCATGATTCGGTCTTAGAAATCAGTGAGTACCACCATCTCCAAACCATCATAGCAGGTCTCATTACCTCTAAACCAAAAACAAGACTTAGCACTGAAGTCATCATGTTGACTGTTTATTGTGAAAATGATAACACCCTTTTTGGTTTAGTGTGAGCATGCTAAATTTAGCTCATTCGCACTAAACACAAAGGGCAGCTGGTGTTGCTGGAATTTTAATAGATTTGAAGGCATTGAACTTGATGCTAGTCCATGCAGCAGTTGTTAAAACAGAGTCTAAATCTGCTCGACTTACAGACCGACTGACCGGCATTGCCTTCCATGGAGCCGTGCCACTAGGTTGGCTAAAATCCACACCCATGCCGTGCTGTCTTTCAGAATGCGGATGTTCACTATCTAGTGTGTGGGTGTGGAACGATCACAAATATTTGCAGGGTCTTTCTCTCTCTTCTCTCCTGGAGCAGCAGGGTGGCTGCCTGGAATTGGACAGAGGGTCAGGGGTATGATCATCCCCCCCTCCGTTCCTAATCACCAGTCCTCTTCCTGCCCCTCAGCTCCTCTCCGACCCCTGCCTCCATTCTCTCTATCAGCCCCCAGACGGATAGCTGGGAGATGGAGGAGGGAGGGAGAAAGGAGCACAGGGTCACGGCCCCAGCGGTGCAGCCACTTGGCCAGAGATTGTTTGTGAGTGTGCGCGTTTGGATGCTCCATGTGTGGGCGTGTGTGCAGCTTGCACCGACTGTATCACCTCTTCCTCTTTGTGTGTCAGAGATTTTTTTTTTCCAGCTTAATTTTTGCGGACAAGGCAGGCGCTGCAAAATGTTTTGTGATGTGCGAATACATTTGTGCAAGCGTTCGTGTGGAGACAGAGAAGAAGAGAGAGAGAGTGTGGGCGTCAAGGAGGCAAAGGTCAAGGTTTGAGAGGTTCACTTGGCTGAGGTTTGTTCCCTCCAAAACCCCCACCAGCCAAATATGCTGCAGTTAACAAAGTAAAGCTGTCTGTCTAAACACGATCTACTAAACAATTGCAATACTAGCCCAGACTTTTTTAAGTCATGTAAATATACAATATATCATGTTTTACAAGTTCACGAGTGCACGAGGAAGAGGAAGCTGGGAGCAAACGTACACGGATATTGGTTTAAGAATCACTGGAGCAACTGATATTTTTCGTCTTGCAGAAACAATCCATTTGAGATGTCCTCAACAAACAAAAAATGCACTTCTTTGAGGTTTGGGCTGAGCTGAGCAAGAGTACTTTGTGCCCACTAATAACTGTCTATCAATCTTTTTGTCATGATATAATACTACCTGTCACTTGCTCTTGTTAAAGAAACATTAACATTGTGTATTGTAACATTATCGGGCTGCTTCTGCTATGAGCCTTCACCACGCTTTGGCCATAGAAGTCTTAACTGACGAGGGCGGCAGGCCAAGCTAAACGAGTCACGGTCCTAGTTTACTGAATGTGAATATATCCCGGGAGGTTTTTCACAAAGTGGAAAGCCTTACTTTTGTTGGAAGCGTCTATTGTTATGACATTTTTGACCCTGTTCCTGATTAGTCTCTTAAGGGTTTGCATTTTGGAGACGTTTCGGCTCTTTTTCTGGCAAAGAACGTCACTGGCTTCCGGCCTAGCCGACCGTGATACTGGATCCGTAGGCTCAGAAGATGGTGTTTCAACCACATCCTGACAACAAACAAAGTAGCTCGTGTTGAAGTTAGAGAATTTTTGCAGCATATACTCCTTACATCTTCCATAAATCATGCTTTTGATCCACGCGAGGGGGTCAAGAAGAGATTCGTTTCGGGGCTGCACGCATCGATTCAGATTTTCTGAGGTGGAACGCGGCCATCGCTCACATCCATAGAAGCTTTGCATCGCAGCTAAATCGCCAAAGAAGGTGTTGTTTGGATGTTTATGACGAACATCCTGACGTTTGAAACAATTAAGTTGAGCTATTTGAGATTTCTGACTCCTATTTTGTTTGTGAGTCATTCATTGAAAGTTTTATGACTTATTACAACACACACACGATATTATTACACACACTTTTGGGTTCCTGGCTGTCGTCTCTTTACTTAACAGCTCCTCTTGAGAAACAAGGATTTATGCTTAATAAAACGGCTTATGGGAGTCTCAGCGGTAGTTGTTGAGGGGCTGGATTGCAGTACACATTTACTTTCCTCACTAACAGTCCCTTAGCTAGACTGAGAGCTGGAACCGGCAACCTTTAGGAAGCCTGCTTGGCTGACTTTGTAGGATCTTGTGCTTCTAATCCCTAAAAGAGCAACTAAAATGTCAGCTTACTATCTTTATTTCCAAGAATGATATGATAGGGTAAATATTTATCCCAAAGAGATGGAAATTGGATATGGTTAGCTGAGCTTAGCATGACCAGAAGTAGGGGAAGCAGCTAGCCTGTCATTTTATCCACACAGGACAAGTATATTCCTGTCACTGATTAGCTTTTCCTGCTATAGTTTACCATTTTTCCAGCTTGCTGAATTATAATATATGATGATGTTTCAATCTTCTCAGTAGAGGTGAACCAGTCAGTTAGCTTAGCTTAGCATGAAGACTGGAAAAGGGAGGAGAGGCCAGGTAGACACTCAGTAAATGCAAAGCTTCTCAAGAAATACAGGGAGTGCAGAATTATTAGGCAAGTTGTATTTGTGAGGAATAATTTTATTATTGAACAACAACCATGTTCTCAATGAACCCAAAAAACTCATTAATATCAAAGCTGAATGTTTTTGGAAGTAGTTTTTAGTTTGTTTTTAGTTTTAGCTATTTTAGGGGGATATCTGTGTGTGCAGGTGACTATTACTGTGCATAATTATTAGGCAACTTAACAAAAAACAAATATATACCCATTTCAATTATTAATTTTTACCAGTGAAACCAATATAACATCTCCACATTCACAAATATACATTTCTGACATTCAAAAACAAAACAAAAACAAATCAGCGACCAATATAGCCACCTTTCTTTGCAAGGACACTCAAAAGCCTGCCATCCATGGATTCTGTCAGTGTTTTGATCTGTTCACCATCAACATTGCGTGCAGCAGCAACCACAGCCTCCCAGACACTGTTCAGAGAGGTGTACTGTTTTCCCTCCTTGTAAATCTCACATTTGATGATGGACCACAGGTTCTCAATGGGGTTCAGATCAGGTGAACAAGGAGGCCATGTCATTAGTTTTTCTTCTTTTATACCCTTTCTTGCCAGCCACGCTGTGGAGTACTTGGACGCGTGTGATGAAGCATTGTCCTGCATGAAAATCATGTTTTTCTTGAAGGATGCAGACTTCTTCCTGTACCACTGCTTGAAGAAGGTGTCTTCCAGAAACTGGCAGCAGGACTGGGAGTTGAGCTTGACTCCATCCTCAACCCGAAAAGGCCTCACAAGCTCATCTTTGATGATACCAGCCCAAACCAGTACTCCACCTCCACCTTGCTGGCGTCTGAGTCGGACTGGAGCTCTCTGCCCTTTACCAATCCAGCCACGGGCCCATCCATCTGGCCCATCAAGACTCACTCTCATTTCATCAGTCCATAAAACCTTAGAAAAACCAGTCTTGAGATATTTCTTGGCCCAGTCTTGACGTTTCAGCTTGTGTGTCTTGTTCAGTGGTGGTCGTCTTTCAGCCTTTCTTACCTTGGCCATGTCTCTGAGTATTGCACACCTTGTGCTTTTGGGCACTCCAGTGATGTTGCAGCTCTGAAATATGGCCAAACTGGTGGCAAGTGGCATCTTGGCAGCTGCACGCTTGACTTTTCTCAGTTCATGGGCAGTTATTTTGCACCTTGGTTTTTCCACACGCTTCTTGCGACCCTGTTGACTATTTTGAATGAAACGCTTGATTGTTCGATGATCACGCTTCAGAAGCTTTGCAATTTTGAGACTGCTGCATCCCTCTGCAAGATATCTCACTATTTTTGACTTTTCTGAGCCTGTCAAGTCCTTCTTTTGATCCATTTTGCCAAAGGAAAGGACGTTGCCTAATAATTATGCACACCTGATATAGGGTGTTGATGTCATTAGACCACACCCCTTCTCATTACAGAGATGCACATCACCTAATATGCTTAATTGGTAGTAGGCTTTCGAGCCTATACAGCTTGGAGTAAGACAACATGCATGAAGAGGATGATGTGGACAAAATACTCATTTGCCTAATAATTCTGCATTACCTGTAGTCTGAGGATTAGCCCGATTAGAGGCTTAGTGAGGCAGTTTCAGGTATACCTGTGGGTTTTATGAAGGTGGTTCACTTCTTATTGGGATACATCAGAATGTAAAATAAGCCAGGCCAAATATATACTGGGTATGCTGACAATGCAACATTATTACATTTCAGTTCTTGCATGGATTGAACATGCATCCATCCATCCATCCATTTGCTGTGGCCACAGCAGTCTCAGCAGAGACCTTACACCAACCTCTCCCCAGGCACTTTCATCAACTCTTCCATGGAGTCATCAAGGCACTCCCCAAGCCAACCAAGAAATGCAATCTGTCCAGCATATCCTGGGGCTCGTCTGGCACCTCCTCCTAGTAGGACATCCCTAAAACACCTCACCTAGGATGTGCACAGCAAGCATCCTAGTCATATGCCCACACCACCATAAATTATTCATTTGATGGTTCCTAAAAGACCAAGGTCTTTACACTCAGTTACATAGAGTGGGTCTACCAATAAGGAGGCTGATGGATTGATCCCCAGCTCTTCCAGTCCATCTGCCAAAATATCCTTGGGCAAGATACTAGATGCTACTATTCGGGAAAGATCAGGTTTCCTCCAATTTTTCTATCCGATAGAAAGCGTGACTGGGCGAATGAGACACGAGGGGGCTCACATTGGTGCAGCTTGCAGCCCACAGTGAAGCAGCAGGAATGAGAATCAGCGCCTCGAATCAGTGACAAAAAAGGCTGAATGTCCCCAGAGTGATCTGCCTTAAGTGGGGGAGTTTAAGTATCTTGAAATCTTGTTCTTGAATGATGATGCGGAAAGTGTAACAATCTGTTGTGGCAAAGACAGAGATGAGAACGACTGCTAAGCTGTATTTAAAATACAGATTAAAAATGTGTTCAATGCTAATTAGACTGGTTGTTACATAGCCACCCTTATTTTCGTACTAAGCTTTTGGTTGATGGACTTTTTCACTGTTTGAATGAGGCAGACTAGTTATTATCACCATTAATGTTAGCCTTTTAGCTAAATGAAGCTAACTAAATGCTATTTTCAGACAAACGTGTGAGATCGGAACAACTTTCTTTTATTAGTACGCATACTTAGGATCCTTTTATGCTTGAGGAACACTTTAAAGGTGTGTAAAAGTGAAAAGAACTTGCAGGTGATTTAAAAAACCTTTTTCCTTCCTTAGGCATATGAACAAATAACTCGACATGATGAATGAGCTACATTTTCTGTTGAACGTAGCCTACAGTAGCCTGACCGTTCCCATTATGTCTTATTTAGGTTGCTGCAGAACTCCTTCAGCATTATTCTGAGTAGCAATAATATGTCATTATAAAATGTGTTTCATATACAGAAAAGGGCAAAATTTATGTTTGGCTGCTTTGATTAAACCCATTGGCATGCATCAATATTCCGAATATTCCCCTCTGACATTGTCACGTTTTCCACCGGACAGTCTTGACTTTCCATAACATAATGCATTCGGCATGTTTTCAGAGCTCACAGTCAGCTCTGCTTTTTTAATCAAAGCACAATACCCCGAGGCAAATGCTGATTTAAAAAGATGGCGACAAGAAACAAAGCCAAGCCGGCCCAGAGCGAGGCTCACATAACTTTTTATGAGAAAGCCTTCCCTCTGGTGAAAACAAGAATGAAATCCGCTGTGCGTGACCCACAACAAGATGATCATCAAAGTGCCATGGCTGCAACGGTGATGTAACTCCTCAGGTAACGGAGCGAATGCGCTATTTTTACTGATAACCATCGCACTAATGGATTTATGGGTCTTTGTGATCGTGTCGTGCTTGTGAAAGTCTGTAATCTAGCTCTATTACAGCATGTGCGAGAGGATAATTAATGAATACACGCTGTGGATTTCTGTGATCGCTCTTCATTATAAATTGGGAATGTGATCAGTTATCAGACAAACAATAGATCATAAAGGCTCTTATTAAACCCATAAGCCCTGGATTGTGTTTCTTAAAGCAGCGGTGTAAGTCAATCATATAACATTTCTTTTCTCTTTTTTTTTCCTATGTGATATCCAAGCTGTGGGTTAAGGAAGTGTCAGAGCTGCCAGATAGCGTGCCTGTGCAGTTCTCGCCCCACATACGTTTGGCAGCTTGAACTCGCCGTGAACCGTTCAGAGTCCAGGAAAGGGGAAACGTCTCTTTCCTCATGCCTCCCATTCGCCTCTTTCTTTCAGAAGAGCGGGCTTGCAAAACAGGCCCTTCAGCTCCCTTGGCAGTCTGCAAACTTATCACCCTGTCGTTCTCTGCAAAAAGCAGTTGGGCACTGCGATGTCTTTGGGACCTAATTGTAATGACAGTCATGTGATAAAAGTGAGGAGGCTTTGAATGGAAGGGCGAGAGGGGGAGAGAAGGCGCGCCCCTTACTCGGACACATCGTCCTTCCCATTTGTCAAACTGTCTGCCCTCGTCCGCCCCAGGCTTTTCCCACGAGGCCTCGGCAGCGAGACAGATGGACCTGACGGATGGACGAATAGACAGGGAAGCCCTTTTCTGCCGTGAACTCAGACTCACACGAGCCAGAGTTGATCAGTTTGTAATTTTTATTCTTACGATAACGCACTGATGAGTTTGTTTACAGCAGTAAGTGGACTTTTCCTGCAACCGAGTCCATCCTTCATGTCCGCATCCATCAGCTCGCGTGTCTTACATCTGACCCAGTGTCTCTCGGCCCACCTTCCTCTGTCTGTCGCTGCTTTGCACTTCTACTGTGCTGTAGCGTGTCAGGAAGTTTCACCACCCCGGCTGTAATGAGTAAGTCGAAGAGTTGCTCATCAGGAAGCTCGATCTGCACTTCCCTAATTGGTTCACTTTCTCTCTCGCGCTTTGTTCGACTCGTCACATCTGCTGATGACAATCATTTCCCTCTTTTATGGCTTCTTCTTTTTTTTCTTAGAAGTGTTACTAGGGCCTTCAGCTTAGCGGGATAAGCTGGATGTGAAAATTGGCCAAACTCACAGAACAATAACGCGTTAATTTTGCAATTTCAACTCAGTACTCAAAGGAAGGGGAATTGTGAGACTTTACTGTCGATTGGTGCAACACCACCCTTCAGCCCAAACCGTTCAGACTGCGGCACTGATGGGATGATGTACGAGTTAGTGGCGTTTCCGCTGGGGACTAGGATTTCTCTCGCCCTCTATCTCAATCTGTCTTTCATTCTGAGCCACAAGCTTAAAGCAGTCAAGTGCGGGGATTTATAGACCCGAGGCTTACGGCTTAGTCATGATTGCCTGAATTGGCCCTGGCTCTGGTAAAATAAATGGTTTTTCACTCCTAATGAGAGAACGGGACATGGAGGGGAAGGAGGAAATTGAAATGATGAAGAAAAATGATCAAGAATCCAAAGCTTGGAGCAGGAGAGAAACATGTATATGACAGGAAAAAGCCTTAAAATTGTGTTTGCAAGTGGCCTTTTAAATCGAGTTACGTTTAAAGAGAACCAGGAAAGGTCAAAGATCAGACTTCGAAGTTTTGGAATTGCTAATAGCACTAAAATGTAAAAGTGAAGTAGCTTCTTCTCTTTTTCTATTTGACTCTTATTTTCTCTGAAAACTGTAGTTGCTCTTTTTTTTTTTTTTAAGCTTTTTTTCCTTTTACTGTGTTCAGCTGTAAAACATTTGAGGAAACTTTATGCTTCCCCTTTCAGCTCTGAGTGTAACTGGAGGTTCTCGGATGGCTATAAAAAAAAAAGAAGGAAAGGAAAAATGGTTGAGGGCAGGATGAGGTCCTCGTCTCTGAGGTCTCTGCGTCTTCATAGAGCGGGCTGCAGGCCAGGCACACTCTATGCAACTCTTTAACTCGCCCTCCTTTTTTTCTCTTTCTCTCTGGCAGAACAGTGAAGCTCCGTAAAAATGAATTATGCATTTGAAAGATATGAAATGGGTAGATTTATACAGTGTACGCTGGGGGATATCACATCTGCTACTTTACACAGAGAATCTGTTTGGTGGTGCTGCGCACTGACACTGATAGGTTATCTGTCACGGACGGAGGTGAGCAAAAACTGCTATTTCATGCGCTCACACTTTTTTGATTTCTTCTTGATTCGTATCATATCTCACAGCGAGCGGAATAGTTTGATATTTTGGAAACTGTTTGCTTTAACAGTTCATTGAAAAGATACCACGCTCATGTTCCTGTGCTGCCTTTGCAGCTGGAGCCAGCAGCCAGTTAGCTTAGCGCAGAATAAAGACTGTCTAAGAGACTTATATAATGCAGGTACTGAGGACTTTAAATCGCCAATGTCACCAATTTAGTGTCCTATCAACAACCTGTTTCGTGATGTCACAGTGGCCTTTTACTGACAGACTGTATATAAAAGATGGTGGTAGCCAACACCGCATCACCCACTGACTCTGAAGCCTCAGTTTTAGCATTTGGACATCATAGTGGAGCCAGACAGCCTAGCATGGTCAGAAGTGTGCATTCACATAAAAAATACAGATATCTGCTAATCAGCAGGCAGAAATAACATATCACTGATATATAAAAGGTCTTGGGTGGTCTTTCAGTAAAATTAAGTGCACAGCAATATGTATTATTTGTCAGGTAATTACCATAAAAAATACTTCAAAAATCACCACTGCAGAGGCAGATGCTGTCAGTCAAGTCTTAAATTTTATTAAGATTTGACTAGCAATGTCAAGTCTTAATAAAATTAAGGTGAGCTATAAAGGTAGCGCTGAGATTTGGTGGTTAGCACTGTTGCCCTACAGTGAGACAGTCCTGGGACTGAATAAACCAGCTGTCTGGAGCCTCTCTGTGTGGAGTTTGCATAGTTTTCCTGAACCGTCCTGAGCCAGAAGTACCGGGAGAACTACCGTAATTGTCGGGCTATAAGCCGCTACTTTTTGCACAAGCTTTGAACCCTGCGGCTTTTAGTTAGGTGCGGCTTTTCTATGGATTTTCCATGATTTTTGTGATATCGTAAGACGATTTGTTTTGTTTGTTCCTCTGTTGTACGGCACTACGTTGCCTGGCGGAAGGATCGGGGTTCAAGAGTGGTATGTTAGTCACATGTCCGTCCGCCAGGCAACGTAGTGCCGTACGAAGTAGCGCGAAAAACAAACTTCAAAGTAGCGCTACGCATTCAGCGGGAGGCGTGGATGACGAACGGCGATAAACTTGCGAAAAGCAAGTTATGCCCAATTCCACCGGTGGATTCTGACAGCGTGGAAAAGTGCGAAAACATCCACGATCACCAACGGATTTTGAAGGGCTGGACTGCTGCATGATGGAGAGGAGGACACCGCCACGGCCCTTCTGAGGGTGTTCGACTCTGACACTGACAACGAGGATTTCTTTGGTTTTGAAAGTGACAACGAAGGAGAGAAGCGGAGAGTGGATGACGAAGCCATCCTGAGCCTGTTCGTTTCCGACATTGGAGAAGAGGACTTTGGTGGTTTTAGAGCGCAGGAAGAAGAGAAAGATGGTGAATGACTGACTTTTCTTCTTGTTAAAGCCGTGTCACTGCACCTGAGCCTAAAAGGTAGGCCGAATCTATTTTTCTGGTGTGCTGTAGGTTACTGTTATGTACTACATGTGCAAATATGTACCCATAACTTGTTTTTCAAAATATTAATAAAAGGGGTGTGTCTCCAAACAGCCATCTCTTTCCTGACAATTCCCTTTGTGCATATTCTCTTACATATGATAAGTCAACATTGAAACACCTGCGGCTTTTAGTCAGGTGCGGCTAATGTATGTACAAAACAGGATTTTCCCCTGATTTTAGCTTGTGCGGCTAATATTCAGGTGCGCTTTGTAGTCCGGGAAATACGGTACATCTACACTCTAAAGATATGCTATAGTAGCTGTAGGTAGTAATATGGTAGCAGTTTAAGTAGAGACACTCAGATCTCCCTCTTCCGGGGGCTCTCCGAGGCATTCCCAAGCCACATCATCTATCCAGCATGACCCCAGGGCCTCCACCCACTGGGATATGCCTGGAAGACCCTCTAATGTGGAGGAGTAGCAGCACTATACCAAGCTCTGCCTCCTGGACTCAAGTGTTAAACTTTGATTATATTTTCCACACCGTGAATCCACTACTGTCGCTTGGGTTAGAGTGATGCAAGGTTCATCATTAAACGTGGAGTGCAATGGTTTGAGTGGAAGTGGATGTCCATGTCTGTGTCAACAATAGAGCATAATCAACGTTTTAGCCCTGCAACAGACTGGCGGCCTATCCAGGGTGTATCCCGCCTCTCACTTCATGACTTTTGGTTGCCAGACTTCAGGAGTCTGGCAACCCTGAACTGGATGGAGGACATGGATGGATGAATCCATTCACTTTCTTTCCAAACTGCTTAGACTACCATGACCTGGATGACTGAGAACCTATACAGACATGTTTATGTCTCCTGCAACGTCTGACACCTTAACGTGGAACTCACATTTGAAGCCTGCCTCAAGTGGCCATTTGAGGAAATGCACTTGTTTGCAATAGAGATTGACAGACCACGTGACTTTCGCGCATTGCACGCCGGGTACTCGTGGCAAAACAATCCAAGCAATGCATCAAACGCAAGCATTTGCAGCACCGCAAAACGTTCATTCTCCGGTTCCAATACCTTCTTGCTTTTTCTTTGCCCCCCCAAAAAATTTATGTACAAAACGAAGTAGAACAATGCCGGTCCGTACAAAGACAGACTTGATGAAAAGTCAAAGAAAAGATACGAGGAAAAAATCAAAGGAGTGAAAGGGTTAGACCCTTACGAGCACGTCTTCATTTCAAAACAACTTAAATATCCCACAAAAACTAATGTTAAGTTGATATTTTAATCAATAAAAAACAACTAACTGTAAAAACTCAAATATAAAAAGATGAACATATTTCCCAATATATTAAATTACCCATCTGTCATTACCCATATATTTTAATACCTTAACAAACAATTGCCAGATGGATTATTTATTGACCTTTTTGATTAATTAAAAAAAAGAAATTAAATATTAATTTGGATATATGAGTTTTAATATATATCATATTTGCAACATTCAGATTTTGTGTGTGTGTGTGTGTGTGTGTGTGTGTGGGGTTGGGGTTGGGGTTGGGGGGGTCATACTGACAATTCAAAAAGCCTCAAAAATTGACAAAAAAGTGTATTGAAAAATATACACTTGACATTACAAGGTTAAGAAAAAGCTTTAAGCTTAAACTATTTTCCTTAAAAATATTGTGTGCATTTACACATAACAGCAAATCTCCCAAATATCCCTTTGGTGTTTGTCTATTTTTTTTTCTTTTTGATCTTCTTCATTCGCCCAAGAACCACTTTTTCCACACAAAACAGCCAGAGGCAGATCACTCACACAACATCTAACAAACGAAAGCATTGACTTGCCATCGGTGTGGTCTCAGAAGCCTTCTTTTCCTCTTTGAAGTTGGAAAAATTCCCACCAGAAGTCACTTGTTAGCTGAACAAAAATCCCAAACAGGTTTAAATGAAGGCTGTATGGGCACAAACACACATGGGGATGGGGACCTACATGAAGGTTTATGGCTCTTAGACCCCCTCCCAGATAAACAAGAATGGCTTGAGCTGTTTGTTGTGGGGATGGTATAACACACAAACTGTTGGAAATGCACTTGAGGGAGGGGTGGATGGGGTGGAGTAGGGGCAGAAGCAGACAAGAAAAAAAAAGGGGGGGCGGGGGCTAATAAAGCTTATGCCACATTTGCAAGCATGATCATTCTAAATAATAGCCTCCCTTGTACTTTGGGCTGAGGTTTGGTGTGGAGGGTGGTCATGGGACTGCCCAGTGTGATAGCAATGCACTAATCTTCTCTGCATGGTCCATTCGCATGTGTTCACACCATTGTTTCCACATTCTAAACAGGGACTGTAATGTTACCCAAGGGAATTGTATATTTGGGGCGTAGAAACCCTCCATTAATTTCTACTCTCATTTAAAGTCAGGGTACCCTTGCAGGTTTGCTGTCTGCAGTCAGCTGGGGAGCATATATGGATGACAATTTGGCTTGTAATTGCACACAGCTGTAAACGCAGGGACTCCACATGGAGACAGGATGCCTACAACAAAATGCGCGTGAGCCTGGGAAAACAAAAATCAAGGCTTTCCTCACCACTATCGTTTTTCCCCCTCTCAAACCAATCGGTGCTGTAATTTATTACCCGGTGAACACGTGGGAATAGTATTTCAGCGCCACAAGATAAACAAGTACTCGATTTCACGCATATCTCGCGATAGGGGACGCTCCCTCTGTGCTCGCCTATTGTGAGAGTTTTCCAATTCTCGCGTGAATTCGGAAGTTTCCCACGCCTGTTGTTGTGGCGTCTGCCCTTTTCGCTCACTCTCTCTCTTTCAGTGAGTGTGTGTGTGCGCGTGTGTGTGAGAGAGAGAGTGTGTATGTGTTGCTGTTACCCGCCGCCTCCCCTTTTTTTCTCTCCGTCTTACTCACCCACCCCCTTTTCTCTCCGACTCCCTCGTCCCTACACCTCCAGTCCTGCTCCTGTTGTCTCGGCGGATTGTTGGGCTGTGGGAGAGAAGGGGATATCGCGAGTATTGGAGTTTTGGTGAGAGTTTGTGGAAGATGGCGCCTGTTGTGACAGGGTGAGTCTGAGATTCGGGGCGGTGGGGAGCGGAGTTGATAAGAATATAACTTATTGCCATGAAATAGCTCACTTTTAACCCACGCGTTGTATCATCGAGCACACTGCACGTCCTCTGGCCGATGGTTTAGTAGCCAGAAGCCGTTTCTTTGTGTCAGTGTCTTTGCGTGCGAGTGTTTTTCCCCCTCTTTGACCAGTTACTTGCTTGAGCTGACTGTTGCTGCAGTGTTTTGTGAGCTAGCCCCTCTGCTAAGCGATACTTCACCCCCGGTGGTCCTTTTCTCCCAGACAACGGCGAACTGTTAGCTGCCAGGCTAAACAGCTAGACATGTTTGCGGGAGTAATTTGACGTCGATATCGCCGTTTCGTTTGAACCCTACCGACTGGGCTCACGCTGAGAGCTCTCGTTTTAATTCCTCGCCCTGTATTTGTTTTCGAAACGTGCTCAACATCCAGCTAGCCGGGGCAGCACGCTTACGAATCGGGACTCACGACTTAATGCGGCTAGCTGTCCGATAGTGGACGCTAGCTAGCGGTGTCTGACTGAAACACGTTGCGGTTTTGTGGCCAAACTGTCCGTTTAGCATCGTTTTTAAAACACTGTTGGCGCCGTGGTTTTCGCTTAATACGGCGTGTTAGCCGTCAATATTGAAGCTACCCCCCACACATGCATATACACACACAGTGTATAGCATGTACTTTTATGACTTCAGCTCTCTCCAAGAAGTGTAGCACTGTTGTATTTACTACATAAACTGCGACGTGGCTCTTATGAAAACCTAGTTCTCAAATGTGGAGTGCATCTAAGGACAAAATGCACAGCTCACGGCCATGTGTTTTTTAACCCCATCATCGCTGAAGAAAAATGTCCATTTTTCTCCAGTTAACCCGAGTGATCCGTCTCGTTTGTCTTATTTATCATATCTGTGTGACAGCTGCGACTTTTTGCTAATCTACACCGACATCCCTAAATATTAGACGCCCATCTTCGTAAAGTCATAAAGCATTGTGTGTAACAGTCAAATCTAATGTTTTGTATTTCCACCTTGAAATTTGTGACTGGGTATAGTTGGCGAGGATTGAATAATTGCAGCATCTCCATACTTTTAATAGGAAATGTGACTTGCTTAACATTTTCAAACATCCATTGATCTGAATGTCGCTGCTTGTTTTGTCATCACTCATCAGTACTGTGTGACCGTGTTAATTCAATGTAAATGGGCTGTAGACCAGGTGGTGCTGTGTATAACTGAGCCGATTGGCTTTTCTACTCTGGTCAGGCTTTAGAATAAATCCTGATTAAAATTATTTGGCTTCACATTAGCTAGACACAACCTTTTTTTGTGGGTCTGGTTGGCTGCTGCACTGTGCAGGCAGTAATCCCCACAGACTAGGCACAGTGGGTGACAGACATGGTGCAGGGCTTGCTGGAGGTGTGTGTGTGGTGGTGGTGGTGGTGGTGGGGGGGGGTGCTGCTGCTGTGTATGTTCATTTGGGGTTTTCCAGCAGAAGTGAACTGATTTTAGTTGGGGCGGGGGCAGAGGGAGGGAGCACGCAAGAGGGCAGGCGGGTCAGGTCTGGGTGGCTGGCCACCTGTCCAGATGATAGCTCCAGATTCGTGTGTGTGTTTTTCTGCTAGTGGGAGGGGAGGGAGTCAGTGTGTGCGAGAAGGATGGGGTGGGTGCGTGAGAGGTTCAACAGAAAATTAAAGTGCCATAAGGCCTTTTTTTTTTTTTTTTTCCAGCTAGTGGCAGACCTTGTTCATTGTAACGGTCAGAGGGGCACCAATGAGCCTAAACACACCCTGTTGCCCTAGTATATGGTTTGTGTGGTTCTGGTTTTAAACTGGGAGGGGCTCTGTAACCACACAGTTGTTAATAGTATCACAGCTCCTCTGCTGTGTTGTACAAAGGCTGCAGACAAAGATTTGTTTGACTTTGCTATCGTAGTCTCTAAAGGTGGATGCTGAGTTGTTAGGGGGCGGGCCAAATGTATGTGCCAGAAAACAAGCATCTGTGTCGGGCTTTCAGTGCATGTCTCTATAGCTCTGGTTATTATCAGATACATTAGAAAACACATGATAAATTATTCACAATTTATCTATCAGATCTCAGGCAGGCTTGAAAAATGTCCGAGAACAGTTTGTAATTTCCTCTTAGACAAAGATGAGGAGCTGCGGTCAGCTTGAATTCGTGTTATTTACAGCCTATTCGATTCCTGATAATAAAGAGGTCCATTGATGAAGTTCCCTGCAACATGTCCTTTTCCTTAGTTCCCCTTGATCTGCTTTCTAAGCTAAACATGCAGCATTAAAACATGAATAGTTTGTGGAGCACCTTGATCGGGTTTTCTTTATATGTTAATTCACGTTAACTGCACAT
Source organism: Astatotilapia calliptera (assembly GCF_964374335.1). Taxonomy (NCBI): domain Eukaryota; kingdom Metazoa; phylum Chordata; class Actinopteri; order Cichliformes; family Cichlidae; genus Astatotilapia; species Astatotilapia calliptera. The sequence continues at coordinate 42,589,247 of NC_137424.1, read as the reverse complement.
TAACTAGGTTATACATTGATTTGCTAAGCTAATGGTTGTTTTCATTGTTGACTAATTTGTTGATTAAATCAATCAATACATCAGTTCATCATTTTGTCTGTGAACATGGTTTTTCCTGTGCATGTAAAAAAAACAAAAAAAACAAATTGGCACCCTTCAAGGTTTTTTTTTTTTTTTTTTTTTTTTGGCCTTCCACCAAAGAAAAATCGTGGGCTTTTTTTGTTTGTTTGTTTGTGAGGTTTAATTTGCTGAAGGTTTTTATTTATGGTCAGAATTGCCACAAAAATGCGCAGACTTCTACACTCACAGAAAACACAGACCATCAGCCTTGACTGTATATGCTGACTTGTGTCATGAGTGCCCCCAAAGCCCATTTTGAGCTAACAAAAAAATGTATGATGTAAATTTCTAACTAAATATGTAAAATGAGGCCAAACGAAAATGCATACATGCGGATTCTGTTTCGTTTTTGGTTTGTTTTTTTTGTGGGGGGACACAATTAACAGTGCACACAATCTTCTCCCCTGATTTAACACACTCATATGTTGCAACCACAACACAAATTAGCTACCCCCCCCCCCCCCCCCCAAAAAAAAACAACAACTCTCGAGCCTTCCTTTTTTATGTATTATTATGCATTAGAAGACGAAAAGAAACACAACCATGACCATATATGGCGTTGCTTTCGTAATCCCCCCCCGCCAGAGAAACTGATTGTGATGGCTGAAAGAGCAGCACTGTTCACCTGGGATGATAAAAGCATGAATCACTTATTTCAACACTGCTCTGCCTTTGCTGTGTGCCCCAGGGGGACGAGATTCCATTTAGCTCACCCCCCCACACTCCTCGTCTGTCCCCCTGCCAAAAAAAAAAAAAAAAAAAAGAGAGAGAGGAGTCTTTCAGGCCAAAAGCCAAGCGTCTCTGTGCTGGTGTAATGATAGTACTGAGCCTGTCTTTGAGGCGCAAACTTGTGTTCTTGTATTTGTTTGGATGAGCGTGTGCTTTGAGCTCCGGGTCTGTGTTCATCCAGTTTAATGTGCACGTTTGAAGGGTGTACCTAGACATTAAAGTTGATCTGTGTGTGTGCATGTGCATCCACTCCCCAGAGTCCTCTCCTCTTCCCTGCTTCCTTTCATAAAAGGACAGATTCAGAGAGAGCAGCAGATGTCGAAGCGCTGACCTTTATGGTGGCAAAGGCTCAGGCTAGAGTTAAAAGACATGCCGAATCACCCCCCTCCCTCCCTGCTCCACACTTCTACCCCACACTCATGCACACACCCCTCAAGGCAGCAGCAGCCCCATGTCCACCTGCGTGTGCACACACACACTCAAAGGCAGAGCGCTCCTAGATAGGTTAACACTGGAGAGAGCTACCTGATCTGTAAGCCACCTCAGGATCCTACAGCCTCCGCAGCTGCCTCCTATCCACCCAGAGCTGTGAAAATCTTCAAAGTGTGTGGCATTTGGGGGTTACGAGCCAGGGGAGGGGGGCGTGAAGCTGCACAGAAGTCACAAGCAAAAGCACCAAAGCAAATGTGCCACAGCCAGACATCTTTAGGGGAGGATTTATTTCTTGTGCACAGTAGCCTATTGTTTTGGAAGTTCATACATATCCATTACTTCACATGATTGAAATATTCCCCGAAGCCTATAGTTTCTTTGAGAGTTCAGATTTGGCTTGTTTGTTTCGAAGGACCGCGGGTTGCTTAAAAGCCCCACACACCCTGCTTGACTCAGTGTCTTCATTCTCTTGTTTCCCTATTCAGGCTGTTTGTGTGCGTCTGTCTCGGGGGAGCAACCACAGGAGACACCCAGGGGGATAGAAATGCACATTTTTTCGTAATTTGGCCTGGATCGCTGCCAAGTCAGCCGTCTTCGTTCTTGGTCCTCAGCCACGAGCATAAGTGTGCGCAAACTAGACATACCAGCATAACACCCCCTCCACTTCTGCTTATTCTAAGTGGCTGTATGTGTTTTAATGACCTTTTTTTAACATGGGTGCATGGCTGGAAGGGAAAAAAAAGCCTGATAACAGAGTTGGATGCTTCATGCAAAACCACAGCACGAGGGGGATTTATTTACTTGTAGAAGGCGTACATTAGTCTGAGCTTTTTTTTCTTTCTTTCTTTTTTTTTAAAATCTCTGGCATTTCCCAAAAATCTCACTGCTGTTTGGTTCAGCAAGGATGAAACAGATCGTTCTGATGTAAGTTTTGAAAACATCCCTGCCCTCATATTTGATAGAGGCCCAGCTCTTATTGGTAGTGTTGTTGTTGTTGTTCTTGGCCTCTGCTTCATGTCTTAGCTAAAGCTGGCAAGAGAACCAAAAAGCTAAGACAAGCCGAACACGACAAGCGGCGGTACATACTCCTCTGCCGATTCTGGTTTTGGAGCGCTTCTTTCTCACTTCCAGGAGAGTTTCCTCAGACCCGGAGTTTGCCTTTCCCTGCCCCTTGTTCCTTTGCTGTTTGTTGTGATTACAGCCATGCCAAGGGAATGGTGGTTTCTACTGTGTCAGCACTTTTTGCCCCCGCCGTCCGTCCACATTCAGGATGTTTCATTCAGAAAACACGAGCTGATTCCCCCTGTCTGACTCCTGTTTGCGTTCTCTCTGGTTCAGTGAGCAAACCATTGCCCACTTCCTAAGCAGGAGCAGCTGAACTCGTGAGGAAAAAATATTAGACTGAAGGCTGTAACGATTGTGTATTTGCTTCTCTCAGCCCTTTTGTTTTTCTTCCATAAAAGGAGATAAAAGCAACAGGGCAGTCGTGATATGCTGCTCTAGATTTCAGGACAATTACTAGAGAGATTTATTTTCTTTATTCTGTTGACTCAGGTAATTGGCCTTTGACTATCATATGTAGTTTGTGGGGCTCAGAAGCATTGTTGTTAGAGCTTTCTGTTCTCAGATGACCGCACTCGGCTGCTTCATCCATTCAGAGGAAGGGTAGAAATATACACAGGATCTCCCGTGTTGGGAAAGCCCCCAGTGAAGCCGCCTCCCACAGCTGTAAGCAACTGCCACTATTTCTGTATTAGATAAGAAGGGAGTGGCAAGCAGCAAATCAGCCTGTAGTAAACCTTCTACAAACAAATGTTGGTTTATTCTTGGGTTTATGATGCAAGGTCCGCTGATAGCCACACAGCGGTATCTGACTCGTGCCTGTGCTGGATACAAACACTGCTTTTTGGCTTTGATTGATGCTCGCAAGTCTGTTTTTGAACAAGCAATTTAACAGACCAACATCGGTTTATGTTCAGGGATGCATCTGTTTTTGTTTTTGTACTGTCAGTGATGAAGTTTGTGTGTACCATGAGCTAATCATGCTCTTTGTGCTTATTTTTTGCAAGTCATTTCATTGCACGACTTGCAACACGTGTTTGTTATAGGTTTGTCCGACCGTTGGATGAGATGATTAAATGTTGTTGTCCAACCTGGCAGCAGAATGTAGGTTGGCTCATATAAACACTTGACTGGAGTAATGTGTAACAGGCTGCCAGTGAACACTGTAAATTTGATTGTATGAATTGAATATTGATTTTAAACAAAATTATGACATTTGCATGTGAAAAAGAATAAGTGTGTGTGTGTGTGTGTGTGTGTGGGGGGGATAAGCAGCACTACACTACCGGTGGCTCTGTGTCCTCGATAGCGGCACAGAATTTTAACCCAGATTTCCACTTGAAAGGTTAATACACCCAACGATGCTGGTGCCTTAGCAGGGCTTCATTAGCTCTGTGGTGTAGGCGGAGGTGCGGGTCTCGCTGTGCAAGACTTCTGACATGCCACTCCCAATGTTTGAGCGAGAGAGAGAGGTGTACGATTGAGACTGCTGTAATTGGTGAACATAAGCAACTGAAACAAATTATGTAAAGCCATAACATCTGTGTCGTTTGCTTTCTTGCTTGTTTTTTGTTTTGTTTTGTTTTTATTTTGTCGTTCTTGGTTCTTTTGCGTGTGTGAATAGGTTACAGTAAGCTGACTGCATGCATGAGCTAGGTTAGTGATTGTAGTTTGTCTGAAAAGACAATTCTCTGATGCTTGGATATGATGTGGGTGTAATGGGTTTGATTTGGTGTGGAAAGGGTCTGCAACATTGCTATAATAGTCTATAGCCTCGTCCTCAGCTTGGCTCTGTTTCAGTTTGTTTTCCATTACATTTGAGTACCACCTTGATGTGGGTCAAGTCGTTATAGCAAGGCAGCCTGAAAGTCTGTGACGTCATTTGTACACGACACAAACGCAACACATCAGCAGAGGACATGGAGGTGATGGTATACCTGCTACTTGGTCTATAGCTTTTTGTCAGACTGTTTACAAAAAAAAAGGGTGGCTAAAAGAAGAGAGCCAGTGATGGGATGTGTAGCCATGTCCCTCATTGCTGGGTTTGAGTTGTGTGAAGGAGTCGAAGTCACTCCCTACCACCTAATGGGAAGCCCTAAAAAACGAGTGGTCGAATAGGTGCTAGTGGGAATAAAACCATATGCAGCTAAGGGAGCTACTTGGATGGCTCAGTTGCTAGCAGTGCTACGAAATATTGGCTACACTGTTTGCACATTGTACGATCCAAACTCACACATGCTTTGGACTTGGTGGCTGGAAGGTTTTAGGCTGGCTGATATCCAATCTGATAGCGATGGGCATTTGTGCTCTCACATGCACATGTATCTGATAAGTCCTAGAAAAGTTCAGGGCTTTGACGCACATGATGAATGTGTTACATTCGACAGATAAATTTGATGTGTGTGTGGAGTGAGATGTATTTTGAAAGCGACATGTAAAAATAAGGTTGGATCACTGAAGCTTGTGATCGTTTTGATATCGCTTAAAGACACTCATTATTTATTTATGAACGAAGTTTAACCTCATCCGTTAGACTGTGCTCCACTGTGACTGTTTTCGGGTGTTTTTTTTTTTACTCTTTCTCTAACATGCAAGTTTAGAGAAGGTTATATTTTCTCCAATTTTAATAAATTAGTATATCGATCTCCAGGAGCATCCCTAGTACGTTTTTGTGTTTTTTCAACCAGACTATTTCTGCAAACCGGCCTTTGGAGAAACAACCAGGGAAGTGATGGCAGGCCTGGAGAGATGAGCAGTCTGCACCCCCCCCTCTCTGCAAAGGAGAGAGCGAGGGAGCAAACAGTGCAAGTAATCAAGTGTCAGGAAAATAACAGAGACTGGGGATCTGGGATTCCAGGAAAGACAAACTGTTATCTCCAAATGTTGTTTGCATTGTCCGATTGTTTGACTGAGGCTGCTGGAGAGTTTTACTGAAGAATCTGCCTGGTGGCATTCCTGTGGCTGTTGACGTCAGGAGGTTTTGGCCTTTGCTTGGAATCACAATGAAGTAATGGACATGTGTATCATATTCTGGATCGGTCTATTGATTGTGGTTTAGGAAACAATGCTTTTTTTGGTCTGGTTCATGTTGTGGACGATCATCTTGCACTTGTGGCTGTAGTTTCAAGTCCTCCACCGTTGCCATCATAATGGAAGCACTGCTGAAGAAAGTATGTGAGGTTTCCCATGAGCTCATGGAAGGAAGCTAACTTGTTTATATATTTTTTTTCTTTTAAAATCTACGGATTTATTTAAAAAGTCACCAGCAAAGTTTCCCCAACTTATCACTACTGGATTCTTTGGAATTGAGCCTCAATGAGCCCAACTTGAACACCAGCTGCTCTTAAATAAACCAGACTCTGCTTCATTATGAACCACTCTCTATCAGCAACTAATGAATTCCACACTGTTAATATTTTTTTAAATCAGAAAGTCGTAAAAGTAAATAATTTTTGTCCAGTGTGTGTTTGTGTGTGCGGCTGGCTTAGATTCTTGTGTCACATGCTTTTAATGACAGCGCTGCCTATTTTGGGAAGATGTTATGTTTTGAAGAGGAACAAGTAGCAGGAACAACGTCCCCTTTCCCCAACACGACAGCAGCAGCGAAACCAGACTGCAGACTGGAGCTGACAAAGTCATTGCTGTACTGCTAACGTACACACAAGCACACTGAGGTTTCTTCGTTTTGTTCAGTTTGCAGCGGATCATCTCACAGCCTGTGAGCTAAAGGTCATGTCTCGCTCTCCCTCGGTCTCTGGTTCTGCCAGGAATTCTATTTTTTCCTCTTGTTGCAGCGCAGTAAAGTCCTTTGGGTGGTTTTTGAGGCAAGGGCAGGGCAAGAAGACAGTGGTTAGTTTGCCTGAGCTGATAAATGCCCATAAACTGAGCTTAATTTTGGACCGTCCCAATTTAAAAGGCAGACATGTACGCTGAAGAGATACAGTCCAGTTTTTGATCACAGATTACTCATTCAAATCAGCTTACAACGAAAAAACCAAATAGCTTAAGGTGTTGACTGGACGAAAAAAGACATTTATAGAAAACGTGTAGTTTTGTAGGAAGCTAACAATCTTTACAACAACAACAACTAATTCATCCAATGAGAATGATTCAGCAGGTTTGATTTGTAATTCATCTTTTGCCTTCAGTGATGCTAACTGGTCATTTTGTGGCAGTGTTTGAGCTTCATGTTAAATGTTTGCATTACATGCAGTTTGTGTGTGCAGTTTAACACCGCGGTGTTCCTACACAAAGCCTCGCTGTAGTGCAAGCCAAGCTTGAGATGTTTTTGCAAATGTTTTAGTAACAAGGTCACTCGACCTGTTTTATGGCGAGGCGACAGGGAAAGGGTGCACGCTCAGAGGAAAAAAAAAAAAACAAGTAGCATTCGAGTCGGCTTCACGCTTCAGGGTGAAATGCAAAAATATTTTGTTCTGTGCGATCGGTGTCTGGTTAAGATGAATGATATTGAAATTCAGTATGTAGGTAACAGGCTGCTGTAGTTGTGAAATGGGACACCTGTGACGGCAAGCATCTGCAGAAATCTCCTCTCTAGTTGATGAATGTGCCCTGGGCTTTGTGGAATAAAATAAATAATGCATCCAAAATGGAAACATTTGTGATGTTTTCAGGAATTTTTGAAAGATTCAAGAGGTATTCTGAAATATTTTGAAGCATATATTGTCTTGGTTACCTAATTGTTTTGTGTACGTAAAGGTTGATTGTGCCTCCTCCCAGTCTTTGGTGTGTTAGGTGAATGTGTAAACCACTATACCAGGGATGGCAAACTCATTTTAGATCGCGGTGCACATACCTCCCACTTTGATCTTATTGGGGTCTTTATCAATTGGATAAGCTTTAAAACTTATGAGAATACAGTTAAAAGTTCAAAATCTATGCACTTATTTCTGAAGATGTCTAGAAGGTGGCTTATCTTATCTTTAACACCGCTGCACTACACTACAGAAAGAAACACCCAGGTGTATCCAGGTGTAGTAGTTAACACATTTGGCTAATGGCTGAGGTTATTAGCCATCATGTCTTACCTTTAACCTCCTAAGACCTAAACTCTTCCATGGCATGCATTTTTAATTTCTCTTTGATATTTGGGCATATTGGTACCCGATGAATTTATTTTTTTTTACCTGATTTTTGTTTCTAAGACAAATAAGAGCCACATGAGGATATTTGTCTAAAATTTCAATAGAACAGTAGCAGTATAATGTCCTCGTAAGTGGATATCAAGCCCTTGTAGAGCAAAATGTAGTATTTTGGTCTAAACGACCCAAAATGTGATGTCCACATATGTGGACACCAGGTCCTAGGAGATTAAAATTAAAAGAGCTGAACTTTTAACCTTGAGTATAAGCCGGTTTGTTTGTTCCGTCCAGCACGTTCAAGCACAAGTGCAAGTACATGCTTTTTAAAAAAAACAAAAGGAGCCGAGTCTCTGACAGTTCACACATATAAACTGCATCAAGTTTCGTTCTCACAGCAGCCAGTGTGGTTAACGTCCTTGACCAGATCAGCTACCTGCACATACATTAGTACTGCTGCAGCTGATCTCCACTCCTCACTATACCTCCTCCCTGGGTTCCCATTCGTTCCAGCAGTGAGTCATCAGCTCAGCAGAGGGGGAGAAGGGAGCGGGAAAGGGTGGTTCATTCAGGGTTCAAGTGTCCCTTGCCTCGTCCCCTCTCTTCTCATTCCTGACAGTCTCCCCGAAGCACATGACCTGTTTCAACCCCAAACCCCAGCCGCTCTTTGTGGTTTCTCTAGGCTGTAGTCACACTTGTCACTTCTGTGGATTTTTTTCTTCTTCTTTTTTTGCTATCAGTGTCTAATTCTGTAAGATCATTTTCCTCTACATCTTTGCGTTTGGCCTATTTTATTTATTTTTGTTGTTTTTTCCTTTCTGATGTGGCTGTGCACATGTATATGTGCTATTTCTATTCTCCACCATTTGTTTAAACCTAAAAACTTGTGTGGTTTAAGTGTGACATGATTGGGTGCTTGCGTTGGCATAAGCTTTCCCTTCTATTTTTCTTGTGTTTTGAGAAACTGTTTTAATAACAGCCACACAGACCTGGACAGTGGGGGAAAAAAATCATGTCGAAATGATCGCACTCTTATTAGGATCGTGCAAGAACAAAGTGTTCATTGTAATCCAAAGATGTTATCTGCTCTTTTGTTTTGCTGCACACTGACAGCAACATTTTTACTGAGCTGCAGGTGAAGATGCACAGTTAAGTGTTGAATTTCATTTACACATTGGCCTGACATCCTTTTACGCTCTGTTCGACATCTTTGCAGTGCTTCACAGCTTTTGACTTTAGTGTTTCCTGCCCAGTCGTTCTTCCTGAATAGAGATCACTGATGACTTTTGGCCTTAAAATGTGCATCAGTTCTCTTTACCTTTACCAGCTACACTCTTGTTCCTACTCCACACCTGCCCTGTACTCACACTGATCTTAACAAGCAACCTTCAGTTTGCCTCAGTGTCTCAGCTCCTGTCTCGCTCTTTCACACGCTGTTGAAAAGTGTTCCTACAGAGCTCGGTGAGCTTCATAATTTTAAGATTTTGTCTTAATTGGGCCATTTTTTTTTTTTTTTTTTTTTTTTTTGGTTTGGAAACAGTGGGACAGTGCTCTGTCACATGCCTCATAGATTTAATTGTTTAGTGCAAGGATTTTCATTAAGGCAGTCATCATTGAGGGTAGGACTAGAGATCAGTGCTTATTTGGCAATTTTAAAGAGCACACTAATTGCTTAAAATGCCAAAATCTGGCCCTGCTTCTTCGAGCAAGTCTTGAGACTGAACACAGCACTTACACTAGCCAAGTTAGCTGCAGGTTCGGATTGGTGCTAGCACAGTATGCATTTCCTAGCTTGTTTTTTAAGAACTGTTAACTAAGTATTAACAAACTGTATTTCTCTACCCTGCTGCTGTTCATTTAAATTTACTTGAAAGGCAGATGGTTTGGTTAAGAAGCAAAAAATAAGTTCAATAAAAGACCAATAAAATCAATCAATATCTGTTTTTACCTCAAGTTCAAGACTGTAAATTCACTGGTTCTTATGTAGTGCTTTTCACTCAGACACACTTTATACCACTTGTCTCAGTCACCTATTCATACAAGACCTCCATGCCTAAGTGTTTTCTATCCATCCTTCACAACTTGGGCTTCAGTATATTTCCCAAGGCGTGAGGACGGGAACAAACCTCCTGATTAGTTGATGCCCTGCTCTACTACCTGAACTATTGCTGTTCATTTATGTTTCCTTATAGGCATCACTGTTGTGCATGAAGGTGGTTTCCCATGATTCAGTGCTCATACTCTGGTATAGCTTATATGACTTTGTCATCATGCTGGAAGTGGAATTTTTCTCCCACCCCCTGCAACAGCGTAGCAGGAACTGCACATACACTGAACTGTTTGTCTGTACAATGGATGGATAGGGCTGTGTTGATAGAGTAACAGCTGCTGGGTGGTTGAACAACCTTTCATGCAAAAAATCCTGCTATTTCCTTAATGCAATCTGACCTAGGATATTTAACCTTCTGCTCTGTAGCACTGAGTTTCCTGTTGACTTTTTAAACCAAGGCAAATGAATTACTTGTTAGATCCACTGTGACTGGGCAGAAGTGTCCTCTGTTTAGGACGCATGGTTATCTGAGGACTGGGTGAAGGCAGGTGGCAGGCAGTATAGAGGAGACCAAGGAGACTTCACTTAAGATAGAATGAGCTTTAAGGTTTTTTTGTAAGTTTGAGTACTGGTTGGCTCCACAGCACTCGCTGGAAACTTCATTACTTTGTTTTCAGGCCTTTATTATATATGCAGTAATGTAATGGAGTATGTATTTCTCAGTATGTTCCAGCGCCTGTGCCAGATTACCCTCGTTAAAGCTGTACAGTTGGTGTGCAAGTAAGTGTACGTCTGGATGTCTTATTGATTGTGTGCCAGGCCAAGAGGAGTTTTTTTTTTTTTTTTTTTTTTTAAAAAGCCTGTCCAGAAAGCTCCATATGGAGCATTGATGTTGGAGAGTGCGGTCAAGAAGGAGAGAGATGGAAGGGAGGAAAAATGAAGGGAGGGAGGAAACGAGAGACACGACGAGAAGGCCTTTTCTTTGGCTTTTCTGCCTCTGTCATTAAGCTCTCCCATGTCAGAGACAGATGGAGCTGGTGCCTTGTGTGTGTGTATATGTGCATGCAAGCACTTGCAAGTGCAGGCTGATGTGATCCACCCAAATGCACACAAAAACACACACGCACAAACACACACACTACTGAGCCCTGCCCTTGATTCTGCCCCCAGCGGGGCGTCTCAGGGCAGCTACCAGACTTCTGCCATCTGCAGTAAGTCAGCCTCGAGGGTCGGACAGCTCATCAGCAGTCAGATAACTTAGTCAGGTCTGCATGCAACTGCTCACGCAACATAAAGGTTTTTCTTTCTTTATTTCTTTTGTGGTTTTTGATCACACTTTAATCTTCTTTGTTGATGAAGTAGCAGTTTGAGTAATTTTTTCCTTTTGGGGGTTTTCCACACAACCTCTATCACCTTCACATTGTGCCAGTCTGTTCAAAGACAATAGATTAGCTGAAGAGTGTGTACAGAATTTGATGAAGCAATGCCTGAGATGCTGTTTTGCACGAGTATGAAAACGTCTGCTGTCGACTGCAAGGAAAACATTATTCGTGCTGCATACCCAGCCAGCTCCCTCTCCCAAAACAGATGGAGTATTTCCAGTAGTGAGAATGAGAGTGAAGCAGAATATCTGCCGTGTGGTGTGTCAGGAAGGGCATCCTTGGACAGTTTGGTATTTATTTGTTTTAAACCAAATCTTCTGGCATTATGTGAAATATGAGTTTAGTGCTTCGTCTCGGCTGCCATCACAGCAACAGTTTTGTTGTTGTTGTTTTTTATTCAATGATTGAATATATGCATGTGTGTTATATCCATGTTATGGGCCACAGACAGAATAAAACAGTGTAGTGAAGGCAAAAGACTGATTTTAATGCTTGATTAGTGTTATAACTGTGCAACACTGTTTGTGACATCAACATGCAGGTATTTTTTTTAAATAGGCTCCCAGGACTAATGTAGCCGGCAGGTATGAATTTCCACATTTCTCCCTTAACTTTAGTTCCCTCCACACCTCTCCACATCCACTTGCTTGGTGAGACTTGTTGTTTCCAACCATTTTTCGTCTCTGTCTGGTCTTGAAGTTTTGAAAGCGTGTCGTTTATAGGTAACAAGGAGCACAGTTTCTCAGTCTCAGCCTGTTCTTGTCTTTCAGATGGTGCTGATTTATTTATTTTTTGGCTGGGCTTCACTACGTTTACTAACTTCAGAGCATGTTTGAACTCCTCACAAGTCTTTTATAGTTCTTTTAGTAGTCTAGCTTGGTAACTGTAGCCCATAATTTTTCTTTAGTTATTGTGTCTGGCATGTGTCAGTGCAGTAGTTGGCAGGTGTTGACTAATGCAGGTCTTGGGGAAATTAATAAATAAATAATTTGGCATTTCAACTGAAGACCAGTTTATGTGCTCAAGTAATTAGGTGATTACATGAGTTCAACTAAAATCTAATGAGAGAATTGGGATTCAGATTCCAACTCAGTTCTACGTCAGAAGATCCTGATATGATGGATGGTTTTGGCCAGATTGACCAGTCTTATTGCTAGTTTCCTTCTGCCCTCACGCATGAACTCAAACACCTTTTCCACCTCAACGGATGAACGCACGACCTGCTCTGCTAGACTGACACAGGTGTGTGTTCACAACAAAGGCTCCATTCAGTATGACTGATGCTTTACTTTTTTTTTTTTTTTTTTTTCTTTTGGAAAGTTTTTTGGCACTAATCAGATGAGATCAAATCCAAATCGACCGTGTTTATGCCTGATTTGTATTGGCAGCACCTTAGATGTCAGAATCGCATGATGGCAGAAGTGTGTGTGGTAAAAAATGTTTCAGCTTGAGTCCCAGAGCAAGTTAAAGAGGAGGAGCGTCACCTGTAACATTTTGGCAATATGCCATGCGGTATCTAGCACCTACAGCATGGTGGCAGGGAGTCAACAGCTTATTGTTGACGCTTGACTGTAGCAGTAAGAGGATAACAGGATTTTTTCCCCCCCATGATTACTTTTTTCAGTTGCATAAATTGAAAATGCGCTGAAATATAAAAATTATTAAACTTTAAAAAACAAAACAAAAGACATAATGAAAAATAAATCTTATTACCTTTACACCCCTAGTGTACCCCATCAATACTTTGAGTTGTCACAATACTGGTATTTTAAACTTGATACGGACACCCAGGAAAATACTCAATAGCATGTTCAGTACCACAGGGAAAATTTTAACCCTGGAGATTTAACAAAATAAGTATTTTTAAAATTAGATTTAGAGGTTTCTTTCATTTTATGAATTATTTATTTAATTGCATTACATGTAAATAAATAAATAATTATTTATTATTTATTTAATAAATAATTAGTAAAATATATTTACTAAAAAAAAATATATACCCACTAGCTCGATAGCTAGCCGGGGGCAAGGCTAACTAGAGCCCGTGAGAACACCGGACTCCCGGCAAATCGTTTTCAAACCCCCCGCCGTCTTTCGCTACTCAGGTTAAATATATATGAGTCACTTAGATAACTTCAAAATGTTATTGTTTGGCTTTTTTTTTGTATTTTATTTATTCCTGAGTAAATCGGTTTGGCTGAGATTAAAGTTATAGTTTTTCACAGCTGAATAAACGTCAAGCAGACAACTGATTATCAGAAGTGTGAGATGCTCGAGAATATACTCCGGTGTCCCGTTATATTTTAGATAGCAAGGAGTTTATTAAATTTTAATGAAATTTGCAGATTGTTTCGGTGAAGTTTAATAAACTATCATCTTGTCTTTATTTTTAGTTAGCACAGACCTTAAACAGTTAAAGCTGTAAGCTAATGATAGTTATATAAGAGCAGATGCTGCTGGTGCAATAAGCTATACGTTTTATGTCCAATGGATGATGATCTGATTAGTCGACTAATCGCAAAAATAATCGGTGACTAGTCGACTATCAAAATAATCGTTTGTGGCAGCCCTAGTGTCTATTGGTAAATGTAGCTATTGGGTAATTGCTTATAGTTTGAGGGCTAAAGTTCTCATGTGTGCCAGCTAGCAGGTTAACATTTATGGTGAGTGTTTAATGCTTAAATGTTGTGGAAACTGAAGCTTGAAATCTTTTGAAATTCCTCCTGAAGTGTTGTTCAGTGTTATGAATGTTACCTACTTCAGCTGTTATTGAGGGGGAGGAAATGTGCGTCTGTCTGGAGGCGGCAAAGAAGGTACCATTTGTATCGATACTGTTGCAAATAGGGCTGGGCCATATTATACCGTTCACGGTAATACCGGTATAATGTTAGGCAACGATAGGAAAATGAAATATCGCGATAGAATGGGAGTAAAACGCGCATGCGCAGTGCCTTTGTTTTCATACGCACATGGCCGATTGTTGAGTGAAAGAGATGAACCAGAATTGGTTTGTAAAAATGGTGCAACTTCCGTGATGTGGAACTGGTTTGGTGTTTGTCCGTCAGATACACAACAAAGCACATTTTTTTGCAGAACATGCAAGCGGCCGTTGTTATTGTCATATTTGTCGGACTAAGATGCTCTTAAATCTGGGAGTAATCTGGGTCCTAAACTCCGTATTCTTCAGGTCAAACAACACTGCAGCATCACTTAGAGTTAAAAACTGTCTAAATTCTTTCATCTTTAATAAAACGATCAGCATTGCTGCTTTACCAGGTGTAACTATAAAGTTTAACTTCCAGGCATCCATGAAAACAAAAGTTATTACATTTAACGGCGTTAGAAGTTAGCAAGAAGCTAGCGGAAGTTAGCTCGCTAGTTTCGCTAGTTACCTAAGCATGATATTGCATGTTCTGACGGAGAGATTTCTGAAAAAAATCAAACGTACAGCTCTGCTATCACTTCCAACATAAATGAAGACAGGAAACTAAACAGCAGTGACGTTTGTAGGGTTACTGAAGTTGGGCTAGCTGGTATATAATGATGTGCTACGTGATCGCTAGCGACACAGCTATGTTAGCATAACATAAACAGTGAAGCTGGAGGACGAACACTAACACTTTTCCACTTATAAAAGTTAACGTGAAGGTTCCTCATGGTTAGAGACAAATGCAATCGCATGGCAGGATGCTGTAAACGGACCAAACTTCAGTCAGGAGAACAACTGAGATAATCCATCCACAATACGAGGTTAGTCATTAATATACTGCAGCAACATGGGAATAGAGCAGCTGCCAGAGAATTCAACATTAATGAATCAATGGTACAGAAGTGGAGGAAGCAATTAAGAATGAGTTTAATAAAGTTTGATTTATCTGACTGCTTTGTTTCGCTTAATGTGCCTTATAATCCCGTGCACCTTATGGTCCGAAAAATACGTACTGCACACTGCAGTTTAATGTTGCAAAGCACCTCTTTTTAACTTCAGTGGATATTATACATGGTTATGCTCAGGATATGTCAGCCCATTTCTACTGGAAATGCCTTTTGGTTAAACTTTCAGCAAGGAATTTGCATTTGCACTGTTACATTTTTATAAAGCTTTAATGTACATAAAAACCAGCTTCTTGTTTAAGTGAAAATAAATGGAAGGTTGTCTTTTTGCGCTAGTAATGTTGTGGAGTTGTATTTTGTCTTGCATCAATTATATCGTCGGTTATATCGTTATCGCAAATTTTCAAATATATATCGTGATAAATATTTTTGGCCATATCGCCCTGCTCTAGTTGCAAATGCATCTTCATTTAATATTAATTTTAGTCATGATTAATATCGTTTTATCATTTTTTTTTAAATCAATTTTTAAACACAATTTTTGAGAGGGGAAAACCCTGAAGACCAGCTACATCTAGTAACACTTTTCAGAGAACAGTTGTATTTTCATTTCATTGAAGTATATAGTATCTTTCTGTATTTCAGGAACAAATATTTAAACCACGTGGAATTGAAGCATCATGAAAAAAATTAAAGAAGTGAAAGTATCTGCAAGCCGTTCACTGAATCTGTTTATAAAACTGCTGATGCCGCCCGTCTTGCTCTTTTTCCATTCCAGCTTTTAGCTTGTGTTTGACCTTTTTTATTTTATTTATTTATTTATTTTTATTTTATAAAAGGTATTAGGACCAACTTTGCACACAAAGAATATTTTCCCCCCCATGGAGGAGCCCTTAAAATCAGTTAAAATCAACTTTCTCCAAGCTTATCAGTTCTTGCATCAATGCAGGCATGTTTTTCTGACTGTTGCACATTGCAAAATGATGACAACAAACTTGTGGCACACCACAGTCACATGCATGCCTTTCTACCACAGTTTCTCCAATGTGTTCAGGCTTACATGAGTGTGCAGTTGCACTGATGATGAGAACCTGTGTTGTCCTGCACCGATAATCAAAGCAACAGGAGAATCTACAAAGAATGAATCATGTAAGTAGAATAGGGCTGCAACGATTTGATTAATTTGAATCATTAGATTTATAAAAGATCCTCAACACACATGCTTTGCTTTGATGCAGAGCTGTTTATATAATCACAGTTAAACCACCTGGTCAGTAACTCTGTCATGAAGAAAAGCAAAGATTGTAGCTACTCCATCCTCCGCCATTTGTTTTATGCAGGGAAAAATCTGCAGTAAGCCTCCAGTGGTTAATTTAAAATATGCAGATGAGCTGTTAACTTGTCTGACAGCTGTTCTGTTTTATATGGAAGATACCTGCAGCAAACAGGGGTGAGTCTAAAGGGGGACATGGGGTCTACTAGACCATATTAATTTCAAGACTTTCATAATATTTTTCAGATTGAAAGTGCAATAATATAAAATATTGTGTTAACTAAACTGCTTCTATAAAAAGGAGAAGCTTTTGTTCACAAGCCAGTAAAATGTACGTGGGCCAGTAAAACTCTGAGGCACTGACCTGAGGGTTGTTAGGTTGGACATTAAATGATTATTAATTAACGCCCACACCATCATAACGTCTTGTTTTCAGCAGCGCGGAAACTTTGCATCAAAGCACAGGGCAAACTTTAGAATGCTGATATGCTTGCTTCTCTTTATTGCAGCCACCACATCCCTCTTTAAATGCTTACAGACACAAACGCATTTGTTCAGTAGCACACTTAAACATGCAGACACACATGCACAAAAACTCTTAAACACGAACACACACCAAATCTGCCTCGTCCAGGAGATAAAACACTGTCAAAACTCATTTTGCCTCCTATTATTGTCAGAAAGCTTTCCAGGAAGACAAAGTAAAGGTAATTTTTTTTCCTCTTTATTTCTCACTAATAAGACAAAAGTATTTCTTAACCGATTAATTGGTGGTATAATCTATAGATTGCTGGATTACTAAACTAATCGTTAGCTGCAGCCCTAAAGTGGAATCCATAGTTCTTTTTCTACATAGTCTGTAGACTCATGCTCTGGTTGTTTGCAGATTTCTGCTTAACAAATGTTGTAAGAAAGAGAAAAGGAGTTGCATCCAACTGTGGACCATGTTTTTAGCCTCGTTTCGAGCAGGGTTCATATATTTGGTGTCACTCAGAGGGCCCGTGGCTACAAAGGCCAGTGGAAGCTGTGAGGTGGCAAGGTGTTGAAAATGAGGTGTACAGCCACTCCATGGAGTTGTGATATCTGCTATCAGCCCTCAGGCTGGGAAACCAGGCACCTTTTTTTTTTTTTTATAGGCCTAATCCCTCATCTTATCCCTCCTGTCTCCTTCATGCTACTGTCGGGTGTGCTCTGTGTTCAGCGGCTAAAAGGTGTAAATGCAAGTACATACATAGATTCAGACATGTGGTTTCATATTCACACATGGCCTCTATCAGAGTGTACTCGGCCACAAGTGTGGCGGATGTGTGAAAAGCAGCTTAATTAGGTGGGGATTGAAATGCGTACTTGGTAAGTACAGGGTGACTTAGTCATAAGAAATTGCTTTTAATGAAATAGTGATTGGAACACCTTTTTAATTATGTTGCGGTCTGCAGTTAACAGGGGAAGCCTCGTGCTTCTGCTTGGAAGGTGGAGAGCAGTTTGAGGGCAGACCCGTCATTGTTTGGTAGTATAATGTGGATCAGGCCACGTCCACACGCACCAGCGCACCAACACCCTGCCTTCTAGTTGACCCCAGAGGCTACACCTTAACCTTTGACCTCGATCACATGAATGATGGCGTCTGGCGTCTGTATGTTGTGTTTCGGTCCCCGGGGAAGCGAGTGGGTCTACAGAAGGCAGATGTGCGCGCTTGTCTCTGTGCATGTTTCTCTCTGAAATGTAGACAAAATATGGAAGTTCTCGACTAGAGATGTCATCATTTCCACAGCATCGGAGCTGAAGTTTAAATGACGGCGGAGTGATTTGTATTGTAAACTTTGGAGATTTTACGAGACATGCTGTGTCTTCATTAGCAGCCGCGTAAGCTGGAGCAGCACAGAAACCCCCGTCACTGTTGATTGTTTTGAAAAGGAGCATCAGCTACAGTAAATGCATTCATTTGAAGGGCATATGAGTTGCAGATTGCTAAGGCTTCTTTATAATCTAGCAGTGTCACCTGCACAGTCATTTTATATCTGCTTCTTACTCATCTAACCAGTGACCTTGTGGTAAGGAAATGTAAGAAAATATCCTGCAACTGATGTTGTCGTCATCAGCGCCGACGCTTTCTGCGCCGTTTTTGTCAACGTTGGTTCAGAAAACAGCAACAGGACCTGTCGTCAGCAGGCTTAACTTTTCAGTAGTGCTGGGTTTCCTTTGAAGGAGTTTTTTTTTTTTCCTTCGCCACTATGATTTCATGTTGCAATTGCAATTAAGACTGTATATATTCATTATATTTATAGTTACATGAGCTTCACCTCCTTAAAATGCCACAAAAAAAAACATGTTGTGAGGGCAGGGAGCTAAATCTACAAATCATCTGCCTTGGATGATTTGGGTTTTGTTTTATATCTGGTGCTTTTTGTGTGCGTGTTGCAACACTTCTAATCATGTTATCTAGAAAAGCTGCTCTAAGTGCCTTTTCCTGACCACAGATATCACTCTCCATCAGTATTATGTGAGAAATTTTTTAGCTCTTGTGTATATATAACGTGACGCCGCTCGGCTTGATAAGATGCACCACCTTCGTCTGGTGTTGCAGTACTTCTCTGCTGAAAGCAGCCACTTCTTCTTCTGCTGAACTTTGTCACTTCCTTCTAGGGATGCTTGAAAACAAGCAGGTCTGAAATGTCAACGAACAGCAAAAAATTTACATAACAGTTTATGCGGCCTGCAAATATCACTCGTTGAAGGGCATATAGTCTAAAAAATGTCTCCTTTTTAGAATCAGGACTTGAAATTGCTATAAAAATGGAGTCTTCTTACTACATGTGTTTCCAAGGACTGGAGAAGTTTGAGGAACAGAAAATGCAACTTTCCTCTTGCTTGATTTGTCGTATCAGATACATGCCTGAGCAACAGAGCAAAAAGCATGTATGTGTTTTTGGATGTGCGTTTTCAGTCGAGCACACACCGAGGCCGTGTCGGGGTGTGCATTTCGTGTCTCTTCTGAGCCTTCGGGTGTTGACGTGTTTCTTTTTTTTCGTTCCTTCCTCAGCACTGTTTGGACTGTCAGTCACAGCTGTCAAACACATCCCCGTCTGAACGGCAGGCGGAGTTCACACTCTCTCAATCAGCCCCCCGTTGCGTGTGCATGTGTCGATGTGTGTTAACGTGCGCTCGCGTGCTAGCACGCGGAGGCGGGTGGTGGTCCTCTATTCATAGTAACTGCCAACCCTCTCTGTCACAAATACCTCATATGTCATGCTACCTGTCAGAGAAGGATGGGAGACAACCGCCCCGTTTCCCCACCACGCTCCACCCAGAGGTTAATTTTATTCGAGAGGAATTACAGATGTGTTGTTCAGAGTAATAATTCATCAAGAAAAGCACCCCCCAAATAAAATGTTGATGCCAGCTGCAGACTGGGGGGAGGTTTAATATTTTTTTTTTTATTTCAGAGAAGCTGCAACCAGCAATTATGGTGTTTGATGAATCAATTTAACTTATTGGCTCTAAAGTTGCATTAGAGAGTCATTTGATGGGAGTGGATGAATGGTTTTCTGTTCTTGTAGCATTTCGATTTGCATCGAATAAAGTGACTCAAATACTTGATTCAATCAGATTTTTAGGTTTCATGTCTTGACGTCAGCTGTCTCTTGTCTACATTTGACAAACGTGCATGCTTTTGTCTTAGCGATGGTCGCTATGACTTGTGTGCATATGTTGTGCGGAGGAGGCCCGAGGGGAGGTTTAGCGAGGAGTTTCACTCTGCGTCTTAAGTCGTGTCTGCTGCTGGTTAGAGGTTCTGGGTTTTAATAAGCTACCACAAGAATACGGTCTGCCACCTTGTCTCTGCTCCTGTGTTCACCCTCTGAGAAATTAAAGTGTCAGTCTGGTGTCAGTTTGTGAATATTTGTGGCCATCTGTGTGCACTCCCAGTCAGCCTGAATCACAAAGAGGTGCTTTTGGGAATTAGTAATATAAACAAATGATATTGGCAGTATTGGGGAAAAACCTTTTTTCATTTTTTTTTTTCCTTCTTCCTTTCGGTACGGTTTTGCTCCAAACACTATTAAGAACAATTCGTTTGGTGAACCTCACTGGAAAGGTGAAGCTTGACAGTCTTTGGTTTGCAAAGCTGCATAAGAACGGAAATACCCAAACTATTCTGTCACGTTCCCTTCAGCATCCTAGATTAATGCATGCGTTGGTTCAGGCAAACAAACAGGTGACATGACAGAAGGGAGCACTCCTCTAACTTTGTGCTCCTCAGATTTTTCTCTGTCAAAAACTTTCAGCCGGTAGCTATCTGCTGTGCTGTCAGGACCCTCATTCTGTCACTCACAAGCCAGTGAAGCCAACAGACGGCGCAAAGCGAGATGCTTCTGGTAGTCTGGTAGTAGAAAATGCAATAGAAAAGAAATGCTGATGTCAGACTCGGTGTATTTTTGATACTGAGAATGTGCGGTTGTATTAAGTCGGCCTTTATCTTGAGAAAAAACCCACAATTGTGGTAAACTACACATCAACTGTGCATGCAGTTGTAGTTAAAATGTGGCTGTGCATTATTTAATATATACAGAGGGGGTGGGGGTGGGAGGAGAGTGCAGCAAATTAAGAGGAAGAAGTGTGGGGTGGACCTTTTTGTTTGTGATTTTTCTCCCAGTGATAACACCATAAAATTCCAAATCTGAAAACAAACTGCCCTTAAAACTTGATTACAAAAATCTTTTTTTTTTTCCCTTCTAAAAATATCAGTGTCAAGTCTATGCTACAATTTTGAAATCAGGGCTGTGGTTAATATACATCATCTTTGACTCATCTGTCTTTACTTTCCACTTAGAAGGATTTAGACTGTAAGAAATTCTGACAGTATGATGAAGTGTGTTTAGATTGTCTTTGTTTAAAAAAAGTCCGAAAGAGTTTGAGTTAACCAAAAAGAATAAAAAACCCACAAACACCATCAAATTCTCAAGTTTGGAGAACCAAAAATAGGAAGCGGTGGGCATTTGCTTTCTTGAAAATTCATTTGTCTCTCAAAAACGTTGGCAAATAAATGACCAGAATTGCCTCACAGACGTGTCACAATACCTGAAATTTAGAAGTCTGTGACAGTAGGGTTGCACACTTCTCAGTACCCACAAAAACCTGCATGTAATCCTAAATTAATTTTATTTAAAATATTAATTTCATAGATTTATGAGAAGACGGACCGAAATGTTAGGGTGGTTGCTGTGTAGCCTGCTATCGTTACTGTGAGGTATAAAGTTAGTTATATTATGTTCGCTTGAGCATTTGGATAACCTTAGCTACTGCAAAATTTAGCCTATAGAACGTAGCTGATTTCACAAAGTCTGTGGCAAACAAATTGGAAACCACTTTCTTCTTCCTACAATACTAAACTGAAAACCCAAGTCCCATAACATTTTCAGATTTTGTGTCCTGACTAACTCCATGCCTGCTTAGCATGATTATCGCTCATCCTCTGTCTGTCTTTTCAAAATATGGAATTAAAAACATTAAAAACATTCTCTTATTGTACTTATCTTTAATTGATTATTACTGAATTACATATACATACAGACCAAGACTCAAAAGGCACCAATAGTACACCTTTGTAAGCTGACAGAGACATCACTCATGCTTTCCATTGGAACTCCAGAGTAAGGGCATAGCCGTGCACTGCACACTTGTAAATAGACTCACTGTCCCTGCTCATATCTATTCACTGCCCTTGGCACACTAACCCATAACTAACCATGCCAAGGTAAGCTACTAGCAAGTTGGCTTAGCATTTTAATGGGCCTATCAGGTTCCTAATAGGATATGGCCACAATACAAAGGGCCATTACAGGGTTTATAAACACACATGTAAAAGACTGAAAAAGGGGAGGAAACAGGGAAAATATTGGTGCTTGCAGCAAGTGGGAACCAAATGATTGAGGAGGATAAAAGTTTGGCTTTAATAAGTGAGTTTTAAGACAAATTTAGAAAGGAGAGCCACATGTGGAAGGAAAGGTGACATAACAAAACATGGGTTTGAGTTTGCAGCACATTTAAAGGGGTTACAACAGATACATGATAAAGCCAAAACAGACTTTTTTTGCACTGTTGCTTTGAAATTCTCGGATTGTCTTGAGTTATGAATCACATGCAGCCCTGTCTCTTACAGAGTTGCGCTTTCGTCACTTCCTAAAAACCCAATTTCAGGGTGGGGGTTTTCCTGCTGGAGCAGCAATGACTAAAAGACAGCCCCGGGTCACAAAATCTTTGTTGGTTGGTTGTCAACTTTCCTTCATCGTTTTTGCCCTAACAAGCATTTGCTAGTATGACCTCACTCCTTCCTGGTTAACTGTATCTCCTCCACCGCATCCACCTTCAGTGACGGCTTAATGAGGTTTTATTCTTTTCTTGTTTTCTTCTTCTAAGGCTACCAACCTACCTGTTGCGGCTGGCTATTTAGCAGTAACTCAACTTTCAAATGTCCCATTTAAACTGCTTATGAAACCCTGTGTCTCGTCATGTTCATAGGAAAGTGTTAGAGGAGGAGGAAGAAATCAGACAAAATTCTTACTCATTCCTTAGGTCATGAAGTCCAAAGGAAAAGATGAGACATATTTTTATGTTTAGTAACTTGTTGTCTAGCACCCCAAGGAGATGCAAAGTGCATTAAAATGCTGGCGCAAAGTGAGGCAAATCAGCTGAACAGGAGTGATGAACGCAGTGAAGCATGCAACATTAATAAGTGAATGAAAACTATTCAAGAAAGGCTCAAGTGTAGCTAAAAATCTCATCTCCGTGCACTCCGAGGATTCGCTTTTGATGGGGTTCAGGTTGCTTTTTGTGCTACCCTTGAGTCACCAAAGCGCGAACTGAACTTTGATGAACTTTGGCACGCAACGAGACATCTGACTGTAGGCAAGCCTACCCGAAAACTGCAGCTGCAACAGTCAGCATGCCTTTCTTTTGCCATTGCAGCTCTACCTTTTGTGGTTTCCTGTGCTAGGTCTTTTCTTGTTGGTGTTTTGTGTCTCGAGTCTGTGGAGGTGAATGGAAATGTGGACTGTGGTTTTTCACAGAACTTGCTAACTCTTTAACAATTGACCGCCTTGATCTCTGTGCTCTACTTTGCAGTAAAATCAGTCTTGCCATCCGCAATGTTTGCATATAACCCCAATGAAGAATCAGAATGTGCGAGATTAGAGATCAGTGCGTATTGTAAATTCTGTCTATAATCAATTTTGCAGGCTTTACTTTCATTTGATAGTAGTGAATTCAATACACACACACAAAAAAACTAAGTGCAGACATAGAAAAGAAAGGAAGCAGTCTTTATTTTCTTCTTCCATCCACCTCTAAATCCTTAAATTTGATCTCCTCACCCTGTTTCCTCTATGCACCATCCTCTCGGTGTTGCTCGCCTCTCCTGTAATCTCCCCTACACTTTCCCCGTATTGTTCCTTCCTCGCTCGGTCCCTGCTTTCAGTGGTTCGGGTGAGGTTTGGAAGCAGGGGGAGAGAACAGAGAGCCGTCTGGAATCCATTAGCTTGTTGAGGCATCAGTGTTTCACTGTGGGAACCTTATTGATTGCCCTCCTTTATAATTATTCCACCTCCACTCGCTCCGTCTGTCTCTGGCACAGATCATGCTTTCAGTTTCTCTCCCGTTCTCCTGGCCTTCATCCCCTCTTCCCCTTGCCTTTTTTTTGTTTTGTTTTTTCGTGCTATTTTTATCCATCTTTTTGTGGCATCAAGACTACTTTTCTAAAAGTTGCGCCCAAGGTTTGCATGCTAAAACCCCTAACCAGTTGAGTGACACAGTATCTCTGTGTTTACTGATGCTATCTACGATGTAGTGACATACTTACAGGCAGCATGCAAAGCTACCACATCCTACACGAGAATGAAAATCCTAATCAACTTTAAAATAAATAAATAAATAAATAAATTTCTTCGTAGAGGCACTGGGCACTTTTATATAACCACCTTTTAATAACTTAATATGTAGATCTGCAGACATAAGCCCTTAAACCCAGCCAGTTTTGTGATAGCAGGTATGTGTATGTTTGAAGGTTTGACCAACCATTTGCCTTTCAGACTCATTCTCGTGTGTGACGGTGAACCGATTCTTTCTTTTTGGGTTAATGTCCGACAAAATGGGATATTTTAACGATGGGTCCTTGGTCTGTGTGAAATTTATTTTGCAGATTCTGATTCTTGGGGTTTAAATTTAAATAAAACTTCAGCCTTGAGTCAATAAATAGAAAACCGACACTGTTTTCAAGCTCTTATTTCACCGAGCTGTGCACAAAACTCTGATGCTTCCAAACCGCTCTATTACAGTATAACTGTCGAGCTAACCGGCCTCCGTTGAGATCACTTGATTCGCTGGTAATTAAGCCACACATTATAAAGAGCGTGCAGCGTTTTTCATTTGAGAAACTGTTCAGAGAATATTGGAGCCTTTTGTGTGGAAGAAAACAAAAAAAGTGTAATTTCCTGACCACCGACACCCGCTCTTGTAAAACAGAAGGTGGTCTGAATGTTGGATTCTTACTTAATTGTATTTTTTTACTTTATTTTTTTGCCACCCACTATTTTTTGATTTAGCGCTTGTAATTTTGACGATTTCACGCTGCTTCACATCCAAACCCTTATTACGATCGTTTAGAGGCTTCATCCAACCCGAGTACACAGGATCCGAGTCGTAATGGTCAGTCTCAGACAAATGGCTTTTCTTTGTGCTCCCACTGAGGTTGTAAGGTGTAGGTGCAATCAAGCACACGTATCCATGCCGACTGTTTCTACCGTACTGTGCAAAAGTCTTGGGCCCCTTTTTTTCCTTTTCCCTTTCCTTCCTTTTTTCTAAAGCATGTTTTTGAGCGATACCCCTAGGCTTTCTCTACATCTGTCAAAGCTTTTCTTTGGATCTTGGCTGCTTTTTCAGTCCAGTCCTTATAGCTGACTAATTCCAACCAGTAGTGTAATGTTAACATACTTAACTCTGACCTGTTTAATCAGAGTTTAATTAGAGAAGCGCACCGAACTCGACAGACAAACCAGTGTTGTGTCTACAACTTGGCAAAGAAGTCTTTTTAAATTGTGTCTTCAGATACAGCCTGTCACAAAACCACATCATTTGTTCCCCTTTTTTACATGTTTTCATTGGTTAGCAGTGACTTATTACCCTAAAGAGATTTTGTTCCTTGCAGATTTGTTTCTTTTTTTCAGTCCTGAGGAGAATAGTGAAACAGTTTCTCTGTATTGCGTGTAAAAGGCTCGACGTGTTGCTCTACAAGCATAAAAGAAATAAGTTGACCATAAAACCGTCACACTCAGCTGAGATATGTTGTAACTTTACACCCCATCGTCGTACATGTGGTTGTTTGCGGTAGTTTCCTTGCTACATCTATTACTAAGAGTTTGAGTATGACTCAGTGACAGTATATTGATTCATCAGTTTTCCAGCACACTGAATTTGACTTCAAGTCAGCTTTCAACATTTGGGGCAGAAACTTTAGTGATTGGTAGCGTGTGACGTCTTCATAGTCACGGAAATTTGAGGACTTTAAAGTCGGGTCATGAACCTTAAGCCGAGGGCGAAAAATGGTTACCTGACTGATCCTGTAATCTTCTTCTTTTGTTGCGTTTGGGTTTAAACTGTGCAGAGCAGCCCTCTCAGCACAAACTCACGTCACTTTGTTCCGTTTGGGTAGAATAAACGATCTATCCATCCCAGTCATGATTCACCCAACAGTTTGAGTTAAATTCAGGCTTTTGTATCATGACGAATGTTTGCAAAATCACCTCGGCTCGAGAATAAATATACAATTCACAAATTCTTCCTTCTCTGGTCACCATGCTGTCTTCTGTTAATGGACATTGTTTTAGGCACACACACCTTAAAAGCTTGGACTGTGCCCTTAGTTTATTTATGATGAACTGTATGCGTTTTAATTAGCGAGTTTAGCTGCTGCCTACCAACCAGCCCCTGCTGGGTCCTCAAAGCGCCATTTATTTGCTTCTCCTGTTATTCTATCAGAGGACCTGCTGACTGAACTGCAACCACAGCGTCTTACACGGCTGCTACCCACAGCAGGCCCTGCTCTGCTTTCAGAGTTTATCCACATAGAACCTGCAACAGGACAGGATAATGTAAATGTGGAGCACAAAAACATTTTAATAACAAAGGACTGAACTGAGTTTTGCTCACTGTCAGACAAAGGTAGATGTAGCAGTTGTAGTAGAGGTTTGATATTCTTTCATGCTTTTAAATCAGAGGGTTAAGCACTTCCTCCATGTTTGTTCTGTTTCTCTTTTCTTATTACGGATGTTTTGAGTTGGTGTGTAATAGAGTAATGACTCCATACATGGAGGGAGGGGAAATCATCAATCAATCAACCAAACGAGTCAGTCCAGCTCTTGTTTCATTATGGTCCTTGGCTGACTCACATTAACTAAGCACGTTTACCTTCTCTGCTTATTTGTATCGTTTCCCTGAAGAATCAATGAACCGTCAGTATAACGGAGACCTTTTTAACCTGAGGAGTGCCGTGCCACGGAGCGGTCTTTCTTTACAAAATTGCAGGCAGAATGTCAGTGGGTTCAGCTAAAATGCTTTTCGATCTGTATTTTTGCACACTCTGAATACTTTAGAATAATTTGCATTCACAGGAGAAATTAAAAAGATCAGTTTTCTTGTTGAAATTCACGCTTTTGCTGTTAATTCAGAAATACCAATGAAGTAATTAAATTGCTGCAGTACCAGTATTTAAAAATGAGAATTTCTGTCCCCGTGGTTTGTAATTTTTAAATCGCTGCAATATGCCTTCAGCACCAGTGCATTGGAGGCACTGCCAAAAAATTCATCAAGTCAATGTTCTTGTTCAGGTTTTACAATTTAGATTTGCAAACACAAAGCCAGAAATCTGCTTTTGTATTATCGTGTGTGTGTGTGTGTGTGTGTGTGTGTGTGTGTTGGGTTTTTTTTCTTTTGTTTTTGTTTTTTTTGTCTTTGGGGTGTGTGTTGTGAAGATCCTATTGATAGCAAGGCTAAATTAATGTGTTGTTTTAAGATTATAGCTTATAGTCACACAGATAAATATGGTTAGGGCTTCTCTGAGCACCATTTAAAATCTCTGTAATCTCAAACCCTTCACACCTGTTTGAGTGCGTCGGCTATTGAAGAACCGTCGTTTGTTCAGCTGCTGAACTTGAGTTTCTGAAATTCAGTAGTAATACTAAATATACCGATTAGCTGATCTGAACCCAGTGGGGGTTTTTTCCCATTGATGTTCAACGTGTCTCAACACGACGGCAATTAGTTTGAACAAAATTCATTTGCTTTAAGTCGTGTTTTCACGGCAAACAAGCGGCGCGACGTTTGGCACAGACTCTGTTTGAACACGCTGCCATTACACGCTGCCAAGGCCACGCTGCTTTTTATGTGCGTTTGTACATGTGCTGTTTTTTTGGGTTTTTTTTGCCATGCACTGTTTACTGTGCGTGTGTTCGTGGTTGATAACCAACCCACTCATGTTTTCTTCTCACTTTGTGTCTTTGCAGGAAGTTCGGGGAGCGCCCTCAGCCACAGCGCCTAACAAGGTGAGTGTGCACACGCACTCGTGGTCCCTTTAGAGCTTGTTTTCTTGTCATAGTGCTGGGTTTTGTGTGTTCCTTTGTTTATGTATGCCGTTGTGTTCTTGTGAACACCTATTCTACGGACCCGCCCCTCCCCAAGGTATTTGCTACCTTTTTTTGTTTGTTTGTTTTCTAGATTTGATTTTGTTTTGATTATTACTATTTTGGACACATTCTCAAAAGAATGAAAGTATAGAGACCCTCTGAAGTAACCCTAATATGTGGCTTACTAATACCACTCTGGGATTACCAATAAAAAAGAAACCTTTGCAATAAAAAAACATCAAAAACTACACAGTTTTTTTCCCACCCTGTCGTTTAACTCCACGCCCCTCCCCTTTTTTCTTAAAAACATAAGCTTAAAGCTACTTCAAATCACTTCACCCAAACCTAGTGTTGGGTGATTACATTAGTGGGTGGATATCAGCTGCAAGGCTCTAAAGTTATTAAGTGATTTATTTCTCTTTTCTTTTTTACTTAGACTGTTAGTTCTGCTTATTTATCCAGTTTTTTTTCTTTTCTTTCTTTAGCCTGTTTTCTCTTGTTAGATCATGATTATGATTGGTCCGTGTAGCCACTACACCCACACACACACACGACACACGCACATTACCTTCAAAGCGTGCAGAAGTCCAAGCATGAACTTTGTACACGCGCTGGTGCACGCCCATACCCGTCTGTTTTGTACATTGAGGGCACATGTGTAACTGTGGCGTTGCAGAAACAGTTTAAAATGAAACTCATCATGTGACAGTGTCAACTTGATGCATCGGTGGGGATGTTAGTTAAAAAACCTCCTTAGTTGACAAACTGTCACTATTAACATGAACGATTCTCGACATTGTCCACCGGCACATCCCCAACTGACACCATGTGAATAATAAATACCTCGCTTTTTTCTTTAACAGGAACTTTTTTGTTTTTAACTACGATTTCCACGCCTAATTTTTACAAGCGTTTTAATAATTTTATATTCACCAGCAGGTTTGCCACATAAAATCTGTTGAGGCAGCGAGGAGCTCATTTCAGGCTGTGATTTCCAGAAGCGGAGAAATGCGTCTATAACAACCGCTGCAATGTTGTTGTTGATACAATAGCGTACGACATGTGCAGCTTTACTGTGGAGTCCTGCACAGCTGCTTTCTGTTGACCCCAGCTTTGCTGTATTACCTCATTTTTGTTCTGCTATTGATCGCTCATTACTTAGATCTCTGCAGACTCGCCTCCTTTGGGACTGTTTTAATGTGCGTGTGTTGAAATGAACCGTGCTATTTTTGCCGTTGTTTGTGGAGAAACATGCTAGAGAAGCAATAAATAACCCTTTCTGAGGCCTCACGGTCCGAATGTGCGCTCTCTGCGCTGTACTCGTCTTACTGTGTGTAGCTTTTTTGACGAGCCGTACTGCAAGTTTTTGATTATTGAGTTCTTCTTAAGTTTGCTCCAAGTTACTTGGAGTAACATTTGGGTGAATCCAGACCGTTGATGGATGATGTGGGTTGCTTTTTAGGGATTGTGTGTGTGCGCGCACGCACTTGTTTGCTTATTGGTGTTTGCTGTTCTGAATAACAAAGACTGTGTGTGCGTGCGTGCGTGCGTGCGTGCGTGCGTGCGTGTCACTCGGCTTTTGCGCGTGGCACTCAGCGGGGAAAATGAGGGGGTTGCGTGTTGCTTGGAACAGCCGAGCGTGGTTTTGGAAAAAGGGGCCCCTGCACCTTTTGATGTGTCCCCCTCTTTATTCATGTGCTGCCAGTCCGCTGGCTCGCACTGGCCCTTCGATTCGTCTGATGGTTTTTGATGGCCAGAAATATGACCGACACAAAACACTCTTTAACAAACAGCCGAAAGGCACAACAGAGCTCGTTTAGTTCATGTGACTATGGTTATGGTCTTTGTTGGCCTGTCAATCTGCCGTAGAGTCTTCGCGTCCGCAGGTTTTCTTTGGGTGCTGCTCTAAAATTTTGCAGCATCCCGCAGGAGCTTTTTATGGCAGCTGAACCTCCAGGTCCTAGAGGTTCACACTGTCAGGGAGGCTACTCGACTGGAACAAACACTTCTAGGGTTCAGACACATCCGCTTGCACAAATTTACACAAACGGACTCAACATGAGAATACAGGCTGGGTTGCCAAGTTTACTGGCAACTAATTTACTGTTTGTTTGGTTTTTTTTAAATAACAAGCAAAGCAACAGAAAATGGATCCATTTACACATTCAGTCTAAAAAGTATAAATTTGCTAATATAAAAATTTGGAAATTAGTCATAAGGGATTACAGTCTAATGGGCACGTAGAGTTTGACTTAAAGGACTTTAAAACCAATACTGATTTTGATATTTGGTGATTTTAACAATTCAAGATATAGGCCAATATGTTTATTTTCTTTCAGACACACAAAAACAAAAGCAGTTTCCCTAACATTTTTGCCATTCATCAGTTATAAATGCTGATACCAGCATATCTGCAGGAACTGTATTGTCAATAGCATAAATGAGCCATTTCAAACTGTTAATTACAGCTACAACTAGAAGAAAAAGCAGGTATTTATTTATTTCACTTCTCTGGTCACAGTGGGTTGATCTGGCTGTTTGATTGTATGTTTTAGGATCAGATTACACCTGCCATATCATATATGGGCGATCGTGGCTCAAGAGTTGGGAGTTCGCCTTGTAATCGGAAGGTTGCCGGTTCGAGCCCCGGCTTGGACAGTCTCGGTCGTTGTGTCCTTGGGCAAGACACTTCACCCGTAGCCTACTGGTGGTGGTCAGAGGGCCCGGTGGCGCCAGTGTCCGGCAGCCTCGCCTCTGTCAGTGCGCCCCAGGGTGGCTGTGGCTACAATGTGGCTTGCCATCACCAGTGTGTGAATGGGTGGATGACTGGACGTGTAAAGCGCTTTGGGGTCCTTAGGGACTATTAAAAGCGCTATATAAATACAGGCCATTTACCATTTACCACTGCAATATTCTCCTGAGTGATCGGTGACGCTACTTAAGCAACGACACCAGTGCTGTTTTAATTCGGATTCTGTTTGCGTATTTTAATTTTCTCACGTTTTGTCATTGATGCAGAAATGTCAAAGCGGAGGATTTACTCTGTTTACCGTGTAGCAAATGATCAGAGCTGAGATGAGTGCAAGCTGTAGCAATATCCCACAGTTGTCAGCAATTTTCCATTTGTGTGTGTGTGTGTGTGTGTGTGTGTGTGTGTGTGTGTGCACGTGAGCTTACACGGCTCATCCGGAGGTCAGACATCAAACAGTGAGGGGTGTGTGTGTGTGTGAAGGCCACGTCTCCTAGCCTTGTAAAAGGAGGCTAAAGTGGCTGATTGTTAATGCTTTAACCCAAAGCCCCACACTACAATTGTGTGTAATCTACCTTTTGTGATGCACAAGGTGCAAACTAATTACTGTCTGATCATCTTAATTGAGCTGTTTCACCGCGCATGTGTGTATTAATGGGGCCCCGCCCCTCTGCTCTTCGTGTGCGTGTGTTTGAGTGTGTTCACAGGGGGTCCTATGACAGTGCTGCTCGGCTGAAGACGCTGTGGCAGATGTACGGGGCAGATGCCTGTCTGCTCTGCTGCATCTGTAGCCTGACTTAACCTCACCCCTCCTTTCTCTCTCTCTCTCCCCCACACACACACACACACACACACACACACACACACACACATCGCCTGCTGTTAAAGATATGCCTCTTTTTATAAATCTGTCTGGCACATTTTTGTCTCACCTCTCAAGCGTCTCGTCTTTTGTTTCGTATGTTCCGATTTTTCTTTTGCCCGATCTCCTCCCCTCACGTTTTATTTCTGACCTCCCTCCTTCTTTTCACTCGCTGTCACAGACTGCCTTTTAGCACATTTTTTGGACCTAAATAAAGCTCGTCAGAAATTAAACCTGCAGCTCAGATGCTGTTACTTTTCTGTGTGAGTGTGTGATGTAGACTCTTATCTGTGGTTATTGGTTTTATTACATGTGGGCGTACTCGGTTTAAATGAAGTGACCCTCGTTTCCTGTCTCTGCATGAATGAAGGGCTGATTTATTATTTATTTATTTATTTTTACCCCCAGTTTTGTTTTTTAATCCCTCAAATACAAATGAACACAGTGTAATGTTTTGAAATTTGGTCTTACTCGTATTTTGATTTGCACTGGAATTTCGTGCATCTGCTGCGTGCTAGTCTTGCACAGGAAGTAGAGCTGATTCTGGTCACAGTCTCTCTCACTTCTCCTTCCGTCTCCAGCGCTCAGTCTGTGTGGCGTGCGTGCGCTCGTGTTTCACTCTGTATAAGCTACAAATGATTACTCAAGACGGCCCTGTCGTGTTAGGGTGAATGTGTTAGATCAAAGCCGCGTCTTTGTCGATATCGATGCGAGACGTACGAATAAGAGTCATTTAAGAGACGGGAATCTCGTTACTCTCCTGCTGCCACCTGCATTTTCTAGCACGAAAAAGATTTTGGAAGCATGTCCCGTTTCCATTGTCTTTATTATTAATACACACATGGGCATAACTGTTTGTGTATAAAAGAAAAAAAATATATTTCTGGCACCTCTGTTTGGAACAAAATGTATGTTAGGCAGTAAATATCATACTGAATTGTCTGTTTTATGCTTCAGTAAGAAGAAATTTTTTTTTTTTTATTACACCCGTATTCCTTCAGGGGGGGAAGCCCAAACGTTTTGGGTGGGGTGACAGGAAAAACCCTGTTGACACATTACTGAAGACTGAATAATAATGCACAGCGTAACAGTGCAATATAGAGAACAAATGCACAAATACTGCTTTAATCCATTTTTAGGGTTTTCCCCCTCTGATACACAGCTCCCGCGTAAAGTCCTGATGTTTCTGGTTCACTGCCTCGTGATAGTCATCTGTCATCTTTTTTTTATGTCTTTTGCATCATTTTATACTCGTCTCCCCCGAAATCCTTCGAGACATATTTGGTATCTTTATAAAGCTCTTGTTCCCCGCTAGATTTTCATATAAAATTCTGCGGGTTTGAACAAAGCTTGGCTACACAGCACAAGTTTGGATCGATGGACCCAGTGTTGGGGACTTTTGTGTTGTTGCTTTTTTCTTTTTTCCATCTGATCATAGGATATTCAGTTTCACATGATTGCTGCCACATGTGGTGCATCTTTGTTATCTATTCAGTGGTTGTTTGGAGGCGCTCTGAAGTGAAAATCGGCATGCATAAAGAGCCGCTGTGAGTCAAAGCGCGATCGTGCCAAAGCATTTGTGTCTTGATGGGGAATGGTCTCTCCCCAACTCAGCCACAGTGGTCTGGAAGGGTTTGGTGAGCGCTGAAACGGTGTCAACCACAAGCCGAGGCTGTCGCACGACACTTAACAAACACTAGCATTACATTTTGTGGTCGTGCAGTAACTACGTGCCATTGTATTTAAATATTTGATCAAACTGCTTCCCTTTTTTATGAGCGTGACCCTGAATCTGAGGCTGGCTGATATCACGTTTCTTTTTTTTAATTTGGTGTTTTATTTCCTTTTGTCAGGAGCACAAGAACTGATTCCAAAGTGTTGACAACATGAGCTTCAAAATGAGTGACGGAGCCCAAAGATCTCATTAAGTATGGCACCGAATGCATGGTCTGAGTGGACCGTTATAGTCGTGCTGCTCTTATAAGGAGGTCAGCACATGCATAGATGATCTTTGTAAGCCCAAAGACAAGGATTTGTGTTTTGTTTTCTCTACTCATGACTCCGTATGAGATCAGTGAGAGATGATGTCACTTACATGGTCCTATACCTATTGTTTTCTGTTTGCAAGGTGCAACCAATCAGAAGAAAGCTGGTTTAGCAGGAGGGGGATGGCAGATAAAACTGCCTGGGTGTGCACCCAGACCATTATTAAAGATAAACATAGATTATTTTAAGTGTGACTTATATAAAGCTTCTCCATTAGTGAGTCCAAGATTTAAAAAAAACACAGCTGAAAATGGGGGTAAAGCATCATTTAAAGATGTTCTCTGATTTATTTAGGTGCTTGAAGCTAACACTGTTGGATGTTTTAAAGGTTATGCAAAACTGATAGGTTTAGTTTAATGTCAGATGCCATTAGAGAGGCTGTGTTCCTGTGTTATAGAAGTTTCTCATGTGTACTTTGCTCGAGGTGTCTGCCATATTGGACACGATGCGTCCTCTGGTCACCGATTGGTGGGGGAGTGGCTCCTGGAGGCTGCTGGCTGTCACTGGGTGAAATGACAAACTGGGCGAATGCACCAAAAATCTTGTTGTGACTGCGTTGGTCCCTCGCAGATCGCCACAGCAGCCTGTAGTTTACATGTAAGCATATGAAGTCACTGAGCGGTAGTATAAACTAAAAACCTGCAGAAATGTAAAGTCCATCCTCAGAGTAAAAGTTGTATCTTTTGAAATGTACTGACTACAGCAACAGGAGTAGTTGGAAACTACGGCCAACTGTGGCAGTCTGCTATCAGTCAACACAATCGCACGGAGATTTTCACCATCTGGTCTGTGAATACACTCTTCTTCCATCACTGGTGTTTGGCAGACGGTTGCAGAGCAGTCTCTAGGCAGACAAGCTAAGATCCCGCTGTTAGGGGGCCACATGATTGCCAAACTGAAACTGTTCATGTATTTTACTTGTCGCTCCAAATTGTATATCTTTATCTTTTTTTGGCTTGATCTAAATGTTTTTATTTAGGGTCTTTAGGACATGCATAAGATGCAAACCATCTTTTAGAAGCTTCCTCTAAGTCAGGGGTCCGGTGTCCCTGCAGGTTGTAGATCTCACCCTGGGTCAACACACCTGAATCACATGATTAGTTCATTACCAGGCCTCTGGAGAACTTCAAGACATGTTGAGAAGGTAATTTATCCATGTAAATCAGCTGTGATGGATCAAGGACACATCTAAAACCTGCAGGACACCTGCCCTCGTGGACTGGGATTGGGGACCCCTGCTCTAAGTGGTAACTGCCCTAATCCTGTGTGTGTGTGTGTGTGTGTGTGTGTGTGTGTGTGTGTGTGTGTGTGTGTGTGTGTGTGTGTGTGTGTGTGTGTGTGTGTGTGTGTGTGTGTGTGTGTGTGTGTGTGTCAGCCATCCTGCCTGTGGGAGCAGCAGGTCACAGGCCGTATCAGAGGTGTGACATGTGTCCTGCAGGGTCTGACATCAGCAGGCCTGGACTGTGTTTTCTCTCCATAATCAATCAGAGCTTTGAGCACAGGAGTCCCCCCTCCACTCCACCCGGCGGGATTAGAGTGTGTGTGTCACACCAGCGATTCACTTCCCAGAGAAGGGTTACGTCCTTTAATAACGTAATCACATTCTAAATGCATCCGTGGGGAGAAGTCCAACGTTTTAACGAAACCACTGTTTTCCACCGAGTCGAACTGGAGTCGTACGCACTCCCCCGTCCACCCCGGCTTGATATCATTTTCTCCATGTGGTGTTTAAGTGATGTCAGGCTGTGTGGAATTCCAGGATCGTACCTCTATTAGTCTCATTTATAGCTGCTGGCGATCAGCAATTTAGAAAAAAACAGATTTTTAGTGTTGCAGTGAGACTGAAATAATCAGAAAAATAATTGCCTCATCATGCTTTCTCCTCATCTTCTGTATCGCCCACTCCCCCGATTGCCCCTGTGTCCCGCACACACACTGAGGAGGGCCCTTGCTTATCATAACAAAGGGCATGTCTAAGCCGAGTGTGCGGCCTAGTATAACGTGCTAGAGTGAAAAGCCGTGTGTGTGCGTGTTTGAGTGGGAAGCCCTGTGAGGATCCCCTGGCGTGTCAGGTGTCACTGACATCTGTGCGTGTGTAGCGATCGGGTCAAAGTGTGTTGCTCTCCATGCGCATGACGTGCTTTAATTGTGCGTCTAAGCCCGATCTTTCACCTCCGCGCCTCTCAGTCGAGCAAGCTTTCGGCTCGCGCCTGTGAAGGGGGGGGTGAGGGTGTAGCGGGAGGTGAGAAGTTTTGGCAGAGTTGACAGAAGTAATCGGAGCTCGACCCTTGCAACATTTTTGACACGACATGAGGAATCTTTGGTGATGAGCTCAGCTCTGTTTTTGTTTTTTTGGCTCTGGTGTTTTCTTGCTCCCCCCTTAAACCTCGGATGGACCCAGGGAGAGCTCAGCTTCTCTGCAAGCATATTGTGGAGGCTCTGGCTTTTCAGAGGTCGCTGCAAGTGCATGTATGCACAAGGAGGGTGGCCTCCTCTTAAGTCTTCTGTGAAGTTGCACTCACGTCACTTCCTCTTTCAGATTAGAACATAGCTGGTTTAATTTATCTCTTCTTTTTTCTCTTCCTGCAGAGAAGCGATGAGGAATTACCTGAAGGAGCGAGGAGACCAAACTGTCATGATCCTACACGCAAAAGTTGCACAGAAATCCTATGGCAATGAGAAAAGGTGAGTTCAGCATGAAATGGGAGCTTCTTGTCTAATGTTTTTTTTCAGGTTTTGGGAATCCTTAAAAGATTTTGGTCTTGAATCTAAAGCAAATCTATTAATGCCGGTCAGTGTTTCACCCTCACAGTAACACATCACACAATTGATTCTTTAGCGGCCCCTGCTACATTTTATCCTGGAGTCTGCAGTTGTTTAGACGCGTAGGACTTTGTGGGGGAGGATTT
The DNA here is from genome assembly GCF_964374335.1 of Astatotilapia calliptera. Classification (NCBI taxonomy): domain Eukaryota; kingdom Metazoa; phylum Chordata; class Actinopteri; order Cichliformes; family Cichlidae; genus Astatotilapia; species Astatotilapia calliptera. The sequence continues at coordinate 42,553,034 of NC_137424.1, read as the reverse complement.
TTGTTTTATTTGAATATTTTAGTGGTCTGCCTCCTTGAGAACGTCTCACTAAATAACTGATGATCGCTGGATAGCCCTTCACGTGACCAGAAATGCTCATTATTGTCATCACTGCCATTGTATGGATTTCACCATGGAGTGTATTTGCGATCATCCAGTCTCTCATTGGTTTCTGTTTTTAAGTTGTCAGCTCGGTGGTTTTGTTTGGTTTCAAAGAAGAAAATGACGACTGTAAATCGCTCTGATCAGCCCTTTTTAAAAGCTCATCAGTCTGCTGAATGTTTAACCCCTTCTTACAAACTTAAAATCATAAACAACACTCTGAGATTGTGCGACTCACCACACAAACAAACAGACTTTTCAAATTTCCAGCTTCACTGTCTGCAGACGCGTCTCAAAAAGATGTGAGAAAAATACGCTGGGCACAGCCACACACGCCTGTGGGTGAGATCTGGGTGGTCAGCAGTGTTGGCCAAGTTACTTAAAAATAGTAATTAGTGGATTAAGTTACTTAAAAACATGACACACAACCTGAATATGTTATAAAGCAATAGACCTTTCAGCCTGCTGCATGGTCGTACTCTCTCCCACACTCCATGTTATGCATTGTTGATCTGCACACTTCGATGTCGCACACTTGTATGTCATTGTCGTGAGACACTCTCACAAACAAAGTCATTGTTTAGTAATGCAGTTTGCTTACGGGAAAGTAACAGCAATCTTATTACCTTTTTTTTCAAAGTAATCCTTTACGCGATACTTGGAAAAAGTAATCAGATTACAGTTACTTTTAATACGTTACTGCCCATCTCTGGTAGCCAGCTGGCTAAATTTACTTCCTTAGTGATGCTGGCGGCTTCTCGTCTTCAGCCCGTGGCGATAATGCTGCTTAGATTGCGATCAGCCGACAGTTCTTGTAAACGCAGTTTATTTTTCCTCAGAAGTTTGATTATTTATAAACGTGCTACAAGCACTTATTTATCTGTTTGCATCACAATAATTCAAAGAACGGACACAGTTTAACATCTAGTTAAAAAAAGCAACAAAAAAAAAAGTTTTTAAATTTTAGTTTGTTTGTTTTTTTTGTTTTTTTTTTAAAGGAAATTTGGATATTTTTGTTTGTTTGACCCTTTAGCCGTCCCCACTGGTTGCAGACACCTGTGGCCCAGAGGCATTTATACTATCCTCTAATCTATATTCAACTATTGTGGCAAACACAGGTAGTGTACATTAGTCAAGAGGGGTCTGGCGAAAGCACATTCCTCAGCACGGTGCCTCTGTGCTGAGAGGCTGTGTTGACCCCTCTGACCTCTGATATCTGTGGAGGTCAAAAAAGGAAGCGAGAGGCGACCTTTTCCACGAGGCCACGTTAAAAACCACAGAGAGCCGGAAGAAGAAGGAGCTGCGACTGAGAGCTACGAGAATAAAAGAGGAAGAGGAGGAGGCGGCGTCTCGCAGCACCGTGAAGCCTTTCGGTGTGAGCTTTCACGGGCGAGCGCATGTGTGACAACCTAATGTTGTCATTTTCATGCCGTACCTGATGCTGCTGGTTAAACGCAGGGTGATAGCTCGCCATCGTAACACATGCTTTTTTTTTTCCTTTTTTGGATCTGTTCCTCTTAGCTCATCTTCCTCGGGCCCTTCCTGTAACTATGCACTCACCGCTTTTTTTATAGCGCTCCTCCACACCTCATGCTCATTTTGCAACTCTCCTGAGCCCCTCTATCCTCCCCACCACCACCACCACTCGGTTTCTTGGCCAAGGTGCAGCGCTGCTTGCGATCTCATCGGGGCCTATCTCTTGGTAAATCGGCTGTTGCGCGCCAACTCCCAGACACCTCTGAGAGTTGGAGCGCAACAGAAGACGGAGCGAGGGAGAGAGATAGGAAAAGAGGTTGAGACGAATTCTTCTGAGGACTTTTTAAGCCATCTCATCCAGTTAAAGTGACAGCGAAGAGAAACATTCAAACACATCTGTCACACATATTTAATGCTGCTCTTTTGTGCATTGAGGTTGAACTTTTTCAGGTGATAAGCAACTCCCAAAGGCCGTGTTCGGATGTAGCTGCAGGTATTTGTTTAAACATCCTCCTGGCCTGCAAAAGGCTGCGTTCATGTTTTGCGTCAGACCGCTTAATTCCTCCTTTTTTGTGCCTTAACAAGAGAGCGCCCCAGGAAAAACCCCCCAAAAGTGGACGCACTGAGAATGTTAATGTGCCGTCTCCCTCTTTCTAAGCTGCCTCTCTCGCTGTCTGAGCTTTTTATAGGAGGTGAAAGTAGACAAACACCCACAGAGACAGACACTGGTGTTGCGAAATAGGTCGCTTTCCAGTTCCACACTGACGCACATGAATTTATTTGAAGTGTGTGCTCGTTCTGTAATGAGTGGATTTCTCTTTTAACAAAGCTGAACTTGCGAGTTATTTCAAGGCAGTTCTTGTTTTCACAGTAGTAACGTGCGTTTGAAAGGAGAAGAGAAGTAAAATGAGGGACCTTTTTAAAAATGGGGGAAGGAAAGTTAGATTTCATTCAAAATGCTGCTTCTCGTTTCTTGACAGATCATTTAGGTTCTGGACCGATCACGGTAACATCTGCAGAATGAAGTGTGACAGCCTTTAGATGTTTTACTGTAGCTGTACACAACAGCTTGTTGACCCAAGTTGGACTCCAGCTGGAGCTTGGTGCAAGAGTGCCCTCTTCTGGTTCAAATTAGGAAGTGCACATTCAGGTCTTTTCTGTTCCTTCTCTTATTCCTCCTCTTCTCTCTTTTATTTCCCCATATTTACACCTATCATCTGCTTGTTAAGCCACTTAACATTGAGCTATGACTCCTTCCAGCCTAAAAACGCCCCCAAATCAAGGAACGAGCCAGAGTTAAAATTGAGGAAACTGGACAAGTTCAGGACAAAAGAAGCAACAGATCTAAAAACCACCTGCAGCAGATGAACAGTATCTGAAAGTCATGAGACTCAGAAATGGGGGGGGGGGATCCGGCATTGCCAGAAACAGGACCTGAGAGATGCATGTGGCTCTTCATTAAAGCCTCATCAGACATGGACTCAGTGGAAGTGTCTGTCAGATTTTGATCCACCGTGTAAAATCATCTGGAAAGCATCTGATTGGCAGCAGCTTCATTTTTCAGCATGACAGTGATCCCAAACACACTGCCAGTGCAGTAAAAGCATACATGGGTAGAAAAATGCAAAGTGAAGCACCTTCCGACATGGATTTGCTTCCCCTGAGCTCAACCTCAACATTATTGAAGCAGTGTGGGATCATCTGCACAGAGACGAGAGTAAAAGGCAGAAACATTTAAAGAAGAGCTTTGGTGCTTCAGGTTTTTTGGCAACTCTCAACAAATCTCTGTCTCAAAAAATCACCACAAAAACAAATTTATTTCATCACCTCTAAAGATTTAGATGCTGGCGTTTATAGCTGCACGTGTGTCGTGTGTTCCAGGTTCTTCTGCCCTCCTCCCTGTGTGTACCTGATGGGCAGCGGCTGGAAGAAAAAGAAGGACCAGATGGAGCGAGACGGCTGCTCCGACCAGGAGTCGCAGCCTTGCGCCTTCATCGGCATCGGCAACAGCGACCAAGAAATGCAACAGCTCAACTTAGAGGGAAAGGTACAACACGCACCCACCCACACACATACTGTCACTCTGTCACTTACCTTGGCACAGGAACATGGAGTTACTCAGCAGAAGCTGCCATAGCCGTGCGGTATAGCCTCCAGGCACCCTGCAGTACAGAAACAGGAAGTCTGTCACATGCCTCCAGCACATTTGGAGCTTGTTTTTCTCCTGTAGTGCTTAATATGTTTAATATGCATGAACAGAAATGAATCTGATTGTTTATGTCTTTCTTTTTCTGCCTCCTCATTCAGAATTATTGCACAGCCAAAACCTTGTACATATCCGACTCTGACAAGAGAAAGCACTTCATGTTGTCTGTCAAGATGTTCTACGGCAACAGCGCGGACATCGGCGTCTTCCTCAGCAAGAGGATCAAAGTCATCTCCAAGCCCTCCAAAAAGAAGCAGTCCCTCAAAAATGCTGACTGTGAGTCATTTGTGATAAGTTTAGAGGTTCGCTGTGAGTGTTTACCTTTTAGATTCACTCTTCATGTCAAATCAGTGTGTAGCTCAGTCTGCCAGAGCTGTAAATTTAAACCCTGACAACAGCCTTAAACATATTAACATGCGCTTAACATGATTTACTGCATAGCCAGCTAGAGCGTTTCACGGGTCTCTCTTCTGGTTGGCTCGAGCCGCAAAATCATTCAAGATATTCGGTACAGACCACGGCCCGGACGTGCCGGCCTCGTACCCTGACGTCTGTTTGTAAAGTGGCTCTCTCTGTGAGGCTCTCGGCACTTTTGCGGTTTATTTTATGGTTCGTTTTCAGGCCTGTCGGTGTTGTAAGTTACTGCCGATGTAAACTGTTGCTGCTTCACACTCAGGGCAGGATGCTTTTATTGTGAAGACTTGATTGGATTTACCACAGAGTCAGCAGAGCTTCATTAGCAGCTCAGGGAAAAGTACTTTGATTCTCACTGCAGCTGGAAAACATTGGATTGGTTGTATCTCTTCTAAGATTCGCTTACCCTGTAAAAGTATGGATCAGCTGGAGTGAAGATGCCTTTACTAACACGCGTGTGTAGGGGGGGTGTTTAGACGAAGTAAGAGCGTAAATGAAACCACAATCCAACCAGAGTCCAAGCAGAAAGACTGCTTTGATACAAAAGACTAGAAGTGAAGGCAAGAACAGAGGTTAAAACCTTGGATGAACGTTAAACAGGAGGAGGCGGCACGTAGAAGACATAGTATTTAAGCACCAATGGGTGTCTCCCCAATTGCTGCACCAAAACATTTAACAGTGAATAAGGTTTGATTTCTTTTCTTCTTTAGGGAGCCAATAAGAAGGCGCATGTGGGGGTTTTCTTACAGCCATTGTGAGGATATTGAGAAAAAGCTTAAAACCTTGATCAAAGCCTAAATTAAACTGCTAATTTGCATTGTTTCCATCTTGCACTGAATATTCTGAAATGTAAATGATATTTGAATTTGTCTTTAACTTCATTTTTCTACTTGTTTTATTCTTGCATATTTTATAGCCTTAGTTTGTTCATTACTTTTTAAAATATGCTCAGAATTTTATGATTTAATGTAATTTTTTTAAAAACAAGGTGTTTTGAGCTAACCGGTTAGTCGATCAATACTATTTCTAACCACCAGAGGGCAGTGTAGTGAAAATGGAGTGTCCAGTAACCCAGTTATGTCACATGTGGCACACCTGTGCTACACACAGGACACGTCCTGCCAGCTGGCAGACGTCTTATCTCTCTGTTATCGCGCCGACCTGAAAGCAACTTGTTTTTGGTGCGTTATGTAACCGGCCGTGTCTCCACGCTTTCGTCTCCGCCCACAGTGTGCATTGCATCGGGGACCAAGGTGGCACTGTTCAACCGACTGCGCTCCCAAACAGTCAGCACGCGGTATCTACACGTGGAGGGTGGCAACTTTCACGCCAGCTCCCAACAGTGGGGCGCTTTCTACATCCACCTGTGTGAGTCTCCATCAGGTTTCATATCTGTTACACAAGCTTCTGATCATTGATGAGAACAGCGATGCAGTTTGACAGCCTTGTCTACATGTCACCCTCTCACTGTTCATTGTAGTCGTAGCTTTGTTCTTTGTTGTAGTAATTACACACGTGATTCATCGCAGACAAAGAACGTGACGGGCTGATTGATAGATTGAATGTTGGCTTTAGTGTATAAACCAAAGCGTGTGCGTGTGCGTGTGGGCAGCTGGTTGCAGCATTGACTGCCTGTTCCTGTGCTTGGTGTTTGCAGTGGACGATGAGGAGTCAGAAGGAGAGGAGTTCACTGTGAGAGACGGTTATATCCACTACGGCCAGACGGTCAAGCTGGTCTGCTCCGTCACCGGCATGGCCCTGCCCAGACTGGTAACAATCACTGTTTCACAACAATGACACAATATGAAACTGTAATGCAAGGATGGACGAATCCAGCCTTTCCCGGTTAACATACTTAAGGTATTGAGTCAGATGAACGTGAACTGGACCAACCAACTAGTCTAAGACTAAGAGAAACACGTTGATATCGAATAAATGTGAGAGCTGTTTAATAGACCATATCAAAAACTGTCCAAACAACAGTATTTGAAACCATTAATCACATTCTTCAGTGATGAGTCATGCAACACTGCGGCACGTCGCATCGTGCATATTGAAGATGGCACGTTATGCTCCAAACACACTTAGAATAAACTGGCTACTACAAAAGATGTTCAATTATTATTAAAATATGACAAATTAAGGGTCACCTCTGTGTTTTAATCTGGACCTCGAGACAGGAGCATTTGTTCAGCAGATTTCCCTGCTCTAGAGGGACCTTAAAAGCTACTAATGAAATCTTAAAACTGACTGACAGCCAATACGTGGTATCACTAGCACGTGCCAACTAATGACCGTGCTGCAGCGTTTTGGACCAGCTGCTGTTGGCTAAAGCGGTGACAGACTGACGTCCAAATACAGAGCGTTACTTTGATCGAATCGAGATGAAATCGAGGCATGGATAGCTCAGTCTCAAAGTCTCTGAACCAGAGGAAAAGCTTCCCCTTTGCAGGTGACTGGAGATGAAAGAAGCTCGTTCCAACAACATCATTAATTTGTTTATCAAAAGTTAGATTGATGTCAAAGATCACTCCCGAGAGTTTTATAACTCCTTAAAAGGGCCGCGGTCATAGAGGTTAGCGGCACCAAACGCAGTGACCCCTCTTTTCCGTTTAAGTTAATAAAATTTAAACCTACCTTTGTGACATATCCATGGTAAAACTTGGCAAATGCTGACCGTGAAATAGCAGAAAGCCTTTTTAATACTGAGTTTTTCTGAAAGCAGCAGCCTGATGTTTGTACCGTATTACTCATGTTTTGACTGAACTTCTCATGACATTGTTTTCTTTTCTTCTGTCTTTTCTGCTTGTGTGTCCTGTCCCCCTCCTCCTTAATCTCCCTGCTCATGCAGTCCTGCATTTCATTCCCCCTTGCTTCCAGATCACTGTCATTTTTTCCTTAATTCAGTTTCTTTCTGGTTTTTTGCACTTAATTTTCTCCAACGCTCACCCTGCCCGATTCCTTTTTCCCATCGTGCAGTCGGCTAATCTGTTCCCCTCTCATGTCCTTTCAGATCATCCGGAAGGTGGACAAGCAGACGGCGCTGCTGGACGCCGATGACCCCGTCTCCCAGCTCCACAAGTGTGCCTTCTACCTGAAGGACACAGAGCGCATGTACCTGTGCCTTTCCCAAGAAAGGATCATCCAGTTTCAAGTCAGTGTCACTCTTATATCTCTACGCATCATTTCAGGGTCGCGGTCGTGTCACCCTCAGATTAAGTCAATCATACTATTCACCGATGACTGAGGATGATTGCTGTAGCGTTCTGAAAAAGGCTCCAGGCAGCCTGACTTGACATTGAATTTGAGTTCATTTCTTCTTCTGTGCCTGGCTTATTTTCCTGTGGGTAGATGTTTTGGTCAAGTTGTCTTGGGTCTCCCCCCCCCCCAGGCCACTCCATGCCCAAAGGAACCAAACAAGGAGATGATCAACGACGGCGCCTCCTGGACAATCATCAGCACAGACAAGGCCGAATACACCTTCTACGAGGGCATGGGCCCCGTCCACTCGCCTGTCACCCCGGTGCCTGTGGTGGAGAGCTTACAGGTATACAAAAGAGACAGTTTAGATTTTTTTAAATTCCCCCCTTTAACAGGACATTTCACCTGCACTACATCCCAGGTTTGTTTATCTTGTTTGTCTGCAGCTAAACGGCGGCGGGGATGTCGCCATGCTGGAGCTGACGGGACAGAACTTCACTCCAAATCTGCGGGTCTGGTTCGGAGACGTTGAGGCTGAGACCATGTACAGGTGGGGCTTTGTTGGGATTCACTGGGATGTGCTTTGTGTCTCAGCTTTCTGCTGCTTTTTGAACATGTTCTAGGTTACCAGGTTAAGTGAAGGGGGGAAAAGAAACCACCGTGGCTAGCTTTTTTCTTTTTTATCCCAAGATTGTTGTCCATTATGAGTAATCTGAAGAGGTAATATGCACTGTAGTTACTGATAGTTTTGGTTTGCTAATTTCCACCTTTATTTATGGACTTCACTAGAGTTGCTTTGCATGATTCAAAGTTTGAAATAATCCTCACCTGTTCTTTTCCTGACCTTGGTGCAGCCGCTCATTGTAAAACAAGCCACTGTCCTTCCCTTTAAGCCAGTTGTCTTTTGATTGGCTGCCCCCTGTAAACCACAGCAGGTGGGCGGGACTTTTGTGCTCATAGACAGAGTTGTGGCTCAGGTGGTGGAGCAGGTCGCGTACTAATCATTGGTGGTTCAATCCCCGTCTGCTCCTCTATGCTTCAAGGAGCCTTCCGCGAGATACTATCTCCAAGTTCTTCTCAGAAGAAAGCACTTACATAGAAAGTGTGTGAGGGTGAATGAGGCAAGTGTAAAGCCATTTGAGTGCTCGGAGTAGAAATGAACCAATCCTTTTACCATTTACCTTTTAGCTGTGTACCTGAGATGGACACATTAGGAGTATCCCATTTCACTGATGTCATACAAAGCCCCTATAGTAGGAAAAAAACAGCTGAGGTTTTAGAGCAGTCTGATCATCAGAGAGAAAGAGCCATCCATCTCTTTTCCTCTGCTTATTTAACTCAGAGCTGTGGGAACAAGGAATTTCTTGTAAATACACTGTCTTCATGTTTTGAGAGTAAGGCTCATATTAAACATGACCAATGTTTAATATGAGCATAAATGACGTATTCAGTTAAAGAACAAAGTGTTTACTCTCTTGCTCTTAATACTTATTAGTGGCAACTTCAGATTAGTTAATATAATTTGCCCATTTTGTGTTAGCTGTATGTATTTATTAGACAATATACCACACATACCTTGTAAAATCCCCCTTTCTTAACTTATCCTGTCATGTTGAGTTTCTCCGAGCGACTAATCTACATGTGTTTATCGTTGCCACACATCAAAGTGACCACCTACCTAAGTCAGTGCAGGTCTACCGAGCCTCCAACCCATGCACTCTGTGGATGGGTCTAAACATATACCGAGGTCCCCGCACTGCTTGGGTATATATTTAGACTTATAGGCGATAACGTTGGGCAGCAGGGAATTTGTCAGCTGATATATTACTCACTGTACATTATGCCATGTGTGAGCTGGAGAATCTGTAAACAGCACTGCTTTATGGCAGTAATGGGTTTGTTATGGTTCGGTCATGTTTGCTGAATTAACCAGGAATCCCAAAATGGTTTAACGAGTTGATTTTCAGTGTTATGTTTCTTATATGTAAAAACCCAATTTTCCAAAATCCACAGAGAGCTGATTTACTGAAGCTCCTTGTGACTCACTGATTTGGTCTAATCCTTATAAAGTCAAAGTAAAAACGAATAGAAGCTCCACCCTAACTCCAGACGGAGTCTTTCCTGCAGTGTGACTCCATCATCGTGTCTCCCTGCAGGTGTGCCGAGAGTATGCTGTGCGTGGTGCCCGACATCTCCGCCTTCCGCGAGGGCTGGCGCTGGGTGCGGCAGCCCGTCCAGGTGCCCGTCACTTTGGTGAGGAACGACGGCATCATCTACTCCACCACACTGACCTTCACCTACACGCCAGAGCCGGGACCGAGGCCACACTGCAGCGCCGCCGGCGCCATCCTGCGGGCCAGCAACTCGGGCCTGCTCAGCAACAGCAGCCAGGAGGCCGGCTCCAGCGTCTACGGCTCCAACAGCACTTCCAACGCAGGAGTCACGTCTTCTTCCTCCACCGCCGCAGCCGTGGTCTCCTAACGCACACATGGGGGGGGGCACTCATACATGCCTTGAGAGCAAATATACCCTGAGGTATATGAAGACTATAGGAAATAAACAAAACTGACTCTAAAAGTGCTGCGTTCATTTTGGATACAAAGAAGCTGCAAAGGAAAACAAAACAAAAGAATCGGTGGGACAGAGGAGCCCTACGCAGAGGGAAATCTGAAGGAGTGACATCACAACGTTGTCAGCTGATGGGAATAAACGTATATAAAGTGCTCCTTGACACGCCTCCCCACCCCAGCCCCCCCACTCTCTTCTCCTGTGGTTACTTTAGGGACCTGCCTGTCCAGTTCTGGTGTTGGGAATGAGTGAATTCCTGCAGGCTCAGAGCACCAGCACCTTTCTACAGCTGTGAGGACGGAAACCACAACAACAGTACATCCACCGTGTGCATCCCACCTCCCCTTTATCCTCCCCGCTCCGTTTTAATTTTTTTGTAATTATTCCTTTTTGTTTCTCACATTCACGTCTGAAACCCTTACCAGGGGTGGGGGCGGGGGTGGTTTGGATGTGTTGTTGTTGGAGGGAGTGCAAGGATGCAGAGGGACACACATAAAACGTGACGATAACATAGTTTTTATGGACCAAGGATCTTGTATAAGCTTTAGTAAAGGTACATTTTTCTCCATACCTTTTTTTGTATTAAACATATAGTACACTTTTGTTACCAAATAGTTTCTATTCTTCCTCTGAGCTTGGGCTTTGTTTTTATTTTTATTTTTTATTTTTTCTCCCCTTCGAGGTCCAAAATCCCAACCTGTATGTTATTGTGACCTTACTTCAAACGCCTTTTTTTGGGTTTCATTTTGATATACTTGCTTCTTCTTTTTGGGGAAAAGTCTGAAGTCTTGGGTTGGGTTTTTATTTTTTTTTTAAGATTTTACATAAGCAAAGATCTTTTTGTTTGTTTTGTTCTGTTTTTTTTGCTTTTGAAAGGGGACAAACCTCAGAGGGCCTATTTTTATCATTGGTTTTTAATGAAGTCTTTAAGAAAAAAAAAAAAAAAGAAAAGCTTTAAGCAACGCCTCTGCCTTGCCTGCAATACTCTGTGTGCGCTGTGTCTCCTGGAAAGTATACACATCAGTACATGTCACACGGAGCCATAGCAACATCTGCAGAACACGAAAGCGGTCTTCTGCGAGAGCAAATCCGTCTGCCGCTTTCAAACTAATGTACCGAGCGTAGTCTTCGACTTCAAAGGATAGCCTTAGTACTGTATATTCTTACTGTGTATACAGGTAAGCCAGTCACATATCTGATAATATCCTTTATCTGTCACTGCTAACGTATCCAATAATGTAGTGTCTCGAAACTTGCACCTAGCAAAGGTGTCTTCCAGTCCGTGCTGTAGTTCTGGTGGCATTTATCTCCAAAAACACAAAAAACAACAGAGGGGGGGGGAAAAGACACTTTCAATTTGATGTGGCCTTACTGAAAACTTCAAATAGAAGAAGGAAAAACACTTCAGTTTTCTTATATGCTGTTTACTCACCTTGGGAGAACCTGTGCATAGCACAAAAGCAAGCCGACGCCTCGCTTCTCTGCTGTTTGGAGCTCATCGCCGCGGCTCTCCAACCACCTTCCCCGTGCAGAGCAGCCTTCTGAAGGGAGCCTTCATTCCCAGTGTACAAGTACAATAACCCACTTTTTTTTTTTTAAACTCTCACACTGGTGCCCGGCACCTTCTCACTTTTTGGTACAACGTCTCACGAGCACTGTAAGCTCTTTTTCAGCCTTCTTCTTCTTTGGTTTTTCTCAATGTTATTTTTCTTTAAAGAAAAAAAGTCCTGTGGTTTAATATGTTGGCCGAGCAAGCGTGTGTACATTGTGAACTCACTGTCCGAGTAGTTGCACTCATTCATGTTCGATGGCGAGACCTGTAGGAGTTATAAAGGCCTTCTAAAAGTGTATTACTGAAAATGTGCATTTCCAAAACATAACAGCAATATTGTACAGGTCATCTCATCAGTTTTTGTTTTCGTTTCGGGTTTTGTCCGCCTGAGCACTAGTTCACCAGCCAGCAAATATATATGTGTATGTGTGCGTGCGTGTTTCATATACAGTCGCTGTAATCGGTGTATTGAGTCAGACTCGCTCCGCGTCCTCTCCGAGAAAAAGGAAAAAACAACTTTTATTGGTGTTTTTTTTTTTTTTTTTAAATGTCTTCCACCGGGATCTAAACGTCTGATAAATGTGGATAAAACATTCAAAGGCAATACTTGTGATCGCAGTATTACAGTACAACTGTATACAAAGAACAATACTGTGACTTGAATGCGTGCTTAATGAAGTATTTCAGTTTTTCTTATTCGCGCCCTCGAAACAGGAACACACAGACTCATTTGCCCCCCCCCCACACACGCTTCCATGTAAAAAATAAAATAAAAAAATAAAAATATTAATAAGAGAAAAGTTTAAATTATGCCCCTCCCCCTTCTTCCCCCATTTTGCCGTTCTTGCCCACCTGTGTGTCGTTAATGTTAAATGTTTTATATTGTAATATTGATATTTTTTAAATTATTGGTACAAAGTTTCCCCTTGTCTTATGTCCACACACAAAAAAAGAATTAAAAACGGAAAAAAAACCTAGAAAAGTGCATTATTGGCCGTGCTGCCTGAGTCTGGCCGCTTCCTGTTTGTCCTGGAAACGTGGAGGAAGTCGTAGAAGGTGCTGCAGCTGCCGCCGCGTAGCATCAAAAACCCAACATTTGGCGCTTCTTCTTCTGCAGCGTGTCGAGCTGCAGGTCCAGCCCTCCCCGCCCCAAAGCCCTTTATTCTGCAGGATGGAGGTCACGAAATCTGAACTGTAGATTTTTAACTTCTTTGTCTTCGAGCTCTAAATTCAGCGTCTGCATCGCCTCCGCCGCTTTAGGCTGACCACCCATCCTCCTCCTTCCTCCCCTTTGGCTACAGAGCAGCTTCGCCACTTTTGTTGTAAACTAACACACACAAATAAGGGGGTGATGCACGCTTTTCTCTGAAAATGTGTCGCCTTGACAATCCGAGCTGGTTTACAGTTTTGTTTTGTTTTTTTTCTCTCTCTTAAAACATCTGGAGTTTTAAGGGACAAAGGGAGGATACGCGTAACCAGATTAGAGGGGTGATTTTTAAAAAAAGAAAAATGTTACATGCCTTCTTTAACTTTCGATAAAGCTTTTTCACGAGGAAAAAAAGCAACAAACCACCATCTCATTGTCTGTTTTGCAGATCTTTTTCACATTGTGTGCATGTGTCTGGTCTTTTTTTTTTCTTTTTTTTTTTACACCTCCAAAAGCAGCTGTTTTTTGTTTTTTTGTTTTTTTTAAATAATGAGCTCTGAACAATGTATGTATCCTCTAATATGCCAAATGTCTTTTATAATGTAGTTTTCATGCACTGCTAAACAAAAACAGGGCAGAGTGAGAGGCAGCTTTAAACAGACTTTTGTTTGTGTGTTTAAAAAAAAAAAGTTTAAAAAAAAAAAAGGAGTGTGGAGCCCTTTCTCTGTCGCACTCAGCCTTACTTCTCCTCAAGACTTATTCGGCTGTTTGCACTACAGAGCGCTAACTTTTCTATTTCTCTCACACGTTTCATCCTCACTCACATTTTCCTCGCCTTTATTTTCTTCTTTTCCCACCTTTTTAACACGCAGCCTGTTGCGCTTAGCTTGCAGATCACCTTTTATTTATCATTTCCTCCTCCTCTTCTTCCTCACACCCCTCCACTATCTTCCACTTCTCTCACTGTATCTGTGTATTATTCTAGTAAAAATGGTAAGCAGAGGTGTCATTGTGGTAGTATACTCAGTGCTCAAAGGGTTGCTGATGGTAGAAACCTGTGCCGTTTGTAACATTTAGCAATAACGTCAAAAACAAAGGGGACGGTTCTTTTTTTTTGTTTTTTATAACATAACGTTAGTTTGTTTTTTGTACATATTGCAGCTCCAGATCATTGCTCAAATCTGTATGTCATTAAAAGAAGAAAAAAAAAATGAGAAAAAAACTTGCAATATTGGCATAAAAATGAGAAATAAAAAAAAAAGTGATGTAAAATCTCACTTTGTGTGTTTTTATGATGATTCTTTGATTATTTTTAGCTTGAATCATGATTGTAGCTGAAGAGAAGAAATAACCCATTATTGACATTTATTTATTTATTTGGTGTGTAAACAACAGCGTCCAATGACGCTTCAACATCTGGTGGCTGCAAGGTGACTGCAGGTGGGGAGGTTTGGGCATTTACCAAGCCCAAATGGAGCTCTTATCTGACGAACTCCCAGTGGATCGTCTTTCCTTTAAGTCCTCTGTCTTTAAAGCTGTTAAAAGCTCTGAATCGCTCTGCTGAAGTGTGCGCACGCACTGACTTTATATGGTCGATGGATCGCAGATTTGCAGGAGATCACAACATCTTCCACCAAAGCCAAACTCAGGTGTATATTACAAAGCAATAAAAATCATGACTCACTTTTGTACATTCAGGTCTGAACCCATTACCTCGATATTGAACGAAACACGCAGCCATTGCACTTTAAAGTAATAATTTACAGTGGAACATTAGGGCTATATTTACAGTGAAAAAGTTGCTACAGCAGTGCTGCTATATTTAACATTTAACTGGAAATTGGATGGATAATACCAGGAATTGGCCCTTTGAAGAGGAGTTGCAGGTGTTTTGAGTCCCAGAAAAAGATAAGGCCCCTGCGTGCCCACGAGGTGGGTCAAGGACAGCAGCAGAGCAGTTTGTGCAGCGAGCGATTGAGTTATGGCTGATCTGCAGCGTGGGGATCAGACGACACATAAAATGTTGTTTTCAAGCACAAGTTTACACAGCTAGGTGCTTAAAATTCCTAAATATCGATATTATAGCTCATTTCGAGCCTGTTTACACTTGGTTTGAAATGCATCTTGGGCAATCGGGTCACAAGCGGACAGCGTTATATACACGCGTAAACAACCACAGAGATGTGATCACTCAGACCCATTGCCTTGGTGGTCCGGGACACATTAGGCAACGTGCTTTTTGTGGTGTAATAGTTAATGTTTCCTGGTCTGTGCCCAGCGAGGACGTCATTGATGCAGGATGTGGTGGTAGCAACTGACCTTGTCCTGGCTGATATCAATTGCCGGAAAACCCCATACAAGCATATTGTTCATTGAAAAACATTTCAATTTCATCCAGACTGGCGCTTGTCTAGTGCTTTGACCTTCTTGAGCAAGGATGGGCAATTCATTTTCCCAAGGGGCTACATAACAAACTGGGACTGTTGTGGAGGGCCCAGTTTGTTATGTGGCCCCTTGGGAAAATGAATTGTCCACCCCTGCTCTAGTGGGACTTGTGGAGCTAGTAAGAAAATGAACTGAAGTGGTTAGCTAAACACCTCGAAGATGCATAATAGGTGTTAACAGCAACGTGTCTCCGCTATCCACTTGTTTGATTCATTGAAATGCATCTTATAACCAAATGCAAATAAGGGGTTTGTTTTTTCTCAATGTCTTCTAGAGGTGCTTGTCACAAGCATCGAGCTAAACATCAAGCTAAATGAGCTAAGCATCTTTGCGTTAGCTCATTTAGCGCTCAGAAATTTTAAACTGGCAACACTTAAACATTAAAGGTTACTCAGTGTCTTTGGCTCAGATTCTGCCTAATAAAGCCGACATGGTAATCACCAGCTCAAAGTAAATTTAATTTTATTGATTGATTAGGTATTCTTGGCTTTGTAAAACTGATTAGATAAGTTTGAATTTCAATCTGTGGTGTAATTGCTAAAGTCTCACTAATAGAGGGAATTTTGGTAGCAAATTAGGAACAAGTAAAAAATTATACATTTTTCACATCATTTGAATATGAATACTTGTAAATTCCAGTGGGAAGGTACAATTTGTGCAGCTGTAACAGTACAGTTGGACTTTAGTGACAATAAGCTTTAAAGGTTACATAAATAAAATACATTCCTTCAGCAGAGAATCTGTCACACTAATGGACTGTAAAAAAAACAAAACATGACGCTCCCAGCCAGTTTTAAATTAAAGCTCTGAACATAACCTGTCCCAGACAAGGTTATAAGTTGTCATGGAAATATAGTCAGACTAAACAAAAAAACAAAAAGCATCTTGCTAACTCGTTATACAACCCTCTAATCTTCAAACTATACTTGTAGCTTGAACTTTTTTTTATGTATATATAAAATCTGGAATTGCATGTTAAATTTTTATGTCATTTCCCGTAACAGGCTAGCTATGCAGAAATCATCGCACTAGTTTGCATTGAAATAGCTTAACACAAATAGCATAATTGCAAAACAAATATTGCATTTGTATTTGTACATGTGAATTACATATAAAAGCAGCAAAATATTAGTGACCTTTAGAGCCAGTAATAGTAGGATTCTTCACCAGTATTTATAGAGTATCTTTTATCTGCCATTAAAAGCATTTTCCCGCCTTTTCCTTCAAAGCTTTATTCCACTTTCCCGCCCTAAATAGCCTTTTTAATGCTCTTCCCACCATTAAGAGCTTTATTTCAGTTTTTCTTGCCATTAATAGCTCTGTTTTACATTTCCCACCAATAGTGTTTTCTAGGTTTCCCGCCATTAATAGCTTTACTTTACTTTTCTTTCCATTAATAACATTGCTAATTGCTAAGCTAGCCACTTGATATCCAGGTTAAATGTTTTCTTTAAGTCGGCCTTTACTTATGTTTAAAAACTTGCTGTTACGCAACAACTTTAATGATTCTAATAATACAAAGAATAACACATATTAAAAGCTTTAGAAAGCACATTTGGATACATTACAAAATAACTGGAAATCAGTGGTTGTCATTTATAAATGAAAGCTAAAGCGCATTTGTTTAGTTTCTCATTTGTCATTTTATAAAAGATAGTTGGGTTTTTATTTATTTATTTATGCTTAAAGGTCATGTTGGCTTAAAAGGTCATTTTTCACCATTGTAATTTATTGGGATTAACGTCATCAAATCTTTAGATCAGCTATTAAAAAAATAAAAGTAAAACTTTATTGAACTTTCAGTGCATCAATTAACCCATTTAAAATGATAAAAATTAACCTCTCTTTGGCACTGCGTGTTATGTGAAAAGCTGCCCACGTAATGCACGTGGATCAAATGAAGCATGTGTAAATACTGTTTGGTTACTGTACAGTTCAGAAGCAGTTTCTAGTGTGTATAAAACAAAAGCAAGTAAAATGAAAACTGATTCTCTGCTTCATCAGAACTTTGCACTTTTCCGACAAGCTTGTGGGCCCTAAAAGCAAGTATGAACAGGCATCACTTGGCCACTCTGCAAGCTTTATGGAAACATTTATGATAAAGTCACAGCTGTGACTTTACGGACGGCACACCACATCTGCTCCACAGTCTCTGCCTACTTGTCACATTAAAATAGTGGCGCTAAAGCAACATGTTTGCTTAGTCTCGAAAGCACTGTGACAGCTTTTCGCAAAAACAACAAACCACAGCTCTCCATCTTATGCTTGCACTTGGGCCAGTACACTTGGTGCACAGACGGATCAATCAGACTTAAGTCAGCTCACTCCAGGCTGATGCACGGATGCCTGTGTAGGTGAAGCGTGTGCTGCTTCCACTTGGCGACGTGTGACCATTCTGCTCAGGGCTCTTGGGCCCTTCTCGCGGTCTGCCCGCTTCCCCTTGGGTTAGTCTGCTTCCAGCTGACCTCGTCAAGCCGCTACTGCCTCCACCACCCCTCCTGAAACAGCTGCAGCAGGAGAAGGTAGCCAGCATACCCTGGCGGAAGCGCTTGTTCATGAAACAGTAAATGATGGGATTGACGCAGGCCGAAGTGTAGGAGAGCAGGTGGATGAAGGAGATCGGCGCGCCGGTGAGACGGTAGGCCGAACGCCGGTCGAAAGCTTGCCATGCATTGACCACGAAGACCGGGGTCCAGCACAGGAAGAAAAGAAACACAATGACCAGCAGCATTCGGATAACGCGTTTCTTAGCCATCAGGTTGGACGTGGAGCTGCCGCTGCCACACACGCGGCCCATCATGGAGCTACCGGTGTTCATCGTCAAACTCTTCTTTTTGGATGGCTGCAGGTAACAGCCATCGCTGTCACCTGGCTTAATGCTGCTAGTGCTGGACTGTCTGTCTGCAAGGGAAGATAATAATAAACGGATTTATCGCTAGCATAAAAAAGAAGTTCCAAGCCGCCAATTCCATCAGTGAGCAAGTGAAGCAGTCCCCCCCAAATAGCCCATGTTTTCAGAAACTTTTGCTAGAGTGCCCCAATGTTAAAGTAGAGAAGATACAATTCATATTAATCGATCTTTGCTTTTAACTGTTAACATTCAAAATAACCACATTTTAAAAACTTTTGTTACTTTCTGTGCTCAGGTACCATACCTCTGCCAACTTTCCTGTTGGACATCTCAAACTTGATGCCCCGGTAGAGCTCTATTGAGATGAGTCCATAGGCTGTCATCATTACGATCCCAGGGATAAGGAAGAGCAGCAACAATAGGGACACATACCTGGAAAGAAAGATATTTCGGGTGGGGTGAGAGAATCCATGAGCTTCACACATACCTCAAATGTGTGGTTTCTCTTACTGTTTGTACTTAGTGAATACCAGAACCCCCTCATCAGTCACTTCTACACTATTTTATACATTTAATTGCTTAATTGTTGAGCATTTAAATTTTAAATCTTCCCGTGCAGCATTTGTCTTGACTGATTAACAACATTAGCAGCAACTGAAAAATGAAAACTTTTACTTTGAAGAGTCAAATCTGTGTCTCGCATAAACATCTTCCCAAAAAGATGTCTCTCGCCAGCAGCACCAAGCTGAGAAAATCAATAAAGTGCCCATCTGAAATTAGCAAAGGGATATTTTTTGCTACCTCTCAGGCCGAGTACATCCAAGCGTGAAGATGCCTCAGAAGGACAGTTTAGCACTTTTTTTGGGGGGGGGGAGTTTCAGCTCACCAGGACTGCTGGATGATGTCGTTGGGCCACACCAGGCGGCACATGTGCCCAGTGCTGTTGTTGAGGCGGGTGAAGGGCTTGAGGGTGCTAAAAATGGGGTAGGGCAGCATCAGTATAAAAGACCCCAACCAGGTGGCAGTGATGACCTTGGCAGCGTGGGATTTTGTCTGCCACACCCTGGAGGTGAGGGGGTTGCAAATGGCACTGTAGCGCTCCAGGGAGATGGCCACCAGGTTAAAGGTGGAGATGCTCACAGAGACACCTGCAGAGGTCAGAAAATCCACACAGTTCTGATTGGCTGAAACTTCATTCATTACATCATCATTACAGACTAATGTAGAACACTGCATTTTTTTCTAATGTGTTACATTTGTTTTAAAAGGAATATCAGACAAACCAGCAGCAGCTGCGTGACGCTGTCATATCAGCAGCTTGATTAATCTGTGCCGTGAAGAATTAAAGCAACTCTGTGTTTGTGTGTTTTACAGAATAGTCATCGGAACTTGTTTGGCTTTACCACCACATATAAAACCACAACAAGTGCATTCACTCTTTACAACGAAATTACAACCAAAAGACCATTAACCTAGCTTAGCATAAAAAAAGTAAACTTAATAAAAAAGGACAGCTTTACCCCACATTCATCTATATTTATTAAATCTGCAAATTTAGAAAATTGTATATTTAAAAAATGGCCTCAAAATGACTCGTATGATAATTTACACTTTGGTCTTATTATGTTTACGTCTCTCTTCTCTTTGCTTGTCTCCTCTGCCTTGTGTCTGCTTTGCCAGGACACACAGAGGTGAGCAGAGAAAGACCAGATAGTGAAACAGAGAGCAGAGGAGTGTGGCTCCCAAGGGTCTTAAACCTGCTCTCTTTTTAGCCAGCAGGGGGCGACTCCTCTGGTTGAACCCAGTTCTGTCAAAATGAAACAAATACGTGTGAAGTAAGAACTGAAGTTTAGGCATCTGTAATCCTTTGACTACCAATTCTCACTTCATCCACAGACCTGCTTTGCATTTTTTAGAAAGATGCCACCGCAACACTAATCGTCTATTAATAAGTGTTAATCGTCATCTTTCTCTCCTCCCCCTGTGTGCTGCATCTCCCACAAATCATCCTCACAACATGTCACTGACTTTACAGTAATGTCGCTGCACACGTTAATGCTCCACCACATTAAATTTAACTGCTGAGCTGCGACAGAGCACATCCTGCGCTGCCTGTCAGCGCGGCAGCAGTGGCGCGCTCAGAAACAACAACAGGATGCACAAACACACTTGTAATAGCTGCTTTGTGCAATCCGAGAGGACACACAAACAGACAGATGATGCAACAATCCCAGGAGAGCTTTGTGATTTTGAGGAATGAGCTAAATGAAAAATGAAACTCACATTTCCTTGCGGACGTGTAATTTAATGAAAATGAAATATTAGCAGTAGATACAACATCGGTAATGAATGCACCTTATTACAGAGCTCGCAGCGAGAAAATGTGATTCACATGTCTGATGGGACTGACTCATCTCCTTTGAAGCTGTCAGTATGGAAGTTTTCAAATGCCCGAATAAAGATAAATGAAACTCTGAAAGGAAGTGACACAGAAGGACAAACTGAGGCAGCGAGTCTTAAAAAGCAAAAAACTCCAAAGAAAAAAGATTTATGTTGCTTTTTGTTGAAAGTACTTGAAAATATTTTGATTGTGACTTTTGAAAAATGTTTAAATCTTCCATAGATTGTGGCATCTGCTGCTAACTGCATGGAAATGATAAAACTTTTTGACTGTAAAACAAACAAACAAGAAACAGGAAACCCCCAAACACTCACTGACGCCATTCGGCACCACAAACCACAGATCTACCTGTGGGGCTTCGTACTCTGTGCAACGCGCAGCCCTCTCTATCTTTAGACCCTTGTTTCCGGTTTGGAAATCCATCCTCCATAACAGAGACCTCAAGTCTCCATAACAGAGACCTGATGTCTGGTGATGGTGATGAGCTAAATTACTGGAAGCAGATGCATCATGGTCTTCAGCTGTGCAGCCTCAGTGGTATAAATTGAGGCTGTGCAGTCCAGAGGGGCTGGATGAATGTTACATTTGATGTCGCTGATCCTTTCAGACTCGTGTTGGCCGGTTGGATGCGTTTAATTAGAAACGATTTATTTATTTTTCTCCCCCTCATTGGAAAAAAAAAGAAGCCATGTGATTATGCAAAGTTGCAATTATTTTTTGCACCTCACCATGATTGGTTTAAGAACTTGCAATAGATGTGTGTGGAACGATCCAAATATCGATAGTATCGATACCACCGCTATCGGATCGATACTTTGCATCTTTACTCTGAGCTGTGTTGAATAAAATTACACCTCAAACATGCACTGTGGAAAATGTCTGAACCTTTTTTGTTGACTGTCATGTGTATTTTATTTATAGCCTATAGCACATTTAAACAATAGAAGCTGTTGGGTAGATTTCAATTTCAGGTCTCAAAAAAATCCAGTTTCAAAATCCATGAAAAGCTGAAATGAGTGTTTTGTTGTGTTAACTGATTATTGTGGAAGGTAGAAATGAAAGTTTTTTTTAATGGCCATTAAAACGTCTACAAAAATTTGTAATCTGAGCTGCCTTCCTAGTGTAAAAGTTTCAGTATCGGTGTTGGTATCGTGCCCTTGCATTTAATTGCATTTACTTGATATCTGACCGATACCAAAATTACTGCTCTTTATTGCACAGCTTTAACTATCGATGATATCCCAGAAACCTGCTGGTGTGGTGCATGCATGAACGCAAATTCCGCCTTTTCTGAATTCATCTTATAATACACCCTGATTTTATCTATTTTTATATTTATACTGACAAACTCATAAAAAAAGCTCCACTCTCGTGTTCAGCGTGTCTGAACATCTCTGAGCCACGCTGTTTTTAGCTGACTCTCATTAAAGCTCCGGGAGGATTTGAAAATACAGGGAAATGAACCGGGCTCTGGACATGCCCTCAGATTACTTTAATTAGCATCTGTATGATTCCATTACCAACACAATTCAAAACACGATAATAACTCACAGAGCTGGGGAACTGGGTCATGTTTGTGTGGCATGTTAGGAAGCCTTGAACTGGAGGACAGATGTGCACTGGTGTGAAACTTTATTTAGTTCATTCAGACGCATTTGGACATATTTTAACTGATTAAATCAACTAAAATAGTCATGTTTTAACAATCACAACAATAAACAACTTGGGCTGTCGATTAATATGAAGAATCGTGGAGGACACGTACCCATGAAATACATCACCAGCTTGCATGTGCCGTTGCCGAAGATGAAGTCCCTCATGAGGTTGGGGATAAGGGTGAAGGGGATGCAGACTAGAGACACCATCAGGTCGCTGATGGCCAGAGACAGTAGGAACAGGTTGGTGACGGTCCTCATGCGCCGGTTCCTGACCAGGACGGCGATGATGAGGCTGTTCCCCAGCACGCTGAGGAGGAAGATGAGGCTGTAGAGGGCGATCCGCACTGTCTGGTTGATGTCTGTGGAAGTGGGGCACAGTACGAGTTTACACGCACACAGATACCAGTTTCTATATTTATTTAAATGAATGCACAGCCCGTATGCTAAAACCCCCCATAATGTTTATAAAATAGCCACTCATATGCATTTAGGCTGTAACCACAGAGAGACCTGGAATATCTTCAGGATTTGTATTCATTTTGGGGGTTTTAGCCTCAACAACGTCGCCACTGATGCGTCTTTGGTCTCTATTTAAGTCCTCAAAGTGCACAAAGATAGTTCAGTTCATTTGACATATGCGGACTCAGTGAGCAGTGACAGCATTATGTGTCACTACTCACATACAGCGGACTACATTAGCTTTGAGAAGGACCTGAGCCATATGCGTAATGCGCACTGACGCACGAAAAATGCCCAAAGCAGTCGCTCTTACGGTACAAGCCCGAGTAGAATAAACGCGGTTTGAGCAACTAAATAAATACATTTAAAAAAAAAAAAGGAACATCGGACTTTTGAATGGAGTGGTCTAAAATTGCACAAGATGTCCCTCGGCATTTTGCTGGCGGATAAAGTCGCTGTACCTTTGGGTTCTGGTAAGATGTCTTGCTCGCTCTCGCACTCGGAAATATTCTTGATCCCAAAACTGCACAAAATCCTGTTGAGGTCCGTTGAGTTTATCAGCATGTCGTGGATTGTAAACGTCTCCATTTCGCAGTTTCTCCTATAGCCTCGAGTAGAAATCAGTCATATGAACATCAACCGGAATGTTCCTTCGAGAAAAGAAAAATGCTCCAGGGTATTTGCACGGAGAAATACTAAGCATCCATAGTGATTTTATTATTATTATTACCTTATTTAACGAGAAATAAAAAGTAGAGGGGATGACAATAATAAGAGCAGGACTGCTCTCTACAAGTTCCCGTGCGCTCTCGGCGTAGCGTGCTGGGCTCCTCTGGTGCTCCACATTTCCAACTCCTGACAGCATGTGGAAGGGTCTCGCTCTTGAAAGCTCAGCCCGCCTCTTTGGACCCCCCCCCCCCCCCCCCCCTCCTTTTCTTTAAATCACCACGTGTCAAACCATGGCACTGATAGAGAGAGAGGGAGAGATAAGAAGGGCTGATAGATTATAGTCCGGCTCATTTGGAGGAAGGTTGAAGCCAAAACGTCAAAAATTCAAATGTACCGAATTGCAGTCCTTCACCTGCCGTCGGCTATCCATATATCCCACGCCCCCCCGCCCGAATTTCACCGTGGAACTGCAGGACTGGAGGAGCTCTTTTACCTTTTACTCTAGTTTGAGTTGTTCTGACGGGTGGAGGAGCAGGCTGTCGTTATCGCCAGCTCCAATATTTAGAAGTCAGTCACACTGACTATTGTTTCACTCCCTCACACGAGAAGAGACAAGTCATAATTATAGTCTTGGGAGTTGTTTGATGAAATTCTTAATAGCGAGAGAGAGAGAGAGAGAGAGAGAGAGAGAGAGAGAGCTGTTCACGGTTCTCAGAAGCAGTTGGTGGTGTTTTGGGTGGGTTTCTGCTGTAATCTGTTATTATTTAAAGCCGCTTCGACACAAACCCCGTTTAGTCTGGTTACAGCAGCACCTGCAAAAAAAAAACAAACAAACAAAGGAAGTGAAGAGCAGAGAACTAATAGGCTATCTCAGGTGGCCAGATGTGAGACCACAGCAAATAACATGAAGATTTTTTTTTTCTATTTCACCTCCAGTTAAACAGATGCAGTTATATCATTTGGGTCATTTCCAGTTATCCTCCAGAATCATGAGCCTCGGCAGTTTATTAATGGAGCGCATTCAAAAACATCTCATGCTGAGCAGGTTTGCTTAGTCTGGACAGAGATGCTCGTTTATTACAAACTCAAACACGTGTAAATCATCTGTAGTGTGACGGTAATACATGACGTATCACTGTGTGAGAAGCTTTATAATGGCTTTATTTCATGTTTGGTAATGTATAGAAATCCTAACCTAATCCTAACTAACACACAAGGCATAGTTTGTGTGAATTCCTGTTTGGGCCTCAGGGGGTTTTATTGGGGTGTGTTCCTGTGAAGAACTGCTGACGTGATTCAGTCAAAGTCAGCTTGACAAGTCCCAACCTGAATAAGACTACATTTTAAACCCATGAATTTTGTTTTGTTTTCCAGACAATTAAATAACCACAATCAAGAAGAACTAGTTTTCACTTATATTAGCTTTACCACTTCTCAGTAAGGCTATAACAAGTATCCATGCAAAATAGTGCTTCACACTTGATAAACACCTTAGACTTACTCAGTTATGATGACTGTGTATTTATGATACAAGTACCTGGTATACCACAGGTCAATGGCATCCATGACAAAGATGCACAAAGGTCAGCCACAGAGATTTTCTATCACTCGGTTGTGGTGAGTGCAGTGTACTTTGCTGTGGTCTGCT
This sequence comes from Astatotilapia calliptera, assembly GCF_964374335.1. Taxonomy (NCBI): domain Eukaryota; kingdom Metazoa; phylum Chordata; class Actinopteri; order Cichliformes; family Cichlidae; genus Astatotilapia; species Astatotilapia calliptera. The sequence continues at coordinate 42,528,237 of NC_137424.1, read as the reverse complement.
GAGGGAACAGCATTAGAGTTGGTGACACGAGCTGATTGAATAAAGTGATCAGGAAGGATGGCTGTGATTGGCTGCAAACCAGATACTTTTGAAGCAGTAGTGAAGAGGAAGAGGAGGTGACTGGACAAACTGGACATGTTTATATCTACGTGGCAAAAAATATTCTGCCTCACTACTACTACTACTACTATTATTATTATTATTATTATTATTATTATTATTATTATTATTATTATTATTATTACATTTAATCATTAGAGTTGGCGCTCTTCTAAGGTTTGTTTGTGTTTAGAAGCTCGATAGCTGGATAATATCTTACATTTCTCTCTCTGTACTTAAATCTATATTTTTGATAGTACAATAAAAACATTAGTTTCGAGTTATCAAGCCAAAATATGGAGATATTAACTAGAAATTTTGACATTTGGATGGGAAAAAAGGAGGTCGGAACTAAAGTGTGTGGTTCTTGTTTCCCCTGCGGACACGCAGCCCGTCCTCAGTTGCTAAGTAACCTCTGCAGGGGGCGGCTGCTGGATGCTGACAGTTTAGCCGCAGTGAAGCGAGCCGCTCGGCTTCAGACGCATAACTGAACGGGCTTTGACCAGAAGGAGGATGGACGAGGGCATCGAGCTGTCTCTGACCATCGCTCAGATCATCCAGCGGCTCAGAGGAAGCCATTTACACTCTCAGATAGAGAGGCAAGCCAAAGTGAGTGAGCTAGCATGTGGCTAACGACACGGTGCTTCTGCTTCTAGCTCACCTTTAGCTAAAACCACAGCATCCAGGCCACATCATGTCTAAGAATGCGAAGCATTGATTTCCCCATGTCCCCATTGTTTTCAGGAGTGTTTACACCAGCCTGACGTAAAACTGGAGTCTCTAAAAGAGGACGTCCGCAGTTTTCTCAAAACATCAGGTAGCAAGCTGCAAGAAATCTCTTCTCACAAAGTCATAATTAAGCTGTTGTCTCTTGTCTGTTTAGTGATAATAATATTATAACATATAATAACAAATTCCAATGTTTTCCAGGCTGGGAAAGAAAGCTGCAGAATGCAGTGTACAGAGAGCTGCACATGTAAGTGACATTTGGTGTAAAGCTGTCCATGCATGACGAAGCACTGCACACACACACACACACACACACACACACACACACACACACACACACACACACACACACACACACACACACACACACACACACACAGTGGGGTTGAATTTACTCAAGCATGACAGTCATTGTGTTTGGGGTTTCTCAGCCTCAAAATGATTCAAAGCTAGTTTTGTGCCATGCTTGCGTTTGGTATCACTCTATAAAAACTCATCATGGCTTCAAGCATTCATCCATGTCTAACATTCGCATTTATTTCGAAATTTTTTTGTATCAAATTTGAGCTTTTTCCCGAGATGAATTTTCCCAGGATGATAGTAAAATGGTCACCTACTCAACCAGTGAGCTAAACTGATGCCCATAATACATTTTAAAATAGATATTTTGAAATGTGTTTAATTTGCTCAAGCATAAAACTGTTAAAAAAAATCAAATAGGCAAAACAGAGAAAAATGCATCAAAGTAAACAGTTTTTTCTTGTATATAATAAAAAAAAAACCAGAACTATTTTATCGGGTTTTTTTCTAAATTGGGGATTTCAAACAAACAAACAAACAAAATGCCTCCAGAAAAGAGCAGATGTGTAAGTGTAAATATCAGATAGAGCGTCCTCCATGCGGGCCAGTCATGCTTATGTGTGTAGTCACCTGTCAAAGGCTCGTTGTGAGCCAGGAAAAATCTCTGCATTCATAAATTAAATAATGTTAGGCTGTCAAAATAAACATTTACATGTACTAATAGCCTCTGTGAGGATCTCTGTGCATTTCAGTTTAGATGGAAACTGAATGCTTACACATTAGGGATGGAAAATTTGTAAACCTCTGCTCATGATTAGCTTATTAGATATAGTGGAAATTTTAATTTGTTTTGTCTCCTAGCAAACTAAAGATGCACAGCTCGATCTGCTGAGTCACTGCTGTGTATTGCTGGCTAATATCAGCCTACTGATGGTTGCTGGTAGACTTCAAAGGGGTTATTGCTTTTTCTATGGAAGATTCATTTTCCTTGACAGAAAAGTAGGAACAAACAAAAATAAAGTTTCCCCAGATTCTATAGTTAAACTTTGGTATCTGCATATGACAGCAAATATGCGACATATGAAAGTCTGTCTTCATCATCATCATTATCAGGCACACAGAGGATGCTGTAAAGACACATGAATGTAGTCAGGAGTCAGGACACAATCACTCTGTATATCTACAGAGTGAAAAGCCATCAAATACAAATCATTTTATTCATCATGATTGCTAAATTTGATTTATTGGCATCTTTGGGTAAAATTTCTTGTGATATCTGTGTATATGGCTGCTTGACAAACACCCCACAATGCAGTAGGGCATGTTTCTTTATTCTTGATTATATGATTGATTACGTGTACCTCCAGTGAAGGAGATGCTAGCATTGGGAAACTGCTTCAGAAGAGCTGGGCAACCTAGACCAGAAATCCTGTCTTTGTATCTTTTGGCTTGATGGCGCCAAAAACGATCTCCCTGTTTAAAAATGTAGTACACCGAATATCCCAATATCTTGTAAAGGTGTTGCTAACTTCTAATGGAAAGTACAGTGGTGGTTAGAAGTTAACATCCACTAATCATGGGAATTAATCTCATGGAAATTTTGGGTTTCAATGACTGTTCTTTGAACTGTTCTTTTCCAGGTTGGTATGATTGTACAGCATACATCTTAGAACACTTTAAAACAAAAAGTGGGTGTACAAGTTTGAATTAATTTTTAATTTGATCTAATCTACTATGGAAGCCCGTTTCTGGCACAAAAAAGTATCCATAACTCAAAATTTCGAGTTATCTTTATCAAAATTTTGACTTAATTTTCTCAAAATTTTGAGTTAATAAGTCAAAATTTCGAGTTTGCGCTGCCAATCAGTAATCTACGTGAATAACGTAATTTCTTTGTTACCCGGAAGCTGAAGCCCTCAGCTACAAATGCTGCAGCTAAGTCACCAGTATTACAGCCAGTCATGTATGCACAAATTGCTGATTATTTTCAGCGTGGCTTCACAAATGATGAAATCCTTGTGTTATTAACTACATCACATGGCGTTACTATCAGCAAACGTACTCTTGAAAGTGCCAATATGTTCGATCTGGTTTTGAGTGCGCATTCCTCTACGCTAGATCCTTCCAGGTAACAAGAAAATGATGTAGATTACTGATTGGCAGCGCTAACTCCAGATTTTGAGTTAATAAATCGCAATTTCGAGTTAATATGTCAAAATTTCGAGTTATGAATATTTTTTTTGTTTTTTTTACTGGTGGAAACGGGCTTCCATAAATCCACACAGGGTCAAAGTATACCTGCAGGCTCAAATATATACAAATATATACAGTGGGGCAAAAAAGTATTTAGTCAGCCACCGATTGTGCAAGTTCCCCCACCTAAAATGATGACAGAGGTCAGTAATTTGCACCAGAGGTACACTTCAACTGTGAGAGACAGAATGTGAAAAAAAAATCCATGAATCCAAATGGTAGGATTTGTAAAGAATTTATTCGTAAATCAGGGTGGAAAATAAGTATTTGGTCAATAACAAAAATACAACTCAATACTTTGTAACATAACCTTTGTTGGCAAACGTTTACTATAGGTCTTTACCAGGTTTGCACACACAGTAGCTGGTATTTTGGCCCATTCCTCCATGCAGATCTTCTCGAGAGCAGTGATGTTTTGGGGCTGTCGCTGAGCAACACCGACTTTCAACTCCCGCCACAGATTTTCTATGGGGTTGAGGTCTGGAGACTGGCTAGGCCACTCCAGGACTTTCAAATGCTTCTTACGGAGCCACTCCTTTGTTGCCCGGGCGGTGTGTTTTGGATCATTGTCATGTTGGAAGACCCAGCCTCGTTTCATCTTCAAAGTTCTCACTGATGGAAGGAGGTTTTGGCTCAAAATCTCACGATACATGGTCCCATTCATTCTGTCCTTAACACGGATCAGTCGTCCTGTCCCCTTGGCAGAAAAACAGCCCCATAGCATGATGTTTCCACCCCCATGCTTCACAGTAGGTATGGTGTTCTTGGGATGCAACTCAGTATTCTTCTTCCTCCAAACACGACGAGTTGAGTTTATACCAAAAAGTTCTACTTTGGTTTCATCTGACCACATGACATTCTCCCAATCCTCTGCTGTATCATCCATGTGCTCTCTGGCAAACTTCAGACGAGCCTGGACATGCACTGGCTTCAGCAGCGGAACACGTCTGGCACTGCGGGATTTGATTCCCTGCCGTTGTAGTGTGTTACTGATGGTGACCTTTGTTACTTTGGTCCCAGCTCTCTGCAGGTCATTCACCAGGTCCCCCCGTGTGGTTCTGGGATCTTTGCTCACCGTTCTCATGATCATTTTGACCCCACGGGATGAGATCTTGCGTGGAGCCCCAGATCGAGGGAGATTATCAGTGGTCTTGTATCTCTTCCATTTTCTGATGATTGCTCCCACAGTTGATTTTTTCACACCAAGCTGCTTGCCTATTGTAGATTCACTCTTCCCAGTCTGGTGCAGGTCTACAATACTTTTCCTGGTGTCCTTCGAAAGCTCTTTGGTCTTGGCCATGGCGGAGTTTGGAGTCTGACTGTTTGAGGCTGTGGACAGGTGTCTTTTATACAGATGATGAGTTCAAACAGGTGCCATTCATACAGGTAACGAGTGGGGGACAGAAAAGCTTCTTACAGAAGACGTTACAGGTCTGTGAGAGCCAGAGATTTTCCTTGTTTGAGGTGACCAAATACTTATTTTCCACCCTAATTTACAAATAAATTCTTTACAAATCCTACCATGTGGATTCATGGATTTTTTTTTCACATTCTGTCTCTCACAGTTGAAGTGTACCTCTGGTGCAAATTACTGACCTCTGTCATCATTTTAGGTGGGGGAACTTGCACAATCGGTGGCTGACTAAATACTTTTTTGCCCCACTGTACATACACTCACTTAATCTTTTAAAAAGTGCTCTTAAAGGTTCTACAGTGTCTTTTAACTTGACAAACCCAAGGCCTATTAACGAATGATCACTGGTTGATCATTGTACTCAACCAGTGATTGTGATCGACTACAACCGGTCACTTCTCTTTCTAGCACAAAAAGGATTTATTTGACACCATTCGATGGATTGAACAATACGCAGAACACTGGGAAAGTCCAAGGAACTCAGTGAAGATTTGAGGAGGAGAATTGTAGATTTAGACAAGCTGGGAAAGTCTCTTAGAGCTCACCTTCAAGTTCAACTGAAATTAGCAGCTACATGCGTGGACAGGCCACATACTTTCTGGAGAAAGGTTTTTGCCATCACAGAGTGGATGGAATAATGAGAAAGTAGGACTACCTCCAAATTCTCCAACTTCACCTGAAATCAACAACGTGGTTGAAACCTGGACACAACTGGGTCTTCCAACAGGGCAAGATCCTAAGAACACATGGTTTTGGAGCGGACAAAGCAAGCTAATGTTAAATAGCTGGAATGGCCTTCCCAAAAATCTGACCTCAACACTGCTGAAAATCTGTGGACTACGCTTAAAAGCCAAGAAACCAAGAAATTTAAAGGAAATCTACCAGTTGTGCCAAGAAGAGCGATCAAATATCCGCCAGAATTATACCTGAAGCTTGTTGATGACTACAAAACGCATCTGGTCAAGGTGCAAATTGATGGCAACCTTCTTTTGTGAAGAGTAGCAAATGTTTTCGAGAATAGTCGGGTAAAGTCTTTGAAGTCTTTGAAACACATTAGGGGGATAGAGATGATCTATATAAGACTTAATGTAAACAGAGAGCTGATTATAGAAGGAGACAAGGTTGGATCAAATTAAGGTGAGGCTGACAGTCACAAAGGAAGGATGTCAGGCAGATGAAGACAAAACACCATCGGGGAGTCAGAGGGAAGACAAACTCAAGAAGTCAAGGCAGAGAAAGACGCACAAGGACAAACAATTACCAAAACACAACAGGAAGCAGTTACACGAAAGATGAGAGAAGTCGTGAAGAAAAAAGAGAATCCAAGAGACAGTGGGGAAATGATCAAAATCGAAACAAGTAGGAAACTCAATAAAGTCCAGCACCATGACAAAGGTTTGTGCAGAAAGTCGCTGCTTTTTTCTTTTCTTTTTTTAAAGAAAGTTTCCAAATAAGTTGGAAATAATGAAGACGTGTGAGTGAGTGGAGCCAGGTTTACTTGCAGAAGCAGAGGGAGAACGGGGTCAGGAGCGTGCAGTGACTCAGAGCGTGCACAACAACACGGGCACGGCTTCATGGAAGAGACTGGTTACGTAACCCAACATCAGACTGCGTTAATGTTATAGATTCATCTCATTCTACACCTTGTTTACACATAAATCCAACACGCACAATATAATAACACAATATATAAAAGCTGGTACACTACTATCTATTTAAAGGTGATTAATGCAGGGTTTTTTTTAAAATTTGGTAGAAATGTTGCTCTCTCCTGCACAAGTTTGGCTCCTCTGCCTTTCCCTCTTAGTGTTATTGGTTTACCTTTAAAAAAATGTTTGGTTTTAAACACTGAAATTGTAGCTAAAAAGCCATTGTTCCCTGAACGTTAAAGACTAACAATCCCTCCACTGTTATCCACATTTATGCACTCTTTTTATCTGAAATCTCTGTTTGGCTGGAGGCCTTTTTGTCTCTTCCGTAAAAAGCTCGGAAACGTGTGCTGCACTCACTTATCTCGAAGAGCACCGGACTGTCTCTCCTTAGGCTCAGTCTGAAACAAGGACTTAATACGTTGCTTTGAGAGGGTGACATATAACAGTGACTAATGGCTCCTTCTTCTGGCGCTATGTGCTCTTATAGGTGTTTAGATTGGGGTGAACGTTGTTTAACGCTCTGAGACCTTGAATCATTCGGCATGCCCTAAGCAGGCTTAGCTGGGGGGGGGGTTTGTGCATTTGGAGATGTCTTCTGACTCATCTGGTGTACATTTGTGGGCTCTAATGGAGACTGACTGCCTGCTTTTTGTAAAGGGGAAAAAAAGTAAGATTTCCCTTTTGTTTGACAGTTTCCTCCTTTCAGCTGTGTTTCTTTTCAAAATAAGATGCTCTTTGTGCCACGACCGGCTTCATTTTCCCCAAAGCTGTAAGTGTTTTGTGAAAAAACACAGTGGTGTTATTTGTGTGTCAGTCGGCAACGTTGTCTTACTTGCATTTGCTCATTCCAGCCAGCTGCCCCCGAGGCATCCCCCGGCTCCCCCGGAGCATCTCAAAGAGCCGCTGGTCTACATGCGCAAGGCACAGGTCGGCCCGTCTGCTTTTATTTCCTCACTTTCTCTGCTTCTCCCTGACTCCTATCATTTTTGTCTGCCAAATTCACTTTTAAATCACTAAGGTGTGCGCATGTGTGTGTCTCTTACACAGGCCAGCTGGGAGAAGCGTGTCCTCAAAAGCCTGAACAGCATGAGCACAGAGCTTGGAGTGCCTCTGGCTCACATGGTAACTAAAACATTGACAATCACAGCCAAGTTTATAGATTTTAGTTTGTAGGGTTTTTTGTTTTTATTTTGCAACATCTTCTCTAGAGATGTTGCAAATAGAACAAATTAAAAACCCTGCATCATTTTAACCCTGAGCCAACTGAGCTATGAGCTGCGGCTAAACCCGAGCAGCTTTTTTAACTGACGATATCCAGACTGTGTTGTTTGGAGTCTGTTTATCAGTTTTACTGCTTGCTTCTGCACAGGCACGATTGTATTTATGACTTATTATTTCGAACGCAATACTGATGTGACATTTTTAAGACGGGATGTGCGGCATTTGTTTGTTGAAATCTTGTCTTTCCGCCTGCTCCACAGAGGCCCGCGGCGGAGCAGAAGGAGCTCACCAACAAATGGAACGAGATGGGCACAGATGAACCAGGTCTCAAGACACTACCCAGGAGATTTGGCCTCGAGCAATCTGCCTTTTATGATAGATTAGTGTTGATGCGTTCAGGCGCTGTATTTATCGCCAGCTTAGCACATCTCAAAACCAGATCTGCTACTTCCGTGTTTGCTTCCTAAGCCGCGCTAATGCAGCCAAGGCTTTCTAAGGCACTCGGGCTCTGTAACATCTGCATAGCGCACAATGTAGCTTTTTGCAGAGCACACGCTGGAATTGTGCTGCCAAGCCTCCCCATAGATGACTGAGCCTGTGCTATGAATTCATTTTTGTTGTTTAAAAAGAGTTTTTATTGTTGTCAGAAGATACGTACCACTTTGACTTCAGGCCACCGCGTTTACAAAGAACACCCTAATCTCGTGTCCTAACAGTGCTATCAGTGCTCAGTGGTGTATAATAACATTTAGGATGTGCCGTCCTTCGGCTGTAAACATTTTGGATCGTGAATCTAGAAGCTGTCCAGACTCCTGGTAGGGAGATAACCAGCAGCACCCCTTCCTCTCGTCGAAAGCCTTAATGTGGCCTTGTTCTGAGGATGACACAGGACTGGAACTTACTGCCGTGCTATGAAGACGGTGGACAGAAGTTCCACTTAGAGCTGGCCTTTAATTTGCATAGATGTGTGTTTAAGTTGAAGTTGATAAATTAAGTTCGCAAAGAAATGGCTTTTTTGACTGCTGTTACATAACACATTGTAAAGATTGTTTACGTGTTTATATCGCTGCAGATTTGAGTCGCTTCAGGCCTGTCTATGCTCCGAAAGACTTTCTGGAAGTAAGCACATTCCTCGCCTTGTTTTTTTACTGCTATTATCAGGATTGAACTCCATTATGTTATATAAATGCTGTCTAAACAGGTCCTAATCGGTTTGCGGAACCCCAACCACGATAGCAGCGAGGACATCAGCGTCAGGAGTCACTGGGGACTCATCCAGGTTCCTCTCAATGTCAGGGACATCCCACACCTGGTAGGGATCTGTGTTCCTCCCCACTTCACTTCACATGTTTGTGGGTCATAGGGATTTGGAAAAACTTGTCCTTGTGAGTGGGATCAGACACCAGCAGCTTATTCAAAGGATAGCTAACATCACTCCAATTCCTAAGTCTCTGGCTGCCAGTTTAAAGGCTTATTAGCTGTTTCTCAACCTGAATATCCCTGATATTCTACAGCAGTATCGCCCAAAGAGGCCTCGTAGCTCAGTGGTAGTGGTGCCCAGAGCAAACTCTGAACAAGGGGAAATAGCTTTTTGTCATTATGCAGCAGTGAAACTCCCTGGCTGCTGTTCAAGCTATTAAATCCTGACTAATAGCTGTGTTGTTTATCACTTATTTTCATAACTCGTCACTCATGCCTTATAAGCAAAATATGAAGAAGTCATGGGTGTCTTAATAATGTCTCTTAATATATTTCTTTTTCTTTAACGTTTTGTGTTTATTAATAAAAACGTCTTGCATTGTGTTGAGGTAGAAGTGTATTCTTTGAACTGAAAGAAGAATAGATTGTACATTTATTCATGCGTTTTGTGTCTGTTGTGTTAAACTCTCAGAGAGAGGCCTACTCAGAGCTGAACCTGACCAGTGGACAGATGGGGATTGATGACCACGCACTCATCCATCCAGGTATTACTCCTTTCTTGGAAGGAGAAGGATGAGAAGGCTGATAGCAGATACTTAGCTTGGTAGTTATCATGCCCTAAAAGACATGTTCAAACTGTAACGATAACATGCTGGTGGTTGTAGAGTTTTGTAAGTTTATGGCATACATATGTGAGAGTGCCATCATTGTTTTCATCTAACCATCAAGAAAAGAAGCTCCCTGTTACAGCGCTGTGTCAGCTGTTTGGCAGAATCAGAGGCTCATTAGTTTTAAAAACTTTCAGAGGACTTTTTGTCCTATAAAATACATAATTTGTAGGCAAGCTTAGATCATAACAATTTTAATTATCACTCAGCAGCATTTTAATACCAGACCTAAACACATTTCTGGTTGTGATTAAGAAAGAATACTCTAGAATAAATGTGTTTACCTAATGAACAGAGAGCTTTAATGGTGTATATACCACAGGGACTTCATATCAGTCCTTGTTCCTTTCTTGTGCCACAAGGGCCGTCTGGGATTTCTCAAACAACATCTCGGTGAAGGCCACATATCGACATTGTTACACTTTGGTGTTCAGGCTTGAAATAGAATCCAGCATGTCTGTTTGTAAATCGAGCAGATAGCACCACTGATGGATCTGTGCTTTCTTTCTCGTTCCTGTACAGACTTGTTTGAAAACGAGTATGTGCAAATCGGAAAAAAAGGTCAGTGTTTGGTTCTTGTTTTTATTCCTTTTTTTTGTGGAAATGCTTTGTTGAGCTCTATTTTCTTCATGAGATTTTGTTCATTGTACACTAAATTACCAAAAGTATTTACTCACCCATCCAAAATGACTGCATTCAGGTGTTCTAATGAACACTTCCATGACCACATGTGTATAAAATCAAGCACCTAGGCGCACTATACACCTCACCTAGGTTGAGGTGTATAGTGCGCTGAGGTCGCCCACTTTTGCAGAATCAATAGTGACGGACCAACAAACTTCATGCGGCCTTTGATTAGGTCAAGAACTGTGCGTAGAGAGCTTCGTGGAATGGGTTTCTATGGCTCAGCAGCTGCATCCAAGCCTGACGTCACTAAGTGCAATGCAAAGAGTCAGATGAAGTGGTGTAACGTCAATGTGGTGTGACTGAACCTTATTTGTCTGGCAATCGGATGGACGATTGGTGGAGGGGTCATTTTAGACAAGTTCACGCTCCCAACTTTGTGTGAACAGTCGGGGATGGTCCCTTCCTGTTCCAACATGACTGCACACCAGTGCACAAAGCAAGGTCCATAAAGACATGGATAAGTGAGTTTGGTGTGGAACAACTTGACCGGCCTGCACAAAGTCCTGACCTCAACCCAATAGAACACCTTTTTGGATGAATTAGAGTGAAGGCGTGTCTGACCTCCAAATGTGCTTCTGGAAGAATGGTGAAAAATTTCCATAAACACTCCTAAACCTTCGAAAGGTTTTCCCAGAAGAGTTGAAGCTGCAATGGGTGGACCGGCATCATATTAAACCACATCGACTAAGAATGGGATGACCCTCAAAGTTCATTTATGCGCGTGAAGGCAGACAAGCGAATACTTTTGGCAATGTAGTGTAAATCCACATCCTATTGGTCAAGAATGTACCAGTTTGTTTGTCTTTTGGGAAGGCAAGGAAGGAAATACATGTCCTTTCAATGAATATAACATGAAATTTCTCTTAAGAAAACAACAAAAAACAAGGATATTTGCTTTGAATGCCATTTTTGCCCATACATTCCTCTATGCTAAGTACAAATATGTAGCAGCTTAAGTGTCCTAACAGAGGCAACCAGGAATGTCATTACCTCGTCATTTTTTAAGACTTCTAAAGGATAACTCCAAATAAGACAGAAACTTGATGAGCAGACAGTCTTGTTTCTAATTTTTGTATTTAAGAGCCTTTTTATGGAGATCTTTTCAAAACTAATCTAATTATATCAACTGTGACCCATTTATGGAAGCCCCAAAATAGGCACAAGTGTTACAAGCAGAAAGTGTGATGCAGAAAGAGTACTGAGAAGTAGTGCTGTGAGATATTGTATGTTTTGGTACTGATCCAATACCAAGAGAAAATACAGGGCTAGTACTGCCACTACTAATATTGATACTTTTAGCCTACAACCTGCGTCTGTCTCTAAAGGAAACCATGTATCCATCCTATCTCAGTAGTACTGATCCAGTACCAATGCCAGCGTTGCATCAACAATATCGATAATTGGATCGATGCGCCCACCTCTAACGGGAAGTATTTGTGTGAGTCAGTGAATGACTGCCGCCTCTGAGTGGAAGCACGAGCATTCAGATTGGTAACACTTTAACTGTTAGCTCGTTGCTCTGTAACAACGCCACCTATATCACGGCCAAATCAGATATCAGCCAACAAGAGTCTTACAAACACAGGCAGTAGTTTATTTACACAACCACGACCCTCGATCTACCGTTCGCCTCTGTGCCTAAGCTGCGCCTCGTGGTCCAGACGAAGCAGTAAGTGCACTCGAATACGAAATGTAGGAAACGAGGAGCGTGTTCGTTTATGTTATGACTGACCAGCACCTTAAGTCAAGAGCTGTGTGTTTTTGGCTCCTGTCACAACAGAGATTTAGGGCAGAATGGGGAAGTTCAAGAGTTTGTTTCCAGCATGCGCCTGAGTGATTTCTTGGAAAGCTACGCAGAATTTATGGGAATGTCTTTGTTAATATTTTTGATGTTTATACATTTTTTTGAGGAGAAAAACATCCTCCACACTCAGTCTTTTCATTTTTGTGCTACTTGTCGAGGATTCTTGCAGAATTCTCAATAAATGTTGAATATTTTGAATATCTTGTATACAGTCGTGAGCCACCCTTCATTTATTTGTTTTTGCTAGGACAATAGGAACGTCCTATGTCAGGTCTTTGCTTTATTCAAGATTTCTTCAAGCTCTTTAAGGACATGACTTTCAGATACTTTTCATCTGCTTTAGTTGTTTTGTTTTTTTAGGCCTGCCACTCTTTTCTCCTCCAGTTGTTCATATACATACATGTGTTCTTCCTCCAGTCTACTGTTTTACCTTTATATAGCCAATTGAAAAAGAAAGTAGACCCTCTTTTAACTCTAAGGTTTTAGGTATGAGGACTAGAATGTATCTTCTGGTCCTTAGGAGGCCTTGAATGAATTTAAATACAGCACAACAGCACATATTACACTGTGTCATTATTTAACAGTAACTAAGTCATTTCCAAACAATCTGAAGTCCATCATTCAGCAGTGAGAAAGATTATTCACAAGTGGAAAACATTCGTGACAGCAGGAGAGCTTCCCAGGAGTGGACGCCCCAAGGCTGCAAATAACTGGAGAAATCCTCTTCTCTATAAAAAGAACATATCAGCACGGCTTAGGTTTGTAAAGGTGCATCTAAACAAACTTATGGAACAATGTGCTTTGGACAGACGAGACCAACTTGCAGATATTTAGACAGCATATCGGCACAAACGCCTCATAACATCTGTCAGCACGATGGTGGAGTTGTGATGGTTTGGGCTTGGCCACAAATAACATTCGTGTATTTACATTGAACGTTAAGACGTACTCTTACAGCAATTACAAATACCGACACAAATCCAACTCCTGTGTAGAAGAAGAATACATCATTTGAAATTCTCGCTTCTGGAATATGACTAGTTTTTTTATGTAATCCATTATTATTTCTTGAATTCATCTGTCATTTAGTCTGTCAAATGTCAGAAATTTGTCACAGTTAACCAGACAAAAACACTGACTTCTTAATAATCAAATGTTTTATCATCAGGGTTCAGAAGCAGATTTTTGTGATATTTTTTTTTCACTTCATGAATTACTGAGAGAAGTTTAACATTTTGGGAACTTTTTTTTAAACCCTCTTTCTGAATGTTACGTGGGGAATTGCCAGGTGAAGGAAGCCTGGTCCTAAGGTGAATAACAGCTGTGCTATGCACCCATTCTCTGTTTTGTCTTCATGTCTCTTGTGTAGTGGTTATGGAGGAGGATAGCGCAGCAGCACAGCAGTACAGCAGGCAGGGCTGCCCCACCGGGCTCCGGGCAGACCTGTGGGCCCTCATCCTTAACGCCACGAACCAGCCACAGGTATAGTACACTGTGCACACACACATGGCCGAGTTGCACTCTGGTGGCCACCGTCAGCTGGCTGTGTTTGCTGTAGAGCAGCCGTGCACACACAGCTGCAGTGATTCCCAGAGGGCATGTTTACTACAAGGGGAAATTTTCAGCTGCATCCATATTCACGCTTAACGGTTTGGAGCTGAGGGGCCATTGGACCTCAGGTGTATTCGTTTCCCTGGAGAACGGCACCAGGATTAAACACTTTGCATCCTTGCATTTATACCGTGCACTAAAAACCAACACATGATGTATAACACCAACTGAACTGCAATTTCTACACTAGACAATCCGTGCATTCGCTGGTGTGCTGCTTATCGGCTCGCTGCGACTGTTTGTAGAAACGTTAACATAATCAGATGCTGGGGGGTGTAGCACAGTTAGCACAAACAGTGTGGCTCCCTGTGTGTGTGGCAGAGGTCTGTGTAAACGCTGCAATCCAGAGTCTCATGTTGGTGGCAAGTTGCAAAAACAATGCTTGTGATTAAGAGATTGATTCGTTAGAGAGAGCTATGTGGGCAAACCGGCTGAGGTCTGGAGAGCGTTAGCACGGCTTTGGCTACCACAAGGGCAAACACATTAAACAGTCACAGTTGGTTAGTTACAGACAGGATAAATGTGGCGGGTGCAAAATTGTCTGCATTGTGTATATTATGAATTAGAATTATCTTTCAGTAGATCTAATATGAAGACTGTAATCTCTTCAGTCAAATGACTTGGGTGTTGCTTTGATAAATGTTAAATAGTCTCAATCTAATTTCGAAAACAAGTTTGGGACGCGGTGTAATTAAACTAAATAATGCAAAGTGCAAATCATTTAAATCTTATATGTAACTGAAGAAGAGTACACATTGGCATTGTAAACAGTTGTTAACAAGATCTGCGATGGTGTGGCGGCGCATTTAGCGCAAATGGCACACATGCACAACTGTGGAGGTGTCATTGATGCTGAAATATAGACATTTACAGGCCATTTTAATAGGCACACCTGTTCAACTTGTGTAAATCTCGAATCTCTTTAATTTCTGCCAATCACACGGCAACAGCTCAATGCATTTAGGCAGCAGATGTGGTCGAGATGAACTGATGTCAGACCAAGGCTCAGAATGAGGGAGAAGGCTGTCATTTTAAATGTTGCATGGTTGTTGGTGCCTGATGATGAGCTGGTCTGATTATTTCAGAAACTGATGATTTTCTAGGAGTTTCCCCACACAATCATCGCTAGGATGTGGAAGAATTTGTCTGAAAAAGAGAAAATATCAAGTGAGTGGCAGTTCTCTGCCTTTGGATGTCAGCGGAGAATGGACAGACTGCTTTGAGCTGACAGGAAGACAAAAGCAACTCTACAGTCACCAGATCTCAGTTTAATAGAGCACCTTTGGGATGTGCTGGTGAGCTGCGTGGTGCTGTCATGTTACTTTGGACTTAAATCTCTGGGCAATGTTTCCAGCACCTTGTTCTTCCCCTGAAGGGAGGAAGTGTGCAATCAGTTTGTTTGTTTTGTCTGTTTGTTAGCAGTCTAACGTTCAAAGTTTTCAAGGTATAATTTTCAAATTTTGTGTGAGGGTAGATGCTAGGGATGCACCGATACTACTTTTTTGGAAACGAGTACGAGTACGAGTACTTGCATTTCAGTACTCGTCGATACCGATACCGAGTACTTAATAAAAACATGATTTAAATTTGCAGGTAACAGCTTTAGTCCTACAATTTAACAAAAAACAAACAAACAAACGACTAGTTTGGAATTAAGAACATTTATTTAAAATGAAAAGCATGTTGTATGCAACATATTACAGAATAAATACACTGAACAAAAATATAAACGCAACACCTTTGTTACTGCTCCCATTCCCCATGGGATGGACGTAGAGACCTAAAATTCATTCCAGATACACAATATAACCATCCCTCCCAAACAGTGGTCACAAATCAGTCCAAATGTGTGGTAGTGGGCACATCTGCTATATTGAGATAATCCATCCCACCTCACAGGTGTGCCACATCAGGATGCTGATCTGACATCATGAGTAGTGCACAGGTGTACCTCAGACTGCCCACAACAAAAGGCCACCCTGGAATGTGCAGTTTTTTGCGCTATTGGGGGTCTGGGGACCCAGAACCGGTCAGTATCTGGTGTGACCACCATTTGCCTCATGCAGTGCAACACATCGTCGCATGGAGTCTATCAGATTGTCAATTGTGGCCTGTGGAATGTTGGTCCACTCCACTTCAATGGCTGTGCGAGGTTGTTGGATATTCGTGGGAACTGGTACACGCTGTCGTATACGCCGGTCAAGCACATCCCGAACATGCTCAATGGGTGACATGTCCGGTGAGTATGCTGGCCATGCAAGAACTGGGACATTCTCAGCTGCCATCTGCCCTGAACAATGTGAACCATGATTCATCCGTGAAGCGCACACCTCTCCAACGTGCCAGACGCCATCGAATGTGAGCATTTGCCCACACAAGTCTGTTACGGCGACGAGCTGGAGTCAGGTCAAGACACCGATGAGGACGACGGGCATGCAGTTGAGCATCCCTGAGACGGTTTCTGACAGTTTGTGCAGAAATTGTTTGGTTGTGCAAACCAATTGTTCCAGCAGCTGTCTGGGTGGCTGGTCTCAGACGATCTTGGAGGTGAACCTGCTGGATGTGGAGGTCCTGGGCTGGTGTGGTTACACGAGGTCTGCGGTTGTGAGGCCGGTTGGATGTGCTGCCATATTCTCTGAAATGCCTGTGGAGACGGCTTATGGTTGAGAAATGAACATTCAATGCACGGGCGACAGATCTGGTTGACATTCCTGCTGTCAGCATGCCAATTGCACGCTCCCTCATTGCTTGTGGCATCTGTGGCATTTTGCTGTGAGACAAAACTGCACATTCCAGGGTGGCCTTTTGTTGTGGGCAGTCTGAGGTACACCTGTGCACTACTCATGATGTCAGATCAGCATCCTGATGTGGCACACCTGTGAGGTGGGATGGATTATCTCAATATAGCAGATGTGCCCACTACCACACATTTGGACTGATTTGTGACCACTGTTTGGGAGGGATGGTTATATTGTGTATCTGGAATGAATTTTAGGTCTCTACGTCGATCCCATGGGGAATGGGAGCAGTAACAAAGGTGTTGCGTTTATATTTTTGTTCAGTGTAATTATAAAAAAACAAAATTTAATTTTACATTTGTTCGTCTGTTTCTCTGTTTAGAAGTCTCACTAGCACAGTCACAGCTGGGATGACATCAGAGGCTAGTGCGTCGTAGCCGCTCACTTTTTTAGTTAGTTCCTCAAAGGGGGCGAGGATGGCAACAGTCGTCTCCATAAGAGCCCATTGGTGAGCGGTGAGATAGTCAGGGAGTTCGTGCTTGGACACATACACGCCCAGCACTTGCTTTTGCTCAATGAGGGACTGGAGCATGTAATACGTGCTGTTCCAGTGCGTCTGTACGTCCTGCTGCAGTCTCTTTATTGGCTGGTTGAGCTGTCCCTGAATGTCCTCGAGGCGGGAGTAGGCTAAAGCGGAATGTTTAAAATGCCCAACTATTTTCCGTCCCACTGCTATAGCATCAGCTATGCTCCTCTGTGCTAATAAGCGTGGGTAAACTCTTTGTACTCGTTGTTGTGTTGGGATTTTAGGTGCTTGATTAAATTACTTGTGTTAAATGCGCTACCTTTAGAGCCTCCTCTGGACAATTTCGCTGAGCACAATTTGCAGTCCGCCTTTGTTTTCGCGTCTTCGTTCACTTTGAAATAGTTCCACACAGCTGATATGTCTCGCCTCGCTTTCTCCCCGCTCTGAGCTGCAGCCGGGGCCTGGGGGCGGGCACTCGGGGCCTTTGATTAACCCCTTACATGCCGCTCAAACATAGGCAGGTCTCAGACCGTGGTATCGGTCCTTGGTATTGGGGGACTTTTAACGAGTACTTTAGAAAATGTGGTATCGAGGCCGATACCCGATACCGGTATCGGTGCATCCCTAGTAGATGCCAATAACAGCTCGACCCTAAAGGTCAGAGTAAAAACTTTGTATTACCCACAGTGTTTTTTGGATCATCTTCACAACAATATATTGGGCCTTGGCGGACATGAGTACCTAGGTGGGCTAAACATTTGACCAAGGTCAAAATTGATCTTGAGCGCTAACACTACTCAACACTATTGATTAATATATCATATGATGGGGCACAGAGAGAGCTTATTTTTTCAATATGACGCTCTACGAGGTGACGCCACAGCAGGCTGACATCACCATAAAACATCAAAGTTTATTATTTATTTACAACAAAACAAACCGGTATACACAACACACTTTGATTCAGCAGCGTAAATACAGACTCTATAAACAGCAGGACTTTGTAGTAAGAGCCAGGCTGCATCCCTACTTCTGAATAGGGATCCTCAGCTTCCTGAGTGCTGGTCATAAACATGCACTCTTTTTGTGATCCTATTGTATCACACAGTTTGCCATTTTACACCTGATTTAACACAGTGGGATATTTCTTATTTTTTTATCTTTTATTTTTAAAGTTTTGTAGAGTGGTGTCCAATTCAGATCTATTTCACTATCCACGAATCTAACCTGTAAAGTGAACTGCTGTGACCCATGTTTCCACTCCATACCAGCAGTAGATATAAACTTGAAGTATTTTAGCAGAAGTTGTCGGAGCTATCTTTTGCTGACGCTGTCCATATTACCACAGTGCTTTCTGTGTCCTCGCTCAGCTGTCAGAATCACAGAAACGTCTGTTTTTGCTCTCAGTTCACTGCCGATCATCGTGTAGATGCTCTTTCTTTGGTTCATTTATGATAACCTGTCTCAAACCGGAGGCGCGCTTGATTTTAACCATGCGGTCGGAAACACGTCACCTCTGCGTGAAGCCTCGTTCAAACCTGCTGTAGTCACAGACAGAGAAGGTGCATAAATTTGACTTAGAGGGATCTGTTAAAGAGAGTGAGGTATATTTTAAATAATAAATGGGGGGGAATATTCCTGTTACGTTTGCGATGCGATTTATGGATTCTGAATGTGAAACCGCCTGAAAGTTGACATTAAACCTGTTGGCTCTCTGCTGTTTCAGGATGTGATGCATTATGAACAGTTAAAGGCAGGAGTCATACAGCATAACCTGCTGGTGGACAACCTTATCTATAAGGTAAGTTACATTGTCACTGTGCTCATCAATAATCTGTAACGTTACGTCATTCTGAGATCATTGTAATTTCAAAACGTCCTCTCCGACAGGATGTGAAGCTCACCGCCAGTAATGACGACTACTACTTTGTGTTTGAAGATTTCCTCTATCAGGTAGGCTCTCTTCTCAGTTTACTTACCACACCAGGAGTTGTGTTTCAAAAAATGTTGTGACCTGAGCTCAAATATTAATGAAGTGCTTGCTTGGAACTTGTTACTGTTTAGCATTTCAGCATAGTTAAAACTTTGTATCTGTTGACATGTTTCTAACTTCTATCAACAGAGTTAAAGGCTTGAAACCTGCCCGTGGCCTCCCTTATCAATTTGTTACACTTATTTTGTTGTACAGTTCAGTTGTTTACACTGTTGCAGATTAAACAAAGTCACTGTTGTGTCTTCCATATTCCTGTGAGATAAGAGCTTCTACGTCACCCAGAAACCGATTGCCCCAAACATTAAAACTCGTTTTAGCTAATTGTCACTTAATAGCAATGCTCATCTTTATCTGCCTTACTTGTTCAGCCCAGATGCGGATACGACCTTGTATTAATAGCTTCACTGGCACTCACTGCTCAGTTTCCCTTTAGTGCTCAGCTGATAAACACTTGCATGTACTGGGCAACCGGTTTATTCAGCGACTGTTTGCCCATCATGCTCCCTAATGCTAAACCGACGAACACATACATACATGAACAAAGCTACAGTATTCCTGTCAATGTTGACTAATGTTAAACTCACTAGGCACTGAAATAATCCACGTATTGTTGCTCTTGAGCAGCTACGTAAGCAGAAGTTTAGAGTTTTCCAGAAATTTTATGCCATATTATAAAAAAGCCACACAATGAAACACTGTCAGTCTTGGATTAGTCTGCCCAGAGACTGGAACTGAACATTATTCAAGCAGTGTGGCATCATCTCGACAGAGAACAGAACGAAAGGCAGAAACTTCCAAAGAAGAGCTTTGAATGTCCTTCAAGATGTCTCGAGAACTATTCCTGTAGTCTACTTTGTCACAGTCGTTTAATGAGGCAGGTAACAAAGGTACAAACAAAGGGCAAACTGAAGCAAAACCAACATTAACCTAAACTTGGTGAACTAAAAATAAGCATGAAAAAACCCTCAACATGAAACTTGGCCTGGATGCAACAATACCTGAAACATGGAACCATGACGTGAACAACAGACAACCTGACCCCAAACAAAGGAGGACTTAAGTACACAGAGAGATAACAAAGGGATGGGGAACAGGTGGGAACACAGATGGGACAAATCAAACCTAATGAGACAAGGGGAAGCAAAACTAGATGCACTGCACATAGGACAGGGACCTTCACAATAAAACAGGAAACAGCATGGAACTCAGACATTGCAACACAAACTTGGTAACATACAACACATGGCATGAAACATAAATGGTGAGGGAAACTTAGATACAGGGGTAGAAAACACAAGGAATCTAATAAACAAATGAACTTAGCTAACCTAATGAACTTAAACATAAACATCAAAATAAACTAAAACTTAAAACGCTGGGTCCACAGCCCCAGAAACTTGACATACTTAAACAACAAGAAAGCTCAGAGTTCAGGCTGTGTTGAAGAATAAAGTCATACCAAACTCTGTTTTTCCTTCATATACTGTATTTCCATGTATATTTGGAGGTTCAGTAAATCAGTGCAACTATTTCCCTTTTCCATTGTAAGATATAAAGAAGTGAGTGTTGTCTCGAGACATTTGTACAGAACTTTATATGTCTGGAAAAATCCAGATCAGGTCTTTTGGATAAACATATATTCACGTGACATTGTTAAAGTCATTAAATCGACATTTAATACAAAAATGTAACTGTCTTGATTTGAGTTTGGATCTTTTTTTATGCTTCAGTCAAAGACTTTCCACCACAGCACTGTTCTAGTCATACAATGTGACTGCATTGATAAGACTGCTTTATTGTCTGTGTGTAGAAATGGTGAGGGTATGAAAGTTGATTATATAGAAGTCTCAAAAACTCACAAAACTCATATCATCTAATGTGATAGACTTGGCATTAGGGGGTTAAAGATGGCTAAAATGCATTTGAATTAGACCTGAGAAGTAGTCCCACAGTGACATCCCATCAAATAATCTCAAAGGTCAAGCAAACTCACGATTTGCTGCAGTCCTCATCCGCCTTCAGTCTTAAGTTAACTGTACGAATTTCTGGTTTCATCTTTTCTCTAGAGATTATTTTTCCGCGCTGATGTAATTCAGCTTAAGTGGCTAGAGGAAATGAAATTTGTTCGCAGAAATATACAGAAGTTGGACTGTAATGGAAAGATCTCTAACTCATACGGTCCTTTTGTGAAACAAGCAGCCACTTAAGGCTCGGTAACTGCCTGCTTCAGTACATCCTGAAACCCTGACCCCAGATGTTCTGCTTTAATAGATTTCTTACCCAAGAGGAATCAGGGCCACTCAAGGCCATCACCAGCACAGAGCAGATAAGAGTATTAACTGCTGTCTGTTTTATCCCCGGTTGTCAGGCGGGGGATACTGTTACATATTAGGAACATATCCTATATACATCCCTCATGAAATTTAAGCATCGCAAACCTTAAATCCACTATCTGATACCATCATTTTTAATCAGTTCATGAAAATGTGTCTGACTCCGTGTGTTTGTCCTCCCAGGTGTTGTTGTGTTTCTCCCGTGACACGGCCGTCCTGGAGCACTTCAAATACAACAGTGCCACACCTCCCAAGTCATACATCCAAGGTGAGATTATTAGCTAAGGACAAATATACACAGTTACGCATCTCTTCATGGCACGAGGCCAGAGGAATGCCCCTTCACACGTATAACATGGGTTCTCATACACTGATGACTTTGCATGTTAGCTGTGTTTATTTCTTTGAACCTGACCTAAGACGAGTGTGGGATGCAGAGGGGTGAGCATGTCTGTATGGTCAGGAGTCTGTATTTTCCAGGTCATTTGAATAAATGCCATTATTGGAAAAACAAATCAAAACACTGTTAAATGTATTTTCACTAAAATCCTGGTGATTTTATTTTCAAGAAAGTCAAAATCTCTTTGGTAGCTGCTACAATTTTTTATTTCCATGATAAGCCTTGCATGTGGTTAAAATGACTAAAAGATTAGAAGCTAATGTCATTGCTTGTCTGTCTCACAGGGAAAGTGGGAGATGAGGAGTGTGCTGTTGTTTATCCTCCCAACGGTGAGCTTTAATATTATTTCACATGTTCTGGTAGTGTTATTTCTCTGTTCAGCAATATTTTATGTAACGGGCCAAATATCTATTGAGGGAGTGATTAACTAGAAGAATAAAAAAGTAATAACTGAAGACGGGAATTCAACATATACCTGTAGTAAAGATAACAGCAAGAATTACAAGTGAAAATATGATATAATGTTACAAAATGTACATGTAATAATATGCTAAACAACCCAGCCTTGCCTAAATGTATTTTATTACACTTCTTCCTTTAAGTCACTACCTCACTGCAGACTCAGCTCATCTACATGTTAAATTAGAGAAAAGTAAGATGGCTTTGCTAATGAGATTAACTTTCCTATAGCTACCACTCTGCAACTGGTTGCAGAATACACAGTTTCACCTAGCAACCAGTGGTTGTCATGGTCATGACCGGTCTCTAGGCCTGCATTCAGCCAATGAAATTGTTTTCACTGCCAGCAGCCACTCACAAATAGCTATTGAATACACACATTTTTCCCTAGTGTCCAGTAGTTGCCACATGGTTGCCAACTGGTCTCTTGGCCTCCCTGTGATTGAGACCTAAGCCGATTATGTTAAGCACTGCAACATGGATCTGCTATTTCCAGCGTATTCCTCCATGATATTTTGTACAAACTGAGTACAGTGGTCCCTCGTTTATCGTGGGAGTTATGTTCCAAAAATAACCCGCGATAGGTGAAATCTGCGAAGTAGCCAACTTTATTTTTTACAGTTATTATAGATGTTTTAAGGCTGTAAAACCCCTCACTACACACTTTATACACTTTTCCTCAAACAGGCATGAACATGTTCACACTTTTCTCACTTGTTTAAACACTCAAAGTTCAAACCTTCTGTCTTACAAAGAATGAAATTAAACACACCTGCGGCTGCCTTTGATGGTGCAAAATGTTTCATCGACATGTGTTGTGTTTGTTGGGGAGAAAACTTACAAACATACAGTGCAGCACTTCAGAGTCACACTGCTAGAGATCGAAGATTTATTTAAATTTGACAAGCTGAACGCATTCTGTACTGGACAGGAGACACAGCATGAGATTGAGTCACAATGGTCTACAGCCAATCAGGACACAGAACACAATGCGCTGTACTACAAAAAAAAGCATCAAAACAAATCTGCGAAACAGCGAGACCGCGAATGGTGAACCGCGTTATAGAGAGAGACCACTGTAGTGTGTTTAGGAGTTTACCAGTGATGTGTTCATCAGTTTTTGTGTTTTTTTACTGTTTGTGTTATTAGGAACTGAAGTGAAATACAAAGTACTTTTGGATGTTTAAACTTCCTTATATACTTTGTCAGTGTTCTACATTCTGGCAACGGTGTGTACTCTTATTTAGTATGGCAGCTAGGCTCACATTGCCCTGATCTCTAACCTATAAATCCATGAAAATAAAGACGATTGGCGCCATTTGTTTATCAAACCATCTCTATATAGTTTAATATTATCATCACCTAATGCTTTTCTTCACATTAGATTGAAAATCTTATATCATCACAGGCGGTATGGGGGCAGAAGCACAGCATTTACACAATTATTCACACATTCAGACAAAAAAAGTTTACCTGGAGTCTAAAGTCAATATGGCTTGTCACGCTGAAAACCTAACTGATGTTTATGTGTAAGAAATTTACTGACTTGCATATCTTTTTTGAACAGGTGTGATTCCTTTTCATGGCTTTTCAATGTATGGTGAGTATGTTTGTGATTATGAGCGGCACTCTTGCTGCTTTTTCCAGAAGTGAGACAGTATAAGCAGGATGTGACAGGGAGTGTGTATTTGAATTTCTCCCACAGTTGCGCCTTTGTGTTTCTTGTACAATGAGCCTTCCAAACTGTACAACGTATTCAGGGAAATGTACATCCGATACTTCTTCAGACTGCACTCCATTTCCTCCCACCCCTCGGTAAGATTTTGTGTTTGCTAAAAGTCAACATCCAAACGTTCTCTTCTTCTGTCTTCATGTGTGTACTTGATGTGGTTTCTCGTGTGCTCCTGCAGGGTATACTGTCTTTGTGCCTGCAGTTCGAGCGGCTGCTTCAGACCCACCTGCCGCAGCTCTTCTACCACCTGCGACAGATTGGGGTGCAGCCGTGAGTAGCACACTCCACACTGTGGTCCAGTGTATCTCACCAGGAACATGCGGCTAGCAATGCTATTGAATAATTAGCTTAGAATAACTTCCTGTCCAATCAATCCCCGCTGTATCCAGTCCAAAACCAGTTTAAAAGTGTGCTTGGGATCATTGTCCCATTGGTTAGTTTTAACGATCCTAGTGGTTGCCTGTCCTCTTCTTTCATTATGCCATCCACTTTTTGCAATATACCAGTACCGCTAGCAGCAGAACAGCCCCAAAGCATTGTGTTACCACCACCATGCTTGACAGTTGCTGCAGTCTTCTCACCTTTACTCTTTCAAACATACTTCTTGTCAAACATACATCTTGTTGTGGCTAATTGTTTGTGTAGCTCAGGGGGTAGAGCAGATCATCTGCTAGTTGGAATGTCGGTGGTTTGATCCCTGGCTGCTAGTGTCTGCATGCCAAATATCCTTGGGCAATATCCACAAATCATCCATCGGAGTGTGAATGTTAGATGCACTTATGTAGAAAAAGCGTTGAAAAAGTGCTTGTGTGAATGGGTGAATAAGGCAAGTTTTTTAAAGTGCTTTGAGAAAGAGTAGAAAAGCGCTATATAAGAAGCAGTCCGTTTACTAAATAGCTCAATCTTTGTCTTGTCTGAGCATAACATTTTCCTCCAGAAGGCAACTGACTTGTCCAGCTGCAAATTTCAATCAAGTTTGAAGCTTCTTTTTTATGGCGTTATTTTTGTGCCACTATTCTGAGCACACGTAAAAAACAATTGAGCGCACGTAAAAACATAATTTGCAGGGGCAAGTGTTGCATTTTGAGGAGAAATTTATTTTGAGCAAAGAAAAGCTACATTTGAGTGAACAAAATTCATTGCTGCTTGCAAAAAATGTATTTCAGTGTTTGCTATTATCCACACACACACACACACACACACACACACACACACACACACACACACACACACACACACACACACACAAC
The DNA here is from genome assembly GCF_964374335.1 of Astatotilapia calliptera. NCBI lineage: Eukaryota > Metazoa > Chordata > Actinopteri > Cichliformes > Cichlidae > Astatotilapia > Astatotilapia calliptera. Next base: position 42,502,949 of record NC_137424.1, on the reverse strand, counting down.
AGCAGCCCCTCTCGCTCAGTTTTTGCATTTGCGCTTGCTCGCAATGTGTTGCTCGCGCTTTCAGCATTTCTGCCCGTGTGCGTTCAACTCTTTCTGTACACCGTTATATTTGTGCCACAAAACCAGCCAATCACAGACTTGGATGCAAAAAAATCCGATTGCCTGTTTTGGTCTCCAATCAGCTCGAAATTACAAAATGCAATATCCCAGAATGCATTTCGTCCAAAAAAACTCAAACGAGGCAGTGGCGGAGGAACACAGAGTGGCAGAGTTTGAAATATTACTCTGGGTCACAAAATAAACTTTAAAGATATTTTCATGCGAGAATGGTGCTGTGTAAACTTCAAATGTCTGCTCGTTTAACAAGACATCACATATTTGCAGTATTTGCCATACTTTTTTGGTGGGTACCCTCTGAGTCCTCGAGGAGATAAAACTGGTCACACTGTGGACAGGAATGCTGGTGTGCCAGCATTTTCCAGTTCATGGCAGGCTTGACCTTTGGTGGTTCCTGGGTTGTTCCTGAACATCCTCACCAATTTCTTCGTCTGAGGATTACACTTTTGGTCTTCTTCCAGACCCACATCAGAAAAACTTGTACTTGAACTCAGAAAAACCTGTTTGAACTGATGATCTTGGAATCCGCAGTTGTTTAGAAATCCAACAGACTTTCGCAAATTGTGTAAATCTACCATTGTCTTTCTTGGATCTCCATAGAGTTATTGCACTTATCCAATGTTCTGAGTATTGGTCAATCCAATGAGTGCTGTCCAATAAATCCTTTTGATATTGCAAAGAGAAACTACCAGTTGTAGTCAGTCAAGATTACTCATGAGAAGTTAACAGACCTTGTCAAGTTAAGATACTCTTGAACCTTAAGCACCACTTATGAAAAGTTAAGTGAGTGTATGAAGTATATATTTAAGCCAATATCTGTACTATTGACCCTGTGAGAATTGGAGTGCATCCAGTTCTTGTTTTTTTAAGTCGTTAAAGATATATACTGTACAATCACCTTGGAAAAGGATAAATGCAAAGAAATCCTTAAAATCCCCAAATTAACATGACATTCACGCTCACAATCATTGTATTTAAACTTCATGCATTCAGTCATAGTTGCTTTATGAAGTATGACAACTGGCATTAAAAGATGGAGCATCACATTTAATTTTCCCCACTTAGCCTGAAAAGCTCGAGGTATTGTTGTCACCATGCCGGCTGGTTCGGGTCGGCACTGGGCGATGTGAACATGATAGCATAAGACTGAAACAACATAGGATTTTCAAATGAAGTGGATCTACTAAAAATCTCAGGTAAGTTCAAATGTCTATGACATTGATCTTGAGATCAAGGTCAGAGGTCAAGTTGAATGAAAATCTTGCATTGGTTAAGGTATGCAGCTAAAATACTAGTAATGCGTCTTTTCATTTTATGACCACCCAGCAAAAATGGCTTCAAAAAAGGGTTTCATTTACAAACAACCCAGCACTTTAGGATGGAAAAAAGGAGTCTGAGATTTGGCTGTGCTGGCCCACAGAATATCTAATCTGTGCAAATTTAAACACAGGATCTAAAAAGCTTTTTAAGGTTTATTATGACAATGTTGGTTTAGTAGATTTAACAAATGGAGGGTGAATGGGTGGATGGATGATTTTCTCTATACATTCAGATAAGGACAAACAGTTGCAATTGAGGACGAAACCAAATCACAGTGCTACTGAAACGTTAACACATGGCTCTGGTGTAACACAACCATACATGTGAGTGATGAAATATCTATTTAGACCTCATGGTAATTACATATAAGGTTAAACAGTCTTCTTAATGTAAAGAGTCTTTGTTCTCAGCCTGGTGGTGAGGAGGTAAAAGCCTACTAGGCCAAAGGGGTGGAGTCATAAAGACTCCTGGGTATTTCCAACAGATTGACAGGATATGATGTATACTGGTGTGGGGAAGTTGGAAAGGGGTTTTAACAGTATATGTAATAACTATTCTGATTAGTCACTCCAGGCACTTGGGTTTCAGTGTTATTTCCATGGCAATATAACAAAAAAACCTATAATTCTTACCATTACAAAAAGTGACAGTGTTTTTAGTGGTTTTTATTTATTATGATTTTAGTATTTATTATTCCTGGTTCTTACGTAGACATTTTCCTTTGAATTGATATAGTAAATAAAGTCACTAAGGCTCATATGCACCTCATTAACCTCTACAGAGACCTGGTAATTGTCTTCTAGAGCTTGTACTTCCATGAGATTTGTGCCATTTACAGATTGTACTGCCAGGAGGCTGAGTGGTAGCTCTGGCGGCCACCGGTTTTTTGGTTGTTGTTTTTTTTTGGTCTAGTATTCTTGTCTGTTCCTGTTTAGGCCATCAACATTCGATGTTTGCCTATTCGTATGGTATAAAGACTTATAGTTATCAGCTGCTCCCATCTAGTGTTGAATTACTGGAACTACAGTCTTAGTACTGATTCAGGGATCCTTTAAAAATCACTTACGATTAGTATAGTACAAGATGCTGGTATTTTACCCCGAGTTGCTTGCTAATATGACACATTTGCACAACTGTAGCCATAAAATCAGTTTACAAACAGATGTTTTTGTCTCTAGGTTGCGTCTAGCCTTTAAGTGGATGGTACGGGCCTTTTCTGGCTACCTTTCCACCGATCAGCTGCTTCTTCTTTGGGATCGAATCCTTGGATATGATTCACTGGAGGTAGTTGCAGGTAAACAACAGTAACATGCTTGTCTCGTCTTTTTTTTTTTTTTTTAATTGTAATGCCCTCCATGCTTGAGTCTGATTAGCTCTTCCTATCCAACTCCCATCCTTCTATTCCAGTTCTAGCAGCTGCTGTGTTTGCCTTCCGAGCCGAGAACCTGATGGAAGTGACGTCGCTGGCTTCAGCCGAGGTACATGTGTCTGTTATATTTGACTTGTACTTGTGTGTGTGCATTTGAAACTTTTGACTTCAGTCCCTCTCCCTGTCCTCCTCACATACTCCTGGAAGGCTGTAAATAGCCTCTGATGATCATTCAGTACCAGTAACCCAGTCATCTGAATGCAGATGTCTGTAAAAACCCCGACACTTAAGAACCCTCTTACCCCGCCCTGTGCACAGCACACCAACTTCTTCATCCAAATCCCAGCAGCACTTAAAAGGAGATTTTGTCATTAATTTCAATTATTGCTGGAGGTCTTGTAACAAAAGATCAGCTGCAGAATCATCATCACAGCTTTGAATTAGTGCAGCCTGCGGTGACTCCTGCACTGTCGCTCGTGTTACACTAAATGCAGGTCTTTAGCATGTTTGTACTGTACGCTCCGTCCGCTCCCGAAACCAGGAGCAGACCATACAGTGACTCCCCTCCCTCCATCCACCCTCCCTCCAAGGGGTGAGGCTGGGGTTAAACTATAATATGATGCATGAGACCGGCACTATTTGCTTGCTCATTTACCACCTGCCCCAGTAGAGACAAGATATCATAACACACTGCTCCTTATATTATATATTTAGAACCTTGGGGCCTGCATTGAAATGGTAAACCTTCTCTCTAAACATGATATGCTCCCTAAATTTAATCTCTCACTGACTCTCAAAAGGACAGGGTGGGGAACGGTGTACTCTTAAGCGAGGATTGTCAGTTCCCAAGGATCCTGCGTCATCATTATTATGCGTGTCGGACCTGTATGGTTGCATTTTTTTGTCTGTTGAGAAGTGGGGCGGGGGAGAGGGTGTGCTTCACACAGGTGAGATGGGGAATGAGGTCAGAATTCTTATTTGTGTTTTCTTTGACAAACTCACTGCAGGCTGTCCTCGCTGACCTTTCAACTCTGAAGGTCATGCCGCTCATCCAGGTCTTTCTGTTTGCCACGGCCATGTGAGGAACGCTGACACGGCAGCACGGGCCGTGTTACGCGCATACCATCGCCGGGAGGGATAAAGTGCCACTTAGCTACTACGCCACACCCGCACCGACATGATTAACGGTCCGATAAACAGACGGTTCAATTCCACACCGCATCTCGCACCGCATCCCAAGGAGAAAGTCGAAGCCACCTTTAGCACATAAACTGTAAATATCGTGTTATGAGATGCTGTACAGTATATAAGCATAGACTACAAACTAGTAAAAGGCTAAGCTGGCCTCCTTAAGCCATATGCTCTGCAGGGAAGAAGACACGCACACACTCGCAGGCAGCAGCGGTTGGATCAGCTCATTAGTAGACGTGTTGCACGAAGCAGCGATTGTATTGCGAGAGAGAATAACAGTAACGTCTCCAAGCTTGGCTAATGAAACGTTAATTAGCGCATGCAATTTATTCCGCTCTGTGGCTCCTGCTTGTTACGACGCTATTAAATAATGCCGATACAGATGAACGAGGAGACCGGGACGCCCCCAGTCTGCACCAGCATGTTGAAAGAAAGCCACAAACTGAATTACGCTGTTGCTCATATATACAGTAATTAGAAGCTGCTGCGTACGTACATGGTTTATTGTATAAGGAAGGAAATGCAAATCACTGCACCCTTAAGAGACGTTTAGCGCCTTCAGTGCCAGTATTTAATTTACACCATTGTCTGTGCTTTATTATTGTATTTAAATTTTAAATAATGTATTTAATTCCTGAATGTATTCAATTATTTATGCAGTTTTTTTTTAAATTCAGTCAAATCCATTTTTGTCTGTACTTGGGTCAAAGTATTCTCTGCCAGTCAGTGTCAAGATCGTGTTTTTGGTGGTTTTTCTGCACCAGTTTTCAAATAAAATCTAATTTTGGTGAGTTTCTTCCTCTGTGATCCTGTAAAGTCGTGAATTATGTCGACCTCTGTGGGGTTCCTGCTTCTTTGGGACCAGTTATTTGGACATGCCGTACTGTAATCTGGACTCTCACCATAAGTCATTTGCAGAGAGGGCAGAATGGGAAAGTGACCAGGAAGCAGCACCGAGGGACCCGGTTGCTCTCCCTCCTCCTACATGCGGCATCTGCTCCATTTCTCCTTGGTCGCTGGCTACTCTCCTCCCCTCTCCCTCCCTCCGCAGGCTCGTATCGAATTATGCTGTTCTTCTCTTTCGTCTGCTGCTCTCCGCTGCATCTGCCACCTGTTTACTAGGACTCCCACGGCTCACTCTTTTATCAGCCGTTACACCTCCTTTGGCCTCCTGCAAGTCTGTTACTCTTGACGAGCATCACCTGCTGCTGTAGCTCGCTCACGCAGCAGTTCCTCCTGGTGGCTGAAGTGTTTCATTGCAGGGCGGCATGCGTTGTGTCCGTCAACACCGAGGCTGGCCGCCGCTGAAAGATTTCTTGTTGAGAGCCGTATCAAGTACAGTGGGCTTAATAAGTGTTTGGACAGCAGCATGAATTGGCTCTGTGCTCTTGTTACTGCTGATATGAAATGACTAAACATTTATGGGGTTAGAGTTTTAGGCCATGGCCGCTAAAACAGCCTGCCTTACATTCCACTGTGCTAGACCGCTTGGATTACAATTCCATACAATAAAAATCTTATTTATAAGCCTGATGGAAGGTAAAATGCATGTCACAGTTTTCTGACAACAAAAAGAGGAATGAGCGTAAAATCAACCAGCAATGAAAGCATATGATATGCAGAAACATGTCATTCTGAGTAAATGTGGAAATAGTATACTGGGAAAAATAACATGGAATAATAAAGGTCTAATCTTTTGTTACAATCCATCTTTTGCGACAGATAAAGTTTTTTATGAGTGCTTTTGTTGCGCTCGCTTTCACCAGCCAGGTTTTTGGGTGAAAATACTCGTGAATAAGACGGGGTTTTGTTCTCAGCATATCTATACCCATACATCTCCAAAAACGATTGAAACTCCCCAGGAGTGGCCGGCCAGCCAGAACACAGAACGGCATCTAAAGAACTGCAGGCCTCGCTTGCCTCAGTTAAGTTCAGAGTTCATGATTCATCAATAAGAAAGAGACTGGGCAAAAATGGCATCTATGGGAGAGAATCAAGGGGGAAACCATTGCTGACCACAAAGGCTCATCTCACATTTACCAAAAAACATCTTGATGATCTCAGAGACTTTTGGGGAACTATTCTGTGGACTGATGAGACAAAAGTTAAACTTTTAGAAAGTCTGGGTCCTGTTACATCTAGCACAGAACTAGCACAGCATTTCATTAAAAGAACATAACACCCTAACAGTTAAACATGGTGGTAATGTGATGGTCTAGACCTGCTTTGTTGCTTCATGTCAGCTTGTAGTTCTTACTGCCAAGTTTAAGGGTAATTACTTTTTCACACAAAGCTGGGTAGGTTTGGATAATTTTCCTTTAATAAATAGGATCATCATCAGGTATTTTTCTTTGTATGATATTAAAATATGTTTGATGATCTGAATCATATAAATGTGACAAATATGAGAAAAAACCCCCAAATACTTTATACCAGTGCGTTTTCTAAAATTGAACCTTTACTTGTTCATCTTAAACTCTTGCATGGGATTATCAGGGTGCTTTCATATACTCTCTGTGGGAAAAGTACATTAAAAAGCAAATACAAACTCAATTTAAATCAACTTATGGTTGGTTCACGTTGGTCAATGGAGTGTCTCCAGTCAATAAAGATGAATAAATGAAATGCTTCTGTTACAATATTTAGTTTTGCAGTACATTTTTGTGGATATGAATGTAGAAATGCCCGAAACAGAAGTAGCAGCCACTTTCCTCTCAGTAAAGCACCGAGTTTACTCGTAATAAACCCAGTATAATCCCTTAACGTCGCTTTGTTTCCCGCGCTAAACATCCTCAAAAGAGACAAAAAAAGATGCCATGGGAGGCATCCAATCAGATTCTGCCATGTTGGGACAGCGCAACCAATGAGAGCGCTCAGCACGGAGGAAAACTTGGCTGTGCCTGGAGAACAATGAGGCGGGCATCACCGAGACGAGAAAAACCCCGAAGTTTCTTTGGAGGGCTCCTCCGTGACCACCATTAAACTGCCCGAGGGAGTGAGTAAAGAGCGGGTACCTCTGCGTGTAACACCGGGGTGGTGCAACCGGGTGGCGGTGCTCGTCTTGGCTCGACAAGCTTCGCTGAATTTCCCTAAAAACAAAAACAAATCCCTCCCGTGGTGACCTGCACGCGGCAGTGGTTGGGGCAAATTAACCCCCCCTCCGCCCCGTCGTTGCTTCCTCTCCCGGCACTCCTCTCTCCCTCCTCCTCCCCCGGCTCCTGATGTCAAACCATTTTGCATACCGACTTCCGCCCCGCTCGGCTTCCCTTCCTACTGGTCTGCATCAGCCGGCGAGCAGCTGATATGACTGGAGGGGGATACAGTATCGCGCCGAGCCATGAGAAGCTGACTTAAAAACTTCATTTGGAAAGTAGGCGGATGTCGTGTGCGACAGATACCGGTCGGAAAAGGTCTAAGGGACAGGAAACGGAGCAAGAAGAGGCGCATATATATTTATATTTACATCTAATATTTTTACTTGATGCAGTGGGATTTGCTGCTTTCGTGTGAAGAGGCGGACCTACGAGACACTGCGAGTTCAATATGCTGAGGCTGTCCCCGGTGTTTGTATACTATACGTGGAAGTACAGAGACTATTTTCTTCCAACTCACTGCTCCACGTAAGGATTTAACAGAGCACTTGGCATTAACTGTAGCTCCCGGATATCCTCGGCTGCTACCATTTTTTGAGTCTGGTTTTGTTTTGGATAGGGAATTCCTACACATAGGCTGCATGTGCTTCCCTCTAATACACAACCTGGTCGTGTTTGGTAGCTAACACATATAAATACATAAATATATATTTTTGAATGCATAGATTTGGATATGGGGTTGTCATTTGTCCTGCCTCCCAGCAGACACCCCTCTGAAACAGCCAGTAAAGCCATTAGAGGCTATTAAAGTGATTTCTTTTTTTTTTTTTTTTTTTTAAAAGAAGGGCTTCTTTCAGGGTAGTTTGGCGAACAATGAACTATTATTTCGTGGGCTTTTTCCACGCTCCTGTGAGGTTTTGTGCCGGCAGTCAGTGACTGGCTCCTGTTTTTAGCTGTCAGTCCACTGCAGGATTATTATTATTGTTGTTATCTTTTGAAGTTCAGGTGCCTTTTTTGTCGTGACACCACATATTTTCCGCTCTAAAAAAAGACTAGATTTTTATTTTTACTGGGGGGTTTTTAATCGTTGGCTGTGTTCACCAGTCTGTCCTTTTTTTTCTGGGGTATTCCCCCCACCACCACCTGTGATTTAAATCTCCATCTACACTGTCAGTCCCACGGATTACTAGATTTTCACCTCATTTCCACAATGAGTTACATCCACAGGGTAGTGAATGTATTGCTACGTGGACTCGTCATCTATGCGGTACTCGGCTTGGAGTGCTCTTACTCGAATGATCTACCCAGCCGCTCGTCTGATGCTCAAAACGTAACCTCCACAGGTAAGCGCAGTCCATGTCGGACACAAGTGTCTCTAATTTATTTACGCATGTACAGTGTTACCCCCCACACTCACCCCTCCCCTCCCTCTGTCTCCCTTTGGGAAAGCCGAGGAATGCCCTGCGCAGCAGCCTAATGGAAGTGATGCATCTTATGTCGACTGTCACCTCTCTGTCTCTTTCTCTGTTTCTCTTTTTTGAATTCCTCTCCTTTCTGTTCATTGCTGATGAATGCGTGACATGACAGGAATGCAGGCTGCACTCACATCCGTGCCATCAAGGCTGCTGTGATGACATGACAGGTGCCCTTATGGTGTTATAATGCACAGCATAGCTCTATAATGCTGTGTGTTTTGAGCCCGGTTGATCATTTCCAGAAGGCCACAGGTGACTAAACCCTCCCCAGCTAAACTGTACTGTTGACATAACCTTATTAGAGCAGGATTTCCATCAATTTGCATCCAGGCAATATTTTGAACCAGGCCCTTTTTTATACACCACGCTGTCCTGAACTGACAGCATTATAAAAAAGCCTTGTACTATTTCCTTCTCTGTTTGTTAGAGTTACCTTGACACAAGGACTGAAAGGGATGCTGAAGCTAATAAGCAGCACCTGGCCTTGTTGTAGGGCCTTTATAGTCGAGTTTAAAACGATACACCGGTTGGTTTGACTGCATACCTGTGTAATGACATAACAGTTTGTTTCTGGAGGCACTTGACATACAGGTAAATATATATGTATATAGGTGTTTGCTGTTTGAGCAAATATACATTTCAGTGTTATGTAACCGACCTCACTGAATCTGAAGGCTCATGTTGAAGAGCAAATTAGTAAGCTACAGTATAAGATATTTAGTGGTGGTTAGTGTTGGATTACTAAGGGGGTGGATCACTTCTTTTATTGTTCTTTGTGTAGTGGGGAACCCCTTGGAACCTAATAATTAAGTAAGTGACAATGATCTGAGTGCAGTATTATACTGAAGGCATCTGGTGAATTATACCTGGATAAGTTCATATAGATACTTTCATTGTGGTGTCCTTGCTAATGTATTGGGACATCCCAGCATAAATTGTTTATGGCTGTGTGCTGATCCTTGACCGTTTGTGGTAAGTCTCTGTTAACTGAACTGAGCATTTAAAGGAGTATTTTAACATTTTCAGAAGACTCCTTTTTCACTCTCTTGAGTGGGACCTGTTGCCAGGCAGTCGGTGGAATGTCCAGGAATAGTTGGGAGCCTTTACCGTCCACTTTTGTACACATTTAATCAAGGAAGATATAATTATGTCAGGATTATGTCACCGTTGGACTGACTCAGTTTGTTTCCATTATGTAGGCTTCATGTGAAGCTATGTGCTAACAGGCGGCTGGCTGACAGATGAGAGTGGGATAACTGTTTCCTCCTAATTTTCTGCAGAAAAAGTCCCCCACACATGCATTCAGATAAAAGACTAATTTAAGCAGATATTTCTTTATCTGGTTAAGTGAACAAGCTCAGGCATGTATTAATGGTTTGATTAACAATCAACCAAGTCATTCTAGACCAAAACAAAATATCTGACAAAAGTATATTTGCTGGGAAACTTCTGGAGCATGTATATGGTCAGGGCAATCAAAGTTAATCGATATTTTGTCACTTTGACTATCTTCAGACTTCTTAAGCCTGCTCAAATGAGCTTTGTCATCAGAACTCTAACAAGTTATGCACCCTACCGGTAACACAAAACAATTCAAATCAAAATGCTCTTTATGGGAATTCGCTTTGAAAAGACTGTTTATTCCCACTTTCCTAAGCTATGAGTTGACAGTCAAAAGGCTGACAAACAGGAATCAACCTTAATCCTAACTCTTGGCAAAAAATATACAGGAATTTCCACAAATGTCCAACTATTCCTTAAACTTAGTCTGGTAACGTGAGCGTCCAAAGGCATGAACAACAGATTTGACTGAAAAATAAACTCAGTCATATCTCTCTTGAAGTTATGCAGTCCTGTCACTGTTAACTACATGGCATTAACTTGTCCACCACTATAACTCTACATGGTAAACTATAATTTTGGTATGCTACTGTTCAGCAGTTTGTTTAACTGCTTGTAGTAAAAATAGTATAAAAAGGTATAACACTGGCTAACTAACCCAGCAGTAACATTTTCTTAAAGTTAGCTAAAAGTCATGAACTAATAATCAGATCAGAGAAGCTAAGGCTACTGAGGTTTTGTAGATATGTGACCATTAACCACGAGATGCTATCTTATCCACAATTTTGAAAGTGTGGCAATCATGATGACAAGTGAACAAGGCCCAGTCATACAGGTATAACCTTCTAAAATGAAAATGGGTACTTCCCAACCAGTTGGTACATGGTTGCTTGCAGTCATTATGAAATTGACTTCTAAAGCCTTAGTGGTGCAGCCCTAGAAACTATTTAGTGACCCCTGGCAACCATGCGTTGCTAGGGAAAAATATGTATTTCTCGACTGGTTGGAGAAAACCTCCTTGGGATTGCTGCAGTCCTTAGCAGATGGTTGTAAATTCTAGGATGGAAGATGGTGACACGTCTGCAAACGCTTGCTAGCTATTACTTGAGCGATAGTAAAACTATGTGACAAGTTGGAAATGGACTGGCTGCCTTCGAAGTAAAAGTTGCACCTTTTTGAAATAGGTTGACTGCAGCGCTGGGGCACAACTTATATTCATTTTCAAGTTTTTCTACCGCTTGATTAGAAGTTAGCAAGCATTACAGGCAAGCTGGAGTCTTCCATGTAAACTAAGGGAGTGATTGCAAAAGTCTGCTAGCAACCAAAGCAATCACAAGGAGGTTTTTGATGCAACACCCTCTTTGTTGATGTCCCCCAGCAACAGGTAGCAACCCCCAGGAACCACTCAACAACCATTATCCATGTGTGACGGCCCACGAGAAACCTTAATACATAGAATCCAAACAAGGTCTATTTACAGGGAAATTACAGGATTGTACCATTTCAGAGATGGGGGTTAGGATTCTTGCCCTACATATCTGATAATCCTTTACCAAATACCAAAACTTAAGCATATCATTTTACAGCTAATATTTGATGTTTTGTTACACTTTGTAGCCTTAAACTCCACCCTAGTTTAGTTATATTCCTCACTTGCATCTTCTGACATACCCTCACAGGTAGATTTTAAAGTGGAAAGTTGTCTCTGAGCCAAATGTTAGCATGAATTGTTATTACAATTCTTTAATCGCATGAAGCTTAATTTCAAATGTTAGCTTTTGGGCTTTGTCTTTGACTTTTTGCAATTAGGGACATTTGCACAAACTCAAAATGAGCTCTGTGCTATGTTAACAGAACACTGCTAGGCGCTTCAATTGAAGACACACAAAAAGCCTCATAAATAAAGGCAAATAGACTAATTTATATCTTTATTTCATCTGGTGCATCCGTGCATGTCTGTAAAACCTCCTGAAGGTATTAAACCTTGCCCCAGACAGCTATTAAGCATTTGTGACTGTTTACAAGTGTCAAGCTGCTCCTGAAAAATCAACCAGGGGTTTTACAGTATATTGATTAATAAGGCAAAAGCACAGAGGTCCTGTTCCACAACAGCATGACAGTGTAAATACGAACCAAGGGATGAGATCAGCTCTCTCTTCCCATGAACAAGAAAACTAATGAATATAGAGACGGTGGTGACAGGAAACAAAACCACACTGCTAACCATTTCCCACTCAGTACTGTGGAAAGGTCAGCTTTTCATTGAAAGGTCAGCTTTCCATGAAGGTGGCCTTTCGATAGTATAAGCTGAGGGAAAGCACATGCTATATGCTATTGCACCCTTTCACCTTACTGGTTCTTCAAAACCATTAATAATGCATTTGTCATTCACCCATTTACACACACTAACGGTGGCAAAGCTACTATGCAAACTACTTGCCTGCCAGTGGAAATAACTTTAGCTTCAGCCTCTTTTCCAAGAATACCTTAGGATGTGGAGACGCTTGGGATGAAACTGCTAGGCTGACAATTGGTAGATTGTTTTCCCTGAGGCATGACCTATCTCGGTTTCTATTTGTATGTTTAACAAGTCCCTCAAATGTCCTTGTTTTTAATGTACTTTTAATGAATATTTAAAATGCTTAGATGCAAAACAAAGGTGCATCACATTTTATTCTTATGATAGCTTTGCTTGCTAACACATTGTAACATTTGTAGTTTCCATGGAAGATGCCTAGTTGTCTAAAAACACTAACTATTAACCGAGCGGTCGTAAAACGAAAAAGTGCATCTTGCACGCGATCTACTGCAGCAGTCCGTTTGCAGCCAGCAACCACTCACAAGCCAGTTGGGAAATAAACTTTTTCCTCCTAGTGATGTTTGTCAGATGGTCAACGTGTGCTCTCTAGGCCTGTGTGACTGTGACCAGATTCCCATTTTGAGCCTAGAAGGAGACGTGAGTGACCGCAGTAATCTGGTTGTTTTGAGAATACTCGTTTTCCCTCATGACGGCTGTTTGCCATCTAGTCACTCGAGCGACGCAGTCTCGTGAGACTGGGGCCAGATTCACTTGACCCGTTGTCACCCTGATCGTTACAAATGCAAAATGGAAAAACTGTAGTTTAGCATGAAGGCACTCCAAAAGTTTGTTTAGGGAAGTGACTCGTTAAATATATAACCACTTACACTGTACATATTGTCCTAGCATGTTATTACATAAAAGGTTTTTACTACTTATATTTGTCGAGGCATATATAAAGCCTGTGCCTAAAGCCTTTAGTGTTTTCTATCAGCAGTGGTGATACAAGTCTGCTATTTTTAAACTGTTCCAGTGTGGAGGTAGGTAGTCCAAAAGGTTCGGGTTTAACTTCTGACTGGCCAGAGATGGGTTCCTTGGAGATTTGTGATTCCCAAAGACAAACCCAGAGGAACTGAGAGAGTAGAAATTGATTCGACAGTGACGGTGGTTAAGTGTGCAGTTTATCATGAGCGTATATTTAATAGCTCGTGAGCATATTTGTGTACGAGGAACCAGGTGTTTTCACATTGAGCGCCAGCATCATTGTTGAAGTTTATAATTACGTGATTTTAAAGTTACTAATGAACTTGTATCAAAAGACAAAAAGAGGAGATGAAACTAGGCCTGAACTAGTAATCACCAACAGTGGTGTTGCAGATAACCAGGGACACACAAATTGAGTTGAAGGTCATAGTGAACAATGGTTTTTGTGACGCATTTGTCTTTAAAAAGAGTAAAAGTACAATGTCCTGCAGTGCTTTGTTTGTAAAACAACACCTTTTTCCTCATTGTTGGCCTTTTCAGCTATGAGGAGAATCTAGTGTGTTATAAATCTATCCAAAATCAGCATGTTTTTCTAACACAGGCCAAATCCACACCAGGTCTAAACAATAGGAGTCATAAATCATCACTGGAAGCAAACTGGGTATAGATTTTTGGAAAGTCAGCAGAAGATGCAGTAAAAATGGAAGAGGTGTTTGCGAGCACACTCTGTAGAGCGGTACTGTGAATGTGGTCTACCCTTGTTTTAATAGTTTTGTGTATTTAGCGTGTTGGCATTTCAACAAACAAAACCCTTGTGCCTGCAAGGAACATCCAGTGTTGAAGTAATGTGGCTGCTCGCTGATAGCTGAATCTGATACAGGAAGCCCATTTAGTGTAGACTTTTTTTCCAACCTACAGATTGAGGTTAATTACAGACTTGGATGTATTGAAGCAATTGTGATTAGATCTCTGTCACGCCCAAAGCTTGGACAAGTTTGGAGAAGGTTTGCTTATATGGCTAAATCAGAGGTGACATTGGTTATCTCAGAGTTCAGTGGCTGCATTGTTAAAGAGATTTGCTTGGAAAGGAGGTTCGGCATTTGCCTATCTTGCCAGTGCTGGCTCAAGTGCTGCGCCAAGCATGACAGTTTGCATTTTATACTGCTTCCACCGCTGCCGGCTGGCCCCTGCTCTATCAGACTAACACGCACACTCGAGGAAAGACGGTCGAATTTGGGGGTTGTTCAGGGGGCTGATGACAAAATATCAGCGTGAATGTGAAATAAGTCATAATGTTCCTCTGTGGAGTACAGCTCAACACGCAAAGCCATTTCCATTTTTTGACAAGAACAGACTGTTCTGGAGGGTTTCTCTGGGCCAAAAAAAGAAGTAATACTGTTACCAGCCCACATAGTGCACTGATAGATTTCCACCAAAATGATCCTTTGAACACTTCACATTTCCATACTGCACTAATCAAAACTTGTATGATGGAAATGGATCAAATGACTGTGTGTAATGTAAAAGTTGCTCACTCTAAATTTCCTACAAGTCACCAGCTGGATTTAACTAAGCTAATTAAGACCCTTACATTGGATATTTACTTCAGTTAGTTTGTTTCAGCAGGCAGCAGGTTATTTAAGCCTACCTGATGCAGTGAGTAACTTGTCATGTTTTAAACAACCGCATCGGAAGATACATGGTTGTGTAAAATGTGTTACTCCATTTCAGAAGGGTCAATTTATTGGCTGGCATCAAGCAAATGAAAACACCAAACGAGATTCATCAGGCTAATAAAACTGGGTTAACTCTGAAACACATGATTAAAACCTCGAAGGATAGTTTTGAACCATCTTAGAAGAAGACATGTGGCTGAGGGTGAGATCAATGAAATCTTTGAAATAAAAAGAAAAATTAAAATCAGCAGTAGATCTCACTAGACTCAAATTTGGAGCTTTTCCACACATCTCCAAAAGTTGATTCTGTTCATCTGGACGTAGTGTTTTCAGTGGGAGAAACGTTTTGTCACTCATCCAAGTGACTTCTTCAGTCTTCAGACTGGATGAGTGATTCTGTTCATCTGGACGAACAGAATCAACTTCAGGAGATTTACGTACCTGGATGATTGAGCATTCATCAAGACATTTTGAAAAAAATACATCTTTTTGAAAAAAAAGACATAAGAAAAAAATACCACAGGGAATGGACGTCACCAACAAACCTCAACGTGATCAAGTGTGACGTTTTCAGCTCTTAGTTTTGATGCCATGTTGGCACACACAAAACCAGAGAAAGTTAACAACTAGGCGGGCTCTGCAGAGCACAATGTGTTTACCAATTAGGCATGACTAACTTAGCTTTGTACCAACGACAAGGCCAATTTGCACCTCTTTAACTGGATCATCAGTGTTGACGAGATATACCGGTTTTGGAGGGAAGGCGCTTGTTTACTCCAGCGAGGCAGTAAGCAGGTATTCTAACAACAGCCCCATGTATGGCATGTCGCTAGCATAAAAGTCCAAATATGCAAATACTGTTTTCAGATATCGCTGAAATACTTATCATGGTAAATGGCCTGTGTTTGTACAGCGCTTTACTAGTCCCCAAGGACCCCAAAGCGCTTTACACATCCAGTCATCCACCCATTCACACACACATTCACACACTGGTGATGGCAAGCTACATTATAGCCACAGCCACCCTGGGGCGCACTGACAGAGGCGAGGCTGCCGGACACTGGCGCCATCGGCGCCCTCTGACCACCACCAGTAGGCAGCGGGTGAAGTGTCTTGCCCAAGGACACAACGACCGAGACTGTCCAAGCCGGGGAACAAACCGGCAACCTTCCGATTACAAGGCGAACTCCCAACTCTTGAGCCACGATCGCCCTGGATCACTTTAACATCTTATTAAAACATTTTTTAAGTGTATTATTGTTGCTCACAGCGTGGTATTTTTCCATCTGTGTTGTGTTTACAGCGTGTATTTGGTGTGAAACAGTCGCAGCACTGCTCTGACACAAGTTGGCCCTTTGGCTTTTCTCAAAAGTGGGCAACTGCTGCCCGTCTCAGTTGGGGGCTTTAGGGTGGTGATCCAACCTAATGAGGCCTTTCACCAAACAAACAGACCCCTCGAGTGCATTTAAAATTTTAGCCACCATGCTTCCTGTTGTGGCTGTGGCTTTAGGGCGATCCTTTTTATTATTGTGGCTGTCACTAGAAGTCTGAGCTGGACGATTTGCTCTAGCGTGCCCGCTGTCAGCAGCCATGGTGGAGAACAGACTGGACTTGAGTGTAGAAACAATCAATGACCTGATTCACTGTAATCAGGGCATTGTTAGGCTGCTATTTCCTGTCAATTTTACTACCAACTATTGTTTTTTCTTAGATTTCTGTGTCTAAGTCGTTGTTAAAATTCCTCGTATTGCATATTAATGACCTTCTCTGAATAATCTCTGCTTTTTCATTTCAGTGTCCTCTAACTTAGAGGTGAGGCTGAAACAAACCTTTGTTTCACAGTCTCGACTCGCTAATGCACACACCAGTACGTTCCAGATAATTCATTCATAAGCAGACAACACTGGCTGACTGTAAGCTGATTCACTTGTGCAGAAAGCGCCTTGGTGGAAGATGTAGGTCACTGTACTCAGCTGTACAGTGTTTCCTGTTGCGAGTGGCCTACAGTAGCAGAACTGTGCCCTCTCCCATCTCACAGGGGGCTATTGTTGTCCCCCAGCACCACACTTCAAGGTGTTGATCCTCTAGCTGGCCATTACATGAGCTCTTGGCTGGGTGACCCCTGTGTGACAGATGCAACAGGCATCACTACAAGCCAACAAGCAAAGAAAAAAAAGCGCAAACACTGATGTGCATAGGCACCGTGTAGGAAAACAAATTTCTTGTTTCCCCTTTTATATCTCACTTCCTCTGTTTTCTCCTGCTGTTGTCGTGTAGTGAGATTTAGACTGTAGTGAAATGGTTAGAGGCTTTACAGCAAACTCTAAAAAGCATCTGTTTTAACCTCAAAGCCAAACGTTCGCTTGGTCTGATTGACTTTACCTTAAAAATCCTCGTGAAACAACATGAAAGGCAGTTTCACCTCCATGCTTTCGAGAATAAAAGGCTGAGAGCCTCGTTCTATTATGGGACTGTGCTGTGATAATACTTGTCGCCTTAATACAGGAAGAGGTCAATGCTGTGACCTTCACAGATGCAGTTTTCTCACCATTACAAGTTTTGCATGCAAAATTTTACATGATTTCGGTGAAAAGTTACTTGTGGAAGTTACACACAGATACTTCCTGTTTAGACCTGAAGAAGTTGGAGCTTTCATGCGTTAGCAGCAGAGTTCCCAATAAAAAAATAAATCAGGGTAAATGCATCTATATATATAAATTTAAGAAGTATTTAAAGTTAGATATTGGACGTCAGAAGCACTCCCCTCTGATTTCAGGGACTTTCCCTCGGTGGAGGGCATGTAATGTGGTGGTGGCCTCGGCGCGAGGGGGCAAAGAGCGGTGTGGATTTCTTTGGTATGCTGCCCCCTCGCAAGTCTGCCTCCACCGACATTCGTGCTCTGACCTGTGCTCATAGCAAAAAATGATTCACAGTTAGAAACCAAGCGTAACGGGCAGACTTAGATGCAAATCTGGAAATCATACGGGTGCCTGCTTGAGCACCTTTCAGCTTTTATTTCTGCCATCTCTTGCTTCCTGTTTTCTCCACTATTACCCTAATCAGCCATAACATCATCTACTGGTGCCTCGTGCTGTGTAGGCCCTCTGTCTTGCTGCGTGTTGCATGGATGGATTGTAAAATAGGAAGCACGGTCAAGCACCTCTGCTGCACCCTTTTGGTCTTTGAAGTATTTTAGCATCTTTTAGCTTGTTTTGGATTTTTCCTCCACTCTCACTGCTCTTATCAGCATTGTTTTATTATGCACCTTTATTATGTAAGATCGAAATCAAGTTTCTCCCACAACTCAAATAATCAAAAGTATAGAGTTCAAGCAAGCAGTTGAACTATGTTTTTACCCTTCATTTCTTGGTTGGGCCGTGCTAAGCTGGATGCTAATCTGTCTTGGCCTTACAAACGGCAGCATGTCCGGACTAACAGGTGACTTCTTTGGAGCCTATTTGGATTTCCTTTGATGTGGTCTGCGATGGCACCAGTTCGTATTGCACATCAAAGAGCTTGGTAAGAACTAAATCACTTACATGTGGTGGCTTCTTCTGTATCTACAGTACCAAATGGGTGAGTGGTTAGCTAGGGTGTAGGTTTTTAGTCAGTGCATTTTTCGGTCTGAGACTGTTGCCTCACTCTTTTGTTCTGAGAGGCGTGCAGTTTGTGTGAGACGAAACTGGCAAGCTGAGGCACGTGAGCGAGGAGTAGTAAGTGGTTATGCTGGTGTAACGAAAAACACATGCCTAGCTTCCTTAGTGTGCTTTCCAAGGTAACCCTTTAGCCTTATAATTGCTGATGGCCAACATATTTGTTCTGTTGCCGGCCCTAATACTCTGCTACATGTGTTATAGAAACTGAGGAATCGACTTGACAAACCAACTGAAGAAACCATGAAAGTTATGTCTTTTCTGCTTGAGATCACCCTTTCCCCCACAGAACTCAAGGCACACAGTTTATATCTGTGATAGGCCAGTATCAGGTGACGACTGGCTCTGTTTAGAAGTATATTCCTGCAAGTTAGAAATGCATCATGTACAACAGCGTCAGGTTTGATGGCAGTGGCTGGCGCTTATCTGATGTGTTCAGTCGAGTCTGAGGTCCTTGTGTCTTTGACCCAGTGATTAGATTATAGTTTGATTGCTTATTCAGAGATTGGTGAGAGAGCTCAACTCACTTCCAGAGAAAGGAGTACTCCTTTCCTGGAACAAGTGGGGTAAAAACAACAACTGTCAGTAATCTTCAGAAATTTTATCAGCTCAGAATATGATAATCGGTACCTCCTCAGTAAATGTCAGATAACACGAAAAGAAATCAAATAGATAAACTCATTTTTCACATACGCCAAGTCCAGCTATGTGAATAAGATACTGGACCAGTATCCTATGTTGAATCTATACTTTTAGTTTTGTCTGTGTGTTACACCACATGCAAAAACTCCGGCTCTTTATCCAAACTGGGAAGGTGTGCTAAATAACTTTGCTGCTGTCTGCAGTGTCTCACTTATTCTTGGTGTCCGAACTTGCATCTGTATTTAGAACTGCTGAAGAAAGAGAAGAAAAAAGAACAGAAATAAAAGGAAAACGATCAGAGTCCTGTCAGACAGGAAGGCAGAGGACATACACAGGATGCTGGCCGAGAGCCAAACCTGATGTCTGCTGTCAGATACAAATCTTCCAGCTGAGACATGGCCGCGCTGCTGCGGTGACAGAAGAGCCCCACAGCATTAATCTGCCGCTTTTCAGAGTGAAACTAAAAGCGTGCGTGTCATTTTGCATCGTGCGTGCAAACCCTGCATCTTATCAAAACAAACCAGCATTTAAGATGGCTGTAAAACTTTTGAACAGGATGTTTCAGTGTTCCTTTCATTCGCAATAAAGTCACGTAAAATCCGTCTCATCTGAGCGTGTGCAATGGCCAAAGCTAAGTGCAGGAATGTGAGCTCCATCGAGATGAGGACGAGTGTTAAACTTCTGTATGTTACATTCAATTCAATTCAATTTTATTTATATAGCGCCAAATCACAACAACAGTCGCCTCAAGGCGCTTTATATTGTAAGGTAGACCCTACAATAATACATACAGAGAAAAGCCCAACAATCATATGACCCCCTATGAGCAAGCACTTTGGCGACAGTGGGAAGGAAAAACTCCCTTTTAATAGGAAGAAACCTCCAGCAGAACCAGGCTCGGGGAGGGCGGGGCCATCTGCTGCGACCGGTTGGAGTGAGACTCACGCGCTTACATTGATGCCACACCTTTATTGAGCTCATCTTTACAAACAGGTGCTTGAGCTGAGTACATCATGTTTGAATAAAACCACTAATTTACTTGTTAGTAGTGAAACATTTTACTCACTTGTGTACACACACCTGAGAATGGCTCGAATTTCCACAAGAAGCAACATGAAGAAGGTTTTGGTGGAGCAAGGTTCTGGTTCTCCCTGGGATGGCGTGGGCTTCCTTTGGACACTCCAATTTCCTGCGGCAGTCGTAAGTCGTCCTTGTTAATTGGTTAATTGGTGATTCTGAATTGGTCGCAGGTGTGGATGTGGAGTTGCCCTGCGGGGAAGGACTTCAGCCCACATTAAAGTTGGATCAGCTGTAAAAAATGGATGTATGGGTTTTTTTTTTTAAATTAAGAAGGCGATTAGGTCAGATCAGATGATTTTTTTAGGTCTGATTATATCTGATTTTATTCTGGTGTGACTTAAAATCGGGTCTCTAGATTTTCTCTCTGACTCTTTGTGAGCTCTGTATCTAAATTCCTCAGTTGATTGCTCAGCTTTGATCATCAGATTCTGCTGCTGTTTACTTGTGCAGATCTAGCTCTTTCTTGGTGTTATTTTGTTACATTAATTTTCTTTCTGTGATGAGGCCAGAGAACACGGTGTACTATACCTAAATAAAGTGCTTCTCAAAACTCCACTGGGAAAGTCTTAACCCCCAGTTTTCCATCCCTTAGGCCATGTCACAGACCCAGGAACACTTAATCCCAACTGGGATTATGCGGGATGCATCTTTTGCACGCTGGTGTGCACGACTTGGATCGTTGTGATTGGTCACCTTATGCACACATTCTATGCTTCATTCGAGTCAACGTTATATCCAGAGGAGCGTGTCTGAAGCCGGGCCGGCTAATTAGGGCAGCGCTCGGCCTTTTGTCTTTTCCGTCTCTCCCCTTTTCTTTTCTTCTTCAGGCCGGCTGCATGTATCACACGTCTCGTGTTTGAGGCTGTTATTCAAACATTCCACGAACTCCGGGGCGCAAGTAGCGTCTCCTTTTCTGGAAGTTTTCCTCTAGTTTTCTTCCCTCCTTTATCTGCCCTCTTTTTTTGAGCTGTGACCTAAGCAGAGGATTACTGAAGCCCATTAAGGTGGCTCATGTGGGTCCATCCCAAACATAAATGGAAATGACTGGGTTCAGAAGGTCAAAGACAAAAGGTCTCCTCAACCATCTTATTGAATCAAAGATAGAAAGGTGAAAGTCTTTTTGCAAAACTGAAGTTGCAGAGTGTACAGTGTTGTGCAAAAGTCTTGAGCCATTCCTCGTTTCTTTATATTTTACCAGACTTTCTTATAGGGCTGCTCAATTAATCGAATTTTAATCACGATTACGATCTGGGCTTTCAACGATCATTCAAAATGACTGAGCCGATTATTAGCCCCTCCCTCATTTATCCGCGACACCTTAAAGGCCGGTCCGTGAAAATATTGTCGGGCATAAACCGGTCCGTGGCACAAAAAAGGTTGGAGACCGCTGATTAAGAGGACCCGAGGGAAGCTCGGAAAGCTAAGCAGAAGTTATTTGGAGAGGAGAAAGTGACTGAAAAGAGAGGTTAAAAAAAAACAACAAAAAAAACAAACTTCAGTGGTGTTGTACACTATTTTATATTATATTTTAAAGTCATTATTCAATACATTGTTATTGTTAACCCTTTAAAGCCGGTCAAAGCAGCACGCTCCGTTTTGTGTAACTATTTGTTTAACAAATTTCCCACGTGTGGGACTAATAAAGGTTATCTTATTTTTAAATCCCTGTAGAACCTGAACCGTGTAAGCTAGCGCAATAATTTGTTTTGCATATGAAACCAGAGGAGTTGTACTTACATCTTATGCCATCAGCTTGTCCTCGGTCACGGTTTCCTTCCACATATAGCTTTGCAAAAATTGCATAAAAAGCGCTTGCAGCAACAAAAATATAATATTCCAGAAACACGCTTTGCCGATCCGATCAGCTGTTTGTAACACTTCCCACAGTGAAACAGACGTCAGCGCGAACTATCACATGTCGGCCATTTCCTCCCCGAAACCGGAAGTGACGTCATTTTCGCGGAAATGTAGTTTTTTTACTTGTAGGCCTTAAAAGCCTATACTGGTCATGTTTGACCTTTCTGAATAGTTTCTGGGATGCTTAGAACTCGAATTGCACTGCTGGAAATAGTTTATTTTGATGCACCTGCTGTTTTCTTTGCAAATTTGCATCATAGGATTGTTTTTTCGTTTTTCCTGCAGTGTATATAAAAATTGCTGTATCTCCAAAATAAAACTATGAAGATACTCAAAATAAATTTCCTGTGGTGGGAAACTAATTTTTGCAACTTTTTTGTATTTAAAGTTTTAAGGGATAAACCTCTTAAATTTCTCCAAGTAGAAATATGTGCAAAAAAAAAAGCAAAAACGATTTTCAATTTTTTTTGTAGTTTATTGCACTTTTTTGCAATTAATGTAGTTACTATGGACTTAATGCATACATATTATTAAAATATGGACTATAACAGTTGTATAGCAACTTGAAATGCTCCCACAAATGGCACTACAACATGTAAAAAAAATAATATAAGCTCTGGCGGAATTGGTTCTATAGTAGGTCTTAAAGGGTTAAATAAATATCGTCTGAAATTGAGATCTCGATTTCAGTGAAAATAATCGTGATTATCATTTTTGCCATAATCGAGCAGCCCTACTTTCTTGTAATTGTTTTTTAAATGGTCTTGAGGAATAGAAGAAGTTTTGTGTTTAAAACATTACTCACAGCAGATGAAACATATCTGTAAGTCATGTCCTTAAGAAACAGGAAAAAACATCCAGCAAAGCCCTGACACAGGACCTGAAAGATGCATCTGGCCCGTCACTTGATCCATTTACTGTTCATTGAAGCTTCCTCAGAAATTGTCTCAGTGGAAGTGTGGCTGTCAAGAAGCTCATTAAGAAAAGGAAACAGGAGAAAAGACTGAGGTAGGCCAAACTTCACAAGAACTGGACGAAAAGTCAGTGACAACAGGTTTGATGACCTTTAGGCTGTGCTAAAGAATAAATGTGATCAACCCAAATATTGATTTTCAAGCTAATTAGAATTGCCATATATATATTTCCATGTATGTCTGCACATGCTTCAATAACTCATTTCCCATTTTCCAAGCAAAATATAAATAAATGACTTGTGGACGGTACTGTAGTTTTCTTCTGTGTTACTTTCAAACAAAACTGGCTCTCGGTAGGCAAACAATGCTGCACAGCACTGCTAGTGACAAAAGAAAACAAAACATTGTACCAAAACCAAAAAATAGACTTTATTTAAGAGGTGGATGTGAGTCTGAGTCTAAAAAGTAAAATCTGCATTATATCTAGTGGCCAAGCCTGATTGCATAGACGTCTATAACAATAACACTGGTACTGGTCGCTCGATTTGTGAGCACAGGAAACACTTTCCTGATGAGCTTATGTTCCTAAATGTTTTAACACTTGTTAAATACAACATTATATTAATTTGGCAAATTATCTCATTTAGAGTGAAACAGACAATGAAGTACGGTTTGCTTCACGGCTGTCTTGTGGTTTTGTTTTTTTTTTAAACTCAAATTCACCTTTTTCTGATGTTTGAACCATGATGGCGACGACCTAAACTCTCAGCTGGCGTCTTAAGAATGGAGCTCCACAAACCAGTAGGTGATGTCGCAATCTCTGTGTCCATCTTTTATGTACAGTCTGCTCAGTCAGACTGCAGATGTGCATGTTGGAGTTTTGCACTCGCTGCATTGCTTCACTGCGCCCATGCTTATCCACCTCCACCTGCACCATCTTTTGTTTCCACTGCTTCGTGCGGGTGGACGGAGCTGCAGTTCAGACATGTTAAACGCCTTTAGCCGGGACAGCGTGGAGCTTAGTGTGAGGTTTTCCAAGAATTCGTCGAGGCTACATGCGTAACTCCTTTTTTGTGTAAGCGGTTCGTGAACAATCTGAGTCATCCTTTAAAAAAAAGCCTGTCATTCACTTGTCACTCCCTACCTGGAAATGAGTTAATTATACAGTCATGTGTGGCACTTTACTTTGTGTTTGTCTGCCATGCCCAAGGCACCCACAGGAATGTGAAAGCACACCTGTCAACAAAACATCAGCTCAAACATAACAAAAGCCTCAGAGCCTGAGAAATAAATATTTCTTAAATTATTGCTTCTTCCAGGGGAAAAAAAAAGTAGTAGAGAGAAAGTCTTGTTTAATTATTGTATCTAGTTTATTGTTTATCCGGTTCGTTCCCCTTCTGCTGGCCAAATCTCAATTTTAAAGTGCTTGTTGAGTAAGAGAGGTAGGTTTTTAAGTGCATGTCTGCGATGCGTTCATTTTAACAGCTTGTGCAAAGCGAGAGTAACACACGAATACTTTCTGTATCTCGTTTCTTCCTCTTAACTAACCACCTCTCTTCCTCTATCTGGACTAGTGGGTGGCATTTGTAGGCAGCTAATGATATTTGTGTCTTATTAATGGCTGCTGATGAGCTGAAATGGTAGACTCTCTAGAAGCTTTATTTACTTGCCTTTAATACTGACCCGTCAGCTTGACTTATGACACTGCCATATGGGCAGTGGATACAGGGGACATGCCTGGTACACACTGACATCACATTGCTCCTTGCTTTTATACATTTTGAGCTTCTAATAGGTGTGTTTACCTGTGCACAAAAAAAATGGTAATAAAAGGGTTCGCAGGGCGGGGTCAGACATAAGGAGGCGCCCCTTGCAAGCAAGCAAAGGCTGTCTGCAGAAGTTCACGGCTGCACAAGACATTAATAAAATAGAGCAACTTATAAGGGTATTCTTAACATGTCATTTATCATGCACACGGTTAAGGCATGCATCATAAACGTGTGAACGCTGATAAGAGTTTGATGCGTTGCCAGCGGATCAGCTGAAATGGCCGTGGCAGGTTTCCGTGCGGAGGAAGGTGCATGCACGCACTTCACAGAATGGCCGGAGAGCCGAGCGACACCCAAGCAGGAGGTCACCTGAGCTCGTTTTGTAACTGGTGTTGTTAACGCTGGAGCAACGGGGTCATGTACATGTAGCGAAATATGAGCGCAGAAAGAAACCGGTTAAGCAAGACCGCGGGCCCGCTATGCTGAAGTGTCCACGAGCAAGCTGGCTTTCTCCTGGAAATCAAAATTATGAGAGGATTTTATTTCATAGACTGGAGAACTATCTGGGATCTTTTTGGGTCAAATTAACAGAAATATATATTTGTAAAAAAACATTTGAAATCCAAACTCCACCAGTTGCCCCATCCTGATATTCTGCTAGCTTATCTACAGAAGCTCCAGTAAGTGTTATCTACATCTGAATTTATTGACTCAGTAGCACAGTGGAGATATCTCGCAGACAAACAAACATGTTTACACTCAGTGTTTCCCACCAAGTGTTGTTTGTATTCTGGAAGCCCTACACACATGTTGCAATTACCCCCTCTGTTTTTTAGTGTCCTACTCGCCTTACTTGCCTTTCTTTGTAAAAGTGTTTGCACTTTATTGAGGTTAAGTTCACATTTATTGAACAGTTTCTGTATTTGGAAATTGATCGTAACTTTTGCATCATCGCGTATCTTTAAATGTTCTTCTTAAATTTTCTTTCTTCTTTGGGATTGTTAGTAAATAGTTAAAGGTGCTTTAAAATGAAACGGCAAACTGCAATTTTGGGCATCCAAGTAAAGAAATTTGCACTTAATTTAGTGCAGCGTGTAGTACAGGTGGGACCAAATCAATCATTATATCGCGCCGCTTCCTTTTGCGCTATATTAAAAATACACTGATGGCAACTATCATTATTAAAACATGGAGCTATTTCACTCATCACAACCACTGCTATTGTCTTGGTCCTGAGCCTGTGGACTCAGTGGTTTTGGTTTTGATTATTATCTTATGTTTCAGGTTAATTGTTGTTAGGATTTCCTTGTTCTTAGGTTTGGTTTCTGTTTCGCTTTGTCTCGTCAGCTCTGATTTCTCCCACCTGTCTCCCATTCCCCGATTTCTCCTGTGTGCATATAAGCCCCGTGTTTTCTTCTGCTTGTTACTGGGCCGTCTGTGTTACCTCCATGTGTTCCACCCTGTATGGTTTCCTGTGAGTTCTGCTTTCAGATTTGTTGGTTAGATTGTCCCAGTTTAGGTTTGTTCTTAGTTTCCGTCTGTCCCATCTCTGCTCTGTCTGAATTATCACCTCATGTAAATAAAGCTCACTCATTGCATCGTCAGTTACTGCGATTGGGTCCTTTTCCCTTTAACCCCACACGACTGCTGCCTGCAGCAGTGACAGTTATATCATTTATAGCCCAACTGATGTAAGACTTTTAACACCAAAAAAAGAAAGATATTCCCGATATATTGGCCGAAATCCTTTCCTTTTTCAGACACATTAACCATAAACAGCTTTTTAGTGTAGCTATTTAATATGATTGATATCACAATATGAATGTTTCATTGCCACCATAAGGAGTACTCGTTCACGCTCTGCTGGACTCTTCTCGAATCAGCTAGTTGTTTTTACTTTTTTTTTTCCTTTGTTTTTGGCCAACTGGGAAGTTGTCCCCTGGTGGACAAACTATGCAACATCAACAATCATAACATGGTTGCAGGGTGTTTCTCCTGTCTCTTCTTTACCTTAATCTTTACGTATCGGCCGTTATACGTACTGATAAATTGGCATATCGGCCACTGAATCAGGCTCTTTCTATGACTCTTATCAGCTAAATTAACCGAAAGGGAAGAAAAGTTAACTAAGTCACAGCACTGTAACATGACACAGCATGTGTCATGTTACAGATATTGTGGGCAGTGCGTCCTGAGATGCTCATATTGTTAGTTACTGCGTGATTCTCATGTTCACAATAAGGTAAGCAGGGAGCTGGACTAGTGCTCTCTCTCAGCTGTGCTTGACACAGCACATGCGTCACGTGACTGGAGGGCAGGGTGGCTCACTCGGGTATAAAGCGGATGCAGGTTTATGCTAAGTCCGATTTTGCCAGGTTATTATCACAGAAGTATCTGCTGTAGTTGTTTAGGGAGTCATATTCTATGACTTATCATTCACCTCTAGTAGTTGCATGCTATGCAAAGTGTTGGCGCAGTTTAAGCAAACATTTTTAACTAAATGTGTCTCAGTCAGGTTTATTAGCGTCTCCTCAGCCTTTGTCATCTGAGTATCTGAGATGACAGGAGGCTTCGACGCGAAGAGGCGCACGAGTGAGCTCGCTCTCGTCTGCTTTAGCATGCGCCATGTTTGCTCTCAAGCCTCCTTCCCCGTTACTTGATTGCGCCATTCAGACACATCGCTGTCTGCTTGAATAAGCGTTGGCCGAGGTGTGTGTCTGCACTCCAGAGAGAAAGGGAGACGTCAGCGTGTGAGCGCAGGACGTGGCTGAGGACGCCGAGAAATCTCAAGCAGTTTGTGGGAAAGAAGAGGCCGCTTCAGCCCCCCTTTGGCTCCCCAGAGTCAAATGTCAGGCCCATCACGTCCTGCTATCTTAATTCCCCACTGCCTCTGCACACACCCAACCAGCTCCCAGATACTCTTACACTGAATCTTGGCTTCCTCATCCAAGACCAAGTTTGACCTGTCTCTCAGGTGGAGATCTCACTCTGGGCTACGAGGTGCTGACGTGACGCACCGCTGGTACTCTTCCTGTGTAACTGAACTAAAGCCTGTCTGCAGAGATCAGAAGTATACGAACTAAATATTGATTGTTATGTATTTCACATGTTTTAAGTGTAATCCTCAAGGGCTTAAAGGGCCATGTTGTGATATGCAGTCTGGTCCGTGTATAAGCAGACGCTCTCTATTAGCTCCCCTTCTTTACATCAGCCTCTCGTCCTTATTTATTTGTCAAGAAATCTGCAGCTCTCTGCCAGATCCACATCTTCAGTGAAAACAAATGTGTGTGTTTAGAGCTAAGTAATATCTTAAGACAGCCAGGCGCTTCATTTTTTTTGGCAAACGCTGCTTAAACAGTGGATTTGTGGGCGACTATTTTAAGCTGTGGAATCAAACACACTATGACAGCTGCACAAAGATGTATGTGGGATTGACTCAAATCAAGTGGTGCAGCGCTGTGACTCATATCATAGAGGTCAATGGGACAGATGAGTAATACTTAAAGCCGTTATAGCTGAGGCATTATTTGGAACTGCATGTGAGGATGCAAGGTGGTCTGAATTGGACAGATCGGGCGTTGAACAGACGTTTTTCAGACTTTATGTCTGATTGAGCCAGTTTTAAGAATAGATTCTGTACAGGCCGCGAGTCCTGCCTCCTATAGACTCCACCTGGGTTTCCAGTATGGGGAAAACATCTTACACATGAAGTTTTCTGCAGTGAGGACGATTTCAGACCACGCCTGGACCCCTTTCACTCCGATTTAGTCCAAAAGCATCAGGCGAAAACAGCTTTTGTTAAGGTTTGCTATTTACACAATGCTCAGTAGGTTATAAAAGTAGCTATCTTGATGGATCGTGTGCATTAATAGAGAACAAACTCCTGCCTCGGCATTGATCTCAGGTGAATAAAAACATAGGAGAACAGAAAGGCTTGTCAAAGCTCTCATATTAGCACATGAAAAGATTACAGGGGCTTAAAGATCAGCGAGTAAAGCTGTTTTTATTTTTTCTGTAGGAGACATGTTTGTCTAACATTTGAACAGACCACACACCCAGAATTCAGCGGGATGAGGTCTGGCGCATCGATTCGAGCGTTTAAACACAAAAGGCCAAATGTCACAGGGATCGAATTGAAGGAAGTTCCCCCCTCACCCCACAGCTCCCACGGCAAACACATCGAACATCACAAACACACACTCCTCTCTGTCTGCTTCTCCCGCCACTGACTTCACATGTTTTTTTGTCAACATGAAACAACACCCTGTTAATGTCACGCATATAGAGCAGGAAAAAAAAGGTGCTGGAAATGACTTTAAAGCGAGCAGCTGACAGATAAATGCTTTAGCTATCAAGTTCTTTTGAAGTACCCACCCACCCCCACGGTGACAGCTTGCACACATTTTGTGAGTTATAGCAAAGCAAATTACTGTACAGCCGCTTTCCTGCTCATCTGTGTGTGTTTGAGCAAGGGAGACCTCTGCCATTGTTGAGCGTTTACATCCTGACAGCCGGGAGCCTGATAGGTTAAAAATAACCCAGAGCTTTCCAATTTTGTCATCTTTCGGGACCGCTTGTCCCGGCTGTTTTTAATTTGAGTATTTTTTTTTAGCAAGCGTCCCCCTGGAACGCTCGGGGGGGGTCACCGACGACCACTTCCCGTCACATGGTTTCTCATTGTAGTGCTAACAACTATCCTCAAACGTACTCAGAAATGGGGGAGAAAAGGCCTGCGCTGTCACATTTCTGGATGTCTCAGCAGGTGGGACAGCTTAAATCCTGCGTGTGAATGACAGCTTTTTAAAATTTCTTCTTTTGTTTTATCTTGGAAGCATCTTTTCCTTTATGCAGGGGACAGAATTAGGCCAGTAGTACTTATAGAGGAATGAAAACCAACATCACAGACAGTGAAAGGGTGCTGCTGTCAGTTCCGACATTCCTGTAAAAGAAAGAATTCCGGCTAAACCGCGGCTCTTGTTTTGCTTCTTTCTCTGCATAAAAAAGTCAAGTCTTTTTGGGTTCCTTTAAATAACCAAACAGCAAACTAGATGTGCATGCTATGCAAACAGCAGACTATGTAAACTTTTCTGGCAAGCTAAGCAAATGCATTATGTAACTTGTTCTCGAGCATCAGATGGCTTTTGACCGAGCACAGGCGCACAGACGCTGCCCAAATGAGGCTTATCTAAAGCAGCCTCGTTCGCACTGATATTACTTCCTGTCACTGACAGATACGCTTCTTCATCTACTGTCTTCGTTATGGGGACGGAAGTGGTTTGGAGTGTTTTGTGGTTCTCTTTGTTCCTGTTTTTTTTCCCCAACAGCACACAGCCTTTAGGGGAATCCTAGTAAAGGTCTGTTCCTGATTGGTGCACACCGTGTTGTCAGAAAGAAAGTGATTTTTCTATTTGGAGCACATCAGTCAAAACAAAAGTTCAGTTCAAGTTAGCCCAGCTCTGTCACTGTATCGTGTTGAGAGGTGGAGACTTTAAAGCCTCTGTGGTTTCACTCCCTCAAACCAGTCCGCTGTATCTGTTTGCACAAGAACAAATGATCACCGTGTTATCTAACCTCTGGCGGCGTATCGCTCCCTTCTGCCAATCGTGAGGCCACTCGCAGCCCTCTGCCAGTGCTGGTTCCTTCGCTCGACACGTTCATCCCTACCCAGTGTCCTCTCATCCAAACTTAGCCCCGGGCATGCGTCCAATCAAATGCCTCTCTTTGCTTCTTCTGTAGATTGCCAAGTGGCAGTTCTATAACTAACGTGTCAAGTCTGGCTTTAGTAAACAGATCTGACATCAAAAACCCACAGAAAATATCACATGGCTGCCTGCGAGCTGTACATGCTCATCAGGGTGCTTTAAAAAAGTGGAAGCTGCAGATCTAATGGGGCGAGTTCACACAAACATACACGCCTTTCCTCTGGTCTCACAAGTGTGTATGAAGCAGCATGAATGTGTTAGTGAGTTATTGTCTCAAAGGTGGCTTTCTTTTAACCCGGCTTGCCTGCGATGGGAACCTGTGCTGAACGCAGCCTGCTCCAGGGCAGGTTATGTAATTAGTCAGAAGCTGCATTTTTCTGTTTCTGTGAACGCGATCCAAGCGCACCACAATTTCTTTTCAGCTGAGAGAAAACATTTTGGATGAAATTCTGCAGAAAGCACATGAATGCGCTCGCTAGACGCTTTGTTAGGTACACGTTTCTGGTGCAGGATTGGGCCCTTTATGCCTCCAGAGCTGCTTTAATTCTTTATGGCACAGATTCAAAAAGGTGCTGGAAACATCCCTGTGAGATTTTGCTCCATATTCACATGTTTGGTGTTTGATGTGACAGCGTCACACAGCTGCTGCAGATTTGTCGGTTTCACATCCGTGATTCGAATTATTCGTTCCACCTCGTTCCCTAAGGTGTTCTAGTTGATAGAGATCTGGTGACTGTGGAGGCCATTTGAGTACAGAGTACAGGTACTTTGTCACGTTCAACAAACCAGTTTGCGACGAGCTGAGCTTTGTGGCATGGCGTGTTATCCTGCTGGAAGCAGCCATCAGAAGATGGACATGGTCAGCAGCAACACTCAGGCAGGCAAATGTGTTTAAATGATACTCAGTTCACAGCAGAGGGCCCAAAGTGTGCCACGAAATATCCCTCACACCTCCAAGACCAGCCTGAACTGCTGATATCAGGCAAGTTGAATCCATGCTTTCACGTTGTTCACTCCATATTCTGACACTACCACCTGAATGGCCCAGCAGAAGTTGAGACCATGCGAACTGAGGTCTTCTGATCCTGTACCCTCCGTCATTCTGATGCTTGGTTTGGTCGTCTTGACGATTCCTACATGTCTAGATGAGCTGCTGCCACATGATTGGCTGATTAAATACTTGCGTTAGGGAGCAGCTGAAGAGGAGTACCTAATGGCCAGTGAGGGAACGTACTTGTGCTCAGTCCTGATTTGCAGTCTGATCAGTTTGCATGTTTTGCAATGTTCCAGCATTAACTTGGCAAAAAGTGAATTAACTTCCGCGTCTCCTGCAGTGTGAGCTCTAAATTTACTTGTTGAGCTTCATTTAGTGGTGAAATAAATATATTAACTCGTGAACTGACAGCATTTTCCTCTCCGACATTTCTCTCGTCTTTTTGCTGTTAGCATTTTTTGATATTCCCATAACTCTCTGTGAGCCATTCCTCTGATGTAAGCGGGACTCAGTCCGTTCATTTTGTGCAGAACAAGAGTCAAATGATGCATCAAACACCAACACCCTCTTTTGTATGAGCACACAGCCTGAAGGGTTAACTAAGAAAGCTGAAAACCTTGTCATGATACTCATGATCCCCGACTGAGTTTCCAGACTTTGTCAAGCTGTCTGTATCAAACACTCTTTGCACTTTGTGCTTTTTAACCATTTGCTGTACACTGATTTAGTTCGCGTTTCCCAGCTTCTCTCGGATATAGTGGAACCAGTTGGCTCCTGTGGCACTCAAAACGCAAGAAGTACGTTTGAAAAGCTCAGCAGCAATTCCTCTTAAGAAATCATGCCCTGGTTAACAATCAGATAAAACTCAGAAACCTCGCGGGTGTTTTCACGTTCACCAGGTACTATTTTTCTTTCTGCCGAGCTACACCTGCAACCCGCATCGCCTAGCAGAAAGACACGTGCATCTACCCATGACGAGAAGCTCGTGACAGCGTGACGAGACGAGATGTTTGCGTGGGATGTTTTTCTTTTCTTATACGTGCTGAACATGTAACATCTTTACTGACCGGCTGACACGCTTTCACATGTCGACTGATTCTTGTCCTCGCGTTAAAATTAAAGAAGACTGTTGAACTTTTGCTTCACGCCTTGAGAACATTGCTACAGTTTGTGCATGCGTTTTCCTTTTTTGGTCGTCGGGTAAATGCACGGAGCAATTAAACATTGAAAACGAATCACTTTCGAGGTGTGCGGTTGTCCGAGTTGCCCAGCTGTGCATTCAAAAGCGGCGTGTCCATTGGCTCTCAGGGAAGAGCTGTTATTAGCCGTATAATGTGATTTCTTACCGCCTCTTGTTTGCATTCTGTGAAGCCGTCGCGGTGGCGGTCGTGTACACGCACTCGGAAACGCCGCCTGTTGCCAAGAACACTTAAAAACCTGATGCATGTGTTTGGGTGTGTGTCTGTCTCGCTGTTGTATTGTTGGCCTTCAGTGCTGTGCAGCTCTATAAACAGCAGGGAGCATCATTATTTGTTAGGCCTTGGGATGACTCGGATTCAGTTGTTTTTTTTTACAATCTAAGTGTTTTAAAAAATGCTCTGTCTTTGTGGTTTACAGAGGGATGTCTTTGCACTTGTGATGCATGCATTTGTCTTTTTTTTTTCTGTGGTTGTACACATCTGCCTCTGTGTGTGGTTTTGTGGCTCCATTGAGACAGTTTGGCTCTTAGCCAGCTGACACTGTCCATCGCTAGGAAGGCTGGAAGTAATGGGCTCATTTCGCCCTTTGGGACGGGACAGGGCTGAATAAAAACAAGAGAGAGAGGGGGAATGTCTGGGGACGCTGCAGGAATGATAACAGCACGCGTCAGAGTCCGGCAGGACCGCCGATTCGCCTGCGCTGCTGTGACAAAAACACAGACATCATCGTCACCTCAGCGTTTGTAATAATTGAGCTATCGAAGTCTTTAATTAAACAAACACTAGTGAGCACGTGGAGGAGTCTCCTGTAGTGCGCTTTCACGTCACGAGTCGCGTCACGTGTCCATTTCAAACACGAAAGTGGAGCTGATTTTAATAAATGCCTGGAGCGTGGGTGTGGTCGGGGCTGTGAGAGCAGGTGAAACTATGTAAACACGCTGTCAGAGACTTTATTATCATAGCCCTGCATTAGCATATCACCGCATACCCATCCAGCGGCATCTTAAGCTTCTTTGTTTCATAAACAGTCAGCAAATAAAATCTAAACGCTATAAGAACGTCGTTCCTCTCTGAGAATATAAAAATAACCGCCCGGTCTCTGTTCGCTCTTTTTACTACATATCATCCCGGTGTGCTCTTTGTTTTGTTGGCACTGTAACCTACATTCTGCTCAATGTGCTGCCTCCATGTTCCAAGTATGCAGCGAGTGAACAACATAGCAGAAATTCCTTG
Organism: Astatotilapia calliptera; assembly: GCF_964374335.1. Taxonomy (NCBI): domain Eukaryota; kingdom Metazoa; phylum Chordata; class Actinopteri; order Cichliformes; family Cichlidae; genus Astatotilapia; species Astatotilapia calliptera. The sequence goes on along the minus strand of NC_137424.1, from coordinate 42,469,042 downwards.
AAAGCCTGGGTAGCATTTAGTAGAGCCGGTTTTACGAATGCTCGCAAGTGTAACTTCCACCTGTTTATACTCAGACGAGAGTACTGCTTTTGTTAATCTCAACCTTTCCCTTCTCATCTCTATTTTTCTGTTTTGTTTTGTTCCGCAGACCCCTGCCTCATAGTGATGCCGCCGTGCATGGGCGAGGCCGACCGCTTCAGTTTGGAGGCGTTGCGACACATCCACAAACAGCTGGACGATGACAACGACGGGGGGATAGAGGTCAACGAGAGCGTGGAGGTGAGCTCGGGGCGTACACCTTTGAGATTCGGGCGGTTACGATGAATCTCAGAAGATGAGTAAGCAGAAAGTGAGCTATGAAGAGGGTGAAGAGTTGAAAGGTGGCGGGTCCAGATGACATACCTGTGGAGGTTTGGAGGTGACGCGGAGAGAGGGCAGTGGACTCGACCGGATCTTTTAACACAGCTGATCTGTTCTAACTACAGAGGGATAAGGATGATTACGTGAAGCTGCAAGGGTGGAGGTAGTGAAGGTGGATGAATTATAATACCTGGGGTAACCCATCCAAAGCAGCGGACAGTTCACTAGACAGGTGGAGATGAGAATTCAGAAACTGTGCAGCAGGTGGAGATGAGTGTCAGGGGTGATTGGTGACAGAGGGTAAGCAGCAGGAGTGAAGGGGAAGGTTTAAAGGGACAGCTCAGGCTGAGGATGTTGGAGATGTGAGGCTGAGATTGTTTACACGTGCGCAGTGGTGGGATAGTGGATAATAGGGGTGCAACGATACACAAAATTCACGGTTCGGTTCGATACTTTGGTGTCATGGTTGGATATTTTTTCAATACAAAAATAAATGGTCATGCCTTTTTAATTTGTCATTTATTAAAATTATAAATATATATTTTAACTCAAAAGTACAGTTTTTAAATTTAATGTTGCTGAAACAACAAAGTAATAAAAAAAATCTATCTGATTGAGGAATCACTCATCCTTGGAAAAGAGAGTTTATTACAGAGAAATGTCTCTTCCCAAAATAAAAGCTATACTATCCGCTTCTTCTGGGCTATATTCTCAGCAGCATATTAAACATATCAGGTCCCCATAAGGAGAATCATGTGCTAACGGCTGTCTAAATGACTCGGTAAAGTTTGTAGCATGCTGCTTGTTGTTTTTGTCTGCTTCCACTTGTCTTTGCACTAGGATGATGTCGGTGTAAATGTGCAGTCATATTCGTTGTGTTCACACTAGTGCTGTCAGCGTAAATCTCGTTAAAATGACATTAACGCCACAACACGGCAAATTTCCGTTAACGAGTTACCGCGGATCGCCCCGTGAGTGGGGCTGGACGGCGTCAACATGTTAACGAGCTAACTGCGCTAACGCACTAGTTCCCACCAATTGAGCATTGCATGGCACATCCGACATACTGTTTTACTTTAGTCCATGACGCGCTTACCATCAGGGTCATACGTCACATGAAAACCAAAATAGTTCCAAACGCCAGATCTGAATGAGAGTGGGGGAGGTTCAATTTGCCATGTTGCAACGAGCTTAGCTTCTGTCTTGCTAGCTTGTGCTGCACTCAGTGGATCTGCACTCGACAGTGCAGCCTAGGCGGAGTAGTCGAACGCAGATCCACTGAGCGCTCAACACAGACAGCATCGTCAGAAGAAAAGTTGATAAAATAAATAAAACATTTTGTATTGTTCGATACATAAGCGTACCGAAAGCACTGTATCGAATGGTTCAATACCGATACGAGTATCGTTGCACCCCTAGTGGATATATTGGACAAAGGGTGTTAAAGATGGAGCTGGCAGGCAGAAGTTGAAGAGGAAGACCACAGAGGAGATTCATGGATGTAGTGAAGGAGGACATGCAGAGCGTTGTCGCAACAGAGGAGGATGTTAGGGTTTGGCTGAGGTGGAGCCAGATGATCCGCTGTGTCCCGTAAGTGTAGGTGAGCTGTTCTACACAGTCATGGTGAAAACATTTGATTTACACGAGGCCTAGTCTCCATCTTCTTTTTATATATTTTGTCCTCAGCACATCTCCTTTACTAAAGTAATAAAATAAATCCCTCCAGTTTTGTTACATTCCTAGTTTTCTGATTTAATTACTGCTTTGCTGTAAAATTTGTGACCTCTCTGACTATAAAGAAACGTAATATGGCAGGAGCTAGGCTGATAACAATGAAAACACATTTTATAGTACAATAAGCTGCTGCGGTTACATAATTATTATACCTAAATTGCATTTCTGTGAAGAAGATTTCACAAAGTGTATTTTGCCCTCTGAAACACACCCTGTTGTTTAACAGGCCACCCAAATGGTTAAAGTTGACCTATTTTTTTTATAAATGCAACTTGCTCCAACTGATTGCTGAAAGCTGGCAAATCTGAGTAAATGTTTAGTTTACAAAGCTAAGAGTGAATAAAAGCTTGTGGCATTGGATCAGTCAAAGGCAATAAGTCATCGGAGGAGACGGCCAAGTCAGCATTCCTAACATACAGACACATCATCAAAGACGCACACGACTCTTTACTTACAGTTTCATACGACTTGTGATGTAATTTATCATTAAATGTTGAAACTGTTCATATTTATAGTTTTATCGAGAGCGTGCGCTGACTCTTTTTGAGGTTAAACTAAAAGCGTTTAGAGCTCCAGAAAGTCGTTTGGAAAAGTTTTACTTCTGAGTAAATGAGCTTATGCTCCGGATAGTTGAAGAGGTGAAAGTATCACCGGTACGGTAGTGTGTGTTTATGCATGGATGGTGTGTGTGTGTGCTGGAGGGTATGGCTGACATCTGAGATCACGCTGACCTGGTGTGCCCTGTGGGTCTCTTGGTAATCAGCCACCTCCTTACATTCAAAAGCAACCACTTGGGACTGCAGTCACATTTTCTGTGCGTGTGTGTGCATGCGTGTGTGTGTGTGCATGTGTGTTTGCTGGCAGAGACGTTTTTAACTGCCTGAGAAGTGCTGGTGTGAGAAACCGTTTATACCCCACAGCCCTGTGGTGGCGCCTCAGTAAAGGGCCGGATGCTGTGTGAATCCCGTCTAAAGACCTCCGAGGGCTGGAGTGTCGGAACTGGACCTCAGCCCACACGGAGGAGCTGTGTGTCCGTCTGTGTGTGGATTACCGACGCCTGCGTGTACAGTATACGAGTGCGATACTGAATGTCCCCATGCTTAGTATCACCTTTTGGCTCAGTAAAGGCAGTGGCTGATCGTTTCTTTCATGTTGTTTTTGGCTGTTTATTTGTTACCTAATATTTTCGAACCTCTCCTCTGGTCTCCTGAGACAAATGGAGCCGGGTTTCAAAGCTGGGCAGATTTATTTTATCAAATTAGTGGCTGTCCATCCGTTGGCTCTATGAAAGACGAGCAGGAGACTGACTGAAAAAAGTGATTTGTCTTTTTTCGGCCTCATCAAAATCCGGCTCACATCACGTTCTGACCTTTATGACCACAGACACACTGGATGTGTAAAATATTTTATACGTCAAAAATATTTTTCATACAAAGAGCATTGATTTTTTTCAAATCGAGCGAGGATCTAAATCAACAAATCTGACCAATCAGACCACTGCAGAACCAAGTTAGTTGGTGCTTTACAAAGATAAAACAGTGCAGTAGTGCAGATAAACGAGAATATACAGTACTCATTGCAATTCTTATTCTGAGAGCACGAGTGCATTCACACAAACAACTGTGGCTACATGGACTGAATCTTAGGCTACATCTACACTAATCCGAGTTTTTTAAATGGACTAACAATGAGGTGGAGTTGTTGCTACGGGTAACACAAAAGTACAAAGTTGCAAAAGCGAGTGAGAATTAAGGAATTTGAAGAAAAGCTATGTGGAGCAAGTACAAACTGGTATTAATCCTTAATAGGGCTGTCAAAATTGAGAGGAAACAAAACAACTTCTGTATAATGCCCTCTTTCATTTTAGTTTAATTGGTCACATGACTGCATCACATGACTAAAATGCATTGTTTTAAAAAGTCTCTGTTCACGCAGTCCACACTGTGCTGCGAAAACGACGTTTTCAAATGTATCCACTTTGGAGAGCATTTTCAAAAAGCTCCATTTTCCTTGACCAAAAACGCCGTCTCAGTGTGGACGGTGTGTGCTTTCAAACGAAAATGTATTAGCGTGGACGTGGCCTTATGTAACGCTTTTCTATTCAGTTGAGCACTCCAAGTGTTTTCCTACTACAGGTCTCACTCACACATTCAGAAATCACTTTTATCTATGCCTCGGAGCTTTCCAGCATTTACACACACACTCCCACTTTGATGGAAGCACTGGGGGACAACTTGGCGTTCAGTACCTTGCCCAAGGATACTTGGGTATGTGGAGTCTGGGATCAATTCACTGATCTTCCAGTTGGCAGACAACACGCTGTCAGGTCGTCTTCCCCATGTCTACATGCCTAAATGCACCGAGTTGCAGAAAACCGGCTGATTAGATATAAAAGTGAGCAGGTGTACCTAATAAAGAGTCCAGGGACTGCCGTGTGCTAAATAAATGTGCACCCAAAGAAGGAAGTGAGACACAGTGTTTGTGTTTTTCAAAGTTTGGTGTGGTCCGGCAGATTGCTCTGCAGTGAGTGGGGCCGACAGGGCCGAGCCTTTAACCTCAGCCTACACAAAAACACAGGGCAGGATCATAGGCTGCTCTCAGGCTTATATAGGCTTAGTAGGCACGGATGTAGCGCTATTAATGACGCACAATGTTAAGTTGCGACTTGTTTCGTAGGTTATGCATCCACTGCTTCCACAGCGGAAGTTTAATATACATTTATATAAGTGACTGCGCAACAGGACGAAAGAATCTGTAACGTTTAAGGTGGAATTTTTACCTGTGTGTCTCTCAGTGAGTCAACATCATGAGCACTTAAAAGGTGAATGACGTTCAGCTGGATCATGGTAACTCCATGTTAGTTATTTCCTGAGAAGGACGGCAACCCCATGTGTACCTCAGTGATCCCACAAAACCTTTAAAATGTAATCTAAAATTCAGATGTGAAATAGTAACTATGTAATAGTAATGAAATTCTGCGTGTCTTTTGGATCTTGTTAGTTTTTCTGAAATATTTATGATGAACTGAAGCCTGGTAAGTCTGAATTCATGCAAAAGGGATTAGAAAGAGAGCTCTTAATGTAATAAATGGTAATTAATACAACTGTATTTATGATGTGAAAGTTTGGTTTAGGGGTTTGTGGGCTACAGTTAGCCATTCGATCCCCTGTTGTGGTATGTGGGACGACTGGTCGCATTCTACCAGCAGTTTGATTTACAGTCAGGCTCTTTCTAGCAGTGATGAGCTGAAAGGAGGTACACAGTTAAGAGGCAGACTGACGTGAGGGGTCAGCTCACATCTGGCCTTTGGCAATCAAGACCTAATCACACTCTTGCCCCTTTGCCACCTGGCTGACACCCTACACCCTCTGTGGCACTTCCTCCTTTCCCTCTTTCCCGCTACCTTTATCCCAGTAAGGTGACATTGATCATGTCATGACCACGAGCATGATATTTGTTTTTCATGCCAAAGATTTCAAGAGAATCTTAAGGTGGAAGTCAAGTTCAAATGAAGTCATGTTTCCACAGAGGCGATGACGTATGTGACAGTGACGCAAGTGGCTTTGTGGTCATGTTTTCCTGTGTCTGTATATTTGATAGAAAACATGAGAAAACCCAAGTGGCATCTGTGTTGAGCCCATTTATTTTACACACATAATCCTCTATTCAAGCTCTGCTGGCTGTTCGTATATCAACATCGCTCAAACCTTAAGCACGTTTCCACGTTGAGTAAATATGATCTTCACATCATTTGGAGAAAGAAATTAATGCTTAGCAAGGCAAGGCCGTGACAAGCCTGGAGAACTATTCCCGAAGACTAAAGAAACGACAAGAAAGAAATAAAAGAGGGCAAACCGAAAACTGACTTTCAAGCTCGTTAGTTTGTACAAACTCTGTCTTTGCCTCATACATGCCTCATTTCCACGCACATGTTTCAGTAAACTGCTGTCCCTCCTATTTCCCATTCCCCGAGCAAAATAGAAAGAAATGAAGGGGTGGCTCAAGACTTTTGCATTTCAGTTGCCCACATTTGAAAAAGCTAAATATTTCCATTACATAGTAAAGCTTTGTTTCGCTTCCCTAGCATGATGAGAATGTCATTACATTGATTCTGAAAGTATGAAGGCGATCTTTTCACACAGTTGTCGGTTGCCTGGCAGCGCTGACACATGAACCTGTTTCACCTTTAAAATTCTTCTGTAACTTAACCACAATCACTGTCGCTATGGAAGATGGAAATGAATCCACAGAGACAACACTGACCGCACGTCATATCACCACACAAGTAATAAAACATGCGCACACAAACACACACACACACACACACACACACACAGGTCATACACAGTCTTCGCCTGTATTTGAGTACAGATTGAGCTCTTTTTGCTCATTTTGACCACAATCTCAATGTCTGCCTCACTTAATATCTAGTTTTTAATACATAAGTTACCACCTTAAATGTACTGTCAGCACGGGGTGATAGAGGAGTGAGAGCAAACAAGGAAGTATAGAGGCCAACATATCTCTGTTCCCTTTGCATTGGCAGCGTTTACTTGACGTGTCACGCCACATAGATATCAACCAGGATGTTAAACAAAAAAAAAAAGGCTTGGGCTGCTCTGAAAGTTCACTTTAAGAGAGGAGAGTCATAAATAATTGTCACAGGAGGGTGAAAATTTACCAGGATTCAATGCAACTTTATTTATATAGCACCAAATCTACTGTCGCCTCAAGGTGCTCAAGGTAAAGACTCCACAATAATAGAGAGAGAATCCCACCAATCAAAGCGTTTTTATCATCATCACGTTTGAAGTTGTTTCATATATAATATATTTATAATCTGCACTCCCTTAATGTGGGTCTCCAATCATCCATCAGGTTTTTCTTTCCTCCCTCTCTCGTTATCCTAAATATATACCGTTAATATATATATAGAAACCCACAAGTGTCACAGTAATATTTTTTTACAGTCTTCTAAAAGCATTTGAAATTTGACGAGGAATCCAGCCCAGTTAAACATAATCCCGTCTCTTATTACGCTGCGAGTCTGGGTCTTGTCGGGTGGTTTTGAGTGACGTTTCGGGGTCTGTTTCTGAGATCAGTCACCGGGGACGGCAGGTGGACGTCTTTGCCTTCAGGGTGCTGAGCTGTGTGCTGCTCGACTGCCAAAGGAACGTTCGACTGGATCATGTTGCATCACTTGAAATCACATGGACACAACCCAGATCACAGCAAGGGGCGATGCGGTGGTGCTACTGTGTGCGTGCTTTATTAGTTCCTAACAGGCCGTGCATTATAACTTAGCGGCAAAATTAGGATTGCCTGTGAGAAGCCTGTACCAAAATAAGCGTACATTATACAGTGGGGCAAAAAAGTATTTAGTCAGCCACCGATTGTGCAAGTTCCCCCACTTAAAATGATGACAGAGGTCAGTAATTTGCACCAGAGGTACACTTCAACTGTGAGAGACAGAATGTGAAAAAAAAATCCATGAATCCACATGGTAGGATTTGTAAAGAATTTATTCGTAAATCAGGGTGGAAAATAAGTATTTGGTCACCTCAAACAAGGAAAATCTCTGGCTCTCACAGACCTGTAACGTCTTCTGTAAGAAGCTTTTCTGTCCCCCACTCGTTACCTGTATGAATGGCACCTGTTTGAACTCATCATCTGTATAAAAGACACCTGTCCACAGCCTCAAACAGTCAGACTCCAAACTCCGCCATGGCCAAGACCAAAGAGCTTTCAAAGGACACCAGGAAAAGTATTGTAGACCTGCACCAGACTGGGAAGAGTGAATCTACAATAGGCAAGCAGCTTGGTGTGAAAAAATCAACTGTGGGAGCAATCATCAGAAAATGGAAGACATACAAGACCACTGATAATCTCCCTCGATCTGGGGCTCCACGCAAGATCTCATCCCGTGGGGTCAAAATGATCATGAGAACGGTGAGCAAAGATCCCAGAACCACACGGGGGGACCTGGTGAATGACCTGCAGAGAGCTGGGACCAAAGTAACAAAGGTCACCATCAGTAACACACTACAACGGCAGGGAATCAAATCCCGCAGTGCCAGACGTGTTCCGTTGCTGAAGCCAGTGCATGTCCAGGCCCGTCTGAAGTTTGCCAGAGAGCACATGGATGATACAGCAGAGGATTGGGAGAATGTCATGTGGTCAGATGAAACCAAAGTAGAACTTTTTGGTATAAACTCAACTCGTCGTGTTTGGAGGAAGAAGAATACTGAGTTGCATCCCAAGAACACCATACCTACTGTGAAGCATGGGGGTGGAAACATCATGCTATGGGGCTGTTTTTCTGCCAAGGGGACAGGACGACTGATCCGTGTTAAGGACAGAATGAATGGGGCCATGTATCGTGAGATTTTGAGCCAAAACCTCCTTCCATCAGTGAGAACTTTGAAGATGAAACGAGGCTGGGTCTTCCAACATGACAATGATCCAAAACACACCGCCCGGGCAACAAAGGAGTGGCTCCGTAAGAAGCATTTGAAAGTCCTGGAGTGGCCTAGCCAGTCTCCAGACCTCAACCCCATAGAAAATCTGTGGCGGGAGTTGAAAGTCGGTGTTGCTCGGCGACAGCCCCAAAACATCACTGCTCTCGAGAAGATCTGCATGGAGGAATGGGCCAAAATACCAGCTACTGTGTGTGCAAACCTGGTAAAGACCTATAGTAAACGTTTGCCAACAAAGGTTATGTTACAAAGTATTGAGTTGTATTTTTGTTATTGACCAAATACTTATTTTCCACCCTGATTTACGAATAAATTCTTTACAAATCCTACCATGTGGATTCATGGATTTTTTTTTTTCACATTCTGTCTCTCACAGTTGAAGTGTACCTCTGGTGCAAATTACTGACCTCTGTCATCATTTTAAGTGGGAGAACTTGCACAATCGGTGGCTGACTAAATACTTTTTTGCCCCACTGTATATTTATTATTTGTGATGAGGCTGCTATGATGAGAAGAAACTTGAGGAGGAGCCTCATGGAGCATGGAGGGTATGGTATATCTATAAAAAGAAGCTTCTTGAAGGTTTGTTGACTTGTCTGGGAATGCCTTAGAGGGAACATTCAAATGAGATTTTAGTCACAAGTCCAAGCTTTGAAAGAGGACAGAGTTTGTGCATTAAGGTGTTAGCTGCAGTGCAGCAATTTACATGTATCCCTTCTAATTATCTCTTGGTACTACAACATTGCCAGAAGTGTCAGTACTGCGTCAGCAACTGCAAAGTGATTGCACACTCTTTGTCTTTCTTTATAATCGGGCTGGTTTATTTATTTTGACCTGAATCAGGCTGGCAGTTTCCCCTTACGTCTGAGAGCTATGCTAAGCAAAGCTAATCAGTGCTGGTTCTAGCTGCATGTTTAATATGTAAATACAATAAAAGGTAATGTTCGTGCTGATCTCTCTTTAAGCAGTTAAGCATATTTGTTCCTAAGATACTTCCTTCTTCTACTTACTTTCCCTAAGATAAGATATCTCCCCTTGCAGGCAAACTCAATTTTAGATCTCCACATGTTAGCTACTGCATTGATGAAGCGCACAGTAACAGCACAATTACCCAAGCATGTTTTCGATGGTGGGACGAATCGCAGAACCAGGACAAAACCATGGAATAAATAGAAAAGATGTACACAGCCACCTAATGTCATTTACTGGTTTCTGTTTCCCAGTCTTCCCCTTTGATGCTAACATTGAGCCTAGCATTAGCATTTTGGGTGCTACTGCCTTGGTTTCTTGGTTGTTTAAACTAATGTTACAGAGAACAAGAATATTAATTAAAGCATCAAAGGTCAAAATAAGTAAAACCACAAGGAGAAATGTGTCATCTGTGGATGTGGATGTAGCAGTGCTAAAACTATGCTAAAACACATTTTTATCAGCTGTTAATGTTATATGTGTTGTAGCATTGTTTGATGTTAATAGCGCTCTATGTGTGGTCAGAGGCTCAACAAGTTGTAAATGCTGGCAAATAGCAGCGGTTAGTGAGTCAGTCACAGTTAAATGCTGCTTTCACCATTTCCGCCACTCTCTATTTGAGATAACCCCATGATATTCATGCTGTGTAAGCAAACAGTCCACTAAATCAAAGTGTAATAATAGGAGTAGAGAAATTGAGACACAGTGACTTTTTCTGAACGTTTATTTAAGAAAGGCTCTTGTCACACAGGCTTAGAAATTAATTCATGACTCCATGGCAACCGCCAACTGCTAGGGAAAAATGTGTATTCCCTGATCCGGCAGCAGTTCCTAGGTGAAAGGAGGAATATGGTGTTACACCGGAAAACTCTTTCAGGTTGTTTTGGTCGTTAGCAGATTGCTGCATTTGCCTGAGTGGAAACAAAACCATGAGTTCAACACAGTCTGGAAACACAGACGTTTTCCTTTAGAGTAAATGCTGCGACTTTTGAAACTTCCTGATTGCAGCGTTAAGGCTCAGCAAGTGGTTGCCGAGCGTTTGCAGACAAGTTGGAGTCTTCAATGCGAAGTGTGGGAGACTGTAGAAATTTGCTAGCAACCAACTAGAATCACAACAATCACAGGGAGCACTCTCTTTGTGACTGAGTTCACATGGTGACAACCAGCAACTTCCACCAATTGCTCACCAACCGGTGGGCTGCATCAGGAACAGCATCCAGTTTAAAGAAAATAAAAATAAATAATAATAATAAAATCCGCTAACTCAAACTACCTCCTGTGGTGACTCCTTGTGAATACGGATGCATTAGCCTGGTGATCGATGGAGATATTGCCATTGAGGGGCAAATGGTTCTAAAGTTAGGGGCATTAATGGAAGAAAAAATTCTTGGCAGCAGAAAGCAGTATGATGTCATAGAAAATGTCCTGCTGGATGTTGGATGGGGGGGTCAGTACACAGAAGGTGTGGTTTGTCCTCTTGGTACCAGTGAGGCGAGACAAAAACCATTGTCTGAATCTCACATAAAGAAAGTTGGAAGAATAAAGGCATTATCTTGTGAAAGGCCTTCTGATCTCCCAAAGTAAGGTTTTATTTTTGCTGTCGAACTGATGTGAACGGAAAAAAAACCTGCTGCTAACGACAGAACAGAAAGTTCAGACCTCGGCTGTTCTAAGAATAACTTGATAAAACCCGAAGAGCACGTGACATGAGTACAATGTTACGCAAAACGACACCCACTTTGATCTTGAGCGAAGTAACAAGCCTGACTGCACAAAAAAAAGGGATGAAAACGATTTTTTATCATGAGAGCTACAGTTTCACAAAAGTCTGCCCAGCTGTCATGTGAGATAAATCAGGTGTACCTCCTGGTAGTTCACGTTATAATGAATTGCAGCCAAGTGCACCTCACCTTTTGTTCCAAATCTGCGACATATTAATAATAATTAATCAACTTAATTATCCTCCTTTTGCAGACTCACAAACTAATGACTTTCATTAACGCTGAGGTATGCTGTTGATTAAAAATATCATCACTCCGGGTTATGGTGATAGATAAGTGATGGGTGTAATAACTTCCAGTAATATTAGATAAGCTGATGAGGACAGATGGATTGATACAGTAGATATTTGGGGGGGTGAATAGAGTCTAGACTGTTTAGAGAAAGCAGAGACTCATGGGAAGTATGTCGCCAACTCCCCCCAATCTGGAATCTGATATGAAGAAATCTGTCTTTGTTTGCTGTGTGCGTGTCTGCCTCGCTCTGAACATGTGCCACTCTCTGTCTGTGTATGTAGACGTGTTGTCGTATTTTCAGGACCGAGGCTGTCTATCCCTGGAAACATAAAGGACGTTTAATCACTTTGCAGAAATGTATTCTGCAAGCTACACACTGTGTCTGTAACTATCACAGCTATCGGGCTATCTTAACTGTTAACCACAGAAGCCACAAAGACCTATCATTGCATTCATGCCTCTTAGCTTACTTTATATGGTCCCATAAAGCAAAGGCAAAGCTGCCTTTCAACATATGCAAAGAGGCCCTGCTAGTCTGCCTGCAATTAGTTTCATGCTGCAGCAGTGCAACCAATTGCTGTTGCTTTTAATATAACACTCGAGCAGCTATTTGTCTTATACAGTTGTTCATTTACTAGTGCTAATGTGTTACTTGTAGCATGTGTTTTTTCTGCTTGTTGTTGAGCAAATGTGGCCATTAGGATATCTCTCAAGGTCTGCAACAGAAAGAATGTCTTCATATTCGCCGTCCTTTGTCTTTTCTTATGTGGTGAAATGTCCTTGAAGTTCACATCTTTGCCAGCACCACTTCATATTTTTCTTTTCATAAAGTGAGCATTAAAAGGCTTTTCGAGACACTAATTTAGAGTAGCGTTGCACACATTGCGGTCCCTCCAGTGACTCAGCAGGCCGTCAGTTCCTTCAGCTGGTGCCCAGTGTTACGTCAGTAAGAAGACAAATTTGCATTTCTATTGTGAAAGAAGAACATGGCAAATGTTCTCAGAGGATTTTTGTTCTCAACTGATGCAGTGAAACTGCCTTTCAGAACCAAATTCGAATCCTTTGATACGTGCAGACACAGGCAGCAACACGTGGACTACCAAGATTTTAGGTACAGTGTAAACTGTAGTTTGTAGATTTGTTACTCTTAAAATGAAATTCCACTGATTATAATTTGAATAGTCTGTGCTGTTCCATGATTCTTTCATTAATGAAACCAAATAATTGGACTGGATTCCGAAAGCTTTCCATCTCTTTTTAGATCACCCGATAATTCAGTTTCTGACGAAATACATGCAGAACTAACGACACATCAACCGGGTGCATCTGCACTTTGTAATAAGCCTAAACACATAGGAAGGAAATTTACCTAAAACTGACTTGTCCTACTGGACCTCAGTTCAGTGTTCGATTATTATTACAGAGATTATTATTACAGAGAGGATGCTGTAGGTATTAAAGGTACTGCAGTGCAGTGGTTTGAATCATATCTATCTAATAGACTTGATTTTGTTCATATAAACACACTAAGGTTAATTATGGAGTTCCACACGGTTCTATGCTAGGGCCACTTCTGTTTGCATTACATACGCTTCCCTTGTGCAGAATCATTCAAATACCCAGTTTCATCTATTCAAACCAGATGACACACACCAATTAGTTAGTCTGCAGGAATGTCTTAGACATAAAGACCTGAATGACCTCTAATTTTCTGCTTCTAAAGATTAGCGGTAATAAAAGCCGAGGGAGGTCAACAGTGATCACTGACTGTTTTAGGAGCTTTTTGAGATTAAATAGAAGAAAATACATAACATTAAACATGTTAACAACACAAAAGCCATATTAAACGCAGACTACTTTAGGCCCGGAAGTAGGATTCGTCACGTCATCACTTAACGACCGGATAACTCGAAAACGAAGCAACACAGGATTTTCAAATTGGTACAATACAGGTGCAGTTATTACTGGTGACCTCAAGGTCAAGTTCAGATTTCAGCAAAACGTGGTGGCCATGTTCCCCTGCTCAGCTGTAAGAACTACAGCCAGGGACCCTGATTCGTGTCTCGATTAATGCGCTGAGTCACACACCAGGTTTGTGTGTGAAGGTTGGATCAAGCTTCTGAATAAACACACAGCTGACGCACTTTAATCTCACATATATTGACACAGTCAAATGCAGGAAGAGGCCATAAACATGAACATTTTATGGCCTCTGTTTCTTTTTTATTTTTTAAGTTACATGTCTACATTATCACCCTCTCTGTATCATGTCTTGTTTCTCTGTTTTTCATGCCAGTTATCCATTGTGTGTTAAGAGATGTATGACTTTGTGTTGACAAAAGAAGCGATTCGGTCACTTTACTCAAGTTAGTGGATTCGAATATATGAGCGTACATAGATACGAACCGCGCAGAAGGCTTTCAGAGAAGACTTAAAAATGATCTTTCTCCTGTGACAGCAGGAATGCTGGGAACATTTGTAGCAGACAGCCTCTCAACAACAGACAGCTTTTATGTATTCAATGTCAAACTCACGGCGCTCCTTCAGACTCTCTCAGCACGCTACAGAGATGCGTGAAAGTGCCAGTTGATTTTCGCGATAGATTCCCGTGTGCGCCTATACGTCTGTGTCACACGTGCACATCGTTCAAGATGTGTCATTAAATGCTTTTAGGACTTCTTCAAAGGAACGCGCAGTCGAGCGGTAATGACAACAGCTGTCTTGGTGCGAGCACACGATATTTTTTCTAGTTGTTTTAGAGACTGGGTGTGCTGTTTTATCCTTATCAAGTCAGATGTGAAGCTCATTGATTCATAATTGTGTGAAATGTCAAAACACCCTCGGCTGCTGCTCAAACATTCAGTCCTACGTGATTAGAAGTACCATTGTCTGCTGCTGCTGCTGGTGGGGCAGTTTTGTGCTTCTTGCTCCGTCGTCAGGACGCTCTGAACCTGCGGTTCATTTTATTTACCTCAGACATGTACAGACAGTTTTTCTAGAATTGCGAACAGTATATTGAGCTCCCTGCAGATTACACCTAAGCTGAAAACTCAGGAACTTTTAATTCTACAGCTCGGGCATCTTTACTATTAATTGCATAAGCTTCTCTTTATCTGTCCCTTAACTGCAGTTAACTGCATCGAGGTGCAGACGTGTCTGTTCCTGCTGTTCTTAATCTAAACTTGATTGCATGCGTAAACAAAAAGGGTGTTTTTGCTTAACATACCTGCATAAAGTTAGATGCTTCTTTTATTAATTTTTAGATTTGAATAGAACCAGTAGCTTATGTTTTTATTATGTTGGGAAATAAAGAGTTAGGTGGGGATTGCAGGATTACTTTGATATTTGGTCATACTTTGCATCACATTAAGGCTTCCTAGGACAAATATTTGTACATGGAAAGGTACATGAATAATAACATGTCATTCATGCATTGCTCAGGTCGATTTTTTGTCTTTTCAGAAACAGATTAAAAGGGACAAATCATGGCGAAATATAAACTAGAAAGAAAACCAAGTGTGTGTGTTCATTTGAAGAAAACTGGTTAGTGATTTTTCCGTTCAGGACATTTTCAGAGACTGTTTTTATTAGGTCAAAGCACTTATTAAATACTTATTATACATTCATTATTATAAACAGACCTTTTCTGTGACTTGTTTCCAACTTTTTTGATGCAAAACAGGCGATACACAAAAGACGGTGGACAAAAGAAGTGCACAGTCCTTCTGTTCCGTTACAAGATTTTAGGTGTTTGTCACATACAGATAGCTTGTAAATGTGTTGTTGTGGTTCTTGATATTGCCTTAAATCTATCAAAACAACTCTACACCTTATTCAAATGAGTCTAGGAAACACTCACAGCAATTTTTAGACGTCACGTTTGCAGGTAAGCATGATGCAATAGGACCGAGCTTTGCTGTGTGATATAAAAGGCTAATTACCTATCAGAAACAACGAGGTTTGAATTAGATGGCAGATCAGGTTTTACATCAATGCCAAGGCCACACACACATACAAATATTGTTCCAAGATGAGTGCTTTGAGGTGTTTTGTAGTCAGCCATGATCCTTGTTGATGCCACCGGTGTTCTGGCAATTCTTTGTGGGTTTGTTTGCTACAGCTCATACTCCACAGGGGCATTTTTTAGTTTTAGTCTACCAAAGGAGGACAGCTGGAAGCTGAAAGCACACACACAGGTGGAAGTGGCGCCTCTGCCATGGGTCTGTTTCTCCTTTCAAAGTCCTTAAAAGGAAGAAAGCTGAGCAAAAACAAAGTGTGTGTGTGTGTGATCCAAATCCAGACTTTTAGGCAAAGCCAACTCTCTGCGGCTCCCTCTGTCAAAACCACACATGGACATACAAAGACAAGCACAGCCATCTGCATCCCCCCTGGAGATCTTAGTGAAAAACACTTGTTTTAAAATGTTCTCTGCAAAAAACCTACAAATACATCCATCAGGATGATTCTGAAAATCTGTTGAAACTCACTTGTCTTTCTCTCTCTTTTCCTAGTTCATAATAGAAGATATGAAGCAGCAGCAAACCAACAAACACAGCAACCTGCACCGTGAAGACCAGCACATCACTGTGGAGGAGCTGTGGAGGGGCTGGAAAACCTCTGAAGGTAAAAAGCAAGCAGGTCGACTGAATTAATGTCATTAAAAACACAAAAATCTGCATAACTGTCCCGCATGAGATGGTTGGTACTTTGACACATGTAGGGAGGCTTGCTATAAGTGATACCTGTACTATAATTATAGTGGAGATAACAGGGAGTGAGCAGTTAAACAAGGAAGCACTTAAAAAAACAAACAACCTATTTATCGGGAAGACGATATATACCAGTTTCCTGCAGGGAAACAGGAAGACAGCCGGGGGGGGCAATCCCTAAACAAGTGTCTGTTTTTATAGCACTCAACAGTAGTCGTGCATGTTCACTCCTGGAGCTTCCTGTTTCAGAAATTCATTTAAATTCAATTCAGTTTAATGATATAGTGCCAAATCACAACAACAGAGAAAGCCCTAACAATCACATGACAACTGAGCAACATTTGGCGACAGTGGGAAGGAAAAACTCCCTTTAACAGGAAGGACTTGCTGCAGAACCAGGATCAGGGAAGGGCAGCCATCTGCCATCGTTGTGGATGAGGGGAGGGGGACAGGATAAAACACATCTATATTTATCCTTTATGTTTAATAAAAGCCTTATGCAAAGATTTTTTTAATCTCGAACCGAGTCTTGAAAAAGAAAGAAATTAAAAATATGCTGAAAGTAGATGACGGTGTACATAGGAATGAACTCCTCATCCCATGATGCATTGCAAATCGCAGATTCCACAGCAGCCTTCTTGGATTTAATCATTCTCATTTTTATGTATTGTATAATAACAGTTTTGAATACATGCTGTAGTTTGTGACGTCTGAAGTTTCAAGCTCACTAAGCAATCTGATGCTTGTGGGTTTAGTCGACAGTGACCTCCACCAGTTGGAGAAGTTGCTGTTTCAGTTTAGGAATGTGAGCAGTGTGGTTACGAATAAACCATGTTTTTGTTACAACATACTGTTGTTTCACAGCGTCGTAGCTAATACTCATAATCAAAACCGCTACGGAGAATGAAATGCTACTTCTACTATAGCAGCGCTGGTGCTTTATTTGGTAATATAATAATACCCAGAACCTTCTTCTTTTGAGATGACTGCGCTAAAGTCAAAAGTGACCTTAAACAACTTCATGATTCTCTGAGACGTCAGACGGACTTCTGCAAAAAGCCAGGACTGAAGGAGCGAACAAACATCTACTGACATTTACTCAAAGAAAACAAAGCGTGAGCTTTTACTCACTCTGCAGAACGTAGAGAAAGTGAAATGAGAGTTTAAGCAAACGCACTTCCATTCAAGAAACCCAGCTGAAATTCTGAGTCGTTTCAGTCATCCTTTATTTGTAATATTGTAATTATCAGGTTCTCAGGGGCAGTAGAAAAAAGTAACGATTTGCCTGATGAAATGTCCTTGTAAATGGCAAAGTGAAGCTGTGTTTACGCCACTGTGTCTCATCTCCTCTCTAATTCCTTTTTTATAACCCGTGACATATGTGGCTTATCTGCAACCACAGTCTGTCTTCCTCAGCTTGTTTGTGCCTGTTTGTTTATCACGCTGATGTATCTGTGCAGCTAACTGGGTTTTAGAACAAGTTCTTCACATGCACTCATGTTTGAAGCAAAAAATAAACTTCCTAGATTTATGTTGTTTGAATGCTTCATGGGTCTTGGTAAAATAAAATGTAGGTAAAGCCTGAAGCTTGGTGTCTTATCCTGAATCATTTTTCCCACCGTTACATCTCTTCATTTAGTCACCACAAACTTAGTGTGTGTCCCAACATAACTCTGGGACTGGCTGCGGCCCAGAAAGTAGAGCCTCCTCCAGTCTGCATTTTGAGGTGTCCCAGGGAAAGGACACCGAACCCTAAAAAGTGCTGTAATCGCACTTCGAGTGCTCAATAAGAGTGGAAAGCTGTGCATTATAAATGCCAGTGTGTTTACCGTAACAGCAAAATGATGCAACGGCAATTAATCTCAACCTGGTAATGAAACATATACTCATTTACCCGTCACACAGGGAGGGTTTGTGTGCAACGAGTGCTTTTAACTTTGATGCTTAAACCTGCTTAAGACTGAGAGTGCTGTCGTGCTTTGGGGAATTTTGGAGGAATGCAGAGGAGCAGATAACGAGCAGTAAATCATCTTAGTTACTGATCTGTGTGTGTGTGCTTTCAAAGATAACAAAAACATCTTCATTTTTCTCCTCCCCTCTTTGTTTTTATCAGTCCACAACTGGACCACAGAGGACACGGTGTGGTGGCTGAAGGAGTCGGTGGAGCTACCGCAGTATGAGAAGAACTTCCGGGACTTCCGGATCACGGGGAACACTTTACCTCGGTCAGTACCGCACGACGCAATCAAACGTACCAGCTCTGCTTTTTTTTCTTTTCCTGGGGCAACAACATGATGACACAACATCTGTGGGAATTTGCAGTGTGACACATGTAAATGGAGTCTTTTCTTTTGTCATTTGCTTCTATTGAACACACTGTTTGTGCTACAGCATCTGAAAGCAGCCTTAGCTTTCATTAGTCTGTTCAATGCTGCCCACTGCTGGTTGTAAAAGGCAACACAGCCAATAATAGCACAACTTAAGAGCCCTTCTTTCATGACAACAGCTGACTCGAAGCACTTCATATATTAAAAAGAAATCCAAACAGTCAGATGCAGCACTTGGCGACAGTGGGAAGGAAAAACTCCATTTTTACAGGAAGGAAACTCTGATACAGCAAGTATCTGCTGCCCCGGCTTCAAAAAAGAGGTGAGGGGAGGGGCCCAAAGACACACTGCGACAGAGAGAGGCAGGGTTTAATAATTACAAGACGACCTTTAAGGTAACTGTTGTTGCGAAATGGAACTGAACCCTAACAGGCACCAGTAGTGCAAACACAGATGTTGATTAGCTGCACATGCCCGTGTCAGCCCACCTGTCAATCGAAGCTATTTCTAACTCCAGTATCCAGATAAATTCAAACAAAAAGTTATAGACATAAAGGGAGGAAGCTATCTATGGAGGTCAAGGCTGTCTTGTTTATCTGGCTGTAAATATGCTTTTTAACATGGGGGTCTTATGGGGAAACAAGCTGGGCTAAGTGGCCAATAGATAAACTGCAGTTTTTTGCTGTTTTCGTGTTGTGTCTTCTCGTCTAGTGTGATGTTACTTAGCTGAGTCGTTGTTAGGAGCTGCTGTTGTAATGGGTAACGTTTGTGTTGTTAGGATGAGGTCATGTGAACTCAGAGTCATTGTAGTTTGTATTGATTTTATTTCATTTTTAATGTTTCTCTTCAGCTCAGTGTGGCTTTGGCTGTTCCTGTTGTTTAAAGCTGCTTGTGTAAGGTTTAGTTTTTATGCAGAGTGTGTTTGTGTGATGTTTAAGAACTGCAATGCAAACACAACTTCACACTCATGTGAACGCCCCGGTCTCAATAAACATGTGCATCACGTGTCCCTCTGATTGTATCGTTAATGTTGTGCAGATAACAAATTGACAAAGACTAAAACAAACAGCAATTCTTGTATGATGTTTAAAATGTGTTTTTTGCCACATCTAGTTTTAGTTCACTTTGAAAACTTTGTTTAGCATTCAGTCCTGTGTTTTCTTCTCCCCCGTTTTAGAATAGCGGCAAATGAACCGTCGTTTATGTCGATGCAGCTGAAGATATTAGACCAGCGGCATAAACAAAAACTAAACCTAAAGGCGCTCGATGCAGTGCTGTTCGGCCCCCCGCTACGTAAGTATAAAGCCGCGTGTCATCACACTTCATGAATATCAGTGGAAAATGAGCTTAAAGAAAATGTATGAATGCATGAATCCATCACTCTTTCTCCTGCTCGTCCTTCCCCGCACAGGTCCGCAACATAATTGGATGAAAGACTTCGTCCTGATGGTGTCCATTGTGATTGGTGTCGGGGGCTGCTGGTTTGCGTACGTGCAGAACAAGTCCAGCAAGGTGCACATCTCACAGATGATGAAGGATCTGGAGAGCTTGCAACATGCTGAGCAAAGCTTGTTAGACCTGCAGAGTCGGTAAGAGAGGGACGTGTATTAGACTTAAATGAAACACTGATTTAATGGTCACGTGCTGCCGCTCTCCTTTCACAGAGAACAGCAGCACGGTGGTGCAGCAGTTAGCAGTGACACCGCTATGGGCTGAGGCATGTTCTTCTATCTGTCCTGGCTTTGTATCACTTAAAGACTTGTTATCACTTGTTTTCATCATGCAATGACTTCAATACAACAACGATGTCACCTTAGTTGAACACCTTAACTATACCCTTAACTAATTAAAGCCTGAACCATGAAACAATTTTCAGAAAATCAGAGAGAAACATGAAGATGTACTTAATTCTTTGTCATCTAGAGCGGGTGAAATCCAAACTTTGTTTTTAAATCATGTAAAACTTAAACCGCCTACAGCAGCTATTCCCACAGGCAAGAGTGCTACGGCCCACTTAAAAACCAGAAAACCCCACGGAGAGCAGCCAAACTTCACTCTAATCAAAATACAGAAGAAAGTGATAAGTGATTTTATTCCAAAAACATAAACAACACAGGCTCTTGGCTATAAATTCCTAATGGTACCAAGTAATAGGCAAAGTTTTTTAAGGTCACCTGCTGCTGGGACACAAACTTCAATAGGAATCAGTCAATTTAGGTCCGAATAACGAGTAATATCACAAACTAACCACCTCCTGTTACCAGTTTTAATCCACTTTTTATATAAATAAATATTTTAAATATAGTGGATTTCTGTTATTACTTTGGCACACCTGCAGTACCAATGCGGTCCACCGTTGGGCTCCAGCTCACACTTTGGAATTCATTGCCCTACAGTACTTATAAAGTCCTTCTAAGCATACAAATACCCCTATTTCTTCTTCTTCAGTTGGCTGTGTTCTAACCTTCCATCCCAACCACACGAACCCTCTGCATCCCCTCCGTCACCACATCCACGACTTTCCTCTGTTCCCGTGTTCCCATGTTTCCGCCTCACCGTGTATCCTTCCCGTCCTCTTCCAGGCTCGAAAAGGCTCAAGAAGAGAACCGGACAGTTGCTGTGGAGAAGCAGAACCTCGAGCTGAAAATGAGGGATGAGATTGACGGGGCTAAGAAGGAGGCTCACAGGCTCCGAGAGCTGCGAGAGGGCGCCGAATGTGAGCTGAGCCGGCTCAAATATGCCGAGGAGGAGCTCGTACAGGTACGGCTCGTTGCCCCGGAGTCCTGCTCGCAAACAGATTTATTGTTAGTCAGAGTGAGGGAAACACAACCATAAAACTGCTCCTATTGGCTGTTGGCTACAATGTAATTTCAGATTCTATGGCGCCATAAGGAATATCCAGTGTATTCACATATACAACAGTCACATTTATTATCATTATGTAAATACTGAATTGTATATTCGATTCAGAGCATGAAATAAAGGGATAGAGGCGAAAATCTGGGACATCGCAATATGCGGATGTAAATGTATTCATTACTGTGGCGCAAACAACTTGAAATGAAAGGATTAATTTCATATTTTCCGCATTAAATTTTCATTTCTTCCATAAAACACCTACTTTGCATATCCTCGAGATTGCCTCATTTCCCCTCACATGGAAATACAGCACCGATATATCTCTCTGTAATGAGTTCTCTCCGTGCAGGCGAGCCAGGATTGGGCTCATTTACACACGGCGAACGCAGGACTTAAACAGTAAATGGAGTTCATTTGAAATTCGCTGAACGCTAACCTTCGCTTACTGATGCGTTTGATCGATATCCTGTGGGAAAGGGTGCTTTCTTGTTTGTTTGTTTTGTTTTTTGGCAGCGAATCTGATTGGCCTCTCGCGTATCGCGCTCTTCCCCGTGTAGGTACGGAAAGCTCTGAAGCGAGCGGAGAAGGAGATGCAGTCGGAGCGCTCGGTGCCCGAAGCTCTTCAGAAGTGGCTCCAGCTCACGCACGAAGTGGAAGTTCAATACTACAACATCAAGAAGCAGAGCGCCGAAAATCAGCTGTGCGTCGCCAAAGACGAGGTAACCGGCTAACTTTTGATAGGTTATTGCCAAGGCTCAAAAGATTACACGAGAAGGACACGAGGTGCTGGACAGAGAGCAGAAGCTGCTGCTGTGAGGATGTGACCACTAAGCTCTCCAAAGGTTACGTGCTGTGATTTGGCATGATATCACACATCTCATGAAGTGTTAACGTTTAGAAATTACTAAAAGATCAGCACTGGCAGAGATTTTAAAACATTAAAAGAAGGTCTTGCTGCCTGTTTGGATTACTTAAAGGAATGATGTTGGGGAGAAAAAGCCATTTATATTATGGAACTGCAAATCTGACTGAGCAGGACACACTACTACTACTACTAAACTACTACCATTACACCAGGGGACTTTTGTATATCTCTTTATTACAGTGGCCCTGAGAGTTCAAATAGAAAGCACCAGCAATCAGAAAAAGCTAAAGGGGAAAAAAACGTGAAAGAAAACGTGTTTTTGGGGCGACAATAACCTGACGGACCAGCTGAGGAAGTGACAAGCTAACAGTAAACAGCTAATAGCAAACATGTATCTACAGTATTATATAAATCATGTGATTGAAGCGCATGCTAGCCCACAACAACACTAATGAATCCTCTGCTTCTTTTAAGCGTGTCTCAGTGCGATATGTCACATTCTGGTTTCTGTCAGTTCTACAGCTGATCCATCAAGTCACTGTGTCCCCAGAAACGCTTGCTAGCTATTTGCTTGTGGGTTTTTTGAGCTGCAGTGCATTTGACCTCTCAGGGCCACCGTACTTCATCTCAAGCACTGAAGTCTCAGCAGTGCGTTGCATCCTAGCAGGCGCGTAACTACTCTGTGATGTTTTGCCTGGTAAATAGTGAAGAAATAGGACCAAATGATTCAGCACGTTTTTCTTTGTCACCTGCGTCTGGCAGAAGCTCATAATGGACTGGAGCTGAAGATCCTCTCCATTAGATGCAAATAGACATCAGTGAATGAGTTTACATCAGTTACATTAATCTGGCTTACAGCAGAGAAAGATTTAGTGCAGTGATCAGCCTTTTTAGGTAAAGATGCTGTGTGTTTTTTTTTGTTGTTGTTTCCACTCAATTTAACAAAAACTTGGGAGGGAGTTTATGTTCTATCATATTAGCTTCTCTTAATCGGTTTCCTGCTCTTTTTTCAGCTGCTTCCTTTAGCTTGTCTCATCCTATCCCCAACATCCTCCTCTGTCACAGCATCTCTCCTTCATTACATCCAGGAATCTCTTCTGTGGTCCGTTTTTGTCCATTTTATCCACTATCCCTGCGCTGCACATGTCCAAACCATCCCAGCCTTGCTTCTTTAACTTTAGCTCCTCTGACTCACTGCTAAGAACAGAATTTGATGTAAATGTCATCTTTTTTTCTTTCTCACATGTCTGGGGTGTGTATTTACATCACATGGTGTATAAAGTCCTTTGAGATGATGGTTGTTCTGAACTATCAATATTAAAAAGAAAATTCAGCTTATGTGAAGCTGAAATTCCAGCCAAAGTAACTCTATGTTTTCCCCATTTCAGGCAGAGAAAATAAAAAAGAAGAGAGGTTCTGTGTTTGGGACTCTTCACGTAGCCCACAGCTCGTCACTGGATGAGGTGGACCACAAGATACTAGAAGCAAAGTAAGAAAGACAGACTCTAATGTGCAGATTACAATAAGAAATATCACCTGATATAGATTTATAAGGAGGCATTTATAACAGAGGTGCTGCACGCTTCATGACGTGATCATAAAGGTAATTCAACAGCTAAAAGTAAACACGGGAAGAGAGGATTTGTTTCAGCCAGGTGTGATCTGGCAGTCAGGAGTACAGACAGTCGGTGAGGCTTTCCGTGCCTTTTTACACCAACGACGACTTTATCCTTGGCAGCTTTGCTTTGTGTGGGGATTAAATACTTTTGTTTGAGCCATCAGAGCGCTCAATGCATTTAAGAAAAACAGCTCTACAGTGTCGAGTTCTTGCCTGCTTGTGTGTTTTTTGCTCGTTTTGTCTTTTTTACCACATAAAGCTTTTACGTTCATGGGTCGATAAACACAATGAGATGTATTTAATATATTCAGAGCTCTTGGAGAAGCTAGGTAGCGCCACTGAGGTAAACAATTCATCTGTGTTCAAAAGAGGAAGATCAAGCGTGAGAACAGAGCGAAAGTGTTAGACACAAGTTTAAATCCGTAAACCCTGATGGATCAAAGCAAAGTTGGCATCTTACTGAGTCTGACTGGGGAATGTTGATCGGTAATCTGAAGCAGAATAAGCTCAGTGTTTGCATGCTTTTCTAATTTAACTGAGTCTGATTTATTCATTCGTTCGTCTTCATATTAGGAAAGCCCTGTCGGAGGTAACGGCGTGCCTGAGGGAGCGGCTCCACCGCTGGCAGCAGATCGAGAAGCTCTGCGGCTTCCCTGTGGTCAATAATTCGGGTCTGCCGAGCCTGACCGCCAGCCTTTACTCAGACCACAGCTGGGTGGTGATGCCGCGAGTCTCAGTTCCCCCCTACCCCATCGCGGGAGGAGTGGACGACCTGGACGAGGACACGCCTCCCATCATTCCACAGTTCACAGGTGAGCGAGGCGGCAGAGCGCGCCGACGCTTTGTAGCCGCAAAAGTGGCACGGCATAAATATTGACGTCTCCGTTTGCCTCTCCTCGTTCGTCCTCCAGGGACTACGTTGATTCGGCCCGCACTGACACGCAACAGCAGCATGTGCCGTTCCCGCCGGAGCCTGCTGAGCTCCCCGCAGTCCTCGCTGATGTCTGCAGACCCAGACCTGCTGTCCATGGCGAGCTCGTCCCTCTCCTATCGCCCCGAGGCGGACGACGACGTTATCATGTTCAACTCTGAGCGAAGGGGGTATGTGTGGCGATGTGTTTGTGTGTGTGTAGTTTTTAGTTTGCAAAAGGACTCAAAAGAGAAACATTTTACAAACTTTCTTCATTCATTTTTAGCTCCTAAGAATAGGATTTCACGCGCTAAAGTTTCAAATACATACATTTCCTTCTGCTGTTAGTTGCCGTAGCACCTCTTTTCCGACCTCTGTTCAGCACCTCATTAAAATACCCCAGCTGCCCTGATCAGTCAGCGGGTCTAGCAAAATCTAGTTTGGTTATGTAACAACATCACAGCATTCAGCCCTTTGTTTGAACCACGGACAGACCAAGAGCAAAGGAGCGGCTCGGCCTCGCTGAAGTTTTCAGTGAAACTCGAGACATTTTCAGGATTATTTGTCTGTCAGCAAAATAACTCAGAACCTGTCCAGCTGCATTTAGAGAGACTTGATGGTAGAGGCTGAGCCTGACTGAAGGAAGAATACTTTACAGGAGTTTTAAACTTCTGTGTCAAATCTACGCTGTAGTTAGGTCGTAACCTAACACCTCTCACGTCCACCTGTTCAGTACTTGAGATTCCTCCTGTGGACTTTTGGCTGCTTTTGACCGGAGCGTTTGAATTTATCAGTGAGAGAATAACAATCATCACATTAATATAAGGAAAAACAATCATACTGTCAAATATAAAGACTCTCATATATTTGCTGAAACTATAGGAATGTACCAAAGAGGTAAACTTGAGGGTCAAGCATGAATGCTGGCAACAGTGTCGGCTACTTTCCTTCAGTTAGCCTCCACAAAGATTCACCACAGAAGTCAAAATGAGCCGTCAAACGTCGGTGGGATACAGAAAAGTTTGTTTGAACTGCAGATTATGTCCATAGACCTGGAAATGCTGAAATTGCTATTTTTTTGGTTCCAAATAGTGTTTAAAGTCTTAAAAGTTGCTGTTATTGTTTGTTTTGTTTTATAATTCAGAGCTCTCCCGTGGATATACAAGCCACATTAGCTGTGCAACATGCGAGCACCAGTGATTTTAGTAATGGATTTGGAGGGCAGCCAGAAGCACAACATTTGCTCTGTGTTCTCTGAGGCGGATACAGAGTTAGCAGTAGGGGCTCCAAAGAGCAAGTAACTGTGGCAGACTGTGAGGTACCGCCTTGTTTTATTTTATCAGGGCGTGCATGCTAGGTGCATGTGCTACGTAGTGATGCCGGTAGGTCACAGGACAAAAGCCTGGACTTCAAAATAAAGTGTTACAGGGAGTTCAAGTTCTATGTTTCCTGTGAGAGAGAATAAATCCCAGATGAGGACTGTGGAATTGTAACATCAAGGAAAGGAAATAATACACCAACATGTGATATCCCAGCAGACATTTCTACGCTGAATAACCGTCCTCAACATTTAGTTACGGCTGAAAAATGGTTCCAAAAGTTGAACTTGTGTCACAGACGTGGAGTCGAGGTACGTCTTAAACGGTGGCTGGACATCCCAGATAGAGACGGGCTGTGTTCAATAAATATTTTCTCTTATCTCTAACTGATAAAAGAATTAATAAAAAATAACAAGAAGGAAAAAAGTCACAACTCTTTAGTGACTCACTCTGACATTGTGGGTGCAGCATCTCTGTACAACCTCTTTCCCAGTAACACCAACTCGGCTCACCTGACTTGTCTTTTAGGGGTTTCCATTAGGTGGTAGTAGCTGGGAGCCAATAATCTGATTTATATTTCTCACTTTGTCAGAGACAGTTTGTAAGAGACCCGACCTTCACTCTGCACTCAAACAACGTCGACATCCGTCTGCGGTTCGGTTCTTGGGGTCTGAAACCCCCGACACCACCTGCTGTGGTGGTGACGGGGAGTTTCTATCATGTGCTGGGATGTTCACTTTAAATCTGGCAATAAATATTTGTCATTAGGAAAATGCAAAAATGCAAATAAAAGCGTCTGATCCAGGATCACAGAATGTTCTCAGGAGCGCCTTTCCTCAGATGATTTTAGCATCGCTGGAAGACGAGAGAGTGGATATTTAAGGCGATTCAGTGCCGTGTCGTCCGGTCGTAGAGCAGAGACAAAGACAATGAGTCCATCAGGTGATCAGGCAGCAGAGAGGGGAAGTGACTGAACATGGATGCAGGCGCATTTAGAGAAAGGCTAACTTTAAAATAGCACACATAGAAGATGTTTTTCAGTGTTGTTTATCAGTCTGTGACCAGCCTTGTCTGCTCTCCTTTAATAGGGAGGCGTCTCAGGAGGGCAGCTCCGACACAGACTCTCTGAGCTCAGTGGGCCGCAAGTCGCTGCACAACCCCTGCTCAGCGGCCTCGGAGATCCCCTACCGCAAGATCTCCCGCGAGGAGCTGCTGCTGTTCACCCAGACCGCAGAGCGCCCTGCATCCACCACCTCCACCACCCACACCAGCAGCAGCAGCAGCAGTCTCAGGGACACGCCTCCTCCTCTGCCTCCCACCCCGGCCACCACACCTTCAGGCCCGCCCTCCACCTCACCTTCCCCGGCCTTGGAGCACCATCAGTTTGCACAAAGAGGCTCGCCCGACCTCACCCGCATCGTACCCGAGTCCCAGAGCGGACCTCTGGGGAACGTCACCTCTCCGACGGGCAAGGGCATGTACAACGGCATCCTGGAGAAGTCCTACAGCTTCGGCCAGCTGCCGGCAAGCATGCTGCCTAATGTGGGGCGCCACCCGTCTCTTACCTCCCTGGACTCGGAGGGCCGGAGTCTGGGAAGGGATTACAAGCTCCAGAGCACGTCCTCCCAGGACTCCTGCGACAACGGAGAGAAAATCAGGCGCACGTCCTCTAAAATCAAAAACATATTTAAAAAGAAAAAATAAAACTTGAGTGTGTCTGTGTGTGTGTGAGTGAGAGAGAAAATCAAATCTTAAAAAGTTGTTTTAGCCCTAATATTAAAACAATGGACGTCACTGTAAGCTAAAACATTTCATTTTCTCTCTTAAGTTCTTCTTTTCGTCATCAAAGATGGAATGTAGCTCAGCCTGGGTGCCTTTAAACGCCTCCCCAGGCTGATAGCCTTATTTTTCAACAATGCTTTTTTATTTAGTCACTCACAGGGAAACCTGCAAAAGGTCAAGTCAGCGAAAAGGTCAAAGGTCATACTTGTTCACTGTCTTCTCTTAATTTTATCCCGAGTTTGAACCAAAAAGCCACTCATGTCAAAGGATGTAAAAGGTGCAGTCTGTGTATGTTTAGTGTTTCACTGTCGACGTTGAGCACAGAGGGAGAGAGAAGGGAGGGGGGGCTCGCTGTTCCTACCGGGACGCTCGCTTTCAGTGGCGACAGCGACACACGAGCAAAGCCCGGAAAAAACAAAAGGTTGTGCAAACCATATTTCGTCCGATTCCTTTCTCACGCGCCCCGACTTACTTCTTTCCGATCAAATGATGAAATTGCATCTTGCAAAGTGTTTGAATCCTAAACGTGTACTTGACTAATTTCCTTTGATGGGGGGAAAAAAACAAAAAAAATCCTGCTAAAAGTTTGTTGCACTACTGCTTTCCTGCTGTTCTTGGAAACAGCCGCTGCTCGCGGAGGACATTTGGAAATCGACACAGAGATGAGAAGAATGCACGGGCAGCTGCACTGAGGATGCAAGCGCATAATGCCAGAGCCAAAATTATGTGATCGGTCCCAGTGCCACTGTTTATGCTCGTCTCCGTATATAAATATATATATATCCGTACTTTGTTTTCACTTTATTATGTTCTTACAAATGTTTTTAAGTGGATTAACGGTGGCGATGATTTGATCTTAATGAATATGCAGACTTAACTCACACCAGTCACTTTCCCTGTACTCTAGCCTCCCCGTTATTACTTGATTACCTGCTTCCTGTAGCCATAAATAAACGTTAAACGTACATTTCTGTTTCCAAACTTCTAGATTTTTGGTCAGATTGGCTTTAAACATTCATGCTGTATTTAAAGATGCACAAGACAGTCGCTATCAGCGTTCACAGACACTACACAGCGATGATCATCTGTTCAGGAGAACAAAAACAACGATAAAATAAGAGACTTTCTGATCTGGATCTGATCAGTACACCAGTCCCCGCCTCTCTCTCCCCACTACCCCCAACCGCCACCACCACACACTAAGCTCGAAGGTGACCCACGCAATACGGTCCCGCTCCTCACCTCTGGGCCCGCAACCGAGCGCACTGATGTCAAAGAGCTCCTGCTTCACACTGTGATTTCTGGCTTCTTCCCCTTCATCCCGGACCTGGCTGTCACTGCTGCAACTCCACTCGACCGGGCGCGTGCCTGCAAACGTGATGGGGTGGGTGTGGAGGAGGGCGATGCCACGCATGAGGTTGCGTCTCGAGTGTCAGCACGGCACAGTGAAGCGAGTGTTTTTAAATAAATATATGTTTGGAAGCTTGTGGACGAGGCAGCACACGATGAAGGAAGACAGGCCTGCGAGACGAGGAGGACACGAATGTTTACGAGACATTAGTTGTTTTTTTTTGTTTTTTTGGAGAACATTTTCTGTGTGAATATTTGTATACGGTAGAAGAATTAATAAATAAATAAAAAAAATGGAGGCATCGGAGATGTTTCAGTGTCATGTTTGCAGCAGCGTTTCATGTCTCCCCTCACCCCCAATCGGACGTGGCAGATGGCTGCCCCTCCTTGTGCCTGGTTCTGCCAGAGGTTCCTTCCTGTTAAAAGGGAGTTTTTCTTTCCCACTGTCGCCAAAGTGCTTCCTCGTCTGATTGTAGTTGTAGGTTTTTTAATCTTACAATATACTGTTTTGAATTGGTGTTATATACATAAAACTTAACTGAGTCACACAAACACAGGAGAAAACCTAAAAATCCTACGCTGTCACTATAAATAATGGAGGTTTAAAGCTCCTGTTTTAAGAACAAGAGCAGATGGAACGAGCAGGCAGTGTTGCTGCTACCTGATCGAAGCACCTGGAGCTCAACAAGTAAGATTCTCACTTTCCATAATGATGGCTTTTGAGTTTTGAGATCATTTAATACAGATGATGAAGGTCAGGAAGGATGGCATCAGAGTTATTATAAGGCTGGGAATGTTTTTCTTGATCAGCTGATGGTTGAAATGATCAATTATCACCCCTCAGAAATCTTTGCTGAACTAAATCGCACCAGCATTTTGAAAGTCTTCAGCATAGATCTAAACCCACCCAGCTGAGCTAAAGGTTTGACTTGTGACTTCCCACAGGAATAAAACCTCCCTGATCCGGCTTTTTTGAAGCCCTACATCCTCCTCACAGCGGTACACAGAAGTGCGGGGTGGTGGGGGGAAATATCATTCTGACACTCCCATTTGTCTTGCGAGTCGGGAAACGGTGAAACACAGAAGAAAAGCATGCATGATTGCTTTATCAATATAAAGTGAACGTAATGAAACTTGCGTTGATGGTTCATCAATTTGGCACACCAGGAGAGGAGCGGGGACGTCTGCTGGTGATGAATGTGTTGTTTGGGTGCTACTGTACACAGAAACAAACCCCAGCCTTTCACACAGGCCTGCCTTTTCTTTCTTTCTTATTTTTTTAAGCCCCCGCCCGGTGGGATGCAGTTGCAGCTACACCCACATGGTGTCAGCAGAGCACCAGGAGAGAAAACCCTCAGGAGCCACTCCCTAACGGTGAAGTGTGAGTGTCAGTGCAGGCTGGTGAATGCTGTGAAGGACCAGAGTCAGGCTTGTTTCTTTTGTCAGATGGAGCACGCACAGAGAGACACAGAGGAAGCTCCAGACCCCGTGAATGTGTTTTGATCTAACGGCTAATCTGATCATCTTTTAGTTCACTGTAATTTGGTATAGAAGATTGATTCTGCACTCACTCTGCGAAAATTGGCTTCCTATACGGATATAGTGCCAAATTACATTTCTTGTAATAAGTGTAGAAGCTAGATGCAGTTCAGAAGCTTCAAATTGCATGTTTGCAGTAAAGTATTACCCCTGTTCCAAAGGTGCACCGATACTCGACTAGCTGCCCAGCAACAAAACAGGAAAACACCGGGAAACTAAGTTCTTATTAATGAGAAGATGAGAAGTGAGCCAATGAATGAGGACAGACACACTGACAACAGTTTTCCAGTAATATCTCTGTGCTGGTATGTCTCGGCCTGGGCAGTTTAGCAGTGCTGCAGAATACACAGCTGTTATGCTAAAGAATGTGCATGTGTGAATATGTAATATGTGTACGTGTCCACATACTTTTGAACATGCATGCTTGTGGATGCACGATGCAGAACCAAACCTTTGAGACCAATCTGGAGCGAGATGAGGTCAAAAGTATGTGGACACTATTTTTTAAAGCCATTTTTACTTCTCAAATATTCACTCCCAAATCGTGACATTGCTCAAACGCAGGAGGCTAGGTCATCTATTCCCGCACCTCCACAATATTTAAAGCGGTGCGTGACTCAGCTCGTAGTTTCTTTTCTTTGCTCCTTAAATATTGCTGCATTCAGCTGCTTCTTTGTCCCATATTGTCTTCCTACTTTCCTCCTCTCTGCTTCCTCTGTATCCTCGCAGGAGCACTGCAGGTTGGGGGGGACACATTGCGGATATTTATGGCCCCCCAAGATCGGCACTGCAGTGTTGTAATTGGCCCCACAATGACGCTAATGCTCAGGAAGAGGAGTGTTGTGTACGGGAGCAGAAAGTGATGCAATGCTCTGGCAGAAGATGGCAGATCCTCCCCTTAATGAATGCTGTTAGAAAAGGTAATGAATAGACGGAGGGCTTAAAGGCACACATACGTAAAGGGAATGTGTATCAGCGAGGCTTTTACCCAACCTGCCACTGTGCTATATCTCTCCCTCCTCACTCTACCATTCCTCTCTGCCAAAATCAGCCTCTCTCCTTTCTTTATCCCCATCACTCAACTCTCTCTCCCTCTCTCGTTTGGATCCCATTCCATTGCGGTGTAATGGGTTTATTAGTGTGGTTAATGCACTGTGACCTACTGGGGCTTGCCGTCTACCTTTTTCCATCCACGGAGAGAGAGAGAGAAAAAAGGGTTGAATGTTTTTTAAAAGGGAAGCAGAAACAGGAATGAGCTATAAAAGGGTCAGCATTAAAGGAAGGGAGAAAGCCCGTTTTTAGGAACAAACTCACAGTAAAGAATGAAGTAAATGAAGACAAACTAACAGAAATTGTTCATCACTTTGCCAAATCTAGTAAAAAGGAAAACAGAAGCTGTGAATGCCGGGTGCCAGTGCAGCTTCGCGCGCGCTCTCGACTATTATACTCGACAGCAGCAGAGAGACGTCCTAAACAGCCTGGGATAGTCAAAATTGATGGCTGCCGTGTTTACCCAGACTGAGGCAGACAAAGTCAGCTTTGGAACCAGACGTGCTCCCTGCAAATTAATGTTTCTGCTCCAAAACTCTGCGACAGAGACCTGCAACCAGTTTGTGGTATAATGAAGCCATTTCAGGTGGGACTGTGGTGTTCTTCTGTCACCAAGAGTGGAGCCAAAACCGATTTAAAGAGCGGAAGGGCTTCACCTGCGAGGGGGTTCGGGTTCATACAATTACAGCTATCAGATCACATTTTCAGGATCTAGAATTTAATTCAATTCAAATTTAGTTCAATTCCATTATGCCGCAATAATACAGAGAAAATCTGAAAAATGAAATAACCAACTATGAGCAAGCACTTTGTAACAGTGTCTGGAAAATAACCTGACTCTCAACATCAGCAAAACTAGAGAAATGATAGTGGACTACCGGAAACGACCAGTCAGGGAACACCAGCCCATCCACATCATCGGTGTCAAGGTCGAAAGGGTCAGCAGCTTCAAATTCCTTGGAGTCAACATCACCGAGGACTTCTCCTGGACCCTTCACACAGACACTGCTATCAGGAAAGCTCGCCAGCGGCTTTACTTCCTGAGGAGGCTGAGGAAGTTTGGCATGAACGCCAACATCACCTCAAATTTCTACAGGTGTGCAATCGAGAGCTTGCTGACGAGCTGCATTACAGTTTGGTATGGAAGCTGCTCTGCCAGCAGCGGTAAATCACTACAGAGGGTGGTGAAGGCAGCAGAGCACATCACTGGCATGAGGCTTCCTGCCATTCAGGACATTTATCTTCAGCGATGCTTCCGTAAAGCACACAGCATCATCAAGGACCACAGCCACCCAGCACATCAGCTGTTCTCCTTGTTACCATCTGGCAGAGTTACAGGAGCCTGTCTGCTCGGACTACAAGACTTAAAAAAGTCTTGTAAAAAAACAAACAGTTTCTACCATCAAGCTAACTTGCATATGACAAATAAAACTGAAAACAGTGGGAAGGAAAAACTACATTTTAACAGGAAGAAACCTTTGGCCAAACTAGGCTTAGGGTGGGGCGACCATCTGCTGTGATCAGTTGAT
This sequence comes from Astatotilapia calliptera, assembly GCF_964374335.1. NCBI lineage: Eukaryota > Metazoa > Chordata > Actinopteri > Cichliformes > Cichlidae > Astatotilapia > Astatotilapia calliptera. The sequence continues at coordinate 42,435,631 of NC_137424.1, read as the reverse complement.
GATGAGGGCTGGGAGACAGAACAAAAGACACATTGCACACAGAAATATTTTTACCTGGTTCTGCCGAGAGGTTTCTTCCTGTTTAAAGGGAGTTTTTCCTTCCCACTGTCGCCAAGTGCTTGCTCATAGGGGTAGCCTGGTTGTTGGAGGTTCACCTGTGGTTACAAAAACTGAATTGAATGGAAATAACTATCGAAAAATGAATTATTGTTAACTCGAAAGGTATCATTTGTAGTGACAAACTCTTCGGGGAACTGTTACCCAAATCTGCAGTTTGTACTTTTTTGTGTCTTTTAGCTCATAGTTTTGGTATCGCCACCTTCAACTTTCCTGTTTTGACTTCCAAAGTTTGCACCATTTTTCCAGCACATAGTCTGCATAAAAACACAGCCATGTCTTACACTGTTTGTGGGCCATTTTAAAGCCAAAAGTTTGGCCTTTTTTGGCCTTTTTACTGTCATCCCCCAAGAGGCGGATCTGAATTAATACTCAGGGACACTTGTACTCAGGGACACTTGTAGGCTAATAAAATGACATTTTATTAGCCTAAATTATACCCATGGTTTTAGTCTAATCAGGACGATAACTATCAAAAAGAACATCCTGCTGAATTAAACCCTTATGTTACAGCCACACTAGGAAAAAACAGCGGTTGGAGACCATTGCATGATCCAAATTATGCGACTGTAAGCAATGAACTTGTGGTCTTGCTGCGCTTGAAAGAACCAGTTCAAATCGATGACTATATATGACCACTTGCAGTCAGCTGCAGTTTTCAAAGCATCTGCTATTGAATGAGGTCAAGCCGGCAATTAAATCCATTCTGCTTGTCCTTCCTGGTTTGGTGAGGTTCCTATCTGATATCGTAGTTGTAGCGTTCTGGTCTGGAATCAGAATTATAATCCAGACCATGGATTTGTTTAGACTGACAAAAGCTCTTGGATGAGAGTCCAAGTCCACTTCCCTTTGTCTCAAATTCTTAAGACTACTACAACCTCTATGACCGAGAATCTATGGAGACAAGGCAGATTAGAAGTGTCCATAAAAATAGAAATGCTGTTCTCCTCTTTACATTAAAAGGGATTTTTTTCTTTCCAAATGCTGCCAAGTGCATACTCAGAGGGGGTAATCTGATTGTAGGGTTTCTTTCTAATATTGTAGTCTTTACCTTACAGTATGAAGCTCCTTGAAATGGAGCTATATAAATAAACCTGAATTGAATCTTTGTTTCTTCAGACTTGTTGCTCGTGTGGAGCCAGGACCTTCGAAAAACAAAGTGAACTTGCCCCCTTATTCCACTACTTTCTATGGCGTTGGTACATCGGCTCCTCCACTTATCAGAAATAAACAGGGAACAAAATTTGCTCAAGTAGCTTAATCAGTATTCATATCACTGCTCAGAATCACTCAGATACCAAGTCCAAACTCGGATTTGGGTTATTAAATATAAGATCCCTCTCAAATGAGAAGTCTGATCACTGAAAAAGAATTAGATTTAATGTTTCTTTGTTGAAGCCTGGCTTAGAGAGGATGGTGTGGCGGTTAGAAATGAAATCTGTCCCCAGATTTGAGTGTTTTTCAAGCTGCAAGACAAGATCAGAAGGTGATAGCGTTGCAATTCTCCACTGAAACCAACCTGTATTCAAAATTATGAACCTTGGTACTTTTAGTTCACACTTTGCAGTTGATTTGCAAATTAAACCAAGTGTCCTCATTATCGCAATTTATAGTCCACCAAAGCAAGACACTAATTTCCTTCCACAATTTTCAGGATTGATGGCACTCATTACACATTGCTATGACACAATCCTATTGGATGGAGGTTTTACTATTCATATAAACAACAGCAATGGCCTAAAAGTCAACACCATTTTGAACCCAAATGAGAACTCTGACTTTATGCAGCATGGTATCGAACCTTCTCATAACCTTGGTGAGACACTTGATCTGGTCATTAGCCAAGATCGCCAGCGTTTAAGTCTCTGCTGCTGCTGTAGGTGACCTTTATGCTGTGTCTTTTGATGCTGTTTTATCTGCAACCAAAACCACATGATAGTTTAGAGTCAAGAAACAAGTCTTTAGATAGCACTTATTAGATATTGATAGCATTTATTAAATATTCATTTGGACATATACGTTTGAATTTGTATCATGTTTTCTACATAAGGCTTTTTTTTTTTGCAATTAATTGCTTAAAATGTATTGAGCAATTTATTTAGTTTTTTCAGGGGGTTAAAAACTCACAAAACCCATGTATCAGACATGATACACTAGACATTGACAGGTTAAATCGTCCCCATGGCTGAAAAATACTGTCTGCAATCTCAAAGGAGTCTGCAGAAGGCTGCTCTGCTGAGAGGAGACAGAAAAAAGCACAACTAGAAGTCCATCGTCTAGCCTATAAAGATTCTGTCTCTTTAGGACAAAGCTACCAGCAAAGCAAGAGGAGAATACCTTACAAAGAACTCACTGTTGACAATGGAAGTAATCCCAGAGTATTGCTCACTACAATCAAATGGTTTCTAAATCCTTCTACAGATGAGGTACATCAAGACCTCTGATAAATGTGAGGAATTTCTTCATCTTTTTTTCAACTGTAAAATGTCACGTCAGAGTGTTAAAACAGCCGTAATGAAACCACTTTTACAGCAATCAAACTTGGACACAAATATATCGAGTAATCACAGACCAATATCAAACCTTCCTTTTTTTAGGAAAGTATTAGAAAAAGCTGTATTTATGCAAATCAGTGATATCCTGCTAGGTTCCAGTCTGGTGATAGAGCAAATCACAGGACAGTGAATTCCCTCACCAAGATCGTTAGCAGAGTTATTATAGTTTAGTATTTTCAAATTGTTTTCATTTAGACTTTAATTCTGTTTAGTTTCAATTAGTTCCCAGAGTGGATTTTATTGTTTCACTTTAGTTTTTTATTAGTTTCAGTCACTTTTACTCTTTTTGAATTATTATTTCATGTTAAAATCAGTACAGCTATTACAAGAAATCAAGTTAATTTAATTTTTACCAAACTAACAAATATAAACTAAGGATATTTCCTCAGTACTTTGATTTTATTTTAATTAGTTAAGTTCACAAACTAATTTCAGTGTTAGTGTTACAGGTACCGGGTGGCAGCACCTGTAGACAGCTATATATGTGTCCTGTAAACAGGAAAGAAATGATCAGACAGGGAGACGTGGCTTGCCGTTTCCTGAATACTCCGCCATTATTTATTCAAATTCACAATTATGCACTCCTTTCATTACTTTTACAGTATTACAACTGTGTATTTACTTATTCTTAACATAGCTCACACACACATTCTCCATAACACATTCCAATGTTATAAACATGACCAATTTTCTTGTAAGACTTGGTTCAAAATGAATTCCAACAAGACAAATCTATAAATCTCAAATAGCTTGAAAGAATGGTATAATCAGCACCATCTTGACATGTGCACTGAATTCACGGAAACACTTTATGGCAGAAACAAGATACTAAAACAATACAGGATAACGGTGGAGCCGATCACTAATATCACAGAGCATAGGAGGTGTGCGACCCAAACTAACATGCTAACCATAGCATGCTGCTAAAGCCGTAAACAAATACTTACAAAAGTGTAATTTACTGTACTACACAATGTTGTACGCTTTCACTTTCCAACCGTAATGGTTAGTCTATGCTATATAATGGATGTGATTGCTATTATATTCTATTTCGGGCACGATACGAACCTGTAAACAGGAAAGAAATGATCAGACAGGGAGACGTGGCTTGCCGTTTCCTGAATACTCCGCCATTATGAGAAAACAGCGCGGAGCATGCGCTTCAGGCTGCTAACAACAGGCCAAACCATGGTCTCACACTGCCACCTATTGGTATAAAAATGAAGCGTCCACTACAAATATCCCAGGGTAGTTACCAAGTTTCCTGTTACAATTACTGTAGTTATTTAGGGCATTTCCAAATGGAAATATCACTTACATTGAAAGTGAAATTACTTAAATTAATTCACATAAATGTGATCACACATTAGTGGGTATCACACACTCCCTGACAAAAATAAAATGGCTCCCAACATTCACAAAATCATGACATTTTGAACTTTTGCTTCTCAAATTCTTATTAACTCTTATCAGTCCAAGAACTAGTTATGAAACAAGCAGTGGGGGTGGTGTGTATGCAGATGGGGTCAGTGATGCGTGATACTGGTATGGTGAGTATGGTATTGGGGTGCAGTACATTGGTGACTGTGACATACACATGGGCGGCACAATTGCCAATGGTGGGTATGGAAATACAGTGTATGATGGTATGGTTGTGGCAGGCAACTGTGGTGCTGTGCGTTCCCCAACTAGATTAACTGCCGCATGTGACTGCACTGAGGGTTTACCCAGTGATTCATAAGTCAGAAACTGTCGTGGTTTCCTGTGACGGGTAGATCTTCTAATGTCCGTACAAGTATGTCCCGGTGGTTGAACCTGTACGTTAGACTGCGAATGAGTTTCACACTCCTCACCAGACCCTCTGGGTTCAGATAGGTTGTCACTACCCACTTCCATTTCTTCCATCTCCTCTCTCAGAGAACATGGCAGGTGTGAGCATTCTCTCCCAGTTTCCTCTTCGAATTGTTCAATGCTGACGGATGGTGAATGCTCAGGCATAGTCAGTATGTCTTCCATCGTCTGCACAGGTGAATGTCCATTTTTTGTGTTTGTTGTCACTCTAATAGGTTCTTTGGTCTGGTATGACTGAGATGCAGGGTGTTGCTCATGGTCCAGGTTCTTTCTCACGGTCCTTTCAACAGGTGCTCTTAGCCAGTACCCCGAGCAATCACTCTCAGAACCGCTGTCAGAGTTATCCCACATGTCTGTTTGTCTTTGTGCATCTGCAGATCTTTCCATCCTTCGTCTGTTGCGTGTTGTCTTTCCAATTGCAGGCTTTGCCAGGGGGGGAGTGACTTGAACAGGTAAGTCATTTACAAGTAACAGCAGATTGCGATGCAATGTTCGGGTTCTTTTTGGGTCTCCAGCTTCAGGATGGACTACGTAAACTGGGCTATCTGCTAGCTGCTCTTTTACTATATAAATAGTCCTCTCCCAATATGATCTCAACTTGCCAGGTCCTCCCCGCTCACTGAGGTTTCTGACCAGAACTCTGTCTCCCGGCTTAAGCATGACTCCTTTTGCCTTTTTATCATATGTTATTTTGCCTCTTGCACTAGACTTCTTGCTATTTTCACTAGCAATCCGATAAGCTTCCGACATTCGTTCGGCCCATTTCTTGGCATATCCTGTAGGTGAGTATGTTTCATTCTCCCCCTTCAATCCAAACAGCAGATCAACTGGTAGATGCGGGTGTCGTCCATAGAGGAGATAGAATGGTGAGTAGCCGGTGGACTCATGTCGAGTACAGTTGTACGCATGTACAAGATGTGGGAGGTGGTCTTTCCACTGTACTTTTTCCTTTTCGGTTAATGTTCTCAACATCTGGAGTATTGTCCTGTTGAGACGTTCTGAAGGGTTACTTTGAGGATGGTAAGGTGATGTTCTAGAATGTCCGACACCAGATAATTTCTGTAGTGTCCTGAACAGTTCATTCTCAAATTCACGACCCTGGTCGTGATGTAGTTTGGATGGGTATCCAAATCTGGGTATGAAATCCTGGAAAATCCGTTCAGCAGCTGTTTTCCCACTCTTGTTCCTTGTGGGGTATGCTTGAGCAAATCTAGTGAAATGGTCAATTACCACGAGAATATACTCATACCCTCCACGGCTGGCTTCCAAATGCAAAAAGTCAATACACACCAGTTCTAAAGGGTAGTCCGATTTTATACTACCCATGGGAGCCCTGACGTGTGTTACTGGTTTCTTGGACATGATACAGGGACACTTCTGGGTCACATAGGCTTCAATGTCCTTAGCCATAAAGGGCCAATAGAATCTGTCCCTTGCGAGATGTAGCACTCGGTCTGTCCCAACATGACCCATCGTGTCATGTAAATGTCTTAATGCTAAAGTCCTGTACTTGGCAGGAAGCACTAATTGTCTTCTGTCACTGGTACATCTATACAAGAGGTCATTTTCAAGATGTAATTTACCCCACTCGTGGAGGAGTTTATGGGCAGTTCCTCTTACCATCTTGCGTATTTCATCTGTCAGTTTTGCTCCATCTAGTTTCAGCTTGAGGATTTGGCCAATGGCTGGATCCTCTCTTTGAGCTTTAACTAGATCATCATGGCTGATGCTCAGCGAGTTGATATGAGGCTGCTGATGGGGGTCCAGAGAAGAGATATTGAGCATGGCTACCCAAGCAACATCTTTCTGTCTGGCCACCTGGCTTCCATCCCAGACTGCCTTCACTGCCTCATCTGGAAATCCCTCTGTACAAGCAGTTTCATATTTCTCTATATCCAAGGGGAGACGAGAAAGAGTGTCTGCGTCTACATTTGACTTTCCTGGCCTGTATCTGATGTCGAACCGGAAATCTGAGAGCTCTCCAACCCACCTATGTCCCACTGCGTTTAACTTTGCGGTACTCATTACATAGGTTAGGGGGTTGTTATCTGTATAAACTGTGAAGTGTGGGGCATAGTACAGGTAGTCACGGAATTTTTCACATACAGCCCATTTCAACGCAAGGAACTCTAATTTTCCACTATGCAGGTGGTAATTGCGTTCTGCTTGTGTCAGAGTCCTAGATCCATAGCCAATTACTCTCAATTTCCCATGTTGACGCTGATACAGGACAGCTCCTAAGCCCTGGTCAGATGCATCTGTATGCAATGTGAAAGGCAGGCTAAAATCAGGATATGTCAGAACAGGGGGGTTGGTGAGGAGGGTTACCAACTGTTCTAACGCTCTCTGGTGTTTTAGAGTCCACTCAACGTGCTCTCGAGAGGACAGCTGTGAGTGTTTGCTGTTTCTCACAGATTTTGGACACTGAGTTTTGCCTGGCTTGGTCTGAAGGAGTTCATAGATTGGTTTAGCTATCCGGGAAAAATCCTGGATATACGAGCGGTAGTAGCTTAGAAAGCCTGCCAGCTTCCTCACATCACCAACTGTTTGAGGTGTCTTAGATGTCAGGGTTTTGACAGCCTCCAGGTCTGCCGGGTCTATTCTGACTCCTTCAGCGGACACAAGCCGACCCACATATCTGACTTCTTGTTTGAAGAGGTCACATTTCTCTGGCCTCAATTTTACTCCATGTTCTTGGAGTGCCTGGAGAACCTTGCGGAGGGTCTCAACATGGTCGTCAAATGTTTTTGCATAGCAAAGTACATCGTCGAGGTATGGGATGCAACATTCATCTCTAAGAGAGCCAAGCATCTCTTCCATGCTCCGCTGAAAAGCAGCTGGGGCATTTGTGAGACCAAATGGGATGCGAACCCATTCATAAAGACCCCATGGTGTTATGAAGGCAGTGAGGTGGCGAGAGCCCTCAGCTACAAAACCCTGGTGGTAAGCTTTTCCTTGGTCTAAGATGCTAAACCATGAGTACCCACCCAGAGTATCAATCAGATCCTGTATCCTGGGCAGTGGGTGTCGATCAGGAACAGTCTTTTTGTTCAGAAGGCGATAGTCTATGCATAAGCGTAAACTGCCATCTTTCTTTCTGACACAGACGACTGGGGCGGCGTACGGGGACTGAGACTTTACTATCCAGCCTTTTACCAAAAGTTCTTGTATGTACTCTTTAACCTCTTTAAAAAGTGGCTTAGGGATGGATGAGTAGGTTTTCTGAACAGGGATATCATCTTTCAAGTTGATTGCCATTTGCAAACTGGGTATGCATCCTATATCACTACTGTCACGAGCAAAAGCCCCAGCTTCCTCGCAAAGCATTTTGTTAACTTTTGCCTGTTGTTCCTCATTAAGATGGCTGATGTCGACAGGAGGCTGCCATAGGGGTAAGTTGGTATGAGTAGATGTAGAGGTGGCACTATTGGCTGTCACTGTGGGCTTTGATTCTCCTAGTGAGTCCATTGTAATCACCTTCTCAACAGAATGAATACTGCCAAGGGCTGTTTTCCTTGGTAGTGTGATGTTATGTTTTGTGTTGTTGCCCACAGGTACCTCTACAAAGGGCCTCTTGGTGCTTTGCACTTCAAGCAGTCCTTCACAGACATCTAGCTCAGCAAGCTGTGTGTTGTTATCATCAGGCTCAAAGAGGAAAACAGATTCGGACAGGTTCATGGCAGGTGAGACTGGACACTTAACCCAAATCACCTGACCCGCTGGAATAAGGGTGTCATACCTGCCAGTCCGCAGGCGTCCACATTGTGCAGGGGCTTCATCAGCCTTGATGAGGTTTACCAGGAGCTCTGCCTTTTCTGTTGGTATTGACATGGCATTGCAAAGCAGGGTGACGAGAGTTGGCATGAACCGTCCTGGTTGTTCCTGCACAAGTTCCTCCATCACATTGAAACCCAGCAGCGGTCTCTCCAAAACAAAACTGCTTACAAGAAAAGGCACAGTTATTGACAAATTAGGGTCTTCATTCCCTCTCAAATTAACTGTGATTGGCACCCAGCCATCAAATGGGAGAGTGTCACCATTCACAGCACGGACTTTTAACTCTTCTTCATTATCAATGACTTCATCAAGTGACCTTACAGGTGTATCTGGTAGATACTTATTTTTCCACTCTCTGTCAATCATGCTCACTTGAGCTCCCGTGTCCAACAAAGCACTAACTGCTAAACCATTTAGATGGCACTGGGTGAGAGCTTTTTTTCCAATTAGTTTGGCTAATTTTTCACTTTTACTGTTGGGTGAACTGCCAAGAAGTATAGCAGATTTATTTTCTTGGTTATTCTGTCTCTGGGTTGGCACTACATTATGTTTGGTGTCAGCGTCACACTTTGCCAAACTTACAGCAACAGTCTCACTAGTACTACATAGGTCAGATTGGGACGGAGAGTGGGACACGGTCACTGTTTGTCCCGTGACAGGGACCGGCTCCCGTTTCCCTGACGTATTGTTTTCTTCATGCAGCCAACTGCGCGGTGGCCTTCCTCACCACAGTGAAAACAGTGGGGACAGTCGGGGCGGTCTTGTTCTATGCACTTTTCACAGCCATACTTTCTTTCTCTGTGGTGATCGGTTTTGATTTTCTTGTACTGGCTGCTCTGTTCAGCTGTTATTTGTAGTGACTGTGTCATTTGTTCAACAATGCTTGCAAGTTTTTCGACTTTCTCTGACAGCTGCTGGATCATATCCACCTTAGGTCTTTTTCCTGCATTTTCCTCTTTCAATACAGGACACTGCATACCGTTAATCTCAACTTGTGTGCTGTGCACATTGGTGTTTCTCTGACGGGTGACTGACCCTAGACGACGCTGTCTTTCACTTTCATCACTCATTACTTTCTTCATTTGTTTAAGGATAGTCTCATCTGTGACATTGGCATCTGCAAGGAGTGGCTTTAACTCTCTACGAATGTCACTATGTTTGTGGCCCAGTCCTTGATACACAGTATGAAGAAATACATCCTGAACTGTACTGGCTGAGTACTTTACATCTGAGTTGGTATGCTTCGAGGTGAGCAAGATCTTTTGTTTGAGACCTATGACTCGATACAGAAACTGTTGTGGTGTCTCACTGTCACTTTGTTTGGTGCACATGAGTTCCTGGAAGAGTTCTGTGTTGTTTTGCTCACCAAGGTGAGAATGGAGGAAGTCTTTAAGCTCCTCTACTGTCAGTTCATCCTTGTTCATTAGCATGTCTTTGAAATTACCAGGTTTGATAACTCTCATGACAGCCCTCACAATTTCGGCATCATTAAACTGTTCTTTGAGACCCTCTTCAATCTGGCGGCAGATGCTGTTATAACTGATGTCTGATCCCTGGTCTCCAATCTGGCCCCCGTGAATCTTAAACTCCCTGCGATGGAGGTAAGACAAGTCTCTTAGGGACACCACCTTGTCATGTCTCATGGGTGCTTGAGTTTCAACTAAGCTGTCATTGTGTGGTGTGCTTCTACAATGAGCCTGTGATGGTGTCTGAGAGGTGAGTTGAGAACCTGATGTGGGCATGTACTGCTTAATTTTCTTAGAGAGCTCTTCGTAACTGAAGAGTATTTTTTGTAGTTCTATATCACGTTGGGAAACAGCAGTAGAGCTGGTATTCTGGGTCACACTGTCAGTTACTTCTGTACCACTATTATGACCATCTTCTAAAAACATTGCATTAGTTGGACTCATTTCAACACTGACATCATGAGGCTGAGCATTTGGACATAGATCACATGAATCATTACCAGTGGCAGCCTGTATCTGCAAATCAGAAACATGACCCTGGGTAACAGCATCAACAACATCTTTCAGTGACAATAAGTGTGACATGCCCTGATCTTCTGACTCTAATAAAGCCTTACTGCACATGAAACCACTGATGTACTCGAAGCAGCTGTCTTCATCCCCTGACTTAAGGCAAGACTGATCCACTCCTGGCACTGGACCCAGAGACTTGGCAATCTGGAACAGTTCATCAGCAGAGAGGGTGAGAAGGTCTTTCTTGATGGCCCACACCAAGCTCCTCCTCTCACCTTCCGCCATGGTTGCTTCCCTATCCCTTGCAGTGGGTCACACAATGTCAGCTTTCGTACAGTTTTTGCCTTGATGGGCGATGGTCCGAGCACCAAGCAGCACCAAGCAGCACCAAGCAGCACCAAGCAGTCCTTATTTATCTTTTTTTCCTTACTACTTGTCCATTGCGCTAGTTGTGACACATGGCCAATGCATTTCCTGCACAATCAGTAGCATCTATTCTCCATCAGGCAGCAGCAGGTGTAGGTAACAACCAGCAGACTGGACTTGTCGGTGTTTTCTTGCCACTCTTGGCCCAAAGTACCGGTATTACTGGATCAGCTCCCAGCCTCAAAGGCAGGACTGATCCCGGACGAGCCCCCAGAAAACTGTTACAGGTACCGGGTGGCAGCACCTGTAGACAGCTATATATGTGTCCTGTAAACAGGAAAGAAATGATCAGACAGGGAGACGTGGCTTGCCGTTTCCTGAATACTCCGCCATTATTTATTCAAATTCACAATTATGCACTCCTTTCATTACTTTTACAGTATTACAACTGTGTATTTACTTATTCTTAACATAGCTCACACACACATTCTCCATAACACATTCCAATGTTATAAACATGACCAATTTTCTTGTAAGACTTGGTTCAAAATGAATTCCAACAAGACAAATCTATAAATCTCAAATAGCTTGAAAGAATGGTATAATCAGCACCATCTTGACATGTGCACTGAATTCACGGAAACACTTTATGGCAGAAACAAGATACTAAAACAATACAGGATAACGGTGGAGCCGATCACTAATATCACAGAGCATAGGAGGTGTGCGACCCAAACTAACATGCTAACCATAGCATGCTGCTAAAGCCGTAAACAAATACTTACAAAAGTGTAATTTACTGTACTACACAATGTTGTACGCTTTCACTTTCCAACCGTAATGGTTAGTCTATGCTATATAATGGATGTGATTGCTATTATATTCTATTTCGGGCACGATACGAACCTGTAAACAGGAAAGAAATGATCAGACAGGGAGACGTGGCTTGCCGTTTCCTGAATACTCCGCCATTATGAGAAAACAGCGCGGAGCATGCGCTTCAGGCTGCTAACAACAGGCCAAACCATGGTCTCACACTGCCACCTATTGGTATAAAAATGAAGCGTCCACTACAAATATCCCAGGGTAGTTACCAAGTTTCCTGTTACAATTACTGTAGTTATTTAGGGCATTTCCAAATGGAAATATCACTTACATTGAAAGTGAAATTACTTAAATTAATTCACATAAATGTGATCACACATTAGTGGGTATCACATTAGTTTCTTTCAAAAGTCTAATTTTTATTTTAGTTTCACCACATCTAGGTTTAGCTTTTAGTTTGGTTTTAGCTAACTATAATAACCTTCATAGTTAGGCTAACTTATGATACTAGGAAAGATTGTTGTCCGTATTTTACTTTTTATAATTGTGTTTTTGAATGATTTAGATTAACGGTCACCGACAGGAAATACTTCATCTTTGGAGGTCAGCTATCAGCCACTCGTGACACTTCCTATGGAGTTCCACAGGGCAGCTATCTGAGCCCGTTAATGTTCTCACTATACATGTGGCCGCTTGTTAATCAGACAGCATAATATTTGCTACTGTGGTTATGCAGATGATACACGGCTATATGTTTCTGTAGAGGCAGTGATGCTTTGACTAAACTCTCTATTACTGTATTTAATTGACAGTAATATCAAATATTATCTATTCAGAAGTTTGGGACATTAGCAACGAGTGTAAAACCACAAGTTAAAAGTTTTTTTCTCATTCAGATTTGAGCTTTAAAGCTCATATTAAAGACAGCCCTCTTCTATCTCATGAATATTACCAAAATACAACCCGTCCTGACTCATTTTCAGCCGTCCTAATTGCTACAGAGCTCTTTTTGCTGGATGATCAGTAGGTTGCTGCTTAACCTGAATTCTGCCTTGGTTAACAATGAAAAGGAATATCACAGAGCACATCCGTCGAGGTTTAGCAGAGCTACTCTTGCTTCCAGTATCCTGCAGAACTGATCTGAAAATACTCTTACTTGTATATAAAATCTTACATAGTCTCGGACCTGCTCATACTTCTGAAACTCTGCTAACGTCTTAGATGTCTAGTTATCCTCACAAAGGAAATTGGTGCCATACCCACTAAGTTAAGTCACAATTAATAGTCTGGTAGATTCTTCTTCATGTTGGCCGTCTGCTTCCAAGGTTGTTTCTTTTTTCGTATGTCTGTTTGCGTTTCTGTATGATGTATTTTCATTCAAGGATTATCTGTGTGTCTGTGGCTGTGTATGTATATCTGATGGGCTCTGACGTTGTTTCTTAATGTGTTTTTATACCTGCGAGGCCCTTTGAACCTCTCGATTTAATATTAAGTTGCACAAATAAAATGGGATTGAACTCAATTTTAAATACAGTCTATGTTCCAACAATAGGCTGCAAGTGCCATTGTACACTTCCTGCCCCACACTACAAAGCACTGAGTCGCCTTAAAAGCTGGATTTCTTTTTTCAGTTGCCTAGCTGGCAGAAAACATGATATACAGTGCTGTGATAAAGTATCCCCCCTTTTCTTTTCTTTTTAAAAAAAAATCAAAGATAACCCAACTAAATACAACATTCAGTGTTTGAATAATGATTTCATTTAATAAGGGAGGAAATAAATCCAAACCTACCTGGCCCTGTGTGAAAAATTAAGTGAAGTAAGCTAAAAGGTCTCAAAAAGCAACACATCATGCCACAATCTAAAGAAACAGCTGAGAAACAAGCTCATTGACATCCATCAGTCAGGGTTACAAAGCCATTTATAATGCTTTGGGAATCACGGTGAGAGTGATTATCCACAAATGAAGAAAACTTGGGGCACCTTCCCAGGCTGAACTTTTTGGAAGGTTTGAGTCTCGTTACATCGGGTGTAAAATGAACAAAGCATCTCATTAAAGTAACTGAAGGAATCATTAATTCTGCTCTGAAGGAGAATGTCTGTCCATCAGTCGTACCTTGAAGCTCAAAACTCAAAATCTGGATTTCTGACCTTAAACAGGCTGTTCATGCTGGAAAATCCTCCAATGTGGCTGAATTACAAACAATTCTGCGAAGAAGAGTGCTGTGGAAAGCTCATTGCCAGTTATCACAAATGCGTGATTGCAGTTTGTGCTTCCAAGGATGGCTCAACCAGTTATCGGGTTTATGGGGCAAATACTTTCTCACACAGGGCCATGCAGGTCTGGATCATTTTTCCTCCTTAATAAAACGAATCATCATTTAACAACTGCATTTATTGTGTTATCGTTTTAATATTAAAATCTGTTTTACTTCACAGCACTGTGTGACACAACTGCAGCGTTGCGTTGTCTCTACTGATATGGATTTGATGTAATACAAGTAAAATTTTTTTCTAAATTTGGTTGAACAATCAGACGAGAAGTCTCAATATAAGTAACAGTCTTCAGGCTAAATGAGAAAGTTATCAGTTCTGTTCTAGCTACATGTTAAATTTTTAGTAAATTTAACTTTGAAAAAAATAACCCTAATATAACTCAGATTAAACCAACTGAATCATGCTGACTGGGACAGAACAGTGAATAAATAATGCAGAGAAGATCCAGCACTAACACTTCTGCTTAGAAGCTGAAAGCTAAGGGAAATACGACTTAGATAAGGTTGTCGTGCTGGGGAAAAAAAGAAAAGAGACAAGAAAATCCTCCAAACCAGTATTCCCCATAATACCACGGACATATTTGCTGAACTACAAGAAGGTTCCTGATACTATAAATGTCTCTACACAGTTAGTGTATAAGAAACTCTAATTGAATGAGATATTTCATCAGAGCAGCACATTACATGTGTCGTTCACACACATAGCAGGTAGATCCCAAGGAACAAATATTCAGCTTGAATTTCATCTTTAATTTCTAGCAAAGGTAGGCCTGATTAAAATGCTGCTAAAAATAATCTCGCTACACTTGAGCGCTGCATGCATCTTTTTATTAAGCAATTACAGAGTTTAATTTGTTGGCCCTAAAGCAGCTGAAAGAGATCAAAGACCTCATTAATAAACATGAACAAATTGTAAAAAATGTTTGTTGGGACCGGAGTAGTCTGAATGTCTTTTGACATGAATGACACTGCTCTGATTGATTTGGTGTGATTAAGCTGAGCTTAATCAGATTTGCATAGGCGATCACAGCAGTCGCATCAGCTGCATATTAGTCCTCCACACCTATCAGCTGACACAAATAAGCAGCGTGACTTCATCGTGCAGGATAACCCTGCGAGGCCCAGTGCTCTCTCTCCCCCCGTTATTTCTAATTAACCATGTGCACATGCTTTGGCTCTAAAGTAGTCTGATTTATGCAGCGCTCCAGTTCCTGAAACACTTGTGAGGACAAAGGTGGGTCGGTTTGATCCCAAACTGCTTTCAGGATCAGGAGTTTGTTCCATACTTGATAGGAATTAAGATTCTATACTTGTGTTTTCAAAAAGTACACTATTTAGACAATGGGGGGATTGAACCTTAATAAATGAAGAGCGGTGAATCGAGTGCACACTATGAGATAAAATATTTCACGGTTGAGGGAAAGATGCATATCTGTGGGTGAAAACCTTGCATTGCATGAGCTTATTGTTGACTAGGCAACTTTAAGGATGTGAAGGCCATTAAAAACAATTTAAAAATAAACGAATCAATCAAACAAAAAGGCAACGTATAGAGACACATTACAATGCAATTTAACCCTGTAAGACCCAACCCACCAAAAAATAGAAAGAAAATTGAGATTTCTTGGAACTGAGATGTTTACTAACCCCTATAACAAAATCCACACTTTTTCTTGCTATATTATGTTGTGTACGATATATTTTTATTATAAATTTATCAGATATTTTGTGTAGTGCATTTGATACATTGGGTGTTTTTGGCAACTTTTTGTTAATAACAATGTTAATTTTAGACAAACAAAAGAGTTTTGTCCATAACATTTTGAAATTATGGCAAATACTGATCATGGTGATGAAATAGAGAAACTCATGCATCAAATATGATACAAAGGGCATTATAGGGTTAAAATGGGAAATGGAGCTTCAAACAGCATTAAGGCACTAAACAAGCATTAGAAGTTATTTAGCTCCAGTACTAATTTATTGAAATGCAGTGGCAAATAGCATTTTATCTGTTCATCCATCTGTTTGACATCCATCCAAAATCCATCCATGTGTCCAAGGTGTTATTGAAGTTAGTGTTTGTACAGGTCAGCCAAAAGCCCAGGTTTGGCTGGCGATGGAATTCTTGTAGAACTTAACGATGAAGATGGTGGCGGTGCACGTAACCATCAGCAAAACTGTGAAACTTGTAATCTTTACTGTCATCGTCGTGTATCTGCAAGATGCAAAAGACCCACAACAAACAAACAGGAATTGCTTGTGATGCATCAGTGACTTGCTAAGCAGCTGCTTTCCTGAATTTTCCAACTACTTCTACTGGAACGCAATCAGCTTGGGGGTTGACTCCGTTCTCTAACATCTGATTTCTAAGGTAAGTAGAATACAGCATAAAGCAGTGGTTTCTAACATTTTTTTCTACTCTTGGCTCTACAGCATACTAAATTACTAATGCTAAAATAGCAACAAATAAAAAGCTAACAAAACTGCCCACCTACTGTTAAAATCTTTTGTTTGCAAAGTGCAACCAATCAAAACAAAGTTGAAGTTAAAGGGCTTATTTCAGTCAGTGGATAAATGGAAGAGCTGCACCAAGGCCCTTAACAAGATAAATAAGGATAATCTTGAACTGTGAACCATAAAAAGCAGCTCAAGTCCAAGAGCTGAAAATAAGCATAACAAGTCTCCTTTAATGCTGTTTCTCATGACTATTTATTGCTTGCTGCTCTGATCCTGTTCCTACGTCCCTCCAGCTAGACCAACTGAAGCATTTCAGCGTTTCAGCTGATGCCTAAATGTAGACTTTTTCCCTGTCACCCTAAATTACATTTGATAGTTACAGTCCAGCTCTTTAAGTGATGCTGCAACTTAAAGAGAAAGCCCCAAGCAAGTATCAAAAAGCAGCTACTAGCAAGGAAGTATGGTATTCTAATAGGTGTCAAGATCTTTTCCGGCGCAATTACCTTGTTGTTATCGTCAACACCGTGTCAGACGACATGAAGTCCAAACAGAGTTAGTGTTGAGTCATGGTGAGGTCTAACAGATGTGACATCCAGTACCACAGACTGACTGCAGCACCTATTAGATTAACAAGGCAAATTCCACTTAGACAGAAGCTCAGCATCTCCCAGTGTGGGTTTGAAAAAATGCCAGAGGATGTTTCTTTGACAGGCCGGTCGCTCGCCTGAAAGGAGTTTTATTCTTCACTGCCACTTTGCTTAATTGATATATTCTGGGCACTTAGCGGGACATTTTTCAGGTTGACCTGTGGTTAAAAACAAGCTGAAATGCCCATTACTCAGTTTGAAAAAACGATTCAGGTCCGTTAAGCTCTTTTTGGTGTGCCAAAGCTTAAGCACATATTTTAAATATTCATTTTCTCTGCACTGTTGTCACTTGTATTTCATTAAAAAAGCATTTGATGCTGGTATAAAGACAAAAGGGGCCTTCTTTTGTATTATGTTTGACAATAAGTAAAACAACTGATATTTATAGTAATACAAATGTACTTGTGTCAGTGTGCATTTGTGATGGTGTAATGGTCTGCCAGTTTGTGCTGTACATTTCTTCTACTGTGTTAATAGGTGTAGTATTAGATACCTAAATGCTTTTGAACAACCAGTGGCAGTACCAATGGGCGACCACACAACGAGTGGTAAAAGGCACAGACACTATAAAAATGTCATCACCACTGGTTTCGGACTTTAACATAGGCAGCACCACTATCCTGACTGCTAGGTCGAGTGAAAAGTCCAAAAGTTAGTTTCTATGGATGAAATGGCGGAGAGCTAATTTATCAGCTAACGCTAGCTAGCTTAGTTCATAGCTGTATGCAGCTACAGCGACGTCCACCACTGGTTTACGAGGCCTCGTTTTAAGCCTTGAGATGAGCATTTTTAATTTCACCATCTTGGTTGCAAAAATCAATTGTGATGAGTCTGACTGTAAACTCGCATCCTTGATGTTAGCCAGTTCTTAGCCAATGATTGTGGAGTTTCATGCAACAGATTCATCTCCATTTGGAAATATAGTTTGAACAAGATTTCCAAAATAGACTTAACTTTTATTCAATATGACCCAAAATAAGTGACTGAACCAAGCAGGGCTTTTGTTGTTTGCTAGGCCTCATCCAGTACTTAGACTCATTAGACTCTAATGAGTCTGACTGAAATGATTTTATGGGTTTAGACCTCTATAGGATCGCCACCTAGTGGTCTTTAGATAGAATGCAGGTTTAAGGTACTTCCATATTTGGCGTTTTTTTCTGGCTACTTCCATATCCTATACTATCTCTGGCTTGGTAAGCAACCTGCTTACATTAACTATATGGGTGCAATGCAGGGATACAAATATTGGTTAATTAATGCCTTAATGGTAGAATTTCACTCACCGCAACTGATGCACAGACAACTAGGATAGTATGTGCCACACAAAATGACATAATATTAGTCAATAATCCACTACAAATAATCCTGAAAGCACCAGTGGCATATACTCAACACATATTCAATACTGTAAGTCCAGTTTAATGAGTCTAAGTACTGGATGAGGCCAAATAAACACCGATGGCTCTGCTTGGTCCATAGGCTAAAAATTCACAGGGAGTGCCTCCAATTAGCATCCATCACCATTATGTTATAAAATATTCAAACACCAATATTAAAATTGTGTTCACACTCTGGGATTTGGCCCCATCAAAACCAGTAGAGCTGTACACCACACCCTGCTCTGCTAGCAAAACCCAGAAAATTATGTGATGCTATTGAAGTTACATTATTCAAGGGACTCGCCCCCGACATTTATGTAGGAATAGTCGAATTTGGTAATTTTGCATTATTTTTCTTATTTTGTGCTCCATTCACCGCCATCACAAGAATTATGCGTACAGCTTGCAACAGGTGGGCTCCCCTTAGGGAGGTCAGGCCTCTCCTACTGCTACTGCAAACACAACACACGTTACTGCCACCACTGTATTTGAAAGTCTGTCAACCCTCACAGGCCCAGAGCAGTCGCCTGCATTGCCTGGTAGCAAGCAGCACATTTGGGCACAACTGTAGATCGCTGTGGCCACACCCCTAACTTAATGATCCAGGATGATGAGTTATAAAACAGTCTCTGCTAGTGCTCTGTGATACTGCAACTTATGGTATCATCCAATACCAATATCGCAAGTATCGATCTGATACCAGTACCATTGTTGGTATCAATACTATTCATATTACTTAAATTATGCACAGAGGTAATGGTTCTAAACACGCTTTTTGATGCTGTAAAGTTGGACATCTTAACCAAGCATGGGGATTGACTCCTTTGTGAAGCACCGGAGGCTGCCCTTAGGGCAGAAACAGAGTAATCATAACTCATAGAAATGGATTTACATCAGGTAACATCCACTGTTTGTACACCTGCACTGTCACATTTTAACAACACACTGAATTGTAATCATCTTCTGACCTTTTATCAGTAATTATAAAAGAACGACTTTAGCAGCTATTCAAGTTTTAATCAACTGAGAGTCGCATAAAAAAAAAAACTATTACGTGTGAGTCCTGATGAGTCTAAATTGCTGTCATGCTGCATAAACAAATGATAAGAGTGAGTGACCATTAAAAAAAATGCATTTGTCCCACAGCGGTTTGGTAGGCAGAGGAAAAGAAATTAACAAGACATAATTTTGAGCCTGACCGCTCTTTTCAAACATTTCCATGCTCCTTCACTGTGAATAACAAATTCCATTTTTTTCTCTGTTTACACTGCGAGAATGCTTCGCTGTGTGAAACGAAACAAGAAGACTTTTTCTTTTAGCGTGCTGTGTGTGGGTGTGGGTGTCAGAATTATAACTTATGTGTTTTATGTTTTTCTTGCTTTGTGTTATGACTGAGAAGCTATAAATAAAATGTTCAAACGAGCATGCTGTGAAAATGTGCCGTGCTTTGCCAGCTCTCGCTGAGAAATAAGGATTCCTTGTTAATACTACTACACTGTCTGTAAGTTGAAGTATCATACATGTTGTTACAGTAACTCCTGAGCTGGAGTTGTGTGGCTTAACCCTCGCGTAGGAGTGAGCTGGAGAACTCAGTGGCACTTTAACTGTGTGACATTGCTACAGTGACCTGGATCCCATTATGAGTCCCTCCTGATACGTGGAGGGAATCTGTGGGGTTTTACTTTAATTTACTTAAGTTGATGAAACACACTGAAACGAGTCAAAAGATAAAACGAGAATAAAAAAGGGAACTAAAAAAATTAATAAATAAATTTTAAAAAAGGAAGAGAAAATATGAGCAGATGAGATTTAGACCTAAAACGTGCTTAATAAAAATTCACTCCTGATTTTTTACATTCCTGCGGGAGCCTCGGCTCGGGTTCATCGGCGCACTCGGTTACAGCGCTGCCCCCAACCTGAAACTAAAACAAATTCAACTTTTTTTTTTTTTTGCAAATCTCATCTGACCTCTGTGTTCGCAACTCAACAAAAAGTATTAGAATTTCTTTGACAGCAGGAGATCTGAGCGGGTGAGAGGAAGGATAGAAAAATGAAATGTGAAAAGGAGAGCGCCATGAGAGAGAAACACACGGGATGAAAGAATCGCAACAAAACAAGAGAACCAGCGGGGTGCCAAGGTCACCTGAATTTGAGTGGCTGATTTTTTTTCTTTTTTTTTGGAGACAGCACTGGAGTGGCTCGTGTGCAGGACTGAAGCAGAAGACAAAACACACATACACGATTTGTATTGTTTTTATGGCTAGTAAGTGTTTTCAAAAGAAATCATACATTTGTGAAAACGTGCGCCGCTTTTAAGTCAAAATTCTTACATTATTTAAAACGTAGCTATTTTCATCAACCACCCTCCCCCTCCTTTTCTCCCCTCTTTATAACTTTCCCCCTCCTTTATTTTTTCTTTATTTCATTTAATTTTATTTTTATAACTCTAAGAAATCCAATCATTTCTATGAGTGTCAAACCCCAAGCTTGATCTCTCAAACAAAGGCGGGCGAATTTGATTTGAGTGAATTCAGGAGCTTTGTGCCGATGAATAAAACATTTCTTCTCCTTGATGTTACCCGGACTTATCAAGTCACAGATTCCCCCTTTGAGCTCTGCGGTGACACAGTATAGGAACCCCTGTGCAGGATGAAACAGAAAAGATGAAGTTTCTTACTGTATATCTTCAGCTCTGGGTACGAGGAGAGATAACCGCACAATGTGAAGATATGCAGGTAGGGGCAACGCATGCAGGAGGGTGCCTTTAGATCAGTTTTTTTTGATGAATGATGCATTGCACGGAAAAAGAAAAACAGAAAGAAAGAAAGAGAAAGAAAGCCAATCTTAGGTTTCATCTGCCATGTACAACTTTCAATTGTGCAAAAATTGGATGTGTGTAGATTGAGGTGACTGTGTGGGAGTTTTTCTCCCCTTATAGCCACAGTTCCACAAGCTTTGTGATTAGTGACCGTATGCGTGACATTCATATTTAAGTTTGCTGGAGGCTGCTTTGGAGACGTATTAGTAACCGAAATGAGATTTACTTTTTAAAGTAATCAATCAGAAATGTAGTTAACAGCTTTGGATGCAGGAATTCAAAGTACGCCCACACGAGATTATTCAAACTGATTTTTATTTTTTTTTATCCTCACTGTAGCACATTTGTCAGCGATGCAGTACTGTAGGTGGTCAAATTGCTGCTAAGTCGTTTAACAACTGATGGAAACTGCAGAGAAATAATATTCTCACTGGTTCTCACCCATTTCACACCAATCCTTCCAAAAGTCTTGAAAACTGAAAGGAAGCTGCTTTTATTTTTAAGCTAGATGCGATGCAACAAGTATAAACACTCATTAACACTTCCACTCGCAAAGTGTTAAGGATCAGTGTTTGGAGTGTTTTAATGTGTTCAATATTTTAGTAGTAATTACTGTCTCTTTGTGTTTTTATTTTCAGCAGAGCCACTCAGAGTTCAGTCACTGCCACCTTTATTTGTCTGCCAGCTGGTCAGTCTCCCACTTCATGCATTTTCATAAAGTCTTGTGTTCCCCAGAGGATTAACGCTACTGGTTTGTACCATCCTTACCTTTTCCTCTACAATCATAATGTTTGTGATTGCGTGGTTTTCAGCTCTTGCAATTTTTGGCACCAGACACCCACTTTCAGGCTCCGTATCATGCTGCACAAATAAATCTGACGCCTAATAAAAGTGAAGCCTCAAGGCCCTTCTTTCATGAAAAAATATAAAGGTTACGCAGGCTGTTTCTGGCACACAGTCTACAAACAAAGCTCCTTTCATGTATGTTGAGTTTTGCTCCAAGTTACAGTTTTATAATATGATCACAATGAAAACTGAGTTTGTTACGGGCTAGATTAATGAGACTTATTAATAAATAATCTGGGTTGTTGCTTACAGCTGTTTGAAGGAGTCTTTCTTCTGACTTTATTACATATCAACATCTTTCATAGCCTACAGCAGAAGGATCCATATGAGCACAGGCACCTGAGAGCAAAGCTAGAGTTTTGCTATGACACTTTTTTTTATAATCTTTTTTTTTTTTTAAATTTAAATAATGAACTAGTTCCTGTAATCATGCTGTCCACATTTATGAAGGTATCCTATATTTATGACAAATTTTTCTGATAATTTCTCATGACATGCTTCGGCTGCCTAGTAGGAAGGAACGTGTTGGGTTTAGATAAACTATCTGAAAAATGATTGTACAGCTGCTGAAATGTCAGACCGATTTGTGAAAGGTTGACTTGGGCTAGCAAAACTTATAACTTGTAACTTATAATATATTGTATGATCCTTTATAGCAAGAAAGAGTTGTTAGTGAAGGTTTTTCATGCCTACAGATTCAACATTTTTAAAATGTTTACCATTAAACTACTAAAGTATTTCATTTTACTCCACAGAAGTTTAAATATTTCTGACACAGTGAAAATGATTTGAGATTGGACAAAGATGCATCAAAATACAATACCAATATGCACAGGCTGAGGTATAAAATACCTCCACTCTTACTTTCAGTAGATGGCAGACTTGCCCTGTGCAGGTTTCCAGACTTGCACTAAACCAGCTCTACCCTGAAATTATTAACAGCTCCCATATCCCCACCAACACCATGTGTGTGTAAGAGAGAGAACATAGAGAAAGAGTTCAACATGTTTTCCTCACACATTGCATTTATTTTTTTATTTTGCCTGGTCAGACACACCAGTAAACACTGCAAGGTTCATAAATCATTGCAGCTTTTAAATTGTCCTTGTCTCAAATTTCTGCCTCGGGAGATCATTAAAACTTCATTTATCCATATTATCTCACAACAGCTCAAGTCTAAAAAGTGTCAAAGTGTCAAAACGTGAATATTTGTTCACCTTTTTAAAAGGGTTTTCCTGCATTTGTGAATCATCTTTCTGGTTTAGACAAAGGAGTATCTACACACCATAGCTAGGTTGTCTAGATAAGGAGAAACACAGACATCAGATTGACTTTGCTGCTCAGTCTTACTGATTAAGACAACATCATCAAATCAAGTCAGGATAGGCGCTTGGCACAAATCAAATCATCCCGGTGATTAGTTGACCGAACTAAGTGCCAGAGGTGCAATGGGGAGCAAACAAAGAAGCTTCGACTGATTCTGTGAGACACATTTTAATTTAAACAGTGCCCCAAAGGTAAAAGGGATGGATAAATCTCAGTAGCATAGACCATGCAGGATACAGTGTTAAGTGGTGGCTCCTGTAGGGATTTCAATACTTGCAACTGCACAACAAAACCTGCATTTAGTTTAGTCAAAAGTTTTATATTTTCATTAGTGGTATTTTATTTTTGGCAGCATGACTCATACCTCCCTGCTCCTTTATATGGATAGATGGGAAGCTGAAGACCACCAGCATAGCTCAATGGCAAAAGATGCAACACTGAGTTCCATCTAAGTCATAAATATAAAAGAACCAGGGTGGAAGCGGGTTGCAAAGCAGCCTGCAGCCTCACAGTAAATGCAGGCAACTAAAACAGCTTCAAGCAAGCAATCTGATGGAATTTTTTTAAGACTCTGTGCTTCTCTGTGTTAAGCTGACCCAGCTAAATAGAAGATGGTATAGTATCACATTAACAATTACAGATAAAAAAAAAAAAACAACTAAAAAAATATAGAAGCATGGGGTGACAATGTAGCTATCCTAAGATTTTTGTTCAGCTTAATGTTTGAATATTGATAAATATTTCACCCTTGTTTCTACAAAGCTCATCTTTTGTCAGTTACTTATTTGCATAGCTCAAAATACTATACTATAATCAGTGATGGGAATAACGGCGTTACAAGTAATGAGTAATCTAACTAATTACTATATTCCTATCGTTACAACGCCGTTACAGTTACTCACAAGAAAATGCGGTCTGTTACTATTTTTCAACAAACAGAAGGTTAAAGCTGTGTTCAGCTTACCGCATCTTATATCATTTGCACTGTAGTAGCTGTAAGTAATCTGGACGCTACAGCTTTAAGCAGCTGCGCGTGCTCCCGCGGACGGTAATCACGATCACTTTCTAGCACAACACCTGGAGCTAAGGGGGCAAAATAATCGCATGAGTGCTGCTGTTTGACTGAGGAAGAATAAAGTAGTCGTGGTACGCCAATCACATGACCACTTAAAGACAAAGCAACAAGGTGATATATAGCAGTTTTTAAGTCATGATAAACAATATATACACGGCGTTTTTTCCTCAATAGTTTCCTCATGTTTACTGTCTAAGGACAGCGCTAGCAAGCACTCTGCTTGTCAAAGGAGCTTGCAAAGAAAAGCGTCTGGACTTCTTTAAGTTGCTTGAAGACGTTTCACCTCTCATCCGAGAAGCTTCTTCAGTTCTAAGGTCAAAGCACTCTGCTTATGAGCAAAAAAAACAAAACAAAACAGGGGAAGTTTTAGGAGTGACGGAGCAGAAAAAAAGAGAGAGCGAGTTTTGACATGTGAGAGATTTGTGACGTTTAGCGTGTTTGGATTGTGTAGTTAATGTGTTGTCTTGTGTAGTTAGTGTGTAGTGTTGTGGTTAGTTTTGTGTTGTGTGTCAGAACAATGAGGCGACTGCTGTCTCCAGGTAGAAACAGGAGTGATACACCTGCTGCTGTCAGACCTGCAGGTATCAGGCTGTGATGTTCTCCTTTATAGTGGACAGAAATTATGTTTTTGGAGTGGCACAAATAATTTGTGTGGCATCTTATTGAATAAAGAACAGCTGATTATTCTGTAAATAGTTTGAAATGGTTATTAAAAAAAAGGGTAAAAGGTAAATGGATGTAAATAACTTTGTTGTTTGCAAAACTTATTTGCATTTAAAGTTATGAAATATGATTCAATAAACATGTTTGTGGTTGTTACAGTTAAAAAATATCACTTTTTCTACTCTGATTTCATGGTTTTTGTCTGATGTTAGATCAATTGTGTTAATACAGTATGTCAAAATGAAAACATAACTGTAAATTCTCACACGTGAGGTTGTGCTGAAAAGAATGATACCAAACAAGGCAAAGTAAATAGTTTTTAAAGGTAAAATGTGGAGGGAAAATCAAAAGTAGTTAAAAATGGCCAATTATACTCTGGACCCCAGAGGGTTAAACGTTTTTTTTAAGTAATGCAATAGTTACTTTTCAAGTAATTAATTACTTTTAAAATATTGTAACTCAGTTACTAACTCAGTTACTTTTTTGAAGAAGTAACTAGTAACTGTAATTAATCACCTTTTCAAAGTAACTTGCCCAACACTGACTATAATGCAGTGGCATTCTCTCAGGGCAAGCAAGGTAAGCTAAGCACTGCTTGAAATCTAAAACTAGACGTCGATTCAAGCATAGCAAAGTGAATGTTACGCATCAAACATTCGATCATCTTGTGGCCACAGTTGACTTTTGTCTCCAGAAGCTAACTTTAGTACAAGTCACCAGAATCTATAGTTTCTATAATTTGCATTGGTCAGTGTCCTGTTAACAGGTAGTTTGCTCGTGCATTATAGATAAACCTTTTTTCTTTAATGGGAAATTGATGGCAGTTTCCCGTGTGGGAGAACCACTGTGTGGGAGAACAACTGACCCCGGCTTTCACTGCTCAGAGATAAGTTACAATCTGCGTGCATCATACATATGGGCAGACATGTGTGAAAACAGCGACAGCTTTGGTAAGTAAACAAGAAAATTAGATTGTGATTTATCAACAGATTCAACAGAGTTTTCTCATACTTTGGCCAAAACGTGTCAAGTAGAGAAGTTATAAGGCATTATGAAGAAACTTTTAATAACTCCTTTTAGCACATTTCCAATGAAACCCTTCACAAAGACGCCCCCGATCACAAAAGGGGTCATCGGCTCTTACAGTGCTGGTTTTAAATCACGAATAGGCGACAGCTCAGTGTCTACATATATAATACCAATGTTCAGTGTTGACACAAGCTTTGGAAAGAGCACATTATAAAGTTTGTATAGGCTGACGTACTCTTACAGACAACTAAACTAAATATGATACAAATCATACACTGGAAATTCACCTTGAAAAATACTGCTTGAATAACAACTGTAATTCTACTTCTACTAACAGAAGTGCTTTCCTTTAGCTTTCAAGTGTTTAGTATTCAAAACTATGTTTTGACCTTACATTTTTTCATGTGTATGTGTTTTTGCATGTGCGTGTGTGTAGTACACACTGTATTTTTCATGGTGCAACACCTGAAAATTATCACTGCTCACACAAGTCAGGACTTCTTACTGTAGTGTATGAAGTGAAAAATGTTCTGCTGAAAATGTGCCACTCCTGACCAGTCGTTGTGTTTAGAATTTCCTTTGACTGAGCTGGGATTGGATGTTGGTTGCACCAAAAGACTGCACCACACTTGAAGCCTGTGTGGAAAATGGGGAAAGTGTTCTGCTTTTCATGAACTCATGAACTAGTAAGGCAGTCAAGGAATTCATGTTAACATTGGGTCCTATGCTGCTGAATATTTTTGAATAATCCAATGGAAGTAGAAAGCTTTCTGTATAGCTTAACTGGTAAAGCGTGACAGTAAGACTAGTTGGGGTAGTGGTTTGATTCCCCTTGTGGTCGGGCGTGATAAAACTACATGTGTATGCATGGCAGCAAGACGTGATAAAAGCAGCTACCAAATGATATGTGAAGTGAATGCTAATCATCACCAAACAGCAGCAATACATCTAAGGGTTCTGCAGTTTGGCATCAATGTCTCTTGACTTGCACAGCAACTGTAGATCAGTGTAGTTATAATACAGCCCTGGCCCTTGTTCAAGGTAAAATAACAGCCTGATTAGCCCTGTCAAAAATACAGCTGCTACATGGTCCATTCGTGTACCCTTTGGTGACGACAGAGAATGAGAGGAGGACAAAAGAGGAGAAGAGTGGTTTAAAAGACAAAAAGGAAAAGTGCAAGAGGAGAAAATTTAAAGTGCCGATGAGCTTGAGCGGCTGTGTTTCAGAAAAGTGACGTGTTAAAGAAGAAAAGAAAAAAGTCTGAGTTTTGTGGTATAGGAGAGAAGACGGAAAGAAGGTGTGAATGAATGATGAGAAACAAGATGAACAATGGTCCTTTGAAAAAGTAAGACATTAATGAAAACCATTGTAAATGTCAAATTGCCTTTCTGGAGTTAAGAGCCTATTTCAAAAAATTTAAGCTGAAAGAGTATGAAGTGTAAAAGGTGAATAGCGAGGAAGAATAGGCCTAAGATCAGACTGACTGCGAGTTAATGACAGGAAATCGTAACAGGAACAAAGAGGTCGAGAGGCAGCGCTGCCTTATATTGCCTCAAGTATCTCCAAAGAGTCCAGCATACTTATATTTAGCAACCCTCTGTGTGAGCAGTCATGTTTGTACCATGCCCTTTCTAACAGGAGCGGCCTCATAGGCTACATAGGCCTAGAAACTGGCCAGCATCCCTCTGGCAACTGTTGGTCGCTAGGGATAAAATGTAGACTGGACCAGTTGGTTAATGGTTGCTGGCTGTCAGGTACAATTAGTAGACAAGATAGTCAATCAATCAATTTTCCTGTTGACTCCTGGGGGAGCATAGGTCCGCAACAACACCACACCAACGGACTCTGTTCTGGGCTGCTCTCTTTAGCTGGGTCCACGTCATTCCGACGGCCTTCACTTCGCTCTCGACAGATCTTCTCCACATCTGTTTGGGTCTCCCCACTTTCCTTTTCCCTTGTGGGTTCCAGTCCAGTGCTTGCCTTGCGACGTTGTTGAGTGGTTTTCGAAGTGTGTGGCCTATCCAGCCCCATTTTCTCTTCTTGATGTCTTGACCGACCGGGTTCTGGCTGGTTCTCTTCCACAGGTCTGTGTTTGAGATCTTCTCAGGCCATCTGATGTTGAGGATGTGTCGCAAGCACTTGTTGATGAAAATCTGTATCTTGCTGGTAGTGGTCTTGGTCACCCGCCACGTTTCGGACCCATACAGAAGGACTGCTTTCACATTGCTGTTGAAGATGCAGATCTTGCTGTGCTGAGATAAGGCTTTGGAGTTCCAGATGGGTTGCAGGGTGTTGAATGCAAGCCTTGCTTTGTTGATCCGGCTCCTAACGTCTTCATCTGCACCGCCGTCGCTGTTGACTATGCTTCCTAGGTAGACGAAGCGGTTGGTTTCCACCAAGTCTTCTCCCTGTAGCTGCAGTTGATGTGCAGTGCAGTGACAAGATAGTGCTACACCAGAATTTTTCACAGATTCACACGGTTCACACGGTTGCTCATAATAAACAGAAGACGCCAACCTGTCTGCAAAATCTCGCCATTTTCTCTCCGGGATCTAATGAAACTTGAAAAAAATGCCATGCAAACTGGAAACAGGGAACATTTAGCTTGAAGGTAAAAGTTGTGCTCAGAGCAGTTCGTGAAATAGTTGTGAAAAATGAAAGTTTCTTGCATCACTGAACAAGAATTTGTAAGTAATGTGTTTCAACAAGAGTCATACATTGTGTAAGAAGCGTCTGTTTCTTTGTTGAAAAAGCAGAGAGCTGTCATCATGGCAACCAGAGTTACAAAGACATGGCTACTATTGCGTTTTAACCCGAGCCCTAATATTTTTTCTGAAGCTGAGTAGTTTTTCATCTCTAATCCTAACCAAGTAACATATGTGTAATTACTCCACACATATAAAAAAAAATGCAGTGAGCACTGTGTGTATTCAAATAGCTTTTGTGTTGTAGTCATTTAGAAGTTATGCTATTACATTTTTCTGTGTCTCTGTTTATTGTCTGGAGCTTGTTACCGTGTGTGCACTGTGTTACCGTACTTGCTCTCCATTATTCCCATAAAGCCGGCCCTTAAATCATTCAGGAAGCCTATTCAATTTCAAAAGTGAGTACCGCTGAGGTAATTTAGGGCCTCGTGTATTGACCGACTGAGGATTTCTACATTCTGCCTCTTCCTGTGATTCACGTCTCGGATCTGATCAGCAGAAGACACTCAGCTCAAGACTTAAAATATAAAAAAAGATCTATCATCATCTGTGTAATCAGATCTATTAAAACCAGATTATCTGTCTAATGAGTTGGATTTTCTTTATTTTTAGCAAAGCATATTAAGATGATGTCACATACTGTATATGCTGTTAGAGAATACCGATTTAAATCCTTAAATTGAATGTTTTGGTTAACGCCATTTATTTTTCGGTTTTTTTTATAGTTAAATGCAGATAAGGTAGTGCTAGCTTGCCTGGTTAGCAAGGTCATCCAGTTATTTATTGTGTTTTTATTTGGAAGTTGGAGACTGACATGAAAGAATGAGTCGATAATGAACTCTTTCAGTCCGCCTCTGAGTACCACAGAATGCTGAGCAACCCTGACTGAGAGACCCAGCGCTGAATGGCTGATATTTGATAACCACAGGTTAGCCCTGCTTTATCATTGGTTCTACTCTAAATAACCAAATGAACGCTGTAATGAACACTTAAAACTAGCGACTGAGACCAACAAACCCGTCTGGTCAGTTTTTAATAGAGGTCTTAAGTCATGTGACAGCTAACCACCTGACATTATCTCATCCACTATTTAAGATGTGGGACAATATAAGGTTAAATGAAAAAGGTATTGCTCACACTGATCCGCAACCACTGGTCACAGAGAAAAAAGAAGCATTCCCAACAGTTTTCTGGTGCTAGTGGTTGCTGGAGGTTGCCGGTAGTTGCTGTGCAATCGATTGCTAAAGTACCATTCATGTAGACCAAGTAACTGGTCAGTGACCCCCCCGCTAAACACTGGTTGAAAACGTCCTTGCAATTGCTTTTGTTGCAAGCAGGTTAACACCAACTCATATGCAAATACTACTCTACAAACTGAAACTGTAACAACTGCAACACAAAGGAAACAGGGAATTTTTGCCTTCAAAGTGAAAGTAGTGACTCAGCAGTAGTAAAACTTGGCTAGTTTTTAGAGTTCGCAGACAAGTTAGCATCTTCCACGCAAACTACAGGTAATCGTGAAAATGTGCTGCAGGAGGTTTTTAGTGCAGCAATATCTTCGTGGTCAATTTCACCAAGCAAAGATAATCAACCTCCGGAAACCACTTGCCCAACAGTCAGAGACAACTCTTGACCAGTTTGTGAACGATAACCCTGCGAGAAACCTCTTTAAGGCAAGTTTGAGGCACTTCTGCACACAAACTTTTCCCACTTTTATATCTATTTGCTAAGAATAAATCACAAACACCACTGAAGTGGAAAGGCTCTTTAAATCCACAGTCAAGCAGATAGTTTCATAACTACCTGAGATCACGGTCTCCAAAGGTGGAGGATGAAAACAGATGTACTGTTCCACCTCTGTCTGCGCAGCGAATTGTCATTACTGACATCTGAGTTCCTGAGTATATATGTATCCCACTGGTTTGATGAAAGACAAGTAATATAATGCCTCTCCTCGAGAAGGATGACATCTTCATAAGTTGAGCTGCTGCAATTGTCAAAGAGCATTTGAAGTCTGAGAACTTTTAGGATGTCACGGCTTTGAATTTTCTACCCAGCAGACATTTTGTCCTGAAATGTTCCTTCCTGATTTGTACCCTGAACTCTGATGATCAGTAATGTCAACTGTGAATTTGAACCTGTTTGTGCTCCAGAGTTTCGAGTCCTTCAGTCCTTTGTGGATATTGATTTGCAGTAACCAGCATTTAGTATTACTCTGGGCATTTGCTGCTGTTCTGTTCATCACAACTCCCCCCTCTCTGGTGGCATCTGCTTGACTCTCAGTTCTCATCATCTTTGCAACTCTTTTCAGCAGCATATTGCACTTTATACAATAATGGCTGAACTGTGGACTGTGATAAAACGTTGTTGTCCACGAAATATTCAACACTGGCATTCAACTCTTCACCCAGTTTGGCAACATTTTTTGGAAATAACATGGGTGAAATGAGTTTTTGGCCTACACACAATCCTTTTCTAAGGCTGTTAGCTCTGGCTAAAAGGAAATCCGCATTCACGACCAACTAACAATCACAGATAAAGTAACACAAAAACACCCCACCACATGTTTATATGCTCATGAATATATGCCAATCGTCTAATTTTAGTACTTTTTATTACATGATCTTAAAACAATGAACAATTATTATTCACTCTTCCACTAGAAAACACGTTACCCTTCGAAACTTGTTGAATTTGCTCTAATTAAGCACTTCTATTGAGTGTGTTTCAACTGGAATTCTTCTAAAAATGCCACATAAACAGCTCTACAGTATATAAAAATGCCAGGTTATAAAAGATGATCTATATAAGGTGGATTTACTAAAATGCTAGAACCAGTCTGTACCTTGTGCTGTCATACTTGCTGTGCTCCTTGACTTATGCATTTCGATGAAAATAAATTAAAATGGTCTCATAGTTGGTGCAGAATAATACAAAATACTTCTATTATCATTGTTGTCTATGCTACATCTGTTTTTCACCTGTGTTCCCGTGTTTTTTATGTAGTTTCTTTGCATCCATTTTTTCACTTAAATGCTACAAAAAACTAGTTTTCCCCTCATAACAACTCTGCGGTAATTTTTTTTATTTATAACTCATCCTTGTGCGTAGTTGAGTTGTGGGTGTGGCCACATTGATTCATAGGTGTGTCCAGAGAGGTGATTCTTTGTTTTTGAACTCATCCACCTTGATAATCAGCTGTAACATCCCAACGATTTGTCACATCCTGCTGCATTCCTGAGGTTCTTATGCTACGCGCCGGGTTATGGGTGAAATCCAGTAGAATGACGGTCCCGCGGTAATACACGTTCCAGCCATGTATTCCAGCCCTAACCATATCCCTAACTTTAACCAGTACTTTAATGACATTACCTAGTTTTCCAAAGCGATTTAAGTAAAATGATCGAACACATGTAGATTGATTCCAAACGGTTCTCATGTTTCCTCGTTTTTCCGATCTCGTCATTTAGGGATGTGTTGGGTGCCCGGAAGCGTAATATGTTGACGATTTGTCACCTAGCGTAAAATATTACACTTTGTGAGTGAGAACGTGTTGTGATAATGTAGTTGGTGTCATGGTCCTGGGCCATGTGGGCCCAGTATTCTTAGTTTTCATGTATTTTCGTATTTTGTTCTTTATTTAGGCCATGCTTCCTGGGTTGATCTGTTACGTTGTTCCTTATGTGTTTTCCCTTCGTGACTCTTACCCCCTGTGTGCCCCTCTGTGTATTTATGAGCCCTCGTCTCTCTTCGTGCCTTATTCTATGTTTTCCCCAGCCCGTTATGTCTGCGTTCTTCCCGTGCTCTCTCTCCTCCTGTCTGAACCTCTGTGCCTGTACCCGTCAGCGTTATGTTCACCCCGCCCTGTCTCGTTATGGTTATTTGTGTCACCTGTGTTCCCCGTGTGTTCCCACTTTCCTCGTTAACCCTCTGTGTATTTCTGTCTGCGTCTTCCTCTGTTCGGCGTCGCGTTCTCCCTCATGTTGTGTGGATCTTCCTGTGTCTTCCCGCGAGTGTTAGTTTACTTCTCCCAGTTAGTTCTGTATGTCCTGTATTCTACCGTGCCAGCATTAAAGCTGTGTTCTTTAAGTTTATCCCCGTGTCTGTGAGTCTGCATCTTGGGTCCTTCTCCTGCCTGCCACACAACGAACCATGACAGAAGAACGCGACCACAACATGGACCCAGCAGTTCACAACCCCTCCGCGGACCTGCAGGACGACGCGAACATGTCGGACCCAGCGACACAGAGGAGGGGGATCGTCCGGACAGTGGAATCTCTCTGCGACAAGTGGCTGCACTGTTCCAGTGAGGAGGAACGAGAGGAGTTCGCCCGCCAAGTAGGGGTGTGCGTATCTGTGTTCCCCTGGTTATGGGAGACGCTGCACCCCCTCGTCAGCGACTTTCTCGTCTCCGCCCTCCAACTCCGTCCGCAGGAGCAGCGGCCCGGTGGGCGTGCACCTTCACCAGAGCCGTGCCGTTGCGCCGTTTCCCCGCTGTCTCATGAGCCAGTAGCGGTCAGAGTTGGAACGGTGAGGCTCGCCACAGACACACCTTCCGCCCGCACCCCGCCGGCTTCCGCGTCTTCACCACGGTCTGGCCGCACGGAGACAACGGAAGCCATAGACTTTGGCGAGGAAGAGCGGCAGCAGGTGTTACGGGCTTATCGGGAGGACGAGCTCCGGCGGAAACCCTGGCTCATCCCGGAGGAGGACCTCTCACCTGCTGCACAGCCTACCAGCCGCTCGCCGTCTCCGATCCGCTTAGGCTATTTTTCGCCTGCCTCATTTCTGGCAAGGATGGGGGCGGACGACGGGGAACTCACCACTACGTCACCCTCTGTGTTGGCGCCATCAGCGCCCATCGCGCCAGCTTCCTCTGCTCGAAGGAGGCGGCGCGCCCGCCGCCATAAACCGGACAATGCTAAGACTACAAAACATGAAGTGGACGGCGGGTTCATCTTTGATAGAGCTGTTTTTGTCGACCCTGAGCCTGCCATTTCTCGGACAGTTTTTTCTGAGCCTGCTCCTTTTCCTGCTGTTTCTCCTCCCAGGTCAGTTCAGTTAGCTCCCTCGCAGCCACCCTCAGTTCTGTTAGCTCCCTCGCAGCCACCCTCAGTTCTGTCAGCTCCCTCGCAGCCACCCTCAGTTCTGTCAGCTCCCTCGCAGCCACCCTCAGTTCAGTCAGCTCCCTCGCAGCCACCCTCAGTTCAGTCAGCTCCCTCGCAGCCACCCTCAGTTCAGTCAGCTCCCTCGCAGCCACCCTCAGTTCAGTCAGCTACCCTCCTGGAAGCCCCCGCTGCCTGGTATTCTCAGCATCGGCATCTTTTCCCGTCAAGATTTATCGCTAAATCATTCGATCCTCCCTTAAGAGAGAGACTGCATCCTCGCTGCCTTCACCCCAGTACACCAGTGTCACCAGGGTCTCCGGTGTCACCCCCAGTTCAGTCTCCAGTAGCCCCAGTGTCACCCCCAGTTCGGTCTCCAGTAGCTCAGCTCCCAGTGTCACCTACCCCACAGCCACTTTTAGCTCAGTTTCCAGAGCCACCTGCTTCAGTTCAGGCCCCAGTAGCTCCAGTGCCGCCTGTAGCGCAGGCCCCGATAGCAGTACGGTCCGCTGGTCAGCCTAACATTCAGCCAGGGGTCTCTAATCTCTCTGGCTCTGCATCAGCTCCTGCTGGGAGCTCGGATGAGCTCGTCCAAGACTCCGCGGCTCCCACGCCGCCTTCTACCTCGTCAGTTGGAGGGTCCGAGGGGCCCGTTCAGCCTCCTGTCTCCGCTGGAGGGTCCGAGGGGCCCGTTCAGCCTCCTGTCTCCGCTGGAGGGTCCGAGGGGCCCGTTCAGCCTCCTGTCTCCGCTGGAGGGTCCGAGGGGCCCGTTCAGCCTTCTGTCTCCGCTGGAGGGTCCGAGGGGCCCGTTCAGCTCCCTTCCACGTCGGCTGTACAGGCTGCTCCTCAGTCTTCTAGGAATGGCGTGAGCTTTCTCTCCGCCTCGGACTGCCTTCTGCTTCAGCCGTCTCTTCCAGCTGGAGAGCCCGAGGGGCCCGTTCAGCTCCCTTCCACGTCGGCTGTACTGGCTGCTCCTCAGTCTTCTAGGAATGGCGTGAGCTTTCTCTCCGCCTCAGACTGCCTTCTGCTTCAGCCATCTCTTCCAGCTGGAGAGCCCGAGGAGCCCGTTCAGCTTCCTTCCACGTCAGCTGTACAGGCTGCTTCTCAGCCTTCTAGGAATGGCGTGAGCTTTCTCTCCGCCTCAGACTGCCTTCTGCTTCAGCCGTCTCTTCCAGCTGGAGGGCCCGAGGGGCCCGTTCAGCCTCCTGTCTCCGCTGGAGGGTCCGGGGGGCCCGTTCAGCCTCCTGTCTCCGCTGGAGGGTCCGAGGGGCCCGTTCAGCCTCCTGTCTCCGCTGGAGGGTCCGAGGGGCCCGTTCAGCCTCCTGTCTCCGCTGGAGGGTCCGAGGGGCCCGTTCAGCAACCTTCCTCGCCAGCTGGGGGTTCGGGAGAACCGCACCAGCCTCATGCCACGTCAGCTGGAGGGCCCGAGGAGCCCATCCAGCCACCTTCTGCTACGCCTGGTCCAGCCTGTGCTTCGTCAGCTGCAGCCTCAGAGCCTTCGTCAGCTGCAGCCTCAGAGCCTTCGTCAGCTGCAGCCTCAGAGCCTTCGTCAGCTGCAGCCTCAGAGCCTTCGTCAGCTGCAGCCTCAGAGCCTTCGTCAGCTGCAGCCTCAGAGCCTTCGTCAGCTGCAGCCTCAGAGCCTTCGCCTGGTCCAGCCTCAGAGCCTTCGCCTGGTCCAGCCTCAGAGCCTTCGCCTGGTCCAGCAGCCTCAGAGCCTTCGCCCGCTGCAGCAGCCTCAGAGCCTTCGCCCGCTGCAGCAGCCTCAGAGCCTTCGCCCGCTGCAGCAGCCTCAGAGCCTTCGCCCGCTGCAGCAGCCTCAGAGCCTTCGCCCGCTGCAGCAGCCTCAGAGCCTTCGCCCGCTGCAGCAGCCTCAGAGCCTTCGCCCGCTGCAGCAGCCTCCGAGCCTTCGCCCGCTGCAGCAGCCTCCGAGCCTTCGCCCGCTGCAGCAGCCTCCGAGCCTTCGCCCGCTGCAGCAGCCTCCGAGCCTTCGCCCGCTGCAGCAGCCTCCGAGCCTTCGCCAGCTGCAGCAGCCTCCGAGCCTTCGCCAGCTGCAGCAGCCTCCGAGCCTTCGCCAGCTGCAGCAGCCTCCGAGCCTTCGTCAGCTGCAGCAGCCTCCGAGCCTTCGTCAGCTGCAGCAGCCTCCGAGCCTTCGTCAGCTGCAGCAGCCTCCGAGCCTTCGTCAGCTGCAGCAGCCTCCGAGCCTTCGTCAGCTGCAGCAGCCTCCGAGCCTTCGTCAGCTGCAGCAGCCTCCGAGCCTTCGTCAGCTGCAGCAGCCTCCGAGCCTTAGTCAGCTGCAGCAGCCTCCGAGCCTTCGTCAGCTGCAGCAGCCTCCGAGCCTTCGTCAGCTGCAGCAGCCTCCGAGCCTTCAGCCTCGTCTGTCGCGGCTTCGGCCTGTGCTTCGTCTGGTCCTGTGCCCACCGGGCCATGGCCAGCCCGCCTGACACTGGAGAGCCGCCGCTGCCTTCCGCGCGGCCGGCCTCCGGAACTGCTCCGTCGTCTCCTTCGCCGCCGCCGCTGCCTTCCGCGCGGCCGGCCCCCTGAACTGCTCCGTCGTCTCCTTCGCCGCCGCCGCTGCCTTCCGCGCGGCCGGCCCCCGGAACTGCTCCGTCGTCTCCTTCGCCGCCGCCGCTGCCTTCCGCGCGGCCGGCCTCCTGAACTGCTCCGTCTCCTTCGCCGCCGCCGCTGCCTTCCGCGCGGCCGGCCTCCGGACCAGCTCTGCCACCCGTGCCACCCGCCTGGTCGGCCTCCCGACCGTGTGACCCATGAACTCTTGTGCCTGTGGGCTCTGGGTCGGCCCCCTGAACTTTATTTTGACTACGGTCATGTGCTCCTGTGTTTTCTGTTGTTTGTTTTGTTTCCCGTTCTGGTCCCTCCGTCCTGGTCCCCCGCCTCCCGCCCTGGGTGGGTTGTTTTCTGTTTTTGTTTCTCGGGTTTGGGCTGTCGGGAGCCAGCCCTTTGGGGGGGGGTGGTGTCATGGTCCTGGGCCATGTGGGCCCAGTATTCTTAGTTTTCATGTATTTTCGTATTTTGTTCTTTATTTAGGCCATGCTTCCTGGGTTGATCTGTTACGTTGTTCCTTATGTGTTTTCCCTTCGTGACTCTTACCCCCTGTGTGCCCCTCTGTGTATTTATGAGCCCTCGTCTCTCTTCGTGCCTTATTCTATGTTTTCCCCAGCCCGTTATGTCTGCGTTCTTCCCGTGCTCTCTCTCCTCCTGTCTGAACCTCTGTGCCTGTACCCGTCAGCGTTATGTTCACCCCGCCCTGTCTCGTTATGGTTATTTGTGTCACCTGTGTTCCCCGTGTGTTCCCACTTTCCTCGTTAACCCTCTGTGTATTTCTGTCTGCGTCTTCCTCTGTTCGGCGTCGCGTTCTCCCTCATGTTGTGTGGATCTTCCTGTGTCTTCCCGCGAGTGTTAGTTTACTTCTCCCAGTTAGTTCTGTATGTCCTGTATTCTACCGTGCCAGCATTAAAGCTGTGTTCTTTAAGTTTATCCCCGTGTCTGTGAGTCTGCATCTTGGGTCCTTCTCCTGCCTGCCACACAACGAACCATGACAGTTAGAGATCATGGCTACTCCAGTTAGCAGAGTTCGGAGACTCAGCTATCGGCAATTAGCACTAATTAGCAGGGACAAAGCGTTGGTGTGGTGCACCTCTCCAGTTTATGGATGTAGCCTCCTAACCTAGCGTGATAGTGCTAGCTAAAAAGTTGTCAAAATGTGGTTATGTTCGGCTTCAGAAAGTGAACACGGCAGCAGGAAAATTGCTAATGCTAAGGCTTCAAAATGCAGTATCTAAAACCAGTGGCTCTGTCCAGCTTTAATATTAAAGCTTGAATTAAAGTTTTCCATTTGTTGCTATTCACCTGAGCTTGTCTGCTTTTAGTTCCCTGCTCTGATATGCCATAATGAATATCAAGCTAAAAATGAATGCATGTGGTCACTCTAACCTACAGAACATGAAATCACTTTTTAATCGCAGTTTAACATCTTTTATATATTCATTGGGGGTTCCTTTGACCTTAGGATGGTGTTAACATCCGTACCAGTGTGATGTATATTAGGCACGATTAAATGAAAAATACTGTGATTCTGACATGACAGAATTGAAGGAACATGTCCCGGCCTTGTCTCACCTGCCCTTTTCTCTGCTGTACTGTCAAAATCTCTAATTAAACAGGACGGCAGACACACTAACTTGGCCTCAGCTTGACTGTTACCTGAGGAATAATTAAATAAATATGTATGGTTAATGTAATGACACCTCACTATTTTACACATCTAATTATAAAAAAACAAAGCAGTGAATGTGTCTCCAAAACGTGTGATTAGAAATCCCTCCAAGTTTTATTTTTTATACATTATAACTGAATATATTTATCATGTTACACTGGTAATAAGAAAATCATTGTACAAGAACACTTTCAAGAAGACAAGGCGGAGAAAATGACAAAACGCAGGTCGCAGCAGCAGGGTACAGTAGCCATCTAATGGTACAAGACAGGTCAAGACAGATTACACAGAACATGACACGAGATGATCTATTGCACTCTGCTACTTTTTTTTGAAAAGTGCCTTTCAAGAGGTATGGCCTTGAGAAACTTCTCTCATCTACACTACAACACCGAGATTAGTTACTGAGATGTGTACAAAAAGGGCTTTCTCTTATAGATCGCGGCTCATCAGCGTCATTAATTTTCATGGTGACCGATGGCAAAGACTGATGATGGAGGGTAAACTGGGCCACCTGGAAACAGGTGCTTTCTGTGCTGGTGGATAGCGTCCTGTCGGGTATAAAAAAGAAAAAAAAGCATTCACTCTGAATTCATTCCTCTAGCAACTTTAAAAATAGATAACACTTTTGTTTCAGTCTGCAACGCCGAAATGTGTTCGTGATAAGGAATTATCTTATGCAGAAAATCCAGCAGAACAGCAAAATGCCTTTGCCGCAAGCTTGTTTTGTGAACTGACTTAGAAACGAGCTACTTTATGAGTGAGCCGACCGAGCTAATATCTAATAGCTCTAAATGCTGCCGTTGTCAGAGAGGACATTAATAAGTAGGGGAACTAGATGAAAACACAGATGAGAAAAAATAAATTGGTAAAAAATTGAAGTGGAGGGACCAAGAAGCATGACAAAAAGATAGACTCTCTGGTGGATGGAGAGCAGTGAAAAGACAAAGAACCGCGAGACAAAACATATATAAAGGGAGCGTGAAGGGGGCAGTCTGGTGACAGAGAGGGATGGCGGCAGCAGTGGAAGAACAAAGTTTGTGCACGAGATAGAGAGAGAAGAAAGGAGGATGTGACAATCAAGAAGCAACTGTGCTCATGCAAGAATACATACATCATCCTGATAGAAGAGAGAGACACAGATAGGGAACTGTTTAACCCAGCACAATGATGCTTTCCACTCAAGAGGGGTTGACATTTATCAAGCACAATACTGAAAGACCTGAGGACATTAGTGACTGATAATACCGTGTATTTCACCGAACGAGATCCTTTTAAGGACATTTAGGACATTGTCTCGTCAGTCTTTTTAGCTTGGAAAAATCCTGTTGGCATTTGTTCGCCGCGCTGCCAGGTGTGATAATAGAAAGGTTGTGCCATTCTTACAAGCACAAGGACAGCAGACTGTAGCACTTGCAGCCAGATTTAGCCGAAATCACCCGGTTGTTTGTGCTTTTCGGGCCTCAATGAGGCACTTCACCCCCTGGAAACACGGTCATGTCATAAAACTATGAAGTGGAACGATTTTTAATAATAATTTAAAATATTAGTTTTTAAAAGTGTAGCATATGACCAGAGAAAGCAGAGGAAAAGAATTGCTATCACTTAAAAGGGGAAAGTCAACTAAAATGCTTTGCAATCTGTTGTTTTCGAAGCAGCTTCTAGACCAGCGGCCCCCAACCCCCTGACCGGTACCAGGCCGCGAGAGTTGAGGCTCGGGTGTAAAATTTATGGTTTTCAGGGTTTTTATCATTGACTCTGTTTCCCTGTGTCTTTTCCCCTGTTGTAATTTTGTCTTATTTTGAAAGAAATATTTACTCATTACTAGACTTGTAGTCAAGACCGCCTAATCCGAGACCAAGACAAGACCAAGACCAGAGGGTATCGAGACCAAGACCAGAGGGTATCGAGACCAAGACAAGACCAAGACCAAGTCGAGACGAGACCAAGACCGAGACCAAGTTGAGGCGAGACCAAGACCGAGACCAAGACCGGGACAAAAAAGACTAACTTTTGTGTGCTTTTGAGGGCTGACATGATGGTACTGACTGGCCCCAAAGTCATCTGACAAAACAGCGATCACCTCCAACAACTGTCTAAAGAATGGGAAATATGTAACTGGTTTCAGTTATACTTTATATATAGATAAAATTGTAACATCAAGCTGAAGATTATAATCCACAATGTGGAGGGATTTGAGCATGGCTGAGCCACTGTGTGTCGCTGTGTGACAGCTGAGCAGCGAAAGGAAATTAATTGAGGAGCCGGCTCTCGCTCAATGGGAGTCGACTATTCTGATTCACTACAAAGCACTCTCTAAGCATGGCTCTTAGAGCTAAAGCTTTTGCGCACGATACATTATCGAACGTTACGCTGTGTGTCATGGATACTGTTGACTCCAAATCTCCCGACCACTATGTTGATCTG
Organism: Astatotilapia calliptera; assembly: GCF_964374335.1. Taxonomy (NCBI): domain Eukaryota; kingdom Metazoa; phylum Chordata; class Actinopteri; order Cichliformes; family Cichlidae; genus Astatotilapia; species Astatotilapia calliptera. The sequence continues at coordinate 42,395,174 of NC_137424.1, read as the reverse complement.
AGACAGCAAGACCGAGACAGCGAGACCAAGACAAGACCGAGACCAAAGTCCGTCGAGACCAAGACAAGACCAAGACCACGTAAAAGTGGTCTCGAGACCAAGACCGGTCTCGAGACATCCAACTCTACTCATTACCATAGCGACCAGAGAGCATTAAGGGGCAGAGAGGAGGATGTTACTCTCAATGTTGTTGCCGCATTTCAGGAGGACGCTGCTAATAAAGATATCCGGTCGTTAAGTGATGACGTGACGAATCCTACTTCCGGGCCTAAAGTAGTCTGCGTTTAATATGGCTTTTGTGTTGTTAACATGTTTAATGCTTTGTATTTTCTTCTATTTGATCTCAAAAAGCTCCTAAAACAGTCAGTGATCACTGTTGACCTCCCTCGGCTTTTATTACCGCTAATCATTTATTTAAGCTCAGTTTTTAAAACCTTAGAATGTAACTGCAGCCCAGCCCATGCAGCAGTATATGAATGACTAACCTCGTATTGTGGATGGATTATCTCAGTTGTTCTCCTGGCTGAAGTTTGGTTCTTTTACAGCATCCTGCCATGCGATTACATTTGTTCCTGACCACCGAGAACACTCACGTTAACTTTTATCGAGTGGAAAAAAGTTAGCTTGTTTATATTATGCTAACATAGCTGTGTCGCTAGTGGTCACGTAGCACATCATTATATACCAGCAAGCCAAACTTCACTAACCCTACAAACGTCACTGCTGTTTAGTTTTCTGTCTTCATTTATGCTGGAAGTGATAACAGAGCTGTACGTTTTAATTTGTTCCCAAAACCCCGCAGTCAGGACATGCTATATTGTATTTAGATAGAAGCTAGCGAGCTAACTTCCTGCTAACTTCTAACTCCGTTAAATGTCATAAATTCCGTATTCATGGATGCCTGGATGTTAAACTCAATTGTTACACCTGGTAGAGCAGAACACTGATCATTTTATTAAAGATGAAAGACTTTAGACAGTTTTTCAACTCTCAGTAATGCCATAGTGATCGTTTGATATATGGACCTGCAGCGGAGTTTAGACCCAGACACGGCTAGTGACGTCAGACTTAACGACCGGATACAATTACACAGTGAATTCGTGTTTATTATTATATTTAGAAAATAGCACAGTTTTTGTCTTTGTTGTGCAATTTTATTTTGTTGTATTTAACCGCGACACCTTAAAGGCCGGTCCGTGAAATTATTGTCTGACATTAAACCGGTCCGTGGAACAAAAAAGTTTGGGGCCCGCTGCCAGTGTTGCCAACTTAGCGACTTTGTCGCTATATTTAGCGAGTTTTCAGACCCCCTTAGCGACTTTTTTTCTAAAAAGCGACTAGCGACAAATCTGGCGACTTTTTCTGGTGTTATTGGAGACTTATTTATGACGACTTTTTGACGTGAAAGCGGGTATCGCTTTTACTCTCAACAAGTAGCGGGTGCTGCCGTGGGTACCTCGCCCGTTCCAAAGAGCTCACGGGCGGAGAATAGTCCTCCCCCAGCTGCTATCAGGGAAGAAGATGTTCACACCTATGCGTCCGAACTGCAAATGAATCGCGCATGAGCGAAGCCGCTGCTCCCGCACTGACTCTAACGCAGTCAGTTCTTCTTTTACTGTTATGCTGTTTTGTGGATCACGAGGTTTAAAACTACTTATACACACACACACACACACACAGTAACTCCACCAGAGTGCCTATTTCGGGTCACTTTTTCCGGTCCAAGCCCGGATAAAGGAGTAGGGTTGGAATTGTGACATTAAAAAAAAACAATAATTGCTAAAATAAATTTAATTTGTAGTTATAAATAAATTCTAAATGCATTTAGGACGTTCTTTACTCACTTTATGTCTCTTCCATGATGTTATTTCTCTCTCCAACAACGTAGGTTACAATTATATTAGCTTGACCAATTATGCAAATTAGGCAATGACGTCATTTAGCGACTTTTAGGACAGCCAATAGCGATTTTCCTTACTGAGGAGTTGGCAACACTGACCGCTGCTCTAGACCTTAACTTCTGCGTGTGTTGAGGTTGACTGATTAAAAACATGAAAGCACAGGTGCTTATTTAAAATAGAAACCAGACTTTAAAATTCTTTAAAATTCCTAATTTGAATGCACAGGAAAAACAGCTGTAAATACACTTTTTTTAATGATAAAAGTGTGATGGAAATCAATGAAGCTGCCCTTGGATTTCCACTCCAAGTAAGTGTCCAACATTTCATTTCACTCTCACAGGGTTAGAAATTTTTAGATTGTTAACGCGAGTTCCAGTTTAATCTGTGGAAAATGCTTGAGGTTGAAAATGTGGAAAGAAAGCCAAAGAGAAACAAACAGTATGAATGTCAGCTGTTGTCGTATTTGGCCCAAACAGGTCTTGTTTAAGTCAAAGAATAATGATGAGAGCATCAAGAAGGGTAAAACTACACTCAAGTGACCTATTTTGAAATGTATTCATACCACACAGTTTGGAAAGCTGGATTCTGTGAATCTTTATCTTCCTTTCCCCACACAGAACAATTCAATCAGCAGTTTCTACACAGTGTAATCAGTACTTTCTGGGGAGATGGAATGGGTCAACGCATGACCTTTCTGTTGTGGGACGGCCTCCGATGGTCAGGCGGGACTCTTATTAAATGCCGAGACAAAATGTGAGTGGGAAATGCTGAGTTCTGTTTTTCTTTGCGCTTGTTGTTTTCATTGTCTCTCTCACTTCAAACATATGGCCGCAGGGATCTAATTAAGGCAGCCCCAGTGTTTCCTCCGAGTTAAATCTGTAACTTTAAGGTAATCGTCACAGATGCAATCAAATGCGCTGGCTTTAGCTGAACAGCCTTGACTCCCAAATACATTTTCCTCATTATCTGTGTACAGTGAGGTACATGTCTACACTTGGGTGTTACCTCTACTGGGAACTGGGGTGGTCTGCTCCCCTCATGTTTGTGCTTTCACTTCGAGTTTTCTCTGCAAGTATAAGTTGCCTTCAGTTGCTGCAGGCATACACTAAAAAATACACAAAATTGCCCTCATAAACACAAAGTAATCATTTTGAGTAAAATGCAACTGAAATACATAAAATAAATCTGGTTTATTTATTAAACTGATTGTATGCCAATCAAGTAAATTTTATTTGACCAGTTTCTTATGAAGTTATGTAACAAGTCAAATGGAAAATTAAATTTTTTTGAATTTTAATGATTTAATGTTAACATTTTGGGAATAAATATTTCTTTGACAATAGTACAGTTGTACAAAACAATTATGTACTAATATTACTATTAATATGCAGAATTTTTACATCTTAAACATAGAAAATACTTTCCATGTTCGTGAGTCCACTAGGGCAGCGGTCCCCAACCTTTTTTGTTCCAAGGACCAGTTTAATGTCAGACAATAATTTCACCGACCGGCCTTTAAAGTGTCACGGATAAATACAACAAAATAAAATGATACAACCAAGACAAAAACTGTAGTATTTTGTAAATATAATAATAAACGCGAATTCACTGTGTAATTGTGTAACTTTATTAGCAGCGTCCTCCTGAAACGCGCCAACAACATTGAGAGCAACATCCGCCTCTCTGCCCCTTGATGCTCTCTGGTTGCTTTGGTAACCTGTAAATGTTTCTTTCAAAATAAGACACACAAGTACAATGCAGGAAAAGACCCAGGAAAACCGAGTAAATGATAAAAACCCTGAAAACCATAAATTTTACACCCGAGCCTCAACTCTTGCAGCCCGGTACCAAACAACTCACGGACCAGTACGGGTCCATGGCCCAGGGGTTGGGGATCGCTGCACCAAGTTCCCAATACGTCATCAGTCTTTGTCATCAGTCCGTGTGGACGTCTTCGGACCTACTTGGTTTTTGTGATTCGCCCATAGAGAATTTACATTAAAATGCACCACCTACACTTGCTACCCAGGCGGTGGTCTTTAAGCATACGTCAAAATATTTTAACAGGAAGGACTCCTCGACCTTCAGGTTTACAGCTGTCTGTGTCCATAACAGAGTATAATTTAGCCTTTAACGCATTAAAATTACAAATCAGTGTTAAAACCTTTGAAAATGTTTTACAAAGAACTAAAGTAGCTTTTCTCCTGCAGCTGGCTAAAATCTAGTAATTTCACAGACAATCGCTTTCTATTTATTGTTCTATAAAGCCTTAAAATGCACACGTCCATGGCAATAATTCCTGAATGTTATATGTCACTAAATATACAGATAATCGTCTTGATGCATTCTCAATCATCCAGGAATTGAATTCTTCAGTCTCTGAAGAAGTCACTTGGATGAGCGACGAAACGTTTCTCCCAGAAAACGCTACGTCTAGATTAACAGAATCAACTTTTGGAGATACACATAATCATGGTAAATGTCATTGAAGGCTGTATCTTACTGACATTTCAAATATACTATTAAAGGCTAATGCGCATTTTACATACTTCCAGAACAAAAGCCTTTCAGTGACCTTTGTTGGTGGATCTTCCTCCTTTTTGTCTCTCGCTGGTCTTCATCAGACCCGGTAAGCTACGTCCTGGCATAATAATGAATCAGAGCTCGTTTGATAGTGACTGACATACACGAGGAGCTTCCCTTTTCTTTGAAGTCTTCTTGACGTTCTGAAGACGTTTTAGCCCTCTTCTTCTCAGGGAAACCTCTGAGACATATTTTGATTATCTCTGACAACATTTTACTTGTAGCTGACTCCGCTAAGAATTTCTATTCATTAGCCCACTTTCTCGTAACAAAAGTACAACTCCGACTGACTCTTCCATTGAAGCTTTGATTATATCCTTGCAAATTATGCTGCCAGTAGTTTAAAAAAAAGTGCTGGATTCAACTTCTATTCTAACAATGTCATAAATCTAATTGCAGTCAACCTTGCAATGCTTAAGTTTTCAACTGTGGTGTGTAGGCTACAAATAATTTTACTAATTTTGGCATGATTTCAGTTTCCTCATCACTTATTAACATCAAATTAGTTTTTCCTGTGTTCATTAAAATGCAGCCTTTCCGAGTCTTTAGAAAGTTGCCAATTAGCCCGTGTAGTTCTGCTTCGATAAAGCATTTCAGATTACTTTCATTTGGCTTGTGCAGAGCTTCTGACCTATTTCTTTTTTAAAGAACAGGTGGAAACTGCTAAATTGGTTTAAAATCTTACTTGGTGATCTTTGAACCTGAGGAAATTGAAAATCATTTGCCAGGTAGAAACACGCAGTACAGTATATACAACAATATCACCTTGCCAGACGCTTTTTGATCGCACAGTTAGTTCAAGGCCTAAACATCCCACTCCTTTTCACATTTATCTCTCAAATGCTCTTCAATCTTCTTCCCTTCATCTGCATCTGTGATTAAAGAGATTCCTGGATTTGGTAGATAAATAAAGACACTTGGATGCCTCGCTTGGAAATGCGTTTGGTGGATTTTGAAACGAATTCCAACTCTTGTTTTTTCGTTTTACTCTCCAGCTGCTCTACACAACATCGCAAGTTCAACACAATGGCCCTAATATACTACAGGATAGCAGTTAACACTGTAAGCACTGAAAGTGAGTTCATTTCGCCGAGTGACATTTCCAAAATCTCCTTTATAGAGCCTTAATTTTCACACCGATAACTAGACAACTCTGAGCCCAGCCTTCCTGAGCTGTAATGAGTTTAAGTCCCTTTCTGGCCAACTGTGCTGTCTCATTGTTTGATAGCAGTGTTATCCACACTCACTTACCCTTTCTCTTAGGCACTACAGGACCTCAGGGACTCAGCTCGTTCTCTGTGTTTACCAATTCCCACAACCTAGCCAGGACTCTTGGGGCGCCTCTTGGAAATTACATTCCATAAGGTCCCCGAGACTATTTGGCTGGGTGGTAATAATTGCAAGGCAGGAAAAATCCTGAAGTGCAACTTCACACACATACACACACACTAAATGAAATGCTAGTGGGTAGATATATGTGATATATACTGGTTTTAACTTCAGCTGGACAGGATGTTGTGTTATTCTGTGGCTCACAAAGAGAACATTGCACTGAAGCAGTGTTTTAAATGTGCGTCTGATTTTTGGAAACATGTAACCCCCTTTCACGGTTAATTTAAATGAAGACAGAACAAACAAAGCTCATTTCACATTCACAAGTTCATCAAGATCAAGCTAATTAAACACATCTAAAAGGTTTTTTTCAAACAAGGAAAAGGTGTCCCTATGGAGCTGACATCAAAGTTGTATGATATTTCTTCATAACGTCTTCTGAATATCCAGTGTTGATATCCACAGCAAGAAGCTTTAGGATTGGCAAGCACGCAGCTCAGCTGACAACAACTTTTAAACTGAAATGATGCAGTTATTAATCACGGGTTGAATTCTTGCACCTGCTTTGCACATGCACATTGAGTGCTCTGTACTCTTAGCCACACAAATCTCATATAATCACATGTCTGTCTAAGGAAGTGGATTTGCAGTGGTCCTATTCCCCTGCAATACAGCAGTGATCTGCATGTCTGCCAGATGCATCATGTAGCTGTACTAGATGAATTTGGCTATAGATAGATGGATAGCATAAAGAGCTATTAACATTTGATACAAATGTTTAGCCCTGTGACAGACTGGCGAGCTGTCTAGAATTTATCTCACGGTTTGCCTTTTGACAGCTGGGATGAGCTCCTGTCCCCCAGTGATCCTGAAAAGGACAAAAATGGATGGATGGAAGAGTTGTGTTTATGACCCCCGTAGCTATTCTAGTCCAATATTCACTTTCATTTTAGCTTACCCTGCCAACTGACTATAAACATGAGTAACTCCTTGTTTCCCCAGGCAGAGAATAACTATTATGAGCTGTGCTGTGCTCTATTTTGGTGACTACAAGGTTTTGATGGAAATGTCTGACTCTTTACCTTCACAATATCACTATATCTCAGTTTGAAAACTTTCATTAGTACCCTTCTACCTATGGCATCTACATAGTTACTGCAAATTTCTTTGGCTACAATTCCATGATGTCAATCTCTTCTTCCCAAGGTGCTCCATTGGATTGAAATCAGGTGAATTTGAAGGCCATTTGAATACAATGAACTTTATGTCATGTTCGAGAATCGAATTTGAGCTTATTTGACCTTGTGTCATGGCACAAAAAAAACAGCCATCAAAAGTTGGCTTCACTATCACCAACAGCATGAATCTTGGCTACAAAGCAGGATTGATTCATGGTTTCATGTGGAGGTTTTTTTCCCCAGTTTTTTTCTTAGTGAGTCCATGTAAATTGTAGCCTCAGTTTTCTGATCTTAGCTGACGCACCAGGTCTTGAGTATTTAAAAGTAGAATGGGAGACAGAACCTTCAGGTTTCAGGCCCCTTTTCTGTGGAACCAGCTCCCAGTTTGGATTTGGGAGAGAGACGCCCACTGTACCTTTAGGATTAGGCTTAAAACTTTCCTTTTTGATAAAGCATATAGTTAGAGCTGGATCTTCCATTTGTTATGCTGCAATAAGCCTTGCAATAACCCCATGATTCACCGAGTGTTACTTTTTTACTCACTATATCTCTGCATTTCATTTTTACTTATTATTAATCTCTGGCTCTCTTCTACAGCGCGTCTTAGTCCTCAACCGGTCGTGGCAGATGGCCGCTCCTCCCTGAGGGTTCTGGTTCTGCTGGAGGTTACCCATATGGAAAAGATATATATAAATCTTATAAAGTTTGTATCTGTCTTGTGTGAAACTTGTATGAAAAGCATATAAGTGTGAAAACAGATATAAGATCCCTTGAAAAATTATATAATGAAACTTGTATGTTTTGGATTCTTACTAAAACAATGTATGAAAGTAATGCGAAAGTGGCCACTTTCATGAGTAATCACATATAAGTTTTTACTATTTCTTTTCCGTATGGGTACTTCCTGGTAAAAAGAGAGTTTTTCCTTCCCACTGTCGCCAAAGTGCTTGTTCAAAGGGAGTCATAAGACCTGGTTACCTTATAGTATATAGCGCCTTGGGGCAACTGTTGTGATTTGGCTCTATATAAATGAAACTGAAATGAACTGTAGCTCATCTGCTTCGAGGTCTGACATGCTGCACATTCAGAGGTGCTGTTCTGCATACTTTGATTGTAACAAGTGGTTATTTGAGCTACTGTTGCCTTCCTATCAGCACGAAGCACTGTAGTGATTGTCCCCTGAACTCTGACAACAACGAGACTCATTGTGACTACAAGTAGTCACATAGTGTCACATACTGTGAAAGAAACTCTCATGTGAGCTTTAATGTGGGATGTATACATAACCATTTACAAAAACTAGAATTATAAGAAGCACTGACCTGATACCCTGCATTTTTAAGGCTGAATAAGTTTTTCCACTACTGTAGACAGTTTAATGGCTAACTTACTCCACCACATTTCCTCACATGAAATGCCAAATGTCTGTCTTTTTGACCTATCTCCCCGCTCTGAAGAACACAATGACTGACTGACAACATGAGCCAAAAGGTGTCAGGGGCGAGGGGTGGGAGAGGGAGAGGGAGGCTGATAGAGCGAAAGGCCATTATTAGACTCATTCTGCATTTTTGGTGGGGAACGTCTCTGGAAATTGGAATTGTGCGACCTGCCAGTGACCGATAGGAGCTCTTTCAGTGAAATAAATAAACCAAAAATAAATAGATAACTTGGGTTATTTTTAAATTAAAACAATCAATCAAAGAGAGGGTGAGGAAAAAAAGAGAAGAGGAAGGCAGAGTGTGCTGAGACTGCCCATTAAGGCAGCAGTGGGGTTGTTATTTCCGCACCTGTGGAAGGACATAACTCAGGCGTGTGAGCAAAGCTGAATATGAATAAAGCCAGGCACGCTGGACGCTGGCCATTATCTGCAGCCGACACATATGCAGGGTGTAAGCCATCGGGAGTGTTTTAATCTCAATCCTGCGACTGTCTGCTCTCGCTGTAACACGTTACGCTGATGATATACATCATGAATTATGCACAGGGCAGGATGCTTCGTCTCTATCCTTCAGCCAGCTGAACTTAAGTTTCCCGGTCATATTTATTAACGTATACGTCAGAATTTTCCAATGAGCGGCACAACACGGATACTAGAATGAGTTCTGGATTTTGAATGAGGTTTTCTGGGATGCTTTTGTGTTTCCCTCTGTGAGGAATGTGTAATCCAGAACAAGCAAAGGGTGCTGGGATCAATTTCAGCAGATAAAGCTGCATCTACTTTGCTATAATGGAGTCCCATGTGTGACCTTATCACCTTGTCACACATTCGCCATAACAAGGTGGTTGATTTTATTGTAAACAACTGATATTGTTAGTCCCCTCAGCCTCCTGTCCTCTTCATTCAGCGTGGGCCTAATTAAGGCTGGATTTAGATGGTGGCATTTGGGTTTGTGTGGGCTGAGCGATGCTTTCTGGTAAATGACCACATCAGCGTGATGATTCCTCACTCTGTCTTACCCCAGCCCCCTCATCCTCATCCTCCACCTTCCATCTTCCTCATATCTTCCCCTCCCTACAGTCTGTCTCCTTCTATTTCCCACCAAGGCTGTGATTCAGCCGGTGATCCATGCAGATGTGAGGGGCCCACACGCTTCGGCCTGTCTAATTGTTATCATATTTTGTCATCTGCGGCCTGTTATTTTAGCCAGCTGTTAGAACGCATATAAATACCCGCTGACGTTTATTGAATGTCAAAGGCCACTGGGCAGCTGATTGATTCTGACCCCTTTTCAGTGATGTCAGAATGTGATTTGTTGCCACATCATGGCAATCTTAAAAAGCTATTTTCTCCGCCAGTGGAAATACTAACTATCACTCTGAGAGGAAAGCGAGACTCGGATAAGTCCAAAATTAAGATTAATGGGCATTTTAGGAAGCCTGCCAGAAACTATGAAGATATTTCTTGGATACATTTAAAATAGAAAAGAGAATGTCACAGACGGCAATAATTAATAGATTTTGGGTAAAACTTTAGAGAAAGGGCAAGGCCTTTGTATTAGCAAAGCTGTGTGTTCAAGCATGTAATAACAGAAAGCTGGAGTTAACAGCACATAAAATAATAGCCCTGTGGATTAGTATCCAGACTTCTCCTGATTTTCTTAACTTTCTTTAATTAACATTTGAATAGAAGTAAAGTAAAAACACATGTAAGTGGAAAGACCCAAATAAATAAGTTGAAACAATCTGTAGGAAAAAAAAATAAATTAAAAATCGATGTTACATGTACAACACAGAGTCATGATAAAAACTGTTCTTTAATATTTAGCATGCTTAACTCAACTGTAGCTCAGAGGCTTTTTTGCAGTTTCTCTGAGCATTGCACAATCTTGGGGTGAATTTTCCTGGGATGTACACTCTTGGGACGAATGGCAGCTGTCTTCATTACAGTCAATAATCTTTCACACTTTACTGAATGTTGGACTTCAAATTGTGCCCTAATAACCCTTCCAGATTGATGGGCAACAACAATCCGGTCTTTAAGTTTGACGTTATTAGCCGTGTTTGGGCCCAAACTCCGCTGCAGGTCCCAAAGTCAAACGAACATTGTGGCATCACTGAGTTAAAACTGTCTAAATTCTTTCATCTTTAATAAAATGATCAGTGTTCTGCTCTACCAGGTGTAACAACTAAGTTTAACATCCAGGCATCCATGAAAACCGAATTTATGAAATTTAACGGAGTTAGACGTTTGTAGGAAGTTAGCTCGCTAGTTTCCGTGTAAATATAATATACCATGTTCTGACTGAGAGATTTCTGAAAAAAATCAATAGCTCTGCTATCACTTCCAACATAAACGAAGACAGGAAAGTAAACAGTAGTTGATGTTTGTAGGGTTACTGAAGTTGGGCTAGCTGGTATATAATGATGTGCTACCTGATTGCTAGCTACACAGCTATGTTAGCATAACATAAACACAGTGAAACTGGAGGATGAATGCTAACTTTTTTCCACTCGATAAAAGTTAATGCGAGGGTTCCCGAAAGTTAGGGACAAATGCAGTTGCATGGCAGGATGCTGTAAAAGGACCAAGCTTCAGTCAGGAGAACAATTGAGATAATCCATCCACAATACGAGGTTAGTTATTAATATACTGCTGCATGGGCTGGGCTGTAGTTACATCGTCTTTGCTGGTGTTTTTCCTCCTTGGCATTGTTAACACACAACAATATCACCAAACGAATAAAAATTATATTTCTGTAAAAGGAGTCAATCAACATAATGTGCTTTAGTTAACATGAAGGTATATTTATCTAATTTTTAGACCTGCTAAGGATCAGATGATTTTTATTATGATACATTTCAACAGTCTACTTTTCAAATACTGAACATGAGTGCACAGTGTTTATGTGATCCTCTTTAAAGTCTAACAGCATTTATTAGTCATCGTTTAGTGAACAATGCACAGTACGGTGTTACAATAGATCGGTCGGCGAAGTCAGCAGCACTGACATCACAATGGGAGACAAGCCTAACTTGTTATTTACCACTCAATGCTAAACAATTATTCCTGAGCAGACACTGTATGGATAAAGCCTATTTTTAACTGCAAACACGTTCGGTTTGAGTGGCGTCACAACACCCAATTAATGGTCTGACCTATGTATACCTGTTCAAGCAAACTGTTATTTTGTTCTCGTACCAAACTTCTCTTGACAATATCGGATTATTTATGACGTCAGTCGGCTTGACTCTGACGTTTTTGGGCAAAGTGGAACTTCACTCAAAATTGAATGCACCAACAAAATATGCTGGTCCTAACCCCTTCCTTGTTACCAGCTGAACTGACCAATAATACTTTTTGTAACCATGTTGACTGTGCAGTCAACATCTCTGTACAAAACTGTACAAAGGACAAATTAGGGTTTACTGTAAATACCCATTTTGTGTCCGATCGATCTCTACTTTGTGAGCATGGAAACGGAGAGAGCCAAAGTGAGGTCTGACACGCCGATGATGTTTTTGTTCTAATGCACTGAGTAATAGTTGGGAACTGTCCACTAGATGCTTCAAAGTAACCTTTTGCTGTGATAACAGCCCACTCTCACTTACTCTCAACAAGCTTCATAAAGTAGTCACCTGGAATGCTTTTCCAACAGTGTTGAAGGAGTTTCCTCATATGTGCACAAGGATGCTTTTCTTTTACCGCATCCCAAACCATTTCAAGTGGGTTTAGGTTGAGTGATTGCGGGGGCCAGGCTGTCTGATGCAGCACTCAATCACTCCCCTTTTTTGGTCAGATAGCCCTAACCCGGAGGTGACATTAATTGGCAATTGCTGAGGATGGTTAACTGTAACAAACTCATCCTCTGCAGAAGAGAGAACTTTTGGTCTTCCTTTTCCTTTGATGGTCTCCATGAGAGGCAATTACATCACCATGTTAGATTTAGTTTACGAACTGACTGACCCATAAGTCTTTAAATAATGATGGACTGCTGATTGCTTTATTGGTTTGATGATTGATTGATTTAATTTTTTGCCTTATAACCACAGTAACAGAAAAAAGCCATTTGCTGCATAGAAACGGCACAATACGAGTTAAATTTCACCAGCTAACAAGCAAAAGTTAAATGCTAACATCGTACGATTAGTGCAAACAGTTGATATTTTCAACTGTGATGGATTGGTGACCTGTTTGGGGTTTGCCTCGGCTCTGTCCCCCCTGCCACCCTGAATTGGATAAATGGTTAGAAAAATGGATGGCTGTCTTGTTTTGTGGTTGATGCTATAAATTGAAATAAAAAAAAGGCTGACAGAAGAGACAGTACCATCCATACACATCAGAGAAAGCAAAACTTGAATATCAATATATCAGATTTGGACAATGCAAAGCTAGTTTAAAAAAAATCCTAATCAGCATGTTAGATGAAGAGTTTCTAAAGCAATCCATCTAAGCGTTTGGGGCGATTCCACTTATAAAGAACAAAAAACGTCAGTAAAACTGTGGTAGGAGGAGCACAAGTCAAAGATATTGTTTTGCCTTTTTTTTTTGCTTTACTTCAAAACACTATGTGGACAGGTTTTGACCCCAAAATCCTCTAGTTTAGGAAAGAACAAGTCTGCGACATTAATCACATGTTAAAAAGTCCAATTTTCTGGCCACAAGGAATGTAGTTGCATTTGAAGACGGCTACAGCAGCTCACATTTTACATACACTCATTTATAAAACCTCTGGAGTCCCACAACTTTAAAACACAGCTGTGGGTCATAATAACAGCCTGTACAAACAGCCCATGCAGTCATTTTCTGTGCAGGGACAGTGTCCAAATGGTAGGTGACAAAAAGCAGTGACCACTTTGGCAATTTTTTTTCACTTTCTATGTAGTGCCTGAGCAGTTCAGTTATTAAAGCTTAAATCAATGTGGGTAGGGCATTTATTTTCTGTTTCAGAGGTGATGAAAGGAGGGGGAAAAAGACCTACCTTGGAATTACTGACAGGCACTTTATGGACAGAGTTCTATCAGGACTTTGGACAGCTTTGTTTCTTCAGCTTCTTGCCCTTGAAAATATCATTAAGGCCAATCAATTGTGCAGCTGGTTGGAAAACGTAGGACAACACAAACTCGGGCAAGCTATTACCCGCGCATCCACCCATGTTGTATCTTTTATCACTTCTTCCTACTCTGAGCGGCAATAAAAAGGGATGACCAAATGACATTTTAGAATATGGATTAATGAGCACAGGAGTTTCGAAAGGAGTGACGATGACATGGGGGTCAAGCATGTAATGACTGACTTTAAATTCAGCGGTACCCAGCAGGCAAAACCTCGTGTGTGTTTGAGCGCTTGGTTGACTCTTACTTTAAAAAGCTTTCCAAGTTTATTCAGCACCTGCCATTTTTTTTAAACTTGATAGTGGCTTGTGCCTTAATGTCATGTATAAATGTCTGAGTCAGTATTTTACCATGCCAAACACGACAAATATTAAACAAAGTCACATTTGCTAACGTGCAATTTTTGTTGAAACAGAAGATAATGTATGTGGGATTTTTCATACAAATGTAGTCAAGAGCTAATTGAGTGGGCCAGTGTGCTAGTAGTAGTGGTAAACCCTTCTTTTTTGCATGGTGCTGACAACATTATGCCCCTGTTCTAGTGACCCCATAGTAACTAATGGTCTAATGCAGGGGTGGGCAACTCCAGGCCTCGGGGGTTGGTGTCCTGCAGGTTTTAGACGTGTCCTTGATCCAACAAAGGCGATTCAAATGGCTAAATTACCTCCACAACATGTCTTGAAGTTCTCCAGAGGCCTGGTAATGAACTAATCATTTGGTTCAGGTGTGTTGACCCAGGGTGATTTCTAAAGCCTACAGGACACTGGCCCTCAAGGCCTGGAGTTGCCCACCCCTGGTCTAATGAGTGGCTGCTGGAGGTTGCTAGGTAAAATCCGTTGTAAAGAAGTTGTTGCTTTTAAAAATCTCCTTGTGATTTCCTTGTTCACTAGTAGATAACCACAGTCACCAGTAGTTTGCATTAAAGACACTGGCTTAACGATTGGAGCGATAGCAACATATATTGAAGCTACAAGGTTTACTTTGAAGGTTGAACTTTGTGGTTTCAGTTTACGTCTCTCATTGAGACGACTCCTGGTGTCCACAACAATCTGCTAGCAACCAAAGCAATCACAAGGTTTCTGGAGCACCAGTCTCCTTGCAACTCTTTTCACCAAGCAACTACTAGCAATCTCCAGCAACCACTCATAACCACTTGCGGAATATAAATGTTTCCCTACACGTGGTTGTCGCCAACCAGCATCTGGGCCTATGTGAAAGGGGTGGAAGACGGATAAGCGACAGAGTCTCCATCTGCTCACTAGTTTAACTGAAAATGACATGTGCACATCTTTAAATTCTGATAGGCAATACCGTTGTTATTCCTTCCAAGCTTGTTTGGACATCAGCCGTCTTACTTTGAAATGAGTCTTCTTGTGTTTTGTGATTATCTGTGCAGCTGCACAGTTAAGTCAGACATTAATATTCAAACTTTAACGTTCTTCTCCAAACTTGAATCACTGTTTGCTCAGAGAGTCAGCTCTAGAGGCGGGTGCTGCCTTTATAGCACCAGAAAAATGGGCCAATCTTCCAGCTGTACCCAGTGCAGGTACGAGAGGCAGCCCAGTTGTGCTCGGGAGTCTGCTCCCTCTTCTAACTGTAAGACAGAAGCTTTTATACTCTGTAGAGTAGGATGAAAATAGACACGTGTTAGACAGGAACACTTTAATCTTTCCCTCTTTCCTTACTCCTTCTGCCACTGACACACAGCTGAACAATGTCTTGGGATATAGGAGTCTGGGATTTGAAAACCTATATCTGCTCCACGAGACAGAACTGGATCCCGCTCTTCTTTTGTGTTTTGCTGCAGTCATAAATTTTGCATGTAGGAGCACGGGGAGCGCTGCTTACCGAGCGAGCCTCGGCAGGCTGCGTGCCGCGCCAAGAGAGGGTGGCTGGGGCTGCTATTAAATAGCACACAGTGGTTCTCAGGCTGCTCGGGGAGAAGAAGGCATTTCTGTGGGAGGCAATTGGTGTGCAGCGAGGAGAGTGACCACATGCAATCTGTTCAGCACAGCGGCGCTGGAGGTGCAAGCCAAAGCCTTGTTTGGTATTCAAAGCAGCGGGCTTTAATGCATTGATCCGTGAAGGGACGGGCTACACAGGCAGAGTCGCACACGAGTATAAATCCACAGCCAGCAAGCTTTTAGGTGGTAATAACACTGACCGAAGAGATGCATATGTCTCCATACAAAAGAACCTGAGCAGCAGAGGATGTGTGTTCTTAACCTTAAATGCAGGGGCAAAAAAGTGCAACCGTCATGCATAAACATGCACCGCTCCATGCGATCCTCGCCGGACACACCAGTGCACACAGAAGAGCCAAAAGGATAAAGGTGTCTGTTGCTTTCATGGTGGAGCGGTCTTATTTGTGCTGCTGGAAAAATTAAATGTTTTCTTTTGTGTGTCTGTGTGTGTTGCTGCCTGTGTGTGTGTGTGTTAAAGATTCAACAGGAAAAAACGGCCCTGCGCTGCTTTCTCTGCTGGTTGCAACTCACATCCCTCCCACACAATCTCCCTCTTTGCTACTATCTCACACACACTCCCCATAATCAAAGCTTTTCTTCTCTCTCTCTGTCTCTCTTATATGTGCACACACCCACAAACACACACACATCCACAAACACACCAATGTTTGCTCCCGTCCACCTTTCAAAAGCAGAAGAAAGACGAGCGCGGGAGAGGTGAGAGAAGGAGGTCATAATATTCTGTGTGATCCTGCCTTCACATCTTTGCCCTGCCTTCTTCCAGCCTCCCACGGGATCATGGGAAATAAATGACGGCCTTTCCCTTCGCAATAGCTTAGCCATGATCGAAGGTGATGTCAACCTGTCTGCTGGTGAGGGGAGAGTTTGGTGGTCCGTGGATTAGTGTGCCAGGCTGGGTGTTTTAGTTTATGAGCAGCTAGGAAAAATGCTCCATTTTTTTGTCCATAAATTACCTCCTGGCTCTCCTCTCCTCCCACCCATGCCGGCCTGGCTGGATTTATTGCACCCAGCCAGCACCCAACGCTAAGGATTTACTTAGGAGGGCTCAGTTTCTCTCTTTGGCTGAGTTTTCAAGTAAGCGTTTGTTTTGAGAAGGTGAGAGAAATGCAGTAGAAATATAAGAAGAGCATGCAAAAGTTGTCAACGGAAACTGCTGGCCTTCAAATTCAAGTGCAGCTATTTGTGTTGGCCAAATAGACACGTGGATGTTTTTACATAATCTTCTACGCCTTCTGTATAGCCAATCATATTCTTTCTATTTGCACGCTGTACTTGTGGTCTTCTTGTATTCCACCTTCTGCCTATATTGAGCTCATTGTTCAAAATGCCAACCAAAGAACGGAGGTGGAGACGACAAAAAATAAACATGGTGGGTTGACATGTCATAAAGACGTGCCTCTCGAAACTTTATCCACTCCATGTAGTTTAGCACCGTGTCTGGATCCCATTGTGTTTTGCTGGGCTTTGTTGCTATGGACACCCCTCACTGCTTTAGGTGGAACTTTATTTAAGACACCCCCACAGACTGACACAGACTATTCACTTTGGCTGTGTGGAAACCATCGAGCTCAAACATTGAATCAGACAAAAATCTTTTTGTTGAAAAGTCACACACTCTAATATTTTGTTGGACGGCCTTTAACGGTAAAGATGGCTCACATGTTAATTTTTCCCATCCAAAGCTGCATTAATTTTTCACCAAGATGATGGGAGAGTTGCTGTTAGGGATTGGAATTAATATGAATTTAGCAATTCCGATTCCATTATCAATTCAATTCCTTATCGATTCTCTTATCTATTCTATTTCTATTTTCGAGGAATAATCTGAACAAGGGTGCATAAGGAGCCATGAATGTGGAGCCAAGATTAGCTTCTTACAGGAGATGTTGAAAGACAGAAATCCAGCGACGACACTAGAACAGAAGGGAACACAAAAGCGAACAAGCTAAATACTGCTTAACCATAACACAGAGACCACAGGGAGATGAAGGAAAGTGATAAACAATACAAACCAAAACAGAACCCTAAACCGTTCACAGAAACTCAAAACTCTGGGTCCATGACATACTTGTGAGTGCAATTCATTGGTTTTCTTAACAGCAATTCAGAGCTGTGGAAGTGCTAGAGTGCAAAAATCACAACACTTTGAAGGAACAGCACTTTTAATTGGCTGAGTTTATTTCTATCTGGAGCATTGTCTTATTGTGTACATCACACTTTTTGAGGCTTAAATTAACGTGAGACATACCGCCAGACATACATATGCCTTTGTGGTTTAGTGACCTGACACAATTTATACAGTTGGAAAAGATAAAGTACGCTCTCAAGGGGTCGAAGGAGAGGTTCTTTGCTGTTTGGGATACATTGCTAAAACATTTAGAGAAAATTAAAACCATACCCACCTGAAAGATGCTCGACAGCTGCTGTAAATCCTTTTTTTTTTCTGTGTGATTGGGATTAATTTTGTGTAAACTATTCCCCTTTAAGTGCACATCTTCAAATATGGTGAACTTCCTGGTACCTCATTTAAATTCACTTTATTCATTTATTTATTTGAATTTCTTTCCCCTTCTGGATCGGTGTCCAATATGTTCTTGGGGTGGGGTAAATATATAAAAAGGAGCATTGTGGCCTTTCTATATCTATGTCTTTGTACTATATTGTTGATGCTCAATAAAAGAAAAGTTAAAAAAAAAAAGACATACATATACGCCTGAATACCAGTGACAGCAACTACTAAAGGCTATCTGGATAAGCTGGAATAGTCTAGAATAGTCTAGTACTCCTGAGAGAAAACTAGACTCCTGCACCTCTCGTGGGAAGTGTTTTCAGACTTTAAAAAATATAACCCTCGACAGGAGATGTAGGCCTATCTTAAGTTTTTTTTCCAGACCATATATCAGGTGAGTGGTATAAAAAGTCCAAAAAGGTTGATACTGGTTAAGCACGGGGCACTCGCTTGGCAGAATGTGGCTTGAGTCCCACGTGAAGTCCAAATAAAGCACCGACTTATTTTCTACGAAGTACATGCACATACCCACACTCTTCCAGTGGCAGAAAGTTAGGATTGGGAGGGGAGAGCTGCAGGAGAAAAGCCGTGTATTTCCAAATTTTGGAACTCTTAATCTTCACTAGATTTCTACCTACTGCTGTTTTAATGCACAACTTTAAAACCGTTTTTCCATTTTATGAGCACTTCTAGCTTTTGCAGGACAACAGGGAGGGAACTCTGCAATGACCTGAGAGCACTGTGTGCAGCAAGACAAAAAGACACGAGGCCTGATCAACAGGTAAACTTTCACGTGCAAACTCAATCTATGTTGCAAAAACTATTTTTGGAGCTTTCGGAGCATGTTTAACATCACTGCGATGTTTTTTTTCACTCTTCAAGTATGTTTAACACTAGAAGAAACACTTATCCATGCTGAAGTTGGGGAAGTGCTGACAAATGGATAAAAGTCCTAATGGAAAAGGGAGAAAAATAAGAGCTACGCTATCTTCATTGCTTCCAGTATGTTTATTAAAACTTTTCTTTCACTCTGTGAACGCACTGGGAGTAGAGAAGTCTGCGCGACACAGCTGCAGCTGTCGCTTTCTTTCAGCTCCCGAAACTATGCTGCCTTCAATCAAACAGCATAAAAGCAGACAGTAAAAAGGATAAAGTCAGAGATGGAAATCCATTCTCCATTCACTATGCACAGCCTGTAGACAGGGGAGGTGCTTGACTTCAGTTCAAGGATTCTCTGCAGACAGCTTGTGAGTAGTTGCTCTATTTTTCCATCCATAATTCTCATCTTTCTATTAGGAGTCGAACAATTTATTAAGATTAGATGTAACTTTAATGATCCCTGTCGGGAAAATGGGTCATTGCACTAGCAAAAAATAGTGTGACAAGAGAACCCACTGAATATTATTAAATACTGGAAACAATGAATGGTTGATTGCCGTGTATAGGCTGAAGCTGAACTCAGATTCCATGCAGTGGGTTTTAGCATTATTCTTGATAGTATGTCGTTTTCATCAGTGATGACAATTTCTGTGCAGTTTATATTTCAGTTTATTGTAACTGCAACCTTTAAAATGAAAAAAGAAAAGAAAGAGAGCATAAACTATTAAGTACTGACTACTTTTAACGTGCTGCATCCAGTTTTGGTGTTCTTACTCCAAAAACAGCGATCATCAGCAGGGGCTAAAGGGATTTGGGAAGTAGGGCTGCAATGTTGGGAAAATAATCACTTAGAAATAAGTCACATAATTTGCTGTGTGTGCTCTGGTAGCTATGATTTGCTGGCCTTTGCTGCTCCTCTCCATGGATTTAGCTTAAGTTAGCTGAGCTAGCATAGCAGATTTCCAACCCATAAAAGTTACTAAGTTTACTGAATCTAATCAGTATTATCTTTGGTGATTTAGCCTGATGTCATTTCAGACTGACCACAAAGACTGCAGCCGCTCTGCACAAATGCAGCACTCTGTAAACCTGACCACAATGCTGCTAACCAGATTAGCCTACACTAAACTAGCCTATACTAAACTTCCTAGCACAGTGTTTTTCTTAGAATAACCCATAATTACCACACTGGCTAAAACAAAATCTAGTCCTGAGCATAACCTGGTGTGGAACGCTTGCAACACAAGTCATCCCATGATTGTTTGATTAAATTAATTCAAACAAAGCAATCACAAAATTCCTAAACTTAATTTTAGATAACGCCTTACATCACATCACATTACAGAGAAATTTGAGGTGATTACAGAAATAATAGTACTTAGAATCAGACTTAGCAACTAACAATGAAAGATATAGTGTTGAAATTAGTCAGCGTTAATCTTGTTAAAATGACGTGGGGCTGCATGGCGTCAACGCGTTAGCGTGGTTAGCTCGTTAACGCGTTAGCACAGCAGTTATGGCGTTAACGTCATTTTAACGAGATCAACGCTGACAACACTAGTTGAAATGTGACATTACAGAAACAAACATGCCATACGCAACTAGTCAACTGGAAAATTTCAGTGGTTTGAAGTAATTAAAAATGTAGTTTTATAACAAGACAATAGTTTTATTTTTAAAAAGCTGACTGTTTTTACAGTTGTTAAGCAATCTTCTAGAGAGTCAGGATTTTTTTTTATAGACAGGTGACAAAATACTGTATGAATCTTCAAAAACAAAAATGGAATCACAACAAATCCAGATGCTTCTATGGAGACCAAAAAGGGTCACTGATTGCTATGAAAAGATGCAAATCATTTGCTGTGACCAACGAAACTAAACACCTGCTACACATCAGATTCATCCAGCAGTGAAGGACTAAATGAGGTAGAATTTCTTCCAGTGGAGACTAGTAGAGCTTGTCCAGAGGACGAAAACTGTGCTTGTCAATAACGAAACTGTTTATGCTACTTGATATCTTGTGGTATATCTCATATCTGCAAGCAGTCCTCTTCTTGGACAGTAGTATACGATCCGACAGATGTTATAGCACAACCAATAACGAATTACAAATGACTGATTTCTTTATTTTGCCCTCAAAGGCTTTCCATACGTCTGCGGGTCACTGCTAATGAGATGACTTGCTTTTGGCCAATAGTTTAAAGGTCCTAATGTTGAAGAAAGGTTATTTTTTTGCCAGTGAGAATTGTTAATTACGAGGCAACACCCAAAAGTACATACTTTTACTGCCATATCTTTCTGTCAATCAGCACCCATCTGTCCATTCGGCAGCCCTGGCACCCTCCTTTTACAAACCTCTTCAGTGCCAGCTCATCCCTATCACCGCTCCATCAGACGTCTACCACCGCTCCAGCGAGAAGCCACGGAGCCATCCAAGTGAACCTAATCAATTCCTCCTTCAATGGAGCACAATGCGGCCGTTAAAGCCCCTCGCCCTGCCATCCATCCTGCCGCTGCTCACTGCAGCAGCAGCGTCCGTCTGCACCACACAGATGGGCCTCTGCTCTGCCATGAAATAAGCTTTGCGCGTGTGCTCTTACATGCCGTGTACTGGTCTGTGTGTGTGTGTGTGAGACGCACAACAGTGGCAGGTGACAGTGATAAAAATGTGTGATATATTCTTGTGGGCTACAAATGAGAGTCACCATAAGACAAAGTATTGCGGTTTTCTATCCCGCTCCATCAAACTGAAGGTCCCTCTGTTTTTTTTTCCGGATGTGTCAGTCACTCACGCTGACATTAAAGGATAACAAGGATAATATTAATGCTTTTGCACGTTGTTGTGCTTTCCAGTTTTCCTTCAAGCAGTCGGCATAGCTGGAGAAATCAGAGTTTATTTTCTTCCCTTCAGCAGAAACTGCTTGATGCTATTTCATGCTGATACAACCACAGCTCTCACATTTCCTGAGCTGCACAATCGTGATAAAAATGAAAGGAAAGCGTGAACAAAAGCAAACTTAAGTCATCGTCGCCAAATTAATTGTTTTCATGGACAGATCTGGAGCACGCTTTTATTAAAATGCACCAACTAGCAACCGAATAAAAAGTTCTACAAACTCGTACAAACATGAGTCTTTCGCCAAAGCGACACTTTGTCTTGCTTTTTTTTTCCTCACTGAATTGGTTCCCAGTTAGTATCTCAACTGGAGTTTATGGTTTTTCCGATTGTTGGCTTCTGAAGGGTGCAGATTGCAAGGGAACAACTAGCAAGTTGATGTAAGAGTGTTGAGACATAACTAAGAAATGCAAAAAGAGAAAGAAAGCAAACGCTGGCAAAACGCATTACAACTGGCATCCCATCTGAGGTTTGTCCTTTCCGTGGCAGATCTCCTCTCCGCACCTAAATCAGCGATATGCTGTACGTTAACTTCCACAAACTCAGTAGATTCTCCTCTCCAGGAAGGAGGGAGCCCTGTCACAATTTTTCTGAGAAGCGGGGAGTGCTGTGTAGTTATTTCTCTGCCCAGAAACTGATACATATAATTACAGCAGAGAAACGCAGGGTGAAATAGTGGGGTAGCTGACATGCTGATGTTTACTCTGAACAGCTGCTGTCAGAGAGCAGGGAAACAAGGCGTGGTGTAAATAAGCACAGTGGAAATTAGTCGCTGGAATGCACTTTTTGGGTGTCTGGGGACAGAAAACAGAATCTCACAAAAGAAGAGACAAAAACAAGCATTGGGGAAATGTAATAAAAGCAGGAGAAAGATGGATCCAGAAATACTTCTTTTTTTTGCTTTAAGAATATTAATTTATTCAATAGTTGACAGAGACGGTAGAAAGACCTGGCAACAAAACAATGTTCCCCGAGTCTAGGGATGATTAGATGTCAAAAAAAAAATCCAGCCAAAAACAGCCAGAGAGTTTCGATCGACAAAAATACATTTTACATATTTGAAGAGTTGTTTTCTTTTTTTTTTTCCAAGCCGTGTCTTATTCTCATAATTGATGCCGGTCTGTTGCCAACTTTGCACTTGCCACCTCAGTAGAGATTCTGACTCCAGAAAAAAGCAGGCAGTAGAAAATTGTTTTGGCCAAAGAGGAAAATGACCTGCAAAAAAATATATTTTTAAATTAAAAAAAAGTCCCAACAGTTTTAATGGAGCTCACAATTTAAAAGGGAGGAGCAAGTACTTTTATTTATATAGTAAATTTAAAACCAAAGTGCTTCATGATAAAAAATACAACAACTAATCCTCCTTTTACTGTATTTTCATACATTTTACAGGTTATCCTCCTGATAAAGAGCTCCCAAAGCAATAGATAAACTAATAAATGAAAGAAAAGTAGAGTACAGCAAAGTAAATAAAATAATTCAATAGTGCATTTTCTGTGAAGTAAAACTCTTTTTTATTAGGTTTAATTTGCATTAACTACAGAAACATTTCCTCATGTAGAAAAACTGAGACATACTGTTGAAATGACACCTTTTTCATTAAGATATCTGGGATTAAGTGTGCAGTTTAATGTCTTTACACTGATGGACAGTGGCTCTATGTGTCCCACAATATAACACCATTTAAGGCTTTAAACTAGGGGTGTCAAACATAAGGCCCAGGGGCTAAAATAGGCCAGGCAACGACTCCAATCTGGACTGCTGGACAGCTTTAGACAATATAAAGGATTGCATAGATTTATTTGTATTTATTTTTTACTATTGATAAAGCCTCCCAATTGACATTCATAGTACTGTACACCACAGCAATGAACAGATAAACAACTAAATGAGAGAAATTTCTTCACTATTACAGTGATTCTGCAGTAATAAAACAAATAAAAATAGGACATTTTCTGTGAATTAACAGCAACTATACTTTTATACTTTTTATAATAACAAGTCAGCAGAACTTTTCTGTAATTTTACACATTTGTCATGTAGTTTTGCCGGTCGGGCCCACTTAAGATCAAACTTGGCTGTGTGTGGCCTCACAGTGTAAAATTACTTTAACATCTATGCTTTAAACACAAACAGCATACTGGATTCTGTAACGCAGTCCCAGTAATCTGTCTGCAACATTACAGACTAATCCAGTATACAGTGCATTATATTAGTCCAGTCTAGATGTAACAAAAGCATGTAAGACCCCCTGTGAAGGTAAATGCAAGCCCCCTTCAAACATCCTTTAATGTTCTGGATTCAGCAGCACAGTTAGACATTCTTGGAGCACCTTTGCAATCTAACCTGTTGCAAATTAGCGTCTTAACTCTACTAAAACTTAAATGAAAGGTTGTTTTGTCTGCCTAATTGCCTTTTACCTTCACTTGGACTCGGTCCATGTGGTGCAAATGTCTGCATAATGGAGGTTTTAGTTTGTCGTGAGTCTCTTTCACACGGAGGAGAAAAGTACAAAGTTAGTTTGTGTCAAAGCGATTTAAATACGCTCTAGCGCTAAAACTCTTACAGTACACTTAACTCCACCTCATGTTCTCATTTCACATGAATAATTTACTGGCAAAATATTCAAGCTCTTTTTTTTTTACACAGAGTCTCGGCGCCCAGTTGTTGTGACTTCAGCATTATTAACGCAGCGGTCACTACGTGGCCTTACACCATCGCTTCGCATTATCTGACCTCAGTGTTTCTTTTGTATCCTCGTGCAGATCGAGTCTGTCGGTTACCCGCCTCACTCAAGGCAAAAAGAAATCAGCAGGCAGCAGAGTGTTTCCCAGCCAAGCTCTCCATCTCTGGAATCGACTCCCTCGTGTGATTAGGGAAGCAAATTCTGTGGAAGCCTTAAAATCCAAACTCACAATTTATCTGATTTCACTTCCTGGCAGGGGCCAGTTTTACAGTTTCTTCTCTTACCTCAGCTCAGACAGCATTTAATGCCTGAACCTGCTGTTGTGAGCCCGGTAAGGGCTGCCTTTTGGATACTACGTCCCCACGCTCTCAGTCTTCTGCAGTTTGTAGCTGAATGTGTTTGTTCAGAGTGAGGTTTCGTGCGTGCAAGTTGGCTTGCTTATCTTTTGTCGGCCTCACATAATTGTACTGACAGTGGATATAGATGCTCCTGCTACCGTATCCACAGCTGTATCCAAAGGCCCTCTCTACCCAATCTTTTTTCTATTTTGTGCAAGAAAATCCAGGTTATTGCTCTTTTTAGGGCTTTAATAGTTCTTCTAATACACGCTGGTGTCCTTGTGATCCTAATTTGAATTAGCTCGCCTTCTTTTGTCTGTCCTAATAAGATTTTTACCCTTTAATCAAGGAACAGAGGTTTGTTTTGACATCCCTTTTCTACTTTTTCTTTCTCGAGTGCTTAATGTTCTTGTTGCATAAGCCAGTGCATAATTTCATGTCATTCATGAATAACTGGTTTGATATTATGTAGGCTGGCTCTGTCTTTTTTTTTTTTTTTAACAACTTGCAAAGCACCTCTCCTCCTTCTACATGATTTCTATGGAAAGCACATCGCAGATAGTCTGCATAACTTTGAAGTAGCCTTGAAATATAAAAAAGGCAAGGTGTAGAAAATAAGGTATTCAGCGTGGAGAGTATTGTCGGATTTTTCTGTTTTGGAAATCTCGGATCTCCCCTGATCTCTTCTCCCAAATACTGCATGTTTGCAAAACACGTTTGAGAGGAAAAGAAATTAGCTTTAGGTTCTTCAACTTTTTTCTGTGTACTGTATGACAGCTGAAGTGAGGAGGCCAGGGATCACGGTGGGTGTAGAAAGGTTAGTGGAAAGATTAAATGAAGTGCAAAATGTAAGTTGCCCACTCATAAACATGCACTTGTTGCCAGGAGAGGTTGTCGGGAAAACTAATGAAAAATGCTGTTTTGCAGGTTGAGTGTGAAAGTTCGAAAATTGTGCGTTCTAACTTTTTGTGCATGTTATCGATATCATGCTAACAAACTTAATCAGAATGCTTGAATCTAATATAATTAGACACCGATTATTTGCAAGCCTTCGCCAATCTGTCTGAGTGATTGCAGTCAGTCTGACTTAGACGGCAATTCTTTGAAAGTTAGCTGCACCTGTGCAATCACCTTGTGATCTAAAGTGGTCACACAGTGGTCAAGAGTGTTGCACGCTCAACCTCTAATTCTCCTGAACTACTTGGAATCGATCGCCAAATGGGAAAATATTCAATCTAATCACCAGGTAACCATTGATTTTTTTCCTAGTCACAAGGAGGTTGCTCTCCTATTTTTGCTGTAGTGTGACTGAGCCATCTCATCTCCCAGTTGGTGTGCGGCTGTACCTCCTCTGTGTGACAGTACATTTTATGATAATTTTGAGAAATGACTAAAATCTATTTCCCATGAATCTGAAGTTTAACATTGATAAAAACAAGAGTATAGTATTTTCTACACAAATCACAAAAGCTTCCAGGTGACAAATAGATTTAATTTCTTCAAACTGAGAAGTACCAATTATTAAATCATACAATTTCTTAGTTGACTTGTCTGATCACAACATGGTTTTATTGTCAACAACGCCGAGGAAAAAAGCCACTCTAAAACCTGTGTGGAAGCTATTCTACTAATAATCTCAATGAACTAAACAAAGTGCAGTGCAGTAGGAAATGTTATGAAAAATAGTCATGAGGAACTAATGAATATAGTTATGGGTATTGCTGGCAAGTTTCTGACAGAGCACAAACACTTAAATAAAAAGTCGTTGCCACCTTTGGGTAAATCAGTCGGTTCAAAAACGTATGAGTGGCTCTATAAAGGTTTGTGAAAGCATGTTTTTAAAGAACTGAGGAACTCGAAAGCTCATTATTTTATTTAATTAATCACAAAGGCCAGACGAAATTCTGCAACGGTGTGGAAGTAAACAAACAGTATGATAAAAAACATGTGGTGAAATTTCAATTTAAAGATTAATGGGTGAATATTAGAACGGAGGTAGAATATCTCGGCCTTACTTTATGATCCCCCGAGCATCCACAATCATTTCTTAATTTATTGTATTGTATAGTTTATTGCACAGATTCTTCTCATTGTTTTAAAAGCTCGACTAAGGACAGGCACAGCAATTTAGACTATAAACGCTGTGATGTGTGTTCATGTAGGTGCATCGCTGCAAAGTCTTCCAGATCACTGGTCATAGGCGATCAGTCGAAAAAATGACAATTTCTAATAACTGGCTAATCTACTGTTATATTGCTTTTAAAAAGCAATTAGGAAAACTTGTTTCAACTGCTCCCTTATTTTCAACAAGCTGCTACAATGAGTAGCTGTTCATGACACAATCCTAAAGGGTTTTGTGTCTCCCAGAACTGAACTGGGGATCTTTTGCATAGCTCGAGATTCAGAGCAGATCATCTAATAATCAGAAAGATGGTGGTACAATCCCTGGCTGCTCCAGTCTGCATGCCAAATGTTCTTGGGCAAGATACTAACCCCAGGTTGCTCTCTGATGCTTCCATCGGTGTGAATGTTAGATTAAGAAGAACAGAAGCTTGTATGAATGGGTGAATGTGGCAAGCTGTGTAAAGTTCCCAGGTAGAGTAGAACCAGTAATAACATCACTTATAGATGACTGTCAGTCAGCTAAGTTAGTCTTGAATTACCTGGATCCATCTCATCATAACGATCTTATAGGACCGTATCACTGCATTAGATCTCTTCACTCTGCAGGCTTACTTGTGGTTCCTTCAGCTTTCAGGCCCCTCTTTTGTGGAACCAGATCCCAGTTTGGATTGGAGGCAGACACCCTCTCTACTTTTATGATCAGCCCTAAAACTTGTTTTGGTAAAGCATACAGGTGGGGCCGGATCAAGTGGCCGCGAATCCTCCCTTAGTTTTGCTGTAATAGGTCTAGGTTGCAGGTGGCTTCCCATGATGCATTGAGTGCTTCTTCTTCACTCTCTATGCATCAAAGAAGAAGAAAGAAGAACAGAAATGTCCTTTATTGTCCCTCATTAGGGATATTCAGGTGTTCCTGCAGCAAAGTGACAGGCCGATGGAGCATGCAGATTCACACTAAAGTAAAGAATATAAAATAAAAAAACGAAAAATAAGAGACTGCACAGGGACATTTACAACATAAGGAAACAAATATTGTATAGTTATAAAAATGGCATATTCAAATTCAAAGAAATGTGCACCTCAGTAGGATCATCTTTTAAAACATAGAAAATATAGCTCTTTGTGTATATATATATACACTCTCTTTCAGTGTGTCTATTGTCCGGCCAGGGGGCAGCCGGGGGGTTCAGTCCGAGCTGGTTCTTCTGGTTAAAAGGGAGTTTTTCCTTCCCACTGACGCTAAGTGCTTTCTCACAGGAGGTCATCTGATTGCTGTTTTTTCTCTATCATCGTGTCTTTACCTTACAGTATAAAGCACCTTACGATGAGTATTGTTGTAATTTGGTGCTATATAAATAAAACTGAACTGAATTACACCATACAGCATGAGGGTTTAAAACCCTTGCTTACCAGCATCAGCAAATGAAGGAGTAAAGCTGTTAGTTTGATCCAGTGACAGTTAACTGGTAACACATCATGAAGAAGTATTGTTGCTATGGTTACCTGCAGTTTCACACACCTTGCACGCCGAGTTAGAAGAGTATATAAAAGTGAGTATTGGGGCTTTCATTATACAAGCTCAATCATAAGCAAATCCGTAGAAATGCTGCGGTATCACAGCATCTGCAGGTGGAGCAAGTTCACACAGACATCTGCAGACACGATGAGTAATCAGTGAAATGGACCAGTTCAGGATGTGCAGTGTTTCCGAGTGGGAAAAACCCACCTCAGTGGCTGCCACAGACATCCTGAGAAATAGTAGCAAAGATGGTAAAAGAGAGAATTAGGAGGCAAATGGGGAAAAACTGGGTTGAGCAGAGTAAATGCTCAGCATAAGACCTCCTTGTCACGGGAACACAAAGCTCTCCCAGCACGACTTATTCCTCCGCATAAAGGTCTGCTTCTTCCTATTGTGCTTCAGGACTGCTGCGTTTTCACTCCTCGCCAACAGTAGCTCTCTCACAACGGCTCCTTGGGAGAATGTAAACAGGGAGATATGTGACATTTTCAACGGTATTACTGCATAATTACTTTCAGTTCGGCGCGCAAAGCCGCCGCTGCATCTTTGAGCCGCTGCCATTTTATCTGTGCTTGCTTACATTTTGAAGTCCTGATGCGGTATCCATATCGCAACCTGCATGTTTAGCTGCACGCGGGCAGATAAATGCCTCCCCAGCTCAACGGTGATTTGTCGAAGCAATTTGTGTTTTCGGCGGGAGCCTCGTCTTCCTCTTAAGCGAGCTAAAACGCACAAGAGCGAGTCTCCGTTTTAAAGAGGTTCAGTCAAGAACGTGGTACAACAGGTTGAACCTCTCCATTAGGCTTTTTCCTAACACTTCTTCTCCTGCATGGGGAAATGTGAAAGCAAAAAGCACAACAATAACAGACAAAGGCCCAAAAAAAGAGAGAAAAAAATCACAATGTGGCCTGTCTTTAATTAGCGGGATTCCTTGTGCCGTAGTTAAATTTGAAACCAGCGTACTGTCGAAAGCATGATAACATATAAGAAAGAAATTATGAGTTTAAGACCTGTGACTGCCTGCCATTAATTTCTTCCAGCCCTCGTGTGCTAAAGGTAAGTATTAAAGATAAGTGGCTTAGCGTGATTACCGTTTAATAACTAAGAGGTGTCATAATTAAATTTCCATCAATCACAGTACTCCGCCTCTAACAAATGTCTGAATCATCGGAATCATTATGCAAATTAATAAGTAATATTCTCTGAATAAATTGGGCTATTAACCAGCGGTACATGCTCTATCTGGTTCAGCTCAGTGGCGCCGGCTTGTGTGCGCCGAATACACGTGTGTTCAACACACACCCGTGTGTTTCATGTAATTGCAAACGAGTACTCCTTAATATATTTTTTCTTGCACCCCCCCCCCCCCCCGGAGGAGCAGCTCTAGCCTACGCCGTCGTGCTTCAGGCTTGCTGCACCACTGAGCTGTGAATGTCAAACACGAGGAAAAAGAAATGCAGGCGAAGTAAATAACAGCGAGGAACATGGTCCTCTGCAACCTTTTCATTAGGAAAAACGGCGAGAGGGAAGAAAAAAGAGAAGAAAAATTCAACTGAGCAAAACACCTACAGTCATTACAGCTGGGAAGTTAGAACAGTTATTAGAGCGGAGAAACTTTTAACGCCGCTGACTGAGGTTTCAGGAGCATGAAGGAAGGAAGAGGAGAGAGAGAGAGAAAAAATAGGACAAGAAAATATCAATATGAGATATGAACTAAGGTGGGTGCTTCCCCCCCCCCTTAAAATGCTGATGGCGGGAGCCACTCAATATTCATCGATTAGAGACGCTGCGTCGGTGGGAGAGAGCTGATGTGCAGGGAGAATGCTCCTCATTGAGTTCCTCTTGTTTTTCTAACCCTGTGAATTAGTTCTTTTGTCTACAAGGCAATTTATTTCGCAGATAAAACAGCCTGTGGTTAATCCAGAACCCGGCAGAGCCTTTCGCTTTTGTTTTTGTTTTGATTTTGTCTTTACTTATGCGCGGGGTTTAAATTAAGATAGCGGTCAACATGCAGTCAGCCTGACCCTGATTGGTTCCGCTCTTGAGCCGAGTTGTCTGGTGAAAAAGCGAAGCGTTGAAAGACAAAACGAGAGGTGGGTGTTCGAGCTGCTTCCCGTCTTTTCAGCAGCGTCCCCTTCACACTCGCAGGTGAACGTGGAGCTGCATCTCAGGTGTGCCTCTCGGGTTTGCTCGCGCCGCTCCCTCGCTGCCATTGACTGTATCATAAGTGGCTCTTTAGCCCACTCAAATGATAATATAAAGCGGCTATATTCGAACCACTTCCACAGCTAAACTCTGTGTAGTGACGGGGAGGGGGTTAGCGGAGGGCAGGCTCTGCCCAGCAGGTAGCTTCTGCGGGAGAGAACTAATTCAGCCTCGTCTTCCTTTGATTATCGCTGGATGTTTGCGCTCTTTCTGTGGCCGCCCGCTATATTAGCAATCTGCTGCGCCCCTTCCTGACAGACACACAAACAGACATAGGAGGCGAGTACAAATGTACCATAAGAAGCGTACAAGAATATGCACGCACGACAACACGAGCTGCTCTTAACTGTCTGTCACATGACACTTCTCTTTCTGTCTTATCAGTTGCCGCGTCTCAAAGCAGAGAAGCTTTGCTTTCACATGAAAGGAGGAACTTTCACACCTTCCACCTGCTTCTTTCCCTCTCTCCTGCTCACTCATTCAGCATTATCTCTTGACTGCACTCGTGCCATCTGCTAGATTAATTGATCAAAAAGCCTCCGAATGTTCCTCGATGTTTGATTGAATTTGGGACAGCCAGAGCCTTCGTATTTTTTTTTCCACCCCGGCTTCCCGCGCCCCTCTGACACTTTTTCACACACTCCTCGTCTGTCTCTTCTTCACTCTCGTTCTGCCTTTTTCATAGTCGCTCCTCTCTGTTATATTCCTCTCCATTTTAACACCTACACGCTTGGTAATAACCCAGATAGTATATCACACAGGAGGAAAAACGACATTTATGTGCAGAGGGAGGGGGGAAAGCTGCCTGGCCAAACAAAGAAGAAAAAAAAAGAGTTTAGTGAACTCTAGAAAAGGCTGAAGATTTTTAGCTTGAGTTTTCTGACATCAAACATTTTTTGTTTTCCTATTAAACGAAGTGTCTAAAGTGCTCTGCCACATTTAGAGGCCCCTCGTTCCTTCCAGTGGAGCATGGTGAAGACACAGGGAGCCCTTCTGGTCAATCAAAACGCCAACAGAGGGCCCCAAATCAAGCAAGAGCTGGGACGCCCATGTGTTTGTGTATTGGCATGTGCATTTGAGCGTACGCTGCTTTCTTTCCTTCTTTTTGCAGCATGTCTACATGTATGCAAGGGTCAACTGTTCAGCTATTGTTTTCCAGCTAGATAACCCTGCTGCGAGCATCCATGTGGCACAGGGCTCTGCTTTCAAACGGCAAGTCTTGCATCAAGCGGATCATAGCGCGAGTACCATGCTGGGCTGAGCGGCAGGGCGAGCCCGACACACACAGTCAAGTATTCATTGACAATTTACATTAAATCTTAGAATTTTAGCTAATCATCATTCAGAAGCTGGAGAGGACTGAGCAGGTGGTGATCCGGAGAGGTGTTCAAAGCAACGCTGAGTGGTTGTCCTTATGAACACGTTACAGCACTTCTGGGTACGACACCAGCCCGAGCTCCTGCTGTTTTCTCTTAATGTCTAACCTTGTCCAGGCTCTCCTGGGAATTGAATTGCATTAGGTCTCAAGTATGTGGCGGACTGCTGTACTAAGGTTTCCTTTGAAAGCGAGAGTGAACTTACACATTCCACATATCAAATCCAGTGAATATATAGCAATGGCTTGCTCTCTTTTCCCACCACTGCCATGCATAGCATTAGATCATTCTTTTAGCAGCACTATGAGATTTTTTTTTTTTAGTCCCCCCCCCGAAGAGTTTAAATTGAGCTTGAATTTCTGAAATTGCATGCAGCCTGGAAACACATTCTTTCACAATGCTTTCTACTTCTCTAAATGTGTAGACAAGTTCTTAAAGCTACAATCTGCACAATTTGAAGTTGTTTAATAGAAAAAACAGAGCGTTGTACTGATAAATATCCATTGATTGATGGCTAATTAACATCTTCCAACAAACTGACGCATTCTCATTAACTTTGGATTAATTTATTAAAAATACATTGGAGCGGCGAATTGTTTGTGTTGTTTGAGACCGGCCACATACATATGTAGCATACCTTATTAGTTACTTTTAATTTAAAGATCACAAATAGCTCTTTTTAAAACAATATATGACCATTTAACATTTGAACAGGTATATTATCTCCTTCTCTTCCTCCAGCCCTGCTCTTGCTCTTCTCTCGTTTCCACCTCAGGTTCTTCCTCCTCACCTCATGCCTCATTGCTTTGAATTTAAGTCAAAGTTCTAATACACAAAAACTTGTATAAAATGCTTATTTATTCCCGATATTGTCAAAACTACTTATTGTCAGCAGATTAGGCGAGTGACTCTCCTGTCTCCAGATCGCTGACAAGGAGTCGGCTAAATAGCATCAATAGCTGGTTATATGCTAAGCTAACTTTAATTGCTAAATTCACACATCCCTAGTTTTATTACATTCTCGCATCATATGAAATTTTATTCACCAAGTGTCCGAGTCAGACTACAGTGTTAGAGCCACTTCAAAGAAAGTTTCATTTGCGTCAGCTAAAACCGGCTAGCAACAGCTAGCAGGGTAACAGAAGAAAAACAGCAGCGCTTATGGACAGAAAAAGTACGTATATGCTCAGCAACTCACCTCAATATCACTCTCATCAGACAGAAGTAAGTTTTACTGACTCATCAACTTGTATCAGAGTCATTTCACCAAATTTTACAGCCTCCTCTAGAGTAAATAGACGTGAACATAAAAGATGGCGCCGGTGAGGTCGGCTGCCGTCACGACTGCTCCGACCACTTTTTCTTTGTCTTTGTTTTTTAAGTTAGTTTTCAGCGTTTCTAAATCGGCAAAATCATCACCATTGGGTACATTAGGTATGACAGTGACACTCTTGTTTCTATTGGTATACAATGTACTCACAATTCGAAGTTTTTAACTCCGGATCCGAGCTGGCCGAGTGAGATCTCGAGGGAGAACAAAGGGAAGCGGCGGCGGCCTAGAGGGAAGCGAGCCGGCGTCAGGAACAGGCTGAGAGCTCGTGCACACCGCACACCTCTGCCTAGCATCCTGCTCGCCAACGTCCAGTCACTGGAGAACAAGCTTGACGACCTCAGGGCCAGGATAAAGTTCCAGAGAGACATTCGGGACTGCAATCTCCTCTGCTTCACCGAGACATGGCTGAACCCAGCGGTGCCGGACCACGCCATCCAGCCGGCCGAGTTCTTCTCGGTTCACCGCATGGACAGGACACGGGACTCGGGGAAGTCAAGGGGAGGCGGCGTGTGTTTAATGGTGAACAACAACTGGTGCAACAGTGCGAACGTTGTTCCTCTCACACGCTCCTGCACACCAAATCTGGAACTACTGTCCATCATGTGTCGTCCTTTTTATCTACCTCGGGAATTTACATCGGTCATTGTAAGTGCCGTTTATATTCCACCACAAGCGGACACGGTCACCGCCTTATGCGAGCTGCATGAGGCACTCACACAGCACCAGACACAACACCGGGACGCTGCGCTTATTGTGACGGGGGACTTTAATAGCGCCAACCTCAAACGCGCAGCGCCGAACTTTTATCAACACATCACCTGCCCCACCAGGGGTGAAAGGACACTGGACCACTGCTACACTACGGTCAAGGACGGCTACAAGGCACAATCCCGCCCCCCGTTTGGCAAATCTGATCACGCCGCCATCTTCCTCATGCCAAAATACAAACAAAGGCTGAAACAGGAAGTTCCGGTTCAGAGGAAGGTCGCGCGCTGGACGGATCAATCGGTGGCCGCGTTACAGGACGCACTCGATGACGCAGACTGGGGCATGTTCAGAAACAGCTCCGACGATGACGTCAACGTGTTTACGGAAGCGGTTGTGGGATTCATCGGGAAACTAGCGGATGATACCGTGGAGACAAAGACTATCACAACGTTTCCCAACCAGAAGCCGTGGGTGGATAAAACCATCCGCGACGCTCTGAGATCCCGCACCGCTGCCTACAACACGGGACTCATTACGGGGGACATGGACCCGTACAAAGCCGCGTCATATAACGTGCGGAGGGCGGTGAAAGAGGCGAAGCAGCGCTACGGGAGGAAACTAGAGTCACAACTCCAACAGAGTGACTCTAGGAGCCTGTGGCGGGGACTAAGGACAATAACGGACTATAAAGCACCAACAACCGGTATGACGAACGCGGCCGTGACTCTGGCAGACGAGCTGAACACTTTCTATGCTCGCTTCGAGGCTGCAGCTAAGGTCTCCAACAATGCTAGTGTTAGCGGCGCTAACGGCTGCAGACAGGAAGATACTGCCAGCACCGGAAACGTGCTCGTCATCTCCGAGCATGAAGTAAGGAGAGCCTTCAAGAGAGTGAACACCAGGAAAGCAGCAGGACCAGACGGCATCCCAGGTCGTATCCTAAGAGACTGCGCATACCAGCTAGCTCCTGTGTTCACTGAGATATTCAACATCTCTTTATCTCAGTCGGTGATCCCCACATGCTTCAAAGAGTCCATCATTGTTCCTGTCCCGAAGAAACCCCACCCTGCTTCTCTCAATGACTATCGCCCTGTAGCCCTCACCTCAGTAGTGATGAAGTGCTTTGAACGCCTGGTCAGAGACTTCATCATTTCTTCACTACCAGACACACTGGACCCACTACAGTTCGCTTACCGTCCAAATCGTTCCACAGACGATGCCATCTCTCATCTCCTCCACACATCACTCACTCACTTGGACATTAGAAGGGGGAATTATGTTAAAATGCTCTTCATAGACTACAGCTCTGCATTTAACACCATAATTCCCTCCACACTCACCACCAAGCTGGAGCATCTGGGACTCAGCTCATCTATGTGTCAGTGGATCTCCAACTTCCTAACTGGCAGACCACAGGCAGTAAGGATGGGCGGACATGTCTCAGCCTCCACCACTCTCAGCACTGGAGCCCCCCAGGGGTGTGTTCTGAGCCCCCTGCTGTACTCTTTGTACACATATGACTGTGTGGCCACTACCAGCTCCACCACCATCATCAAGTTTGCTGACGACACCGTCGTGGTGGGCCTGATCTCTGATAACAACGAGACGGCCTACCTGAAGGAGATTAGGAATCTGGAGAACTGGTGCCAGAGGAACAACCTCCTTCTAAACGTCAGTAAGACAAAGGAGCTGATAGTGGACTTCAGCACTAAGCAGGAGAGGAACTACCAGACCCCCGTCATCAACGAGTGCCCAGTGGAGAGAGTGGACAGCTTCAAATACCTCGGAGTTCACATCACGCAGGACCTGTCATGGTCCTGTCACATCAACACCGTGGTGAAAAAGGCCCGACAGCGTCTCTACCACCTCAGACGCTTGAGAGACTTCCAACTGCCCTCCAAGGTGCTCAGGAACTTTTACTCGTGCACCATAGAGAGCATCCTGACGGGAAACATCTTAACCTGGTTCGGGAACAGCACCATGCAGGACAGACGAGCTCTACAGAGGGTTGTGCGGTCAGCTGAGCGCACCATCCGCTCCGAGCTCCCTGACCTGCACTCAATCTACAGCAGGCGGTGCTGGACCAAGGCCAGGAAGATCGTGAAGGACCTCAGCCATCCCAACAACAGACTGTTCTCTCTGTTGAGGTCAGGAAAGTGATTCCGCTCCCTGAAGACCAACACAGAGAGACTGAGGAGGAGCTTCTTCCCGCAGGCGATACGGTCTCTCAATCACACCACCACACAGTACTGACCCACACATATGGTTCTTACACACACTGGACTTTCTGGACTTTGGTTTTGCACAACACTGGTCACTATATTCTTCATTTCCGGTTAATACTTGTACAGCTGCTGTTATTGTGTATATATTTATTTATATTTAGATTTCTTCATACATTCTTATATAGTTCTATATTGTGTATTGTGTATTTTGTTGTACAGTTATTTTATTTTCAACTTTAATTTATATATTTATCTTATTCCTTCCCAGTTAAATTTACCTTTCATTCTAATTTGTGTTGTACAGTTATTTCATTTTTAACCTTAATTTATATTTTATTCCTTCCTAGTTAAATTTACCCTTTTTAATTTTTCATATTTATTTCCTATCTTATTCATAGCCTTTTCCTTTTTTGTTCTCTTTAGGTCACGAGCAGTTGTCCAAGCATTTCACTACATATCGTACTGTGTATGACTGTGTACGTGACAAATAAAATTTGAATTTGAATTTGAATCGATAGCTAGCAGTTAAATTGCTAGCAGTAAGAAAACAGAAGTCAAGTGACTGTAATCTACTGACATCTAGTGGTGAGATTTTACACACATTCTCCTTTTAAAACTTTAGTCCTTAAAAGTCACTGTTAATTTGGTGACACCCAGTAGTTCAGGCTGGAAATTCAACTCCACTCGAGCCAAATCTCTTAATGCAAATCAACTATGTAGGCGTGCAATTTAAGGCCGTCTCCGAGTTTCTCTACATGACCATTTAAATTAATTCACCGTAATGATATTAGATACCTTCTACAGAAAATATGGAAAAAAGAACAAAAGCAGTAATAGTAAAATTCACCTTTAATTTAGCCCATTTCATTTAAATTGCACTCAAAGTATGAGTGACAGGAACTTGAGAGAGAGTCGGTACCAATAACTCTCCAAAAGCATACAAAAAGAACAATTTGTAATTTATATTTTTGAATGTAGTTTTTTTTTAATAACACGTCTATCATCCGTACTAGTATAGTTATATACTAACTCTCTTAAAGATGAACACTGGGTTTTGAAAGTGTTCAAAGGATATGGGTGCACCCAAAAACTCACCAGTCAAAGCACATATGAATGCACACATGCAGACACTGTTCTCACTCTGTATCTTATTATCTGTTTAAAAGGTATAGGCTGTTTGTTTTGTATGTCAGATGTTCAAATTGATATTTTTGCTTGATGACTGAATATAAATAGCTTTAGTTTTAGCTTGTTTTTTGTTTGTTTTTGCCTGGCCAGGTCCATAACTCGCATTTATTTTTCAGTATTTAGCTACATCTCGGTCTGCATCTTGATACTCTCCATGTCTCTTCCATCGTCAGGCTATGTGTGTTTTTAGGCTGTAGTGAGAGCGTGAGCAGTGTACGGTCGAGATGACATCTTATGCATGGATTCTAGGAGCTCTGTTAACTTGCTCCTTTTTGCTATAACATCAAATTGATGATTCAAGCTAAAACAGCCCTTAAGTCACTCGGAAATGTCTCGGCACACCTGACAAGCAGCCCGCCACTCGTGAAACCTGTGGTTACCACAATAACATTAGCTGTTTACTCCCAATCAAAAACTTGAGTGGTGAGAAACTCAACACAAGAGCAAACTAGCGTGTCTGCTTACAGCCAAACAGACTTGCTTCTCAATAAAAGCCAGCTTGTGTTTTAGCAGGTAATCGCTTTTAATCAGCAGCTGAAGGTTTCACAAGGTGCATTAGCAATCATTTAACACATATTTAATAATGTGTAAAGAGACTGAACAGTCAACAGAGAGATTTGAAACAGAAATTCCTCCACAGATAGTGAAATAGTTGCTGCTAGATGCCAAATAAACTGCAAAATGACACAGGGCTCAGCAACCTTACTTTTATATAGGAATGTAACCACAGTCCAACCAGTTGGACACCAGTTTACTTGAGTCCCCTATTAAAAAGGGACATATCCCGTATCAAGCCTGATGCTTAACATTGTCCACCCCAGCTGTGAAACTCAGAAACCAGTCTTACTTGTTATCATCTATCGTCCACCTGGGCCTTACACAGAGTTTCTGTCTGATTTCTCAGACTTTATATCTAATTTAGTTCTGAGCTCAGATAAAATAATTATTGTGGGTGATTTTAACATCCATGTAGATGCTAAAAATGACAGCCTCAACTTGGCATTTAATCTGTTATTAGACTCAATTGGTTTCTCTCAAAATGTAAAAGAACCCACCCACCACTTTAATCACACTCTAGATCTTGTTTTAACATATGGCATCGAACCTGAACATTTAACAGTGTTTCCTGAAAACCCTCTCCTGTCTGATCATTTCCTGATAACATTTACTTTTACAATAATTGATTACACAGCGGTGAAGAGTAGACTTTATCAAAGTAGATGTCTTTCTGAAAGCACTGTAACTAAGTTTAAGAATATAATCCACCCACTGTTATCATCTCCAATGCCCTGTACCAACACAGAGCAAAGCAGCTATCTGAACGCTACCCCAACAGAGGTCGATTATCTTGTTAATAATTTCACCTCCTCACTACGTACGACTCTGGATACTGTAGCTCCTGTGAAAACTAAGGCCTCAAATCAGAAGTACCTGACTCCGTGGTATAATTCTGAAACACGTAGCCTAAAGCAGATGACTCGTAAGCTGGAGAGGAAATGGCGTGTCACAAATCTAGAGGATCATCATTTAGCCTGGAGAAATAGTTTGCTGCTTTATAAGAAAGCCCTCCGCAAAGCCAGAACATCTTACTATTCATCACTGATTGAAGAAAATAAGAACAACCCTAGGTTTCTCTTCAGCACTGTAGCCAGGCTGACAAAAAGTCAGAGCTCTTTTGAGCCAACCATCCCTTTAACGTTAACTAGTAATGACTTCATGAACTTCTTCACAAATAAAATTTTTATCATTAGAGAAAAAATTACCAATAATCATCCCACAGATGTAATATTATCTACAGCTACTCTTAGTACCATTGATATTAAGTTAGACTCTTTTTCTCCAATTGATCTTTCTGAGTTAACTTCAATAATTACTTCCTCCAAACCATCAACGTGTCTTTTAGACCCCATTCCTACAAAACTGCTCAAAGAAGTCCTGCCATTAATTAATTCTTCGATCTTAAATATGATCAACCTATCTCTAATAATCGGCTATGTACCACAGGCCTTCAAGCTGGCTGTAGTTAAACCTTTACTCAAAAAGCCATCTCTAGACCCAGCAGTCTTAGCTAATTATAGGCCAATCTCCAACCTTCCTTTCATATCAAAAATCCTTGAAAGAGTAGTTGTCAAACAGCTAACAGATCATCTGCAGAGGAATGGTTTATTTGAAGAGTTTCAGTCAGGTTTCAGAGCTCAGCACAGCACAGAAACAGCTTTAGTGAAGGTTACAAATGATCTTCTTATGGCCTCTGACAGTGGACTCATCTCTGTGCTTGTCCTGCTAGACCTCAGTGCAGCGTTCGATACTGTTGATCATAATATCCTATTAGAGCGATTAGAACATGCTGTAGGTATTACAAGTACTGCGCTGCAGTGGTTTGTATCATATCTATCTAATAGACTCCAATTCGTGCATGTAAATGGAGAGTCCTCTTCACACACTGAGGTTAATTATGGAGTTCCACAGGGTTCAGTGCTAGGACCAATTCTGTTTACATTATACATGCTTCCCTTAGGCAGTATCATTAGAAGACATAGCATACATTTTCACTGCTATGCAGATGACACCCAGCTCTATCTGTCCATGAAGCCAGATAACACACACCAATTAGTTAAACTGCAGGAATGTCTTAAAGACATAAAGACCTGGATGGCCGCTAACTTTCTGCTTCTTAATTCAGATAAAACTGAGGTTATTGTACTCGGCCCTGAAAATCTTAGAAATATGGTATCTAATCAGATTCTTACTCTGGATGGCATTACCTTGGCCTCCAGTAACGCTGTGAGGAACCTTGGAGTCATTTTTGACCAGGACATGTCCTTCAACGCACATATTAAACAAATATGTAAGACTGCTTTCTTCCATTTGCGCAACATCTCTAAAATTAGAAATATCCTGTCTCAGAGTGACGCTGAAAAACTAGTTCATGCATTTATTACTTCCAGGCTGGACTACTGTAATTCATTATTATCAGGATGTCCAAAAAACTCACTGAAAAGCCTTCAGCTAATCCAAAATGCTGCAGCAAGAGTCCTGACAGGGACTAGAAAGAGAGAGCATATTTCTCCTGTTTTGGCTTCCCTTCATTGGCTTCCTGTTAAATCCAGAATTGAATTCAAAATCCTGCTCCTCACATACAAGGTCTTAAATAATCAGGCCCCATCTTATCTTAATGACCTTGTAGTACCATATCACCCTATTAGAGCGCTCCGCTCTCGCTCTGCAGGCCTACTTGTTGTTCCTAGAGTATTTAAAAGTAGAATGGGAGGGAGAGCCTTCAGTTTTCAGGCCCCTCTTCTGTGGAACCAGCTTCCAGTTTGGATTCGGGAGACAGACACTATCTCTACTTTTAAGATTAGGCTTAAAACTTTCCTTTTTTCTAAAGCATATAGTTAGGGCTGGACCAGGTGACCCTGAATCCTCCCTTTGTTATGCTGCAATAGATGTAGGCTGCCGGGGGATTCCCATGATGCATTGAGTTTTGCCTTTCCAGTCACCTTTCTCACTCACTATGTATTAACAGACCTCTCTGCATTGAATCATATCTGTTATTAACCTCTGTCTCTCTTCCACAGCATGTCTTTATCCTGTCTTCCTTCTCTCACCCCAACCGGTCGCAGCAGATGGCCGCCCCTCCCTGAGCCTGGTTCTGCCGGAGGTTTCTTCCTGGTAAAAGGGAGTTTTTCCTTCCCACTGTCGCCAAAGTGCTTGCTCATAGGGGGTCATATGATTGTTGGGTTTTTCTCTGTATCTATGAAGCGCCTTGAGGCGACTTTTGTTGTGATTTGGCGCTATATAAATAAAATTGAATTGAAAATTGAATTGAATCAAACTAACTTTGTGTTTATAAATTAGACAGTGATCATTTGCAGACCAGACAGTCTGAGATAGACTTCAGTTGAAACAAGTTGCTTCCCACCAGCCGAGCTGTCCAATCACCTTGTGATGGAAAGTGGTCGCTGCAGCTACTTGCAGTCAGTTGCCAAAAGGAACAAACGTTCAATGCACTGGGCAACCGCTGATCTTAGTTAGGTTGTCCTGTTTTTTCTCTAATTTGACTTAGAAATTAGTTTTTAGACAGCTGTAAACCCCTGGTTTAGAAAATGAATGCAGTGCTGGGTTGACAAAAAAATAATCATTGACACTAGCAACATCAAAAACTGATCATGAAAGTATTTACTGCGGTCATAAATCAAAGTAGGAACACTTAATCAAAGACTTGTGTACAATCAGACTTAATTTTATATCCACGGGAGCTGTCTTCTGTTGTCCAATAGCAATTATGCAGGTTTAAAGCACTTCTGCATTGCCCTCACTGTCTTTTATACCTATATTATATTAGCAACTCCTCATTGGTGGCACGTCTACCAGTATAACCAAAGGCCTAGCTGGGGGGCTTCTTTGCCTCCCTCCAGCTGTGTGCCCGGCCTGGAGACTGCGATCTGTGACCAACTCCCGGTGCAGACGGCTCCGTGTGATAGTGTTTCCTCACCTGGCTCATGTATGCCAAGCCCAATTTTGCCCAATTTTACTTTTCAAGTGTGTGTGTGTGTGTGTGTGTGGGGGGGGGGGGGGATGTGTGTGTATGTATCCATGACCGCTTATGTTAATGAGAGTGTGAGGAGTGAATTGGAGGGCGGGGTGGGAAGAACTGTTGCCCAACATGGAAACAGAACCAACAAGTGTCTCCTTTCATCAGAGGATAGCTTGAAAAAGTCATACTAATAGAGGACAAAAGGGTTAGATGTGTTAGAAGTGATGACGTTTCTTCTGTAAAGATCAAATTAAGGAATTTGAACAATGTTTCCACATTCAGACGCTACGGTTAATGTCTAAACGGTTTTGTTAGACGAACATAGCCGACCTGATTGTTTCAAATATTCAATTTCAGTGCCTAGTTAGCATGAGTGAATAAGTCCGAAAGA
Source organism: Astatotilapia calliptera (assembly GCF_964374335.1). Classification (NCBI taxonomy): domain Eukaryota; kingdom Metazoa; phylum Chordata; class Actinopteri; order Cichliformes; family Cichlidae; genus Astatotilapia; species Astatotilapia calliptera. The sequence continues at coordinate 42,352,732 of NC_137424.1, read as the reverse complement.
CTCAAACAAATGATATTTGTATTATCACAGATATTGACTTCAGTTCAGACTCATGTAATTAGCCAAAGTGTGAAAACACCCTTAAGTGCTACTAATCAGAGATATTGGTTGGTCACAGTTGGAAAGCACTTTAGCAACTGTGGCTTAAGTGCTTTCACAACTTGACAATAATTGGTGTTGGATGAGAAAAGTGCTTTTCAGGCTGTTTTAACAATAAATAGGCAACATTAGAAAACTCAAGTATTTTGTTAGTGTAGCTCCAGGGATGGAAATGTCAGACTCTACCAGCCTGGCCCACATTGTAACATGTCAGCTACACGACTTACCATAACATTTAACTGCAAGCATTTATTTTCCTTAGAGAAGGAACCCTGAAGCCTCTGATAATTAGTTATTCTCTAACATCATCAACAAGGCGACTTTTTGGTTTCTAAGTAAAATGCTTGACTGATTGTACTGAATGCCAAAAATGACATTAAGAAAATCGATGCTCAGAAAACTGAATAAACTCTTGATCCCATGAAACTTAAGTTAGTGCTATTAGCAGGTCAAAGATCACACCCAATTATTTAGACAGCTCCAAAAATGGATTTGGACGTTTAAAGCATTTCAGCAATGCACCTTAACCACTTTGGTTACACTACTGCTTTTCCACTGGCACCTGTCTTTGGAGTAAATCAGTGAACATATGCAGCTGTCTGAGAACATAACTGCACTGATATATACAGGATAATAAAACTATATTTTTCTCATCTGTACTGAATTTTTTGCATTCAGTTACCGATTGCAAAGTAAAAATAGGACAACTACACACAGATCAGCTATGGAAAATTAGTGGTTACCTGGTGATTGCTTTGAATGCATCTGGTTACCAAGACCTTCAGCGCACAGTACCCGCAACCTCTATGAATGACCGCTTTGATTGCAGAGCCATTGCACAGGTCGCCGGGTGGAAGGGAACCTGTCTCCAAACAGTTGTGCTCCAGCTTGGACTGACTGCGATCACTCTCAGATAGATTAGCAAAGGTCTCCAAGCAACTGCCGTCAGATTTATAAATGCAAACAGACTGCCTACATGCCAGCCTCCACGATGTGCACAACTGTGCTCCCCTCTTTACAGTAAGGGACTCAACTGGTGGTTTTCTGGTTATATTCCTATATAATAGCAAGGTTGCTGAATGCATCACTATTTGTGGCATAATTTCCAAATCTATGAGGCAATCATTTTAAGAGTATTGAGATTGTTAATTGCACACTATAATTTTGTCTTCGAGGTCTGAAGACACTTGAAAGAGGAGTGTAAGAAGCCATCTATGTCCACTGTGAGCGACCATCTTTGAACAGAGGTGGTGGTTTACAACACTAACTGTCTGCCATCTATAATCCAGTTTTGAGATCCCTTCCCAGACGCCTTAACGCCCACTCACATCCCAGGTCATTTGACATCAGGAAATCGCATGATAGGGTGGGGCTAGGTTTCACAATGGGTTCACTCGAAACCTTGCCTGATTGTGACCTACACCCGTTTTCACACCTTGGCTCATGTGGAGGACTCTCCACCATTTGACCTTAGAACTGAAGAAGCTTCTCGGATGAGAGGTGAAACGTCTTCAAGCAACTTAAAGAAGTCCAGACGCTTTTCTTTGCAAGCTCCTTAGACTATGATGACCTGGATGACTGAGAACTTTCACAGACACATCTGTTGTCACCAGTATGACTTTAGCATTAGTGAACTAAGAGCATTGTAGTATGAGCAAAGTTTTGCTTCTATATAACTCTGTGCATTATATTAGTCTCACTCCATAACTAATTATACTCTGGTCCTCCAAGCCCCACCTGCTGTGGTACGTTTTATACTTCCATCTATGCGTAGATGAATGTAGTCCATTTATAGCACACTTCTATTAATGCAGCTACAGACTGAACATTTGCAGTGTTCCCACAACCACATATTAGAAATGTGCTTGAAATAATTTTGGGTTCAGTGAAAGGTCATGTTAGCGCAGGCCTAAACACAGCCTGACAGAGCTGCTGCTGTCACCTGTTCGACACTCCGCGATGAGTCTGCGCTTGACCAAGGCACCTTATTACCGGAGCAGAGTTGCAGTTTGGTGGTGACAACTTGTTTCTTTAGTTTAGCAACTTTCTGTAAAACTTTCTTGCTCTTGTTTCTCTTGCGTTCGACGCGGGGCTGTCTAATGTCATGGGAATAACATATGCAAATTTTGATTTGGTTTCTTGTTTCCTTTCAAGTCGTGCCAATAAAAGTGCCATGTTCCTGACAGAACAAAAGCAAAATATGGGGTGTATCAAAGAAAGCAAAAATGTATGTAGTCGGGGCGTCAATTTGCAAGTGACATTCAATGTGCGGTATTCAAAACTCATTTGTAGACACGGCTGTGAAGACATTCTCTATCAAGCAGCTTTGACGTTGCGGCTGAAGAGGGGGGAAAAATATGGCCTTATCTTCATGAACATGCCAACGCAGCTCGACTGTGATCAGGAGAAACAAAGAAGATTGGAGACGGTGAAGAAAAATAGTCTTGAAATAAGCCTCCAGGTTTGCTACTGATATTGATATAGCAACTGTAGAGAGAGCAAACACGCAGACACACGCACACTGCTTAGAAACAGAGCGAGGATTTGGCCAAAAAATGTAAAAAAGGAAAAGGAAGAGGCCAACTCTCTGAGATCAATAAGAGGTGTGTATTTGTGTGTGACTGCATGCATGAAAAGAAGGCGAGACAGACAGAAGGAGAAGAATGCAATCAGTGTGAGGTTTCTCCAGACTGAGGATTTAGGTCATTTGAAAGAATATGGCTGAATCAGCAACACTGCCGCCACCGCTGAACTTAATCTACTGAATAGTCCTGCAGGCGGAGACCGAGTGAGAAAGAGAGGAAAAGAGGAAATGAGCGAAGGAGAGAGGACGCAAAATGGGAAGAGACGTTGAGCGGGCGAAGGGATGGGAGAGATGTGCGGGGTGGGGGGGATGAAACAAAAGGAGAGGCTTAGGGAGGGAAGGGAGGAGATAAAGCAATAGATACAGGCGAGATGGGAGCGGCCAACAGAGGGAAGAAGAGAGATGGGGAGAGACAGAGGAGGAGAAAAGCAGCAGGGGGGGGAGATTTATCAGAGGAGACGGCAAGAGGGGGAGAGGAGATGGAAAGAGACGAGAGGCAAGGCTAAAGAAAGAGATAGAGGCAGAAGGGGCATAAGTGGAGAGGGGAGGGAGGGGAGGGAAAGAGATAGGGGAGCCAAACAAGAGGGAGATAGAAAAAGCTCACCCACTGTCTGCAGGCTGCCTGCTGACGCTCACTCGTGGATTGTTCTCCCCGTCAGATTAACGAGAACAGGGGGCTGAGAAGTCTGCACACGCCCCCACCTCCCTCATCTCAGGGGTGCTGCGCCGCTTTTTTCTTTCTCTGCTGACATTAACACCCATTTTCCGTGTCTTGCTCACATTCGCTCATGCAGCTTTAACACACACACACAATTTCTAATTGATGTGATTTGAATCCAGCAGTCAGATGTGGTGGGGGTAACTCCTGTTTGATTCTCTGCATATTCAAGAGTAAATAGAAGATTTTAGAGACACATGGTCTCAGAGTGACTAAACTGTAAGTGCGTAACTGGCCCTATATTTTTAAAATGATTGAACCTGAAACTCCCAGCAGCAGAAATTGCAGCTGGCTAATGTTAGCCTTTTAATGGAGACCCAGAATATTGAAGCTATTACAAATAATGTGGAAAACACAACTTAAGTACATGTAATCCTGCATTTTGTCTCTATTTGGTAGGTCGACCATTTGAAGCAAACAGCAAACATGAGAAGAAAGAGAAGGAATAATTACCTATGAAAGAAATGGCTTATGGACAATATGTTTAAAGACAAACAAACAAAAAAAAGTGAAACGTAGCTTTCTCCACTTCACGTAACACTGAGCCTCAACATTTCTGATGAACATTGCACTGACTTGTATTCTGTTGTATTTATCCTCTGTGCAGCCTGACATATTTGCTATGTCACAGCATGACCTATGATCCAGCACCAGCAGCCTGCAGGCCATCAACTGAAGCCACTTTCACATGTGCAGCAGAGCCTGAAACTTTTAAAGACACGATTACCCGATTAACTGCCAGAAACAGCAAAAGGTGCAAAATGCAGCTGCCTCAGACATTAAGGCCCAGATTTACTAATGCGTTATGCCTTTTTGACATAAAAACAACAACAACAAAAAATCATAGTTGTATTTACAAATATCGATACCAACACTGGTATCGATATTGGATCGATACTAGCCCAATAGCATCGATACTTTGTTTCTATTCTTTAAGTTCCACAGAATTGTCTTAAATAAATGAAAATGTACTATGTATAATTTCTGAACCTATTGTTTTGACTGTCACATGTATTGTTTATAGCCTATATCACTTTTAAACAGCAGAAGCTGACCCAAAGTCCAAAAAACATGGTTTCAAAATCCATGAAAAGCTGAAATGTGTGTTTTCATGTGTTATCTAAGTATTGTGGAAAGTAAAAATCATAGTGATTGATGAAATTGATGATGATTCATCTCATAAATAAAACCCCTACACAAACTGCTCATTTGGTATCGGTATTGGTATCATCAATACTGGCCATGTATATTCTTTGTATCAGTTTGGCACCAAAATTATCGTACAGCACTACAACTGATCATGTTGCATATGTGTTTCTGGCAGTTCCTCTGTCATGGCACAAAACAGAGAGGAGAATATTTAAGCTGGGTGCGCTATTAGCATTAGCGTTAATACTGGTAATTTCACCGATATTTAACACTGAAAAAAGCACCACTTATTTTCTGTGCTTGATGTGAAAATGAAGTTGGTTTAGAAAACTGTGCAACCTTTGCAAATCACATGAAGCAAAACTAACCACACCTATGAGTGCTATTTAGAGACATACGCTACTTTTCCCTGTTTAGTGGCTGGCTCCCTTGTCCAAAGTCCGGGTGATGTTTTGGATTGCACCAGTGTGAGCCAACGTGTAATTTTCCACTGTCCCGCCTTCTGCACCCTCACAAAAACCCCACACAGAGTTGTTCCAGCAATGATAAAACCTGTCTTAACTGGGCTATTTCAAAATATGTGCAACATGTGATAGTGTGAAACTGGCTCTAAAGGCCTGAACTGTCAACACAAGTGCTGCTAATCAGTAAATGGATCTTTTCTCTATTTAAGTGTCCCAGTAAGGCAGAATAGTGTGACAGTGGAAAATAACAAGTTTCTAATAATAGCGAATTTTTGCTATGACTCATTTGATTTGGCCTCGACCGCTGTCACGCCTAGATGTCTTCCACAAAAAAGACCCATACAGCTACCGCCCACCCTGCCCCCGTACCCCAAGCTGCAGCACTCAGCACAAATGCGGTGCTTTAGCCAAGTTGCATAGTCAAACAAACTAATAATAAAGTCCTGAAATCTGATGGTCATGTTCAGGCAGGTGCTTTTCATAAGCTACCAGAAACAAAAAAAACCCTGAAAAAACAAGTGATATTTATTGGAGAGTGGCCACAATGTGTATCAGCGGGAGCTGCTACATGCTGAACATAATATCTCCTATATGACAGAGCTTTTATCCTTCCACTCATAAAGCTTTGGCTTATGCTAAACGACCCACCCGCTGTGCAAGTCAATGGATCTCTGCAGGTACAAAAAAAATTACCAAACGATTGATTTCATGCACGGAAAGTAGCGTGCAGTTTGCAGGAAAACAACCGACAGAAGAGGCTTCTGTGCACGTGTGGGCTGGACAGTGACATCAGAAAGACTCGGGCTCAGTTCAAGGCAGAGTAATCACAGCCATTAACGGTATTGATTACAAATTGCCAACGTGCTGAAGGTATTTTTTGATATGTGACAGGAAAATTATACTTAATGAACCCCAAGACATCATGAAATGTTTGGGTTTTTTGTTTTGAAATCCCCATGGTGCCTTTTAATGTCATTAAAATGTCACAGTCGAGAATTAATTTATACTGTTTGCCAGCTTTTTGAGTGTGTGTTGTTTTTTTTTAATTTTGAGAAAATCAGGAAAAACACGTGTGGGGTTGGGGGGTGGGGTACTGCTTTAATGGATCTGTATCCCATTAAAAAATATCTCTTAATAATTGGTAATAAGTAAAACCATGTTGCGCTGCAATATCTTTGAATAGAGGCTGACATGGCAACGGCACGGGTTGGAGCTAGATCCAATCATACCTGTTCAGCTGGAGAAAAAAGAACAACTTGACAAACAAGTATTGTATTCTGCTTTCAACAAATTGGATGGAAATTTGCCATCTAGAAACCAGCTCATGAACACAATCTCCTCTCTCTCCCTCCCTACATTTCTCTGCGTTCACTTCTGCTCGCGCACCACTAGATGGCAGAAACGATATGCCCCAAAAGCGCCATCCGCCCAACGCTCCCCTCTCTCGCTCTCTCCCCTCGGCTGAGGCTAATGGCATGTGGCGGCTGGTGCCTGTGAGTAATGCCGCAGGAAAATGCGTTCCATAACCTATTGTTCTTATTGGAAAAGAGGAGGAAGAGAGGAGAGGGGCACAAACAAAACAAACAAGAAAGAAGTGAGAGACGGAGAGAGGAGAGCGCGAGAGCAGAGGGGGGGGGGGGGGGGGGACAGGTGACACAAGGCGAGCTGGTGTTGGTGAAGCTTGTGCGGTCCAGTCTTCTGACAGGAGGGTGGGGAGGGTTATGGAGATACACGGAGGCAGAAAATGGTCTGCTGATGTAGTTGGGTGTATTTAACACTCTTGGAGACACGGACAGGGACGAAGTGAAGCACAGATATCTGCAGAAAAGCCCTTTAATGCTCACTGTGTGTATTCTGATGCTTAAATGTGCAAATTTACTTGCATATAAAAAAAGAAGAAGAGGGTTCTGGAAATTGAGTCACTGATGGTGGAGCTTCTTTCGGTGCTACAGTGCGTCTAATGAAATAGTTACACTTGGCTCCATTCACAAATCAATTTCCAGGTAAAGATTTTTCCCCACCGCGATCTACCGCAAGAGCGACTCTTTAAAAAAAGGTTCAAACACTAATTCTTTCTAATTAATGTTGTATTAGCGGTGCATTTTAGCGAGAGCTAAGATGCTGAGTAGCGTTTTTTTCCCTCCTTTGCAGAACTGCCTCTCTGCTTTTCCAAATAAAAAGGGAAGTCTCCTGTGAAACTAATGGCGTGCAATTAAGCCCGAGTTAATGACAGAGAGCCACCAAAGTATTTCAAGAATAAAATTCCAAAGTACAAATGAACACAAAGGGGGTTGGCCTGAAAAAGTAAATGAAGCAGAATTTGCAATAATTAAAATTCCTGCTGATGAATTCTTCCCATCACTTCTATACTGGACTGGGGCTTACTGGAAGCTAGTGGGTCAATCAACGTGAAGGCTGTCCAACTAAAATCTCTTACTGGAGTTACACACACACACACACACACACACACACACACACACACATAACAGGACTGGTGCTGTGCAATACTTCAAATATTGGTATCGATTTGATACCAAGTAAATATAGGGCCACTATTACCGATACCAATACCGATACTTTTGAAGGCAGCTTATGCATAGATATTAATTATGACTAAATCACTGCGATTTTTACTTTTAACAATAATTAGTTCAACAAAACAGAACTTCCAGCTTTTCATGTATTTTGAAACTGAGTTTTCTGGAAATCGTGAATGTAAATGTGCCTGTCTCAAAGGCTCTTTGGGTCGACTTCCGTTGTTTAAATGTGCCGTAGGCTGTAAGTAAACTAGACATCACAGTCAACACTCAACTTTTTAATTTCTGAAAATTTCAGTGAGCTACATACTGAACTTAGAGGATCGATCCTACCAGGCTAGTATTGATCAGATACTAATACATGCATTGGTATCGATACGGTTGATATTTGGATCGATCTTCCCACCTGTAGACAAGACGTGCACTCCTCAGTCAGGATGTGCAGAACACAGTGTGCTGGTGCAGCGTGAGCACGGTGCGAAAACTGCAAAGTGACGTTCATGGGAATCGAATCCAAAGCGAACTGCATTAATGGTCGTTTAATCCTCCTTTTTGTTCTTTATTACGTGCAGCCTGGATCGCCTTGTCATCGCCGCATTTGATTATCTTGAAAATCTGATCAAACACGACCTGAGATCTGGTGTGGGTTTGATCTCGCACACACTTTAAACACAAATACACGCAGCATCAACTTGATGCCCCCAACCCACGCAGACTGCAATCACTATAGCAGATCTGCGGAGAGAATGGAGGGGGCTTGCTTGTATTTCTTTTTTAACTCCTAAGCATATAAAATACCCCGTCCACTTTTTCTCACAATCTATCTCATGACCCCCCCATGGTGTTTTACTTACAAATCCTCTCTTCTTCCCTTACTCTCCTTCTGTATTCCCATATGTCGGCTGAGATGAAAAGCAAAACACCTTTGTTTGCTCAAAAAGAAAAAGAGGAGAAAAAAAATACCGGGCGGTGGGCGGGGGATTCGGCTGGTGGTATGACTCACGAGCAAGGCTTGATTTGTAGATCATATCCCCCTGAGAAGCTTCTGAATACAGCCTGGACGGCGGCGGAAAAGGCAGGAAGCTCGCGCACTGGAACTTACTCCTTCATATCCCCACTGCTGGCTGAATAAGGGTTCCCCTTTGAAGTGCTTGTGACCTTTTGGAACAAGAGGGGCAGGGGTTTGATAGGGCTTTTTGGTCAAATTGGTCACACAACTAGCAGCAGCGCAGCGAGGGCCCATTTACTGGCTACAGACGCTGCATGGGAGGCACAGAGCTGCGGCGCTCACATTGCTTTTTGCTATGAGATGTCAGATAAGGAACACGGGGGTGTTTGTATTTTCACTTTTTTTGGACAGATAATAAGAAATATGAGAATTTCAGTGCTATTTGCATGAGTGGCGTTTTTTTTTTTTAAAGGAGTAATGTGATTTCTTTTTCAGCCTAGAACAAGCCTGACAACAACAACAATGACATGTTACATGCAAAGTGGGAAAGGTGATCAGCTCATGTCTCACACATGTCAAGAAGAAGTCCTATATTCCCTCTTTGTAGTTTTTTGCTGATGTCAGTGTGAATCAGTGACTAACTAGGGTTTGGCTGTTTGATGATGGTGTTAACACATTTTTGATGGCACCCAGATGTAGCCAACCCTGCTCAGTCGTACATGACACCCCAGTGCTCCCTGTGCAGTTCTTCCTCCTTTAAAACAGTTTGCTCCATCTGTTGGGCTAAGAGTAATTAGACCTATGTAGAAGTGCAGACTTTCAAACAGACTTTATTTAGACTTGATATATGTATATGTATATAATGTGAGCGATACATATATACGCACTGCCTGGCCATTAAAGCAAATATTTAATCAGCCAAACACATGGCAGCAACTCAATTTAGGCATGGACAATATGCGCTGCTGTTGTTCAAACTGAGCATCATGATGACTTTGACTGTGTCACTGTTGTTGATATTGTGGGATTTTCCCACACAACCATTTTTGGGTTTTATAGAGAAAGAAAAGGACAAAAATCCAGCGAGTGGCAGTTCTTTGGGAGAAAATGTCTGATACCAGAAGTCAGATGGGAATTACGAAACTGCTTCAAACCAACAGAAACTCAAACAGACACTCGTTACAACAAAGGTGTGCAGAAGAGCATCTCTGAATGCACAACATGTTGAACCTTGAAGCAGGTGGGCTACAGCAGCAGCAGAAGAGCACACCAGTCAGCCACTTCTGTCTAAGAACAGGAAACTGAGGATGTAATTTGCACGGGCTCACCAACAGTGGACAGCAGGAATGCTTCCTCGTCTGACGAGTCTCAATTTCTGCTGCAACATTATTTGTTAACAATATGAAAGCCTGCTGCTTCATATCGGCGGTTAAGGCTGGTTGTTGTAGTGTAATGATGTGGATGATATTTCCTTGGCGCACTTTGGGCCCCTTAGTACCAACTGAACATCATTTAAACACGACCTACATAAGAATTGTCGAACACCTCTTTGTGTACCCATCTTCTGATGGTCACAAATTTCAAATCGACTCAAACTGGTTCTTTGAACACAGTACTCATGACCTCCACAGTCACCAGATCTCAATTCAGTAGAGCACCTTTGGGGATGTGGTCGAACAGGGGAATCACATCATGGACGTGCAGCTGACAAATCTGCAGCAACTGTGTGATGCTGACATTTATATATGGAGCAAAATCTCTGAGGAATGTTTACAGCACCTTGTTGAATCTGCGCTGTGAAGAATTAATGCGGTCTTGAAGGCAAAAACATGGGCCCGACCTGATACCAAGGTGTACCTAATAAAGAATTTTGGCTTTGCTGCCTGATAATGTGTGCAGATGTTTACATGGGATTTTTTATTTTTTCCAAGACACAGAATCCAGCCCTGGAAGTGGCTCGCAAACCAGACGCAGAAAGATCAAATATGTCCTAACCAGATAGGTTAGCAATACTGATACAGATACTAGAGTGAGATACACTGCAAGCTACAAAAATCAGCCTGCTGTAATTGGTTTTTGCTTATCAGCCCCCAGAGGTCTCGGTACTAGAAAGAAATACAAAAAAGCCACAAGTTTTATTGTTATTAAAATCAAGTAAAGAATTACCATACATCAACAGAAGACTGGTGGGGTGGTCAAAATTAACAAAAATAAGAGAAGCTGCTCATCCAGTCAGACCAGCCAAAAAAGCTCCATAAGATTGATTGTCTTTCCTTCTAACCTAACCCAGTGTGAAAACGTAAAGGACTTCAGGATGGATCAAAGAGAAAAAAACAGCAAAACAAAGGCTAAATCAGCACGAACTGCTGCTGTTTCAGGGGCCAGAAGGGAGAGGAGGCAAGGGAGAGAGACAGAGAACCAGCGTCCTGCCTCCTTTTTATTGGCTTTTAGTTCATCGGGCCAGACCAGATACACCTGAGGGCACGACACAGAACCATGACTCACAGGTCATTTGCACATCATAACCTACATCTTTTTCCCCACATTTTTTCTTAGTGTGACCAGAAGAAAGAAGTTTCTTTGTCCTCTTACTAAAGTTGTAAACACCAACACGTAGACCTTGATTAAGCTGCAGACTACCTCTTTCAAACTACATGCATTCATTTAATTCATTCTAGAGCTAAAGTTATGATGTTATGCACAAAAAATGCAATCTGATTATTATTAATTTAACTGAATTTATTACTGACAATTGAATTTTATAAAAAATGCAGAAGTCTCTGCAGTTTCTGAAGAGACTGACGAGCAATCAACAAAGGAAAAAGCACGTTTTTGAGTAATTAAGGGGGTAAAACTGGAAATGTTTTAATAGACACGGAGCTTTAATTACTAAAATAACCAAGAAAACAAAACAAGCAAATTAAAAAATACCCTGAAATAAAAGCTACCAACCGCTGTCACGGCCAGGTTGTCTATTGTGTCTTAAATGTTTTAAAGTACAAAATGACAACGAATGGAAAAAATGCTACAAATGGCACCTTTCACGCACGTTGTCAAATTGCTGGATTTATTGTCTCTGACTCACACTGAGTGCTTTAGTTGTTTTAAAAATGGCTTTCTCCATTTGTATGTGCATAATCTTTTGTCATGCTCTCATCATTTTATCCCTCATTCAAAAATCCCGTCTTTCCAAAATCCACTTAAAGCGCTTTTTTTGGTCAAAGGAAATCAAACCAACATATAGGAAAAAATTTACCCATTATGCACCATCCTATTTACTGCCCCGCATCAGTTTCTCTTACCGTCTTCTACCCCACATGCACATGCAGCTGATAAGCTTGAACGAGGGGCACATGTACGACACCTACGTGTAAAACAAGCGAAACCTTTTAACCCTAGTTACTGACATCCCCAGACAGATGTGGAGGGTCTCCGTAACATCAGCTTTCTCTATGACAATAACAGTGGCTACTGTGAAGTAGATGAGGGACCTAAAAGAGGAACTCACTATAAATGCACAATAACCAGAAGGACTTCTGGCTCTGGTGGCCATCTGTCCAGCACTGAGTACAGGAGGCTGAAGCAAGTGCAAAAAAACAACAACAAGAGAAATGAGTCTGAAACAATTTCAGTTTATTCAATTTTATTTATATAGAAAAGCATTTTATACTTTAAAATAAGGACTCTAGAATAAACAGAGAAAACCCCAAAAATCAGGCAACGAAAAGATCCGGTGTGGAAGAGAGCCAGAGATAAATAATAATTAACAATAATTAAACTCAGAGTGGTTGATCGATAGGAAACAAACAGCAAATAAAATATTTAAGAGATGAAGGTGAAACTACATCAGGTGTATGAATGCTGGCAACACAATGAAATGCAAAACATGGAATAAAGAAAATCAAAACAAAAAAGGCCAATTAAAAGCAAATATAGAAGAATTAAGATAAGTTAAAGATCACTATGAGAAGGTGATAAAATAATTATGAAGAGCAACATACTGTAGCAATAAGTTAAAATGGAAGCACAGAAAAAGCCTGCTAATAAAAATAGGTGTTTAAAAGGGATTTAGAAGATGAAAGTGAACTCACCCATCAGATCCCCGATCATCCTTGGCCGAGATTGTGGGATGACTACAAGGGCCTTGGCTGAGGACCTCACGGCTGTGTCGGGAGATCTGCAACTTATACATAACAAATATACAAAAGTACAACATTTTAGAGTAAAAAAGTACACGGTTACTCAGCGTTTGGCTCTGAAACCGTTCTTGTTTGCAGGGCCGATTGACCAACAGACGACATCAGGCAAGCGTCTCTGTGGAATATGATGTTTGCAGACGACGCTGTGATCTGCAGTGGGAGGTGGAGGTATGCCCAGGAGAGAGAAAAGAATGAAAGTCAACAGAAAAAAAAACAGAATGTAAACACAAGTGTGAATGAGAGGGAGAGACAGCCCATATGGAAAAGATATATATAAATCTTATAAAGTTTGTATCTGTCTTGTGTGAAACTTGTATGAAAAGCATATAAGTGTGAAAACAGATATAAGATCCGTTGAAAAATTATATAATGAAACTTGTATGTTTTGGATACTTACTAAAACAATGTATGAAAGTAATGCGAAAGTGGCCACTTTTCATGAGTAAATCATGTAAGCCTTATATGATTTACTCATGAAAGTGGCCACTTTCATGAGTAATCACATATAAGTTTTTACTATTTCTTTTCCGTATGGGAGGTGTAACAGTGAAGATTCAAGGAGTAAAGATACGGGACGGTTACCGTACATGAGGCTGAGCTGAAGATGCTAAGGTTTTCATTGGAAGTGAGCAGAATAGACAAAGGTAGAAATGAGGACATGAGAGGGACGGCTCAGGCTCAGCAGTTTGGAGACAAAGTTAGAGACATGTGCGAAGGAGGGATAGTGGATATACTGGACAAAGGATGTTGAAGAGCTTCATGGATGTAGTGGAGGAGGAAGTGCAGAGGGTTGGTGTGACAGAGGAGGATGCTGAGGATAGGGTGGAGGTAGATGATGTTACCATGGTGACCCCTAAAGAGAGCAGCGGAAAGAAGACTTTTCTTTCATTGTGGGGTGGGTTGGTTCAGGTGTACACTAGATGCCCGACTGGAGTCTAGAGAGGTTGGAGCCTGTGTTACTGCTTTGTTTTGTTCCCTGAGCTCTTCTTAAGGAGTCTTTGTGGTGCATTATGCCGCTGGGCACCCCTCCCTGCCCCTCAGCTTGTCTGTTACAATGTTTGGGTGGTACAAGCTCAAAGTGAATGCAAGCAGGACTCAGGGTTTCTAAGCATTACCTTGCTTTGCAACAAGATGATGGAGGTTATTTAGTTCTCTTCTCAGTGGTTTTATTGTTGTGGCTGATTGGTGTAAATGTTACTGCTCCTGAAGCTCAGTGAAATAAACAGCAGTGCACAATTACAAGGGGAACCTGCTCTACTGTTATTTTTTGGGTTCTTTTTTTATGGTGTGCATTTGGCAGCCCTCACAATCAAATAATTAAAATGTTTAAAAAGTTGTTTGAAAAGTTTATTGTATGTATTAAGCTGTTGCTTAGTGAAGTCAAAGGATATGAATGAGAAATGAATGTAACTTGGATTGAATCACTGTGGCTTTGAAGGTTGCATTATTAATAGCTTTTAATAATTTAGTTTGCTAAAAAAAACATATTTTTGTAGCATGCTGCCAAATAAAGGGCAAAAATAATAGAAAAAAGCTCTGATAATGGAGGCAGTGGAGCATACACAAACATGCACGCATGTAGCTACCTCCAAGAGCCCCGGTGTTTGTTTGCATGTTCATGGAGGTGCTGACGATGCTGTGTTTTTCTACTGTCCGCCCTCCACGTCACACCACAGCGTGTGATGATTTGTGAAGAGAAGCGCTGCATTTGTCAGATTCAAGTAAATGTAGCGGATCCATCTATCAGACACAGCCTTTAGATAAGGATGTGAAAAGGAGATAGAAGGACAAAGGAGGTTGAGAAAGTAAAAGGAGGAGAGAGTTTAGAGTCTGCAAGCTGTAACTTGGAATATAGGGATAGTGGGGAAAAAGAAAATTCATCCAAGGAGAAAAAAGTCCAACTTGAGGGAGAGGATTTTAAACAGAAAAAATATGAAAGATAAAAAGAGAGAAACTTGTAGCATAAAAAAAGAGAAAGAAATCCACGGTGGTAAGGAAAACGTATAATAGTCCGGGCACATGTCTCGCAGCATTTGTATCAAACTTAACCTCCTCCGTGTTTCGGCTGGCATCAGCCAATGTGTCCAGCATAGAAATTCTTCAAGTGTGAAGTGGGGCCCCCTGCCCCTTCCACACTTTCTTGCCTTTCTACCAGTTTCGGTCAGCTCAGTTATTATTCTAATTCATGCAAGAAAGCAAGATGGTACGGGAGGAAGAACGATGATAGATGATGAAGTTCATCACCCACCCACCATGCCGACGAGAGGGACGCAGCGGCGATACATTCGGGGAAAGAGAACGTGCAAATTTGCCCTCAATTAAAATGCACTTCAGCAGTGCTGACGATTGCTTCGTCCCGTGAACGCGCGCGCGCGTGTGTAACCTCATCTAGCTGCGGCTTTTAATCAGCAGATCAGTCGACACTGTAGCTGTGACTGTGTTTAATAAATGAAGCGTCATGTCTGTTTCATATGCGCGCGCACACCGCAGGGGCGCACGTGTTAATCTGAAGTGACATTGACTTTAATGGCCACTTTAAATGCTTTTATTATTTTAAAGCACTTTACGACTGCCTCTGGTGTGGAGGAGTGCAGTGTGAGCAGTATCAGCACAGCAACAGAAGCTGCTGATGAGTGGCTTACATCCCGCTACCACCGGTTCTTAGGCCACTTTCAGTTCAGTGTCAGTACAGACAGCAAGTTAAAGGATAATCGGGTTTTATTAGAACCTAAATGGGCTCTCCAGTCATTACTGTAAGTATAGCACTTCCATAAAGATGGTGAACTGAAGACAGAAAAAAAGCCCTTCTAGTAGATGCACCTATGGAGTTATTGCGTTCACATGATTTTTAGAAAACTTCACCTCTGACCTTGACCCTGAGGTCGAGATTGCTGAGATTCTAACTCATTTTCACAAAACGTTGTGTTCACACATGCATAAGAGCTTTGACTTTCTTGACATGAGCTGCTTGGGAAAACGGAAATGTTCTAGCACAATTGCATCAGAAATTAAGCGATTTTTAACATGCCAGGCTTCTGCTGTGGTACAAAATTGCCACAATGGCCTGTATTTGTAAAGCGCTTTACACATCCTCCATGTTTGATGCTTAGTAAAGATGCTGGATTCGTTATTCCTTGTTAACCTTTACTGTGTAACTGAGCAGACAAGCAGCTTGGCTCTGGGGTGTAGGGAACCGGTCCTGTGTCAGACATTTTTAATACTGGGTGCATGCGGATTGGACCATTCGCTTCAAACGGGTATGGGAAACCCCCATTATTTACCCCTGTTTCATCAAAAGTCAGCTTTCTTCCTGTTAAAAGGGAGTTTTTCCATACCACTGTCGCCAAGCGCCTGCTCATATTATTATAGAGGTTTATTTTATTTTCAAACCAGACGTAACAATATTTAGGCCTGACCCTAGCAAGCCTGGTTAGCAACAGCATTCATGGGTGCATTGGAATGACACCGGCTAATTTTTGCTAACCGATAGGCTAATAAAATGCTAGAATTTCACTCACCGCCCAAACTTGTTATATGTCAGATAATTGGTTTCAATATTATCCAATGGCACCAAGACTGCAAACATGGTTGCGAGATCCAGTTTAAGGACTAAAGTTTAGCAGATAAGGACTGTGAGTTGAGGCTCCCCGGCGGCTCGGCAGGCGGCCAGCGCAGAGGACCACACATCGTGCTAGCCTCTGATGGAAGAGAGGCCGAACAGGACAGCAAGCCGACCTCAGGCTTGGCAGGACCCCTGCGGGCAATGACCTCCGTCTCCAGCTTGGCAGGTCCTGCTGGCGCACCAGCCTCGGGTGAGGACGCCGCTCTACCGGGCGGCACTGCAAGTCCAGAGAGCAGAGAGCTGCTGGCTCCTGCAACCAGCCAGTAAAGGCAGACATGTCTATGTCCAGTTTTTATCAAGGCAGAAGATATAGAGACCAAAACCGACATTTTAATATAAAAGTCTATGAGGATGGACTCACTTTTGGCCACATCATGAACTGCATTTTACAGCACATCTGTGGTGGACTCATTTTTCAGTCCCATAAGTTGCCTCTTGATTAAAGCCATAAGCCGGCAAACTTTATTATCAAAAAATGTTTATCTTGTCCTTTCTTACCATATCGTAACGAAGGTGACACTCTAAGCAGCTGTAAATATAATTTAGCCTACCACGTGCAGTAAAATTAAGAGGTTAATTTTCTTATTCGTCTAGTTTTGTTGTAAAAACCACAGGAGTCAAAGGAGATGAGTGAATGAGCCAAGGGTTTGAGGCCCCTGCTCTGAAGCGGATTATCTACTGTAGTGTGTCTCATATGTGAAAGGAAAAACTCAACACTGTCTTCAGTTCACGTGTTAAAACAGCTATAATGTAGCTTCAAAACTGCTTGACACTGTTAAATATCCTTATGTTTAAAAATGACCACACCTCCAGCCTATAAAACAGATCTTAATTTAAAAATATGTAAAAGAGAATGTAAGGTCTAACCACAGATAATTTTGATGTCTTAATCAATGTTATCTTCTCAGGCCTAATAAAGCTTAGCCACAATCAAGAGATTAGAGTGCTGTTACAGGCTGAGTAGTGCTCCCCTAAAGAAAAGAAAGGCACATTTATATACGGTTATGTGTTTTGAGTGTCCCTTTATGTCTTATCATTAGTAACAACATTGCACTCATTAAGATAACTGTTGGGACCTTGGAGTGCGGTGACATTGCTTAAAAGAAACCCAGCAGGGCAAAACACAGCAAGAGGTCACAGGATCACACAAGCTCGTTTCGCCAAATTTGCGACACACGAGCTGCGACTTGGAACACGAGATAATTTGGTCTTTAAACTCTTTTCCGCACATTTGACTGATCAAAAGAAAGCAGTACTTTCGACGCGCACACAACAAAGCGAAACAAACTTTGTGATTCGCGCATTAATTTACAACGCCTTTCATTTGTGAAGAGGAGCCTGTGAAATGAGTCACAGGTGCAAAAGGGTAACGAGACTTTTTGAAGATCAAACTAAAGTAAAGGAGTTACCGGTACTGTGAAATCAGGTCATCTACTAACTTTCTGGTTGAACTCTGGATTTGAGAATTTGTCATATTTGTGTGTCTTCTTTAGCAAATTATTTTTGTCTGGTTGTTAACTGTGTGCCCTTCAGACGTGCTGCAGCAGTTTCCACAGTTTTCAGGAGGAACTCTCGTAGAAAAATGAGAAATAACATCATAGCTGATGAAGGACGAAACTATGACAATTAAAGATGCAGTGAAACAAAATTTATTTATTCCTTGTAAAATAACTAAATCTGACCACCTAGTCCTTCTTAATACATATACATTTTTGCTGTTAAATGCCTTCTTTTTTTAGGTACACATGTTCAACTGCTCAGTAACATATATATCCAATCAGCCAGTCGCATGGCAGCAGCTCAATGCATTAAGCATGTAGACATGGTCAAAACGACCTGCTGAAGTTCAAACTGAGCATCAGAATGGGGTAGATTCAATTCAGTCAATACAATTTTATTTATATAGCGCCAAAGCACAACAACAGTCGCCTCAAGGAGCTTTATATTGTAAGGTAGACCCTACAATAATACATACAGAGAAAAACCCAACAATCATTTGATTGCTATGAGCAAGCATTTTGGCAACAGTGGGAAGGACAAACTCCCTTTTAATAGGAAGAAACCTCCGGCAGAACCAGGCTCAGGGAGGGGCGGCCATCTGCTGCGACCTTGTTGGGGTGAGAGAAGGAAGACAGGATAAAAGACATGAGACAGGCTAAAAGACGGGTAGATGTTATGCGACTTAAGGAGTGTGCCGATGTTGTCGGTGCCAGACAATCTAGTCTGAGCCTTTCAGAAGCTGCTGTTCTTCTGGGATTTTCTGTAGAGTTTACAGACACTGGTCTGAAAGAGATTGAGTGAGTGAGTTGTGGGTTGAGTGGGTTAATCGGTGATTCTAAATTGCCCATAGTTGTAAATGGGTGTCTGTCCCTCTGTGTTAGCCCTGTGATAGACCGGTGAACTGCCCAGGGTGTATTCTACTTCTCGCCCTATGATAGCGGAGAGGCCGAGGCTCCATCACCCAGTATTTTTTGCTGATCATGTCCATCCCTTTATGACCTCAGTGTAGTCGTGCATCTACTGATGGCTGCTTCCAGCAGCATAACACAGCATGTCACAAAGCTCAAATCAAACTGTTTGCTGAACATGACAACGAGTCATGTTCAGCAAACCAGTGATCAGGTGACCCCCACAGTCACCAGATCTCAATCCCACAGAGCACCTTTGGGATGTGGGAAAATTCACATCTGCAGCAGCTGTGTGATTCTGTCATGTCAACATGGACCAAAATCTCAGAGGAATGCTTCCTGCACCTTGTTGAATCTGTGAAATGGAGAATTAAGACAGCTCTGAAGACCAAAGAAGGTCCAATCCCGTACCAGAATGGTGTATCTAACAAAAGGGCCATTGAGCTTGACACTGCTGAACATACTCTTTATGCGCTCTGCATGCATATGGATTCAAAGGACATCCAGCCATCACAAAAAACACACAAAGAAATGCACCACACCTGAAAGCTAATTTCCATCTCCATGCACTTTTCCTCACATCTCTCTGGGGGATGTCTTTTCTTCTCTCTCCATTTATCCGCACACGTTTCCAAGACCTTTAAGGTGCCACTCATGAAGATTCATCAGTCAACGTGAAGTGTGTCTACCATGCAAAAGAGACTTGCAATCTTAAGGTAAACACGAGAACTCTAACCTCTTTATGACCTTCTAATCAGTATATTGAATGCGACTCGTGTTTACTTTTAATGCATGACTAAAGAGCTTGTGATAAAACCGTGTTGCTTATTTGAGCAGATTACAGAGTTACAACACGCTCCCCTCCCTCACCCGTCTCCGAAACCGATGTAAGCGAGCCAGTAAAACGCTTCGCAAAACACGAGCCGGTAAAAATGCGAGGACATTTCCTTATCCTGATAGTTCTTTAAAGAAAGCGACTTGTCATTAAAATACAAAAAAAAAAGAACAACAACTCATAAATGCCACAATAAATTCACGCGTCTAAACTGAAGACAGAGGAAGATTACTTCCTCTGTGCCACCAGCAAGTGGAGAGAAATCTCATAGACACATCCATACACTTATCAGCTTCGAAATGACACAATGCTGCTACCAGGGGGACTTAAATATTAATTCCCAGTCTGGTGAATATAAAAATAAATCCTTTTGCTAATCGTGCCGGGAGATGCTCGCCAGCAGTAAAAAGGTTTTGTGTAAATTACTAAAAGATTAGTTTCTTTGCTGGTTTATCTGCAGGTCCAAAGCACAGAGGTGCATTCCTCAAGCACCCAAAAATTCCTCTCTAACTTTCCGTCAGAAATATAAGGATTTACTCCGGTGTGTGTGTGTGTGTACTGTAAATGTTCCAGCAGCTCCTTTGAAATCCTGCGATTGTCTCTGGTGAAACAAGATAGCGTTGGAGCTTTGAAGGTGTAAAGCTGCGACGGGATGGTATTACCTGCCCGAGATACTACCACACGGGAAGTTTCTGGCCAGTCGGACGCTCGTCACGCATGACAAGGAGACGGGTGTTTTCTCGTGCGATTAGAGCACATTAGCCAAGGTGGGGGCCAGTCAAAACACACCCAGTCCTGTTTGCTTATGTACTTTTTAATCTTTCAGGAGGAAATAAACATTAAAAGTGGGGGTTGGGGGATTTAAGCTTCTCTCTCTGTCACGTACCTACATCCCATAAACACTTATTACTGGCCTATTTAGTCGACATTTTACTTTGAACATGGAGATATTAAAGAAAAAGGCATTTTGTATGACACACTCAGCAAAAAACGTTAAAGCACCTTAGCCGATTAGCGCCTGCTCGAGGCCTCCCTTGGATGTGTTAATATTCCAAGGGGCAGCTCTGAACAGTGTGCTTAATAATGAAATAACCTCTTTTCCCTCTAAAGAGCAGGAATCTTACCGCCCACGCCGAGTGACCAGAACCAGCGCGTTTCGGAGCAAAGAAGTCGTGAAATTTCTCCGCCGTATGTCAGGATTTGCTCCTTGTTTCTCGTAAAAGTTTACGAGTAGCTTTTATGCTTGCTCTCAGCTCTCTGTGTAAAAACCACAAGATTGGCTGCTTGCTAGAGTCAGAGCTGATCAGTTAAAAGCTTATTGATCTGGCGTGGAGGCGCGTGGGGGAGATAGCGGCAGGAATGTGGAAATTACTTTGCCACCTAAAGCTTCCCCCGCCCCCCCAACGTTAAATACACATTCAGAATTAATTGTAGATCTATTTACCTCAGAGAGGAGCACCGGGCTTTAGCAGCCGTGCATTATCGTCTACGTTAATGTGCTGACATGTAATACTGTCCAGGTGACGAAGTCATCAAGAAAAAAAACTATCAAAAAAACTAATATCTGGTGGGTCAGAATGAATAAATCTCCCTATTTAAACACTTTCACGGTCAAATCTCTGTGTTGTTTGCCGAGAATTTCCCCCATCAAAGTGCTTTATATCTTCACACGGGCACGCATTGCATACTGTTCTCAACATCTTACAGAGATTTGAGCACAGACATGAAGTGTGTACACTTCTTATAGATCTTTTAGATATGGATAAAGAGCTTAGGCCTACACACCTTTCTTTCAGCCTCTTCCTCTCTTGATTTTTGCCTCACACCCCTGCTTCTCGTCACTTGCTCTCTACTCTCGAGCACACAGTTGCGCACACATCCTCACACATACACACCCCTGGAGCTTAATTTGCAATAGAAGACTACTTCATTTGAATGTCTTTGATGTAGTGTTGCTTTGCTCAAATGAAGTATCTGATCCCAATCCCCTGGACAGATCCATGTGGGCGTATCGGTGTAACCAACCACTGACGTCCCCAGCCAGCTCCTTTTCTTTGTGCTTCTCACCTGCACTCCACATCACTCTCCATACCCATCTACCATTTTCACCTTCCCAGTTTTATTAATTTACAGTTTTAACAGCACTCGCCTAAAGTGCTGTGAGAAAGTATTTGCCCCCCCATCTCTTGATTTCTTAATCTCCTTTTTTCATATTTTTCACACGTTTCTCGTCAAATGAAGTTTAATGTTAGACAAAGATAACCTGAGTAAATTTATTAAGGGGAAAGAAAACTTCCATACCTACCTGGTGCGGAGTGAAAAACTGGCCCCTAAACCTAATAACTAAGTTTGCGCCACCCTTGGCAGCAAGAAGTGCAATCATGCATTTGTGATAGCTGGCAGTGTTTTGGCCATGAAGTCTTGAGCTTAACTGAGGAAAGTGAGCCCGGCAGTTCTTCAGATGTTGTTCTGGGTTCTTTTGTGACCTCCTGGATGAGTCGTCAAAGCGCTCTTGGATTAATTTTGGTAAGTGTTGGGGAGTAATGGATTAAATGTACCAGCGTTACATATTTAAAATACAAAATATGAGTAGCTGTATCCTGTTACAGTTACAGTGTAAATAGGTGATAATTAGAATACAGTGACTTTGTTGAAATAAATGGACTGCACAACGGTCTTTACCTGTTTCATATGTTAGGCTGGCATTTCTCTATTGCCGGGAACCCAAACAAAACCAAAAATAAGAGGCTCTGACTGGATATCTGACCGTGCAATGCAAACTCTGTTTGCCAGCAACCACGCTGCTCTAAGCGTCAAAAGACTCCAACCTAAAGAAACATCTGGAAGTTCATTTAAAAAAAAAAACTAACATTAGCCCACTGCAGCTACCTTAGTTGTGGTAGCTACCTGGGTTTTGTGCCACTTCAGTATCTTTGATGTACTATCACTGTGTGATTTATTACTATTAAAGAAGGCTGCATTACAACCTGCTAGCTGGAAATAATCATGTGCAGTTCTGAAAGCAGACATAAAGAAATATGTTACTGCAACAGAAATAGTTTTCTACATGAGATCACTGCAAAAAATGCAGCCTTACCTAATGTCCACCCTACCGTTACTCATTTTATATTAAGATTTAAAAATGTAGTTGGTGTTGCTTTCAGAACATACATGATTATTTCCAGCTAGCAGGTTGTTAACGCCCTCAAGTCTAACAGTCTGAGGTCTGTGAACTAACCTCAGCTAACGCTAGCTAACAATGTTAGCTCGGTGGCAAGTAGCCTTCAGTAATAGTAATAAATGACACAGCAATAGTACATTCATGTAGTTGTAAAAAGGACCGCAATATATCAAGTAATCCAAAATATTCGGAATACAAAACTCACATTAAGTAACTTAACGGAATATGTTACAAACTACATTTTGGGCATGTATTCTGTAATCTGTAGTGGAATACATTTTTAAAGTAACCTTCCCAACACTGATTTTAGATGTCAGTGAGTTTGTTTCTTTAGATCGCGATATGATGTGTTGGTATTCGAGAGACTTTGTCAGACAGGTTCAATTTAAGGGATTTCTTGATTCAATAGTTCTGACAGTTGCTAGTGAAATTGAACTTAGCTTTCCAGAAAACATGGTTAATCATAGTTAATTCATGATTTACAAAGGCACAAAGGATCACGTAGGTTTGGATAGCCTTTAATAAGGAGCAGGGACACAGGACTTTTCACAGGACTGTATATTCCAACTGTATGTGTTATGTTTACTGTATATGGCCATTATCCAGGTAACCTGATAGAGAAAATGGTGCATGGCTTTGACATAATTGTAAACCTAGTATTAGCCTAAAAAAATTCAGGCGCCACGATTTTTAGTTGCCAACTATGTCAGTCTGCCATTTGGCTGTGCTGTACTGTACTGTATGAAGTTGTGTACATGTGGTTTGGATGTGATTTTTCTTTGTCGCTGATGAAAGCTGCTGAGGATGGGGGCAAAAAAGACACCACAGGGAAACAGGTGACCTAAAATGTGCCGTGAAGCTCGGTGAAACGTGGGAAGCTGCAAATTTGGTTGTTTATTCTCTAAAGACTCAGCGTTATAAGCGATGTTCCCTTTGCAATGTGACATTACAAAAGGAACATCGCTATCAAAATAATATAGAAAATTTTCTCCATGGTAAAAATATAGAAAATTGTAACTTTAAAGTCATTGGTTTTTGTAATCTGCAATCTAACCTTTGAAATAAAAGGAAAGTGAAATTTAACTGTAATTTCACACACTGAATGGGCTTTGGAAATAGCGGTAGGTTGATCAGTGGGTGACAAAGCATCAATGGCACACACACACACACACACACACACACACACACACACACACACACACACACACACACACACACACACACACACACACACACACACGCACAGATACAGACATGCTTCTCTAAAATCCAGTTGCTACCTAATAAGGGGATTAGAGCATCCCAAAGCCCAGGTTAGTCATTGACTGTGAACAAAAAACAAAACAGAAAATGAGGGGCTGAAAATGTGCAGATTTAAAAATAACAGTGTTTTTTTAAGGTACTTCAGGTGCATGGATTTCCAGAGTGGCAGCGTGTGAGAGTAAATGTACACACACTCCTACATCCAGTCTCACCACCATCTTGTGCCTTATTGGGGCTAATCCTGTGAGTACACCCAGACAGGCTTACAGATGCCCCTGTAGACTGCACCAGCGCCAGTGAGCACAGACAGCATAGCTGAAGTGTTCAGTTCAGAACACGAGGACGCAACAAAAACACGCTGGCAGCCAGCAGCCTCTGAAGTGCTCATTATGATGATGAGGGAGTGGGCAAAAGCTGAGGCATATTACATGGCATGTTGCACAACAATATTAGTTCTCTGCTGTCAAATCATGTGCTAGCCTTACACAGATAAATAACTCTAACTTCAGTTGGTAAGGCTGTGGATATCACCACACAAATCTGCATTTACTATCCCCAGCAAAACAGGACAGGACTTCAAATCATTACCAAAAGTATACAGAGTTTTCTGAATATTGTAGTAATAAATGAAGATACTATTTTGTTCTTTGCTTAGAAATGACTTTCACAGTTTAGGTACTCATGAGCTAGCTTAGGAAAGTGTCTGCTAGCTGTCTGCAGGATTCTAGGTTCTAGGTTCTTTAATATTTGTCACATGCATAGTTATACAAGTATAACACACAGTGAAATGTAGCCTGACACGCTCCTCGACATGTGCAAAAATTGGGGGGGGGGGTGTAGAGGAAGAACATTATATATATATATATATATATATATATATATATATATACACATACATATATTATATACACTGGGTGAATGTGCAGTAGTAGCAGCAAGCAGGTGAATTCTGTACATTAATATGAATAGATATCTGACTATTTTACAGGATAGACAATATAAACATATTTAAAATTAAAGGAATTGAAATGTACATTGTGCCTTGGTTTAGTGTCTGGAAGAGTCCTGTCTCAGTCAATTATAGATGATGTGAGAGGGCGGGTGTGTGTGTTTAGGGCACGGATGGCTTGGGGATAGAAGCTCCTCTTGAGTCTCTCTGTCCTTGCCCGGAAGATGCGGAGCCTTCTACCAGATTGCAGAAGTTGGAACAGTTTGTTGCCAGGATGGGACGGGTCCTTCAGTATCTGCGCTGCTCTAGTCCGGCATCTCCTGGTGTAGGTGTAGGACACTGCTTTTACAACCTCCTTATAATCGCTCTGGCTGCTTGCAGGTTACTGTAGTTGCCCATACTGGTGTTGACTTCTGTGCAAACATGGGTTAAGTACTTGTACTTGCCAGTCTTAATTTCGCTGACCAACAATTTTATTCATAGTTTCCGTCAACTACCTGTTTATTTCTGATGACGGCAATACGATAACAAAATAATAACTAAAAGGTGCAGCTTTTACTTTGTAGGTGGGCAGTCTCCATTTCCAGTTTTCAGTTGCACTTTTCACAGGTGCATTAGTCGCTGGTGAGTAGTTAGAGAAAGTTTGCAGGTAAGGCGGTGTCTTCCGTGCAGTCCGCTAGCACCCAAAGCAGACTGCACACAGGGTTGCTGTCATCCTAATGTTTACCAGAGATGTGCGATACCACTGATTTCCTTTCCGATCCGATACCAAGTAAAATTCAGGGTGGTATCGACGATACTGATCTGCTATCGATACTTTATACAAAAACGTGATGTTTTATTGTTTTTCAAATCATAGCTTCATAATGATTACAGGACATCAGACTACTTGTTCTTATTGCTAAATAATGCAGAATTATCATATAGAAATCAAAAACCTGGAGTTGTGCACTATTTGAACACCTGCCTGCAGCACTAAAGGACTCCGCGAGAGACGTCTGTCTCGCCCTAGCAGCACCTGTCCCTCTCCTCCTCTTCAGTTCGCCTCAACATAAGCTCATCATATTCTGTGATATGATTTACTCTGAGGTGTTTGACGAGGTTAGTGGTGCCACAACACCTCACTGTCTTGCCATGTATCGCAAACCGCGTCTTGGCTGTTTGTGGAGGTAAAATACGTCCACACATGACTCGTGAGTGTGCGTGCCAAGGGGCTGCGACACCTTTATGCAGTCATATTTCGCATATGACTAAGAAAGGCGGAAAAGGAAGTCGTTCCTTCCAAGCTAGACGATCCAAACGATATCGTTTCTTTCCACTGTGTTCCTGTTAATGATAAACTAGAAATTTACCCCAAATTACTAAAATATTGATATTTTAATATGAGAATTATTTCTACAACATAAATGACTGGTATCGGAGGAATCGATATGTCAGTATCGATCCGCACACCACTAATGTCCGCTCAGAGTTCCAAATGAGGTAACACTAGCATGGAAATTTCGACCACAGCCCCTCTTTAATCAACCTTTGAAGAACACTTACATCTACACTGTAAAATTGTTACAGCTGATAATACAATGCAGTTACACCAACTTCAATATCATAACATACGTTTCTAAAATTGCTTGTATTTACTTTGTTTTAACATTGCATTTAACATTAACATTGCACATAGACCGTATTGCAGCTGTTGTTAAACCTGGATGTAGCAATGCCCGACAGTCATTTTCTAGACCTCGGGGCTCTGGTAGGAGTGCAGGGCTGTAAACAGTGTGTAATAATATTTTAGTGAGTATTTATTTTCTCATCAAAGTCTTGGCAAGAAATCAAATAAGACAATTTTTTTCATTGTACCTGCTTTTAGTTCAAAAAGACTTACTGAATTAGCTTATTGCTTAATGGAAATGACTTTTTTTTCTCTCTCTCGTGTCGTTTAAAAAGTATATAAAAGGTTCGACAGTGTAGCACAGAACAGACTGTCTAAAAGCAGAGACACTATCGAGCGTATCCGTCTAGGCCCATAATCAAAGCTAAAGATTTTGTCCTTGAGACGTCCCGCGTGATTTCCACCTCGGCTGCCACCTGTAAATGAGACAATCTCACCTCAAGTTGTCACTTTCTGCCACGACCTTCTTGACCTTCAAGAGTGAGCGCAATGCCCCCACCAAAGTCTTCATTCAGCCACTTTGTGTTGCTGAAGTGTGAGGGCAACATTCGTCGAGGCTAAAGCGAGCCTAAGTGGGTCAGCGTCAAGTGAGCCTTGAAATGAAATGTGATGCGTTTAAGTGTCTTATCATAAACACTCCTTCTGTGGCTTGATTATTCCTTAGAGCAGCTGATATTGAACCTGTCCTTTGACTGGAAATCTAACACGATTTACAGTAAAATCGACTTTACTTATCTCTACTTCTTTGGATCGTGCGTGGAGAATGCTAAATCTTTTTAGAGGATACCACATCTCTTTAAACACACTGACTGCAAACAGCAAAGTGCCGTCGCCATAGCAGCCATTTTATCTACTTTGTTGTTTGCTTCTAAATTACCCTGTTAGCATACCTGATAGAGAAAAGCCGCCCCCCGGCTCTCCATTCGTTATAGGCAGCGATTTCTGGAGTTTAGTTTTGATGTTGTCTGGCCTTAGTTTGCTTGTTTACCTCTGAGGACAAAGGCGAGGCTGATAATGTGGCAGCAGAGTCATGGCCGCTGGCCCTCTTTGATGAGGAGAACGGTCTGTTTGACTAATTACCCTGGTGGTCAGACCGCTTGTTTTTCCAATGCCATATTTTTCCGTCCTCTCTCACACACACTCGGGGTTTTTTTCTCCACAGTTTCTGAGCACACGCACTGAGCCGTGACATGTGATGCGAATATTTGCATTTGAATTAGCACTCTTAATCACTGCGTATTGATCACCTTTTCCCACCGAGTTTCACTGTTTGTTCTGAGGCGTTTTACTTACTTTCATTGAGCCATTTCTCATCCGTGGCATTTCCAACTTCTCGGTTTTCCCACTTGGATTTCCAAACTGCAGTCTACCTTTATCACAGGTCACTGAGGAGAGGAATAATGCGCAGAACATTGTTTGACACGAAATCCATAATCTCCAAAGTGGATCAAAGAACTCATAAATGCACAACTCAGCGGGGAATTATTGATTGCTGTTGTACTGGTCCGAAGGGTAGGAGGGAGAAGAAAAAAGACTATATCTAAATGGGAATTGTAGGATCATTCATCAAGAGTTGAGGACTGGGCATTTACTACGTATACGCCATGCATGTAGTTCAGCAGTTATAGACTAAGGAGCAGTTGTGGAGTAAGGAGATAAATATGGGAAATTTGAACGTATTTTACCCTCATAAACAAAACCTCGTGCTTGTGCAAGCATCATAAATAAAAATGATCCACGAGATTTAAAAAAAATGATGATATTCATATAAAAAACCCAAAAGAAACAACATCGCCGAAACTCTCAGCAACACATTGTTTCGTCACATATTGGCAAGCCCTCTTAGATCTCATGTATTTATCACTTAAGAGTAAATTAGTTTGCGGTTTGTGCCCGAGGCCCATTGTCAGATGTGTGCACATAAAAGGGCTGAGAAAGAGACGGCAGCATGTGGGGATGCTTCATCTCTCAGCAGACAAAGATGGCCTACAATTCCCCATATTATGCTGTGTCGTATTTCAAATGCACCACATACCAGCATAACAGCTCAAAATGCCAACATCACATGACACTGAAGCTTCTCTCTGTACTTTAAACGACTGTGTTATCATGCCCCAAATTGAAATGAGTGTTGCTGCTCTGTGAGCACACAAATCCATTCTGGCTACAGCACGGGCGTTTTCAGGGGTTTCATCTCGTGTCCTGATGAAGAGCTTTGTATGGACCACCTGCGCTCGGGGTCTGGACAAGCAAAAGCTCTGATTGCAAGGTGAATGGAGCGCATACGTATGTGGCGAAGGAAGCGTCACGTCGACACACAAACCTTTCGGAGGGTCTGGCTATCTCCACAGAGTGTGGGTGCAGAAGATTAGCTTCCTGAAGGACAAAGAGAAGCAAACAAATCATTGAGAGTCGAGCACAGGGTGGTAGCCAGGATAAAAATGAAGACACTTTTCTTCGTCTCTTTTTGTTTCTCCTTTAAGCAATGTGATTAAGATTTAATTTCTGACCAAAGCAATGCAGGGGCTGCTTGTCTTTGGATAATCGTATGTGTGTTTATGTGTGCTGGGACAGATGGTGTCTGTGGGGGTGGTAAGTGATAAAGTGTATATCAACCCTGTAATGATAGTATTAGCAGGGAGAGCTGCAGGTGGCTCATCACGATGTTTGCCCGCTAAACTGCTGACTTATGTCCCTGGGTTAAAACAGACAATTGTTATTTACTTGTGAGTGGGAGGCACAGTTGTTTTCCCTCTATCCCACATTTTCTGTCTTTCCTCCAGTTTCTATAAGCTTAAAAGAGTACTCTGAAGAAGTGGTCTGTTGACTTGTGGATTTGACAAAAAAGTGGACTTTTGACTGATCTGAGCCTCTTTGGGAAGGCTGATTCCCATTTCTGAGATGAATTAAAAGTTAGTCAAAACCCAACCAGCAACCAATCATCTGGCTGTCTTGTGTTTGCTTATGAATATTAATAGTTTACATGTGATGCCTGTACTGTACAGTACTGTGCAAAAGTCTAAAACTACCCCATCGGCATTTATATTTTGCAAGGAAATGGGCAATAGATTTAGTGAGTTATTATCAATCCATGACTGATAATGTTCCACTGGGTGTTTTTCTATCCAGGTTTGCTTTTACAGCATTGGCAGTGTGTTTGGGATCATCTTCATGAAAATCGAGGCTGTTGCCGATCGGATCATTTTCAGATGGTTTTCCATGACAGATCAAAATGGTACTTTGCTGCGTTCATTACTCAATCAATTTTGACAAAGCTCTCCACCAAAACTGGCTTAAACACAGCCCCAAACCATAACGGAGCCTCCACAGTGTACCTTGGCTGTAGACACTCAATTTTGTTCAGGTGTCTCAATTCAAATCAATTCAATAAAACTTTATTGATCCTGACGGTCGACCCCGAATGAAATTGGGTTAAGGCTGCCGACATAAAGTTTGAATTCACCACTCCATCAGACGTGTTGCTACTGATTTTCAGTTGTGTCATTTGGCACACCTCAGTCTTTTCTCCTTGTTTTCCTTCTTTATGAAAGAAGACCATTTGAGACCATTTCTGATGTGGCGTCAGTGAACAGTGGCTGTGTCTACTAAAGGTCCAGATACATCCCTGTCTCTACCTCCTATTTCTTAAAGACACGATTTTCAGATACTGTTCATCTCCTGTAGATATTTTTAGGCCTGCCACTTCTTCTTTTGTCCTCTACTTGTTCAGTTTCTTCATTTTTTTCTTTATGTATTTTTGTGAAAGGCTGCTAGTAACAAAGTGCCAAAAGATACAATTTAAAATTGATTCTTTGCTAAATTGTCCGTCATGCGTAGACACAACACTGGTTTATCCACCGAGTTAAGTGCTGTTTTATGCTTGAATGAGTCATAGGTCAGTGTGACCTATTAAAGTGGCTTAAAAGACTAAAAAAAACCATTCCCCTGAAAAAGGTCAGGTACAAGGATTCAACTGAAAATCAGTGAAAAAGCAGCCATTGTCCACTGAAAAAATTTGGACAATGGCTGAAAGTTCTTCAGAGAGCCCAGAGAACTATTTTCCAAATCATTCTTATTAAAAATGACAAGACAGTCTGGCTCCTTGGAAGCAAATATAAAGCAGTTAGAGCAGAATCAAGACTTTTGCACAGTACTGTGAAAGAAATATAAATTAAATTCAGTTTTCAGACATCTCATTTTGAAAACTGTGCTTTCTTATGAAAGGGTTTTACCATTCTGGCCCACTTCTGGTCATTTGGGCTGTATGTGGGACAAATGACTTGGACATCTCTGCTTTATACTTTATCTTTGAAGGCTACCACAAACAAAACACACAGTTGCAAGGACTTAACTATGTACTTTAGTAGTTGTGAAGATTTTCAGACAAATAAAACAGCTGCTGAATCGGAGACTACACTAAGAGTTTCCTGCTTAAATCTGTCGCCCTTCCAGTGGGGACACGTTAAATGTCCATCGCTTAGACGAGTGGCAGTAGACACCTAGCTTCTGGTCTCCACTCTCCCAGAATAATACAGTACACCTTCTTTGTTAAAATACAATAAGTATTAGTTCTTCCAACAACGTAAAATATTTTCACCTTCTTTCCTTTCACTGATACGGGAGTTGACTTCAGGACTGAAGATGAAGGCAGTCAGACTGAAGGCCTTGATGTGGCTACCTGCTGTTACTGTAAATAGGTTGGATCTTCAGTCTGAATGATAAAACATCATCTTTTTGAATCTTAACACCAGTATAGCAGGGAACAGGCAGTGTGGGAGGTACTTTGGGAATATTGAAGCTTTGCTAACTTCTGAGGAGGGAGGGAAAAAAAACCCAACAACAACGATCTCGTGTCAAATCAAACAAAGAACAAAGGTTTTAACTTTAAGTAATAATGCACACGTTTCATCAAAAGAAATGGAGGTACTGCGCTCTATACAGTCTGATTACTTAAGAATTTGGGATCTTGTGGCCTTGGGGCATTTGTTGAATGCTTTGCATTCTGGGCTCTTTTATCAAAACTGTTGTATAATTAAAGTCCTGTAGTGATTGTGGCCGTGTGGAAGGGGTTAAAGGTCATCTCAGCACTGCAAAAAGGGTTACTGGAGCATACTCAAAGTTCATCTATTTCATGCCAAATAAAAAAAAAGTGAACTTTTGTCGACCTTAAAATATTTGTTCAGTTGTTTTTGTGTATTTTTTTGGCATCAATATGAGTTTAAGCATATACAAGTGTGGTGTAGTAAGTACAGCGAGCACGTCAATGAATTCTTTATATCTACATTACTGTTTTGTGTCTTGCTCGTTCCTTGTAGTCTGAGATTTGAGGACGGATCTGCCTTTCATCCCACACGTGCGGAGTTTCTTCTAAAGAAAAACGTAGATGAATGCTGCACGACTGCTGCTCAAAGAATGACAATTACTGTCACTGACCGCAACTAAGTTAACGTGCTTGTTCTCCTCAGATGTGCGTATTCGCTGCATTCGCGACTGAATGGAAATGGAGTTGCCCTTGTGCTGTCAAATTGCAGCGGATGGCTTCAGGTATGCTGAGAAAATGATCTGGTTTGTGTAGGCAATGTGCTTGAGAGTGCATGAGTGGGAGTGAATTAAAGGAAAGTCCAACCAATATTATGAGGGAGAGAGGAGTAGAGCCGGGATTGGTCCGTGCGTGAAAACAGGTGCTGGGGAAAGGAGATGTTGGAGGACTCCTTTACATAACCCGGGTGGAAAAAAGATACAGCGGTGAGGCAGAAGGGGAAAAGGAGAGTAGAGGTAAGATTAAGTAATTACCCTTTCAAGCCTAATTTGAGGTGCTGTTTGAAATTAACCTATGCAAATGAAGTGACTAAATCACACCGAGGACCGCAGTGATTCAGATTCAGCACAGCATTAGTGTTCACATCTTATCACAACACTATCAAATCCAAACGCTGAACTATAGTGAAACTTTCATGAGTGGTATTGAGGAACAGTTCAAATGAAAAGTCACACTGTGTATCAGTATGGTATTCTTTCAGTATGTTTAAGGTACAGTAGAGTTATAAAAGATGATCAAATAAAAGTCAAATAAAAGCTGCAGGTGCGGCTGGAAAAGCAAGCAAATATTAGTCATTGTTAAGGATCTACATGGCTTTAATTCTTGACTGATTCTGTTGGAGGTTTCTTCCTGTCGAAAGGGAGTTTTTCCTTCCCACTGTCACCAACGTGCTTGTTCACAGGAGGTCGTGTAATTGTTGGGGTTTGTCTGTATTATTGTAGCGTCTCTACCTTATAAGATTAAGCTTCTTAAGGCGGCTGTTGTTGTGATTTATTGCCTTATAAATAAAACTGAATTAATTGAATTGAATTCCATTATACTGTAAGAAGTTTAAGAAGTTAAGCATTTACAGGATTATTCTGTTATTATTGTAAAACTATAACAGTGCCTTTACGGTATCATACTGTCAGTTCTTTGGCTTTGGTTGCCTGAATGTGATCTGGTGATCGAGTGCTAGTTGAACGTTCACTGTTCTTAGCCAGGCCAAAACCAGAACTTATTAACTACCGTATTTTTGGACCATAAGGCGCATTAAGCGAAACAAAACCGTCAGAAAGGTCAAACTTTACTCAACTCATTCTTCTTGCTTCCTCCACTTCCATACCATCGATTTATTAATGTTCAATTCTCTCGCAACTGCTCTATTCCCATGTTGTTGCAGTATATTACTGACTAACCTCATATTATGGATGGATTATTTCCTGACTGAAGTTTGGTCCGTTTACAGCATCCTGCCATGCAATTGCATTTGTCCCTAACCATCGGGAACCCTCACGTTAACTTTTATCGAGTTGAAAAAAGTTAGCATTCATCCTCCAGCTTCACTGTGTTTTTGTTATGCTAACATAGCTGTAACGCTAGTTATCACGCAGCACATCATTATATACCAGCTAGCCCAACTTCAGTAACTGTCACGGCTGGCGGAGGGAGCCGTGTGGTGTGGAGGAAAAGGAGGACCCAAGATGCAGCAAACTGATGATACGAGTGATGTTTTATTTACAAAGGTGGCGGTGACAAAAACAGGCAACGAGGTATGAGTACTTTACAAACGGAAACCTAAACTGGGAGAAACTAAAAAGCAAACCTGAGACCGTACAAAGGGGGTGCGGGGCAGAGGGACGCAGAGACAGGACACCATGGAACGCAGATGAATGCAGAGATACGCAGAAATACACGGATGAGTGCAGACGAGCCGACGAGGAGCCCAGGCAGACACCAACTATAAATACACACACCAGGTAATGAGGAAATGGCACACAGGAGGGGACACAGCTGGAACTTAATGGGCATAACGAGACACAGACCTACAAAGTAAAACAGGAAATCTAGAACCCGAACCGGACACAAGGGGGGAGGACACAGAATAACTAGAACAGAGGGAAATAGTCACAAAACACAAAACGCTGGGTCAACGACCCAGGACCATGACAGTACCCCCCCTCCAAGGGCTGGCTCCAGACAGCCCAAAACAAAAACAGACGACCAACCCAGGGCGGGGGCCCAGGACGGAGGGACCAACACCGAACAAAACAAGCTCCAGTGGACCGAGGGAATTGTCCAAAACAAAAACACACATGCTGGAGTACCAGGACAAAACACAGTTCAGGAGGCCGGCCCAGAGGCTCACAGCTCAGAAGTCCAGGACAGTTTATCTTCTGAGGCCGGCCACGTCGGCGACACAGCTCCGAAAGCCGACCGAGTGGAAGGCAGCGGTGGCGGAGTGGAGGCAGTTCAGGGGGCCGACCGTGCGGACAGCAACGGCGGCGTCTAGGAGGTCGTCCATAGTGACGATGACGCTCCACCAGCGGCCTGGCAAATGACCGCCGATGTCGAGGCGGCAGTTTGGGACCCGAAGGTGCCGTGGCCGTCGCAGCACCAGACGAGACCGAAGCAGAGGCTGGACCAGACGAGGCAGCTGATGAGGATGCTGAAGCAGAGGCCGGACCAGGCGAAGCTGAAGCAGAAGCCGGACCAGGCGATGCTGACGAGGATGCTGGAGCCGGGCCAGGCGATGCTGAAGACACGAAGGCTGGAGCCGGACCAGGCGATGCTGAAGACACGAAGGCTGGACCGGGCGAGGATGAAGGCTCGGAGGCTGCAGCTGGCGAGGATGATGAGGCTGCAGCAGGCGACGGCGTGGAAGCCGGAGACTGTAGCGCTGCAGGCGTGGAAGAAGCTGCTGCTGCCCGCGGCGTGGATGAAGCTGCAGCTGGCGAGGATGATGAGGCTGCAGTTGGCAGCTGGACGGGCTCCTCGGGCCCTCCAGCTGACGAGGCAGGAGGCTGGCTAGGTTCTCCTGAACCTCCAGCTGACGAGTCTTGAGGCTGGACGGGCTCCTCGGGCCCCCCAGCTGACGAGTCTTGAGGCTGGACGGGCTCCTCGGACCATCCAGCTGGCGAGACAGGAAGCTGGGCGGGCTCCTCGGGCCCCCCAGCTGACGAGGCAGGAGGCTGGACGGGCTCCTCGGGCCCCCCAGCTGACGAGTCTTGAGGCTGGACGGGCTCCTCGGGCCCCCCAGCTGACGAGACAGGAGGCTGGCTAGGTTCTCCTGAACCTCCAGCCGATGAGTCTTGAGGCTGGACGGGCTCCTCGGGCCCCCCAGCTGACGAGGCAGGAGGCTGGACGGGCTCCTCGGGCCCCCCAGCAGGCGAAGCAGGAGGCTGGACGGGCTCCTCGGGCCCCCCAGCAAAAACAGTCTCTGGACCAGTGGGCACCGGGGCCCCTGGAACACACAGGTCAGAACCAGTAGGCGCACGGGCCTCTGGCAGGCACAGTTCAGAACCAGCAGGCGCACGGGCCTCTGGCAGGCACGGGTCAGAACCAGCAGGCACACGGGCCTCGGGCAGGTACGGGTCAGAACCAGCAGGCACACGGGCCTCTGGCAAACACAAGGCAGACTGCAGCTGCACAGAGCATTGACCCAGCTCGGGCAGCGACAGCCGGATACAGTCCTCAGCTGGCTTCTTAATCTCCAGGGGTCCAGAGTCGGCCGGGGGCTGGGACCCAGCCTCTGGGGAGGCCCTGGAGTGCGTCACAGTCTCTGGGCTGGCCAGCTGTTGCGGACTGACAACTGCGTTATGTGGTGTGTCTCTCTGCTTGACATGAACAGGTGAAATACAGTGCTTTTCCGGTTGGATGGACTCAACTTGTAATACAGGCGGAGCTGGTGAAGATGGTGGCTGAATAGGTGGCTGAGCTGGTGATAACGCTGATGAGTCTCTTGCCAACTGAGCTATTGACTGCTCCACGGATTGTAACAAGGTGCCTAATAGGTCTGGCTGTGACTGTAATGGAGGTGGAGATTGAGTGGCTAACTGAGGTAGCGGCTGCAGGGCAGCTAACCGAGCTACCGGCTGGGCAGCTGGCTCAACAAACACAGCCCCGGAATAAACAGTCATGCGAGCTGGCGAAACAGACGGAGTGTCTTTTCCACTCACCACAGCCGGCAGTTCCGAAGTCCCAACCTCCGGCTGTGGGGCGACGCGCCGACGGCGCGATCGTCGCTTCCTCCCGGGCAAAACCTCCGGCGGGCCGGGCAAAACCTCCGGCGGGCCGGGCAAAATCTTCACCGCCGGGCTGGGTTGGGAAGCGGTAGCGGCTGGAGGGTGGAGGTGAAGTTCGTTAAGGATGAAGTCCTGTGCGAGTGGGTGAAGAGAGTCGAGTAGCCAGCAGTGAGCAGACATCAGCTGCTGTAGCCTAGCTTCTACAGCGTGGTGAAGCTCTTCCTCCTCATGCTCCAGCCACAGGTTGACCAACCTGGAGACGCTGTCGATCACTTCCTCCCGAAACTCCTGGGACGGTGCGGATGCTGCTGGGTCCATGTTTGGTCGGCTCGTACTGTCACGGCTGGCGGAGGGAGCCGTGTGGTGTGGAGGAAAAGGAGGACCCAAGATGCAGCAAACTGATGATACGAGTGATGTTTTATTTACAAAGGTGGCGGTGACAAAAACAGGCAATGAGGTATGAGTACTTTACAAACGGAAACCTAAACTGGGAGAAACTAAAAAGCAAACCTGAGACCGTACAAAGGGGGTGCGGGGCAGAGGGACGCAGAGACAGGACACCATGGAACGCAGATGAATGCAGAGATACGCAGAAATACACGGATGAGTGCAGACGAGCCGACGAGGAGCCCAGGCAGACACCAACTATAAATACACACACCAGGTAATGAGGAAATGGCACACAGGAGGGGACACAGCTGGAACTTAATGGGCATAACGAGACACAGACCTACAAAGTAAAACAGGAAATCTAGAACCCGAACCGGACACAAGGGGGGAGGACACAGAATAACTAGAACAGAGGGAAATAGTCACAAAACACAAAACGCTGGGTCAACGACCCAGGACCATGACAGTAACCCTACAAACATCACTGCTGTTTAGTTTTCTGTCTTCATTTATGTTGGAAGTGATAGCAGAGCTGTACGTTTTAATTTTTTCAGAAATCTCTCAGTCAGAACATGCTATATCATGTTTAGGTAGAAACTAGCAAGCTAACTTCATGCTAACTTCTAGCTCATTTAAAGCTGTAGCCAAAATGCTCCGACAATCCATCAAGCAGTGCGGCTTCGTAGGTTACCAAAGTCATACTAAAAACTTTTTTGATAGATTTTTGAGTGCCGTGTACCACATAAAATCACTTCGAGGTCAGTAAACACAGCCAGAATTCATACACCGGATTATAAGGTGCACTGTCGATTTTTGAGAATATTAAAGGATTTAGGTGCACCTTATTGTCCGGAAAATCCAGTAATAAGTTATTAGTTAAGTGGGTGTTACAGTCTTTGAGCTTGCAAGCACAAAAATTGCCTCTTCGAATTGTTACAGTAGTTTGCACTTTCTTCAGTCTGTGCTGAGTGTGTGTTGGCTTGATTAGTGAGCCTGATTTTGAGCAGACGGGTTTTGGGTGGATTCAAACAGAGCGAGACCTGAGTTTGTGCAGCAGGTTGTTTTAACCTGCTACACTCACAATATGTTCAACACTGACTCGTGAACAATCCACGACCTGCATGTGGGTTCATATTTTTTCATCAACATTTACAGTATTTTACTGTATTCACAAATAACACTGACTTGTTATAGTTTCCTGTATTATTATAGACATTTTCTATTTTTTCTTGACTGTTGTTACAGTAAAACTACTTTCAGCTGCTCCTTTATTCACAAGGGGTCACCACAGCAGGTAACTCTGCATGTTTGAGTTGGCAGATTTTTCCACCAGATGCCCTTCCTGCTGCAACTGTCAAAGGGATTTACAACATGTCTCCTCCCGGGATCAAACTCAGGATCTTTCATTTGTTAAACCACTACACAACAGGGACACTTTTTTCCTGTTGTTAAAGTTCTAAAGCTGAGGAATAAATGTTAAAGTCAACATTTTCAGGTAAATTAGACTGTCAGAAAAGAGAGAGATCACAGAATAGAACAAAAAGCACTCAGAGAGAGCAAACCCCTCACTTTCTGCACAATATTTACTTTAAAGGGAATAGTATTATATTTTTACTGTAAACATTATGTAGGAGTAGGTGACGGATAATAGGTATTGATTTGTAAATAACTGGACATGAATAACTTCAGCTGATTATATAATATATATTGTACAATAGCAGTATATTTCTAACTAACTCGGCAGCTCATTTTCTTGACTATACTTTCTTTGACGATATAACACATTTTGGGGCCAAGTTGAAAGAAAGGCAGAAACGTATTTGGATGCAAAAGGTTTTACCATAATGAAAAAGAACAGAGTGATAAAACAGTACTACTTTCATGCAAGAAACAGCACTGAATTGGAACACTGAAAGAGTTCAGTTTCAATAAAACAAGAATTTACGCTAAAATAATATTTCAGTGATATTTTTGTGTAGCGGTTGTTTCTTGTGGAGTCGGACAAATTGTATGACATTTTAGCGCCACGCTGAATAGAGTTTTTACATCGAATCCATGAAAATCAGCTGCAGTGCCAGGCCGCATCAGCTGATGACTCCACTGATATCCTTCTGCACATCCAATTGACAGATCTATTATAAGGCGCATTATTTAAGCTGCTTTAGCCAGCTTACTGCTCATCTACAACCTGCCTCAACCTCCCCGCCTCTTTTATGCTGTGTCAGTTTGATATCTGTTGTCAGTGATGCATGGTCTGCTCTATATAGGGGGTCTTGCTGCTATGCACAGAACAGAGCCCATTTGCCAAATGTAAATGCCTGCAGTAGGAGATACTAATCCTACTGTACTGCAGGCATTGACTAAACTATAAATTTATTAAAGAAATAACAGACCCCTGACTCTATACACAGCTAATGCAAATGCTAGTCCCTATCAAGTAACAGTATATGAGTTAGCTTGCTTTGCTGGCTGTCTAATTTTGTATTAAGCCACACAGTACACATACACAACTAAAGAAACCATCAGATTTCAGAAATCCAACGCGTGCTGTCAACCAGCAACACTTCAGGCTGTTCTCCCCATAACATCCTGGCACAATTCATAAGCTGGCACGGGTCCATGACTGTGACCTTCTGTAACGACCCACAAAACAGTGCACGATCCCCCAGCGTGCCTCTCTTTGAGTACAAGGAGAAAAGAGGAAGTGAGGCGCATGTGTTTAACTGGCGAAGATGAAATTAAAAGCGGTGATTTCCCTGTTGACTGCTTGCTCTAAGCAGCTGCGCGCTTCTCTTTATGGCGAGCGTGTCACGATCTCTCACCTGTCTGCACACAGCCCGCCTGTCAGCTCTCCGTGTTTGCTCGGTCTTGCGTTAGATATATAAAAACACAAGATATTGTTTTGGTGACATTTACCCGCAAAGGCTTACTCACCGGCTACGATGCACGTCATAAAGGTACAACAGACCTTTCATTCGGCCCTGGAAGAAACAAGCAATAGACGGAACAAATCAATTGGCATTTATGTACTTACTGCTGTATCAAACTACAGTATGTATCCACCCAGCATGGCGTACCGCATGGCTGCAGCTTTATAAGGGATGAATGGACATTATGAAGAGCTTGCTTGGGATCATCTTGCGATCTAAATGCAAATTCAGGAAGGGTGTTAAAGCACTGAGGAAGTTATTACCTACATGGCTGGCTTTGATGAACAGCTCACAGCGTTTCAGGCAAATACCAAAGTGGAGCATTGCATCCATGAGATTAAGATGATTAATTACTCTTTTAAATGTATTCCTTTTTTTAAAAACACCTCGTTCAACCTCAAGCAATCATATTCAGAACCCGTGATGCTACTTGTCTGAAACAGTGCTGTGAATTCAAGTGCAGAGCCTATGCAAAAGCGACTTGTAATCACTACAGAAGCTAAACCATGCTTTCAGTTATGTCATAGACATATATAGGGACTACCTAAGTAAAGGTAAAGTTCACATACAGCATGACTGTGGAATATGGCTTTGCCAGATCAAGCAGACTTTAGTACATTTAGATCGTGTCGTGCTGCACAAAGTAACACTTAAAACTGTGCAACCCCGGCAGAGGAAAATGTGTACTCGTGCCTCTCTTTAAATCTCTCCCCCAAAACTGTTTGAACCAATGCTCATTTATGTAAAAGCCACCAATTTGTGTCACTGTTTTGCGATGATTCCCAAGGACTTTTCCAGAGATAGTCCCAAACATATGCTGATGTGACATCACTCGTGACAAACCTACTTTAAGATAAACTCTTAAAAACACACTTTCAGAAATAAAAGTCACCTTTAGAGGAGGAGAGTGTGTGTGTGGGGGGGTACAGGGAGAGTGAAATGAAAGCAATTTTTCTCCTTTTGAAATGTAAATGCACTGCGATTTGCTGAATACCTTTGAAGAAATCATGTTATTAAGAATCAGGTGTCGCTATGCAGCCACCATTGATACGGAGTTCATAATCTTAAATGAAATATTTTTCTTCCTCTTGCAATTTCTTCACCCTTTTCACTCCTTTCTAAGTGGAGAGCAGGCTTTGTGTGAAAAGGTCATATGGCTTTCATGGAGCTCACACTCACCTGCTGACAGGCGAATGTCATCACTTTCCTTTAAACTTAGTAATGACTCTTTTTACACGCCTTCGTGGCTAAAGCATCGCCATGCGCTGCTCTTTTCAGTATCTTCGCGCAATATGTAAACTATATGCTACACGCGATGAAATGTATAATTATGTCAAAAAGAGTAAATCGAGCTCTTCATTTAGGGATCCAAAGAAACACAGATTTCTTTTTTCTTTAAAGTGCAACATCTATAGAGATCACGGCTTTAAACACTGCCGACAGGAATATTTTTTTGTTATTAAAAACATTCTCTGTGCTCTTCAGCCGTGGGTATGTGAAACGGCGTACATGAGACATAACAGTGCACACTGAGGGCATCTATTAACATGAATTTCAGGGTAAGAGTATATTCATCTCTCTCCTTTATCTTCTCCTGTCTGTTTTTTTCGAATTAACATTGTCATGGGTATTACTAATTAGGTCAAATTCAGACGTTCCGAGTACAAATGAACATGCCAGTAAAACTAAGAAAGATTTAATTACCAAACACACAATGCAGATATTACTCTTGTGTTTGGCACGTTGGTGAAAGTATAAACAATGCAGAAGTCATGCTAGCAACACTTAGAAACACCTAGAAATCATATCACTAACAGCATTAGTATGTTTACAGTATTGTAGTATGTTACAATGCTAACATTTGCCGTAGCGTTTAAATGTTTCCAAGCAAAGGTTGATGAGACATTTATAGGGTGTGTAAACAAATACTGGAAAAAATGTAGAATATCATGTATTAATATGGCTGTTCAATATGACGATATAAAAACGTCTATCGTTTCATTTTACGCTATCGTTTGTTTCGTGGTGTCGCAAAATAAGCTGTTTACGGCAATATTTTTTCATCGTTTTGATGGTCACTGTAGTGGCTATATTAATTTCTTAAAGTTCTCTCTTTCTCTTATATTTCATATAACCACACTACAGACGGACAAGCGCCTGTTTTTATGCGTTGTTGTTAGCAACAACGACGGTAAAACCCTCGCGTGTCCGCTTATTTATTTTCCACATAAACCTTTCACAATAAAGCTCAAGATCCTGTTGAGACTTTTCAAAATAAACTGAATCACGTGAAAGAGTATGCAAAGTTGTCATGGTCCTGGGCCATGTGGGCCCAGTATTCTTAGTTCCTTGCATTTTTGTATTTCGTTCCTTATTTAGGCCATGTTTCCTGGTTTGCCCTGTTGTGTTGTTCCCTAAGTGTTTTCCCTTCGTGACTCTTACCCCCTGTGTGCCCCTCTGTGTATTTATGAGCCCTCGTCTCTCTTTGTGTTTTATTCCATGTTTTCCCCAGCCCGTTATGTCTGTGTTCTCCCCGTGCTCTCTCTCCTCCTGTCTGAACCTCTGTACTTCCTGTTTTACTTTGCCCGTCTCCCGTTAGTGTTGCGTTCACTCCTGCCGTGTCTTGTTATGATTATCAGTGTCACCTGTGTTCCCTGTGTGCTCCCACTTCCCTCGTTAACCCTCTGTGTATTTATGTCTGCGTCTTCCTCAGTTCTGTGTCGCGTTCTCCCTCATGCTGCGTGGATTTCCCTGTGTCTCTCTCCGAGTATTAGTTTATTGTTCCCAGTTTTAGTTTTGTATTTTCCTGTCAGCTTGTCAGCAATAAAGCTGCCTTTTGAGTTCATCCCTTGAGTCCGTGAGTTTTGCGATTGGGTCCTCATCCTGCCTGCCACGCAGCGAGCCATGACACAAAGTATTTACAGATGAGAAGCAAAAAAGAGCCGGCAGGTGCTAAAAAATAAACTTCAGACTCAAACGTTAGAACATACGTACGGAGCCCCGCAGGGGACATGGGAGAAAAAAAAATTAAGACGGACTTTTGCGAGATCTCGCAAAACAAACTCGGGATC
This sequence comes from Astatotilapia calliptera, assembly GCF_964374335.1. Lineage (NCBI taxonomy): Eukaryota > Metazoa > Chordata > Actinopteri > Cichliformes > Cichlidae > Astatotilapia > Astatotilapia calliptera. The sequence continues at coordinate 42,310,172 of NC_137424.1, read as the reverse complement.
TCGCAAAAGTTTTAGCCGCATTCTTCGGACGCTGGCTCGAAGCCGACCGGGAGGTCGAGGCACGATGTGCCAGGAAAGCGGTGCTCCTCCCGGCTGTAGTAGGTAGGGATGGGTATCGAAAACCGGTTCTTGTTGAGAACCGGTTCCCACTGTTTCAATTCCTTGGAATCGTTTGCCATTTTTGCAAACGATTCCCTTATCGATTCCAGTCGCCCCGAATGACGTCACCACGTTGCGGAGCGTCATTTACCTGGCAGGAAACACGGCGCCTAAGCGGCTCAAACGCTCAAAAGTTTGATTATACTTTATGAGAACCGATGACAACAGGGCAACTTGCAAAGTAGATATTTCATTTAAGGGAGGAAACACTACGAATATGCAAAAGCATTTGCTCACAAAACACGCGATGACACGCGTTTTTAATTCCGCTCCGGACTCGTGACTCTCAACCCAGCAGCAGCGCTAACGTTTGCACGTCCTCTCCCGTTAATGCGGCAGGTAAATAATCAACTAACAGTGCATATTATGTTAGCGCAATCTGCCTTATTACAAGACCTGCCATTACTGTACATGTAGGTGACCATGATGAGAGAGACAGACAGAGTCTGGCTGGCGCTCGCTGGCAGTTCTCGCTGCAGTCTACCGGTAGCGTCTCCTTTCAGGCCAGGATAGACTAATGTCACCGAGCAGTGTCTAAGTTTGTGGTCAAAGGCTTGCACCCATTTGCCACAGCAGATGCCCCCGATTTTTGGTAAGTGAATGTGTTTAATTGTAGGCAGGGACATTACTGGATATTCTTGTGTAATTGCCACAGAACAATTTATGTTATACTTTGTTATTGCTACAGAAGAATGTTGCAGCTTTAAGGCAGGGATGACTCCTGGAGTTGCTTTCTCACTGCATATGCTTTATTTCACAATCAGATCGATTCGATAACAAAAACATACAGCAGCTCCTCTCCTACTCCTAGCCCTTCGCTGCGGTGGAAAAAAGAACGACTTCAATCCCCTTCAAGGAACATACGTACAAAATAGTTTTCCTGATACACCAATGGGGCGTTCAATGCCATCTTGTAAATATGAGTACTCTGGCAGAGTAACAGTTCAAATGAAAAATACACCAGAACAAACAAGCAAACAAAAAAAGAAGTGTGGGGTACCTTTGAACCAATGAACAAAGTATAACAATTTATACTTTTTAACATAACCCGACCCCGTCAATATGTGATATGTCTCACAAGAATATTTATTTTATTATTTTACATTTACAATTTTTTTTTCCTGGGGACCCTGTGACACCCCATTGAAGAGCCGTAGGCTGGATCTCTCAAGATCTCACTGTTGGGTTTGTAAGGCCATGTTACTCCTAAATTTCTATCTTGTTCAAAGAGAAGATATAAAACAAAGCTCTGAGCTAATCGACCTTAGTGTTCTCCTTTTTTAAAAAAAAAAAAGAATCGATAAGAGAATCGATAAAGAATCGAATCGTTAAACAGAATCGAAAATGGAATCGGAATCGTTAAAATCTTATCAATACCCATCCCTAGTAGTAGGTCTTCAGCCTTCGACCTCCCGTCAGCTCGAAGCTAATGGGAGGTCGAAGGAAGAATGCGGCTAAAACTTTTGCGAGATCCCGAGTTTGTTTTGCGAGATGTCGCAAAAGTCCGTCTTAATTTTTTTTTTCTCCCATGTCCCCTGCGGGGCTCCGTACTATCGGGACGATAGATGTCTTATATCGGGATATGAGATTTTGGTCATATCGCACAGCCCTATGTATTAATAGTCCTTAATAACTCAGGAGATGCTGCATTCCCTGAGAGGAACATGAATGCCTAAACCAAATCCATCCCATACTTTTTCAGGTTTCAGGCATGGACCACAAAGACCTTACTCTACCATGCCACCATATCCACTTCTGGTTGGAAGATATTACATGAAGAAAAAAAAAGTTAAAGCAATTTTTTTCGTTGCATCTCAAACTTCATTCTGTGAAAAAAACATCTGGCCTGTTTCCGTCCTTTAAATTAGAATCAGAATCAGAATCAGAATCAGAATCAGAATGGGGTTTATTGCCAAATGTTGAGCAGGTTTACAACATTAGGAAATTGCTGCGGTGCTTCAGTGCAAACATAGTGTCATAAATAGCACTTAAATAGACATGGAAAAAAATAAAAGTAGGGATAAGAATTAAAAGTGCTACGTGGAAAGATATATACATGAGTGCAGGTGGTGATCAGTGCCAAACATGGAATGATGCAGTGAACACAGCGTAGGGTCATGTGTTAGTGGTGGGAACAGTCATATGGTTATTGTTCATGTGTCCAACAGCAGAGGGGAAGAAACTGTTCTTATGGCGAGAGGTTCTGGTGCGAATGGACCGGAGCCTCCTGCCTGAGGGGAGCAGGTCAAACAGACTGTGTCCAGGGTGAGAAGGGTCAGCTGAGATCCGAGCTGCACGCCGCAATGTCCTGGAGGTGTACAGGTCCTGCAAAGATGGGAGTCTGCAGCCAATCACCTTCTCAGCAGAGCGCACAACACGCTGCAGTCTCTGTTTGTCCCTGATAGTGGCTCCAGCGTACCACACGGTGATGGAGGAGGTGAGGATGGACTCGATGATTGCAGTGTAGAACTGCATCATCGTCCGTGTTGGCAGGTTGAATTTCTTCAGCTGCCTCAGGAAGTACATCCTCTGCTGGGCTTTCTTGATGACGGAGGTGATGGTGGGCTCCCACTTCAGGTCCTGGGTGATGGTGGTACCCAGGAAGCGGAATGAGTCCACAGAGGTGATGGGGGTGTCAGTCAGGATGATGGGGGGGAGTGGGGCTGTGTGCTTCCTGAAGTCCACAATAATCTCCACTGTCTTCTGGGCATTCAGCACCAGGTTGTTGTGGCTGCACCAGGACACCAGACGTTCAACCTCTCTCCTGTAGGCAGACTCGTCCCCGTCCGAGATGAGTCCGATAACGGTGGTGTCATCTGCAAACTTGATTAGCTTGACAGACTGGTGGGTGGAGGTGCAGCAGTTAGTATACAGGGAGAAGAGCAGAGGAGAAAGAACACAGCCCTGAGGGGAGCCGGTGCTGATGGTCCGGGAGTCCGAGACATTCTTTCCCAGCCTCACATGCTGCTTCCTGTCCGTCAGGAAGTCAGTGATCCATCGGTAGATGGGATCAGGCACATTCATCTGGGAAAGCTTGTCTCGGAGATGGTCTGGAAGGATGGTGTTGAAGGCAGAGCTGAAGTCCACAAACAGGATCCTGGCGTAGGTTCCTGGGGAGTCCAGATGCTGCAGGATGAAGTGTAGGGCCATGTTGATGGCGTCGTCTACAGATTACTGCCATCGCGTGCCCACAGTTGGCTGCTGTCTCTGGAAGCAGGATTAATTCTGCTTGACTTTGAGTCATTGGAATCTGTAGTATCTGCTGATTTGATTTGGGTGTCTGTTTCTAATTATATTGGTTACTGGTTGTTTGTGCATGCACATTATGGATAAACCTTTAGTCTTTGTTAGGAGGCTGGTGATAGATTGTCACTGGCTCTGCTTTCACTACTCTGATTTAGGATCTGCACAGTATGTGGAAATAGAGCGACCATCGACAAGTAAACAAGTGTGATGCATCATCTTAACAGATTGGTTTCGCTAACCAACTTGCCCAGCATGTGATCTAAAGGAGTTATATTGTAGTGTGAAGAAGTTTTTAATAACTCTGTTAGAAAGGAAAGACTTGGTGATACAGAGTGAAACTTCTGTCTTGTCGGGTTTAATTAAGCAAGCAAGTGGAACAGGCTCAGCAAGATGCAGAAGGTTGTCAATGTATATAAAAAAAAAAAAATTTGGGCAGCACAAAATTATGAAACTGTACCAATTTGTCTTGCTAAACAGTGGAGGAAGTGTTGTATGAGGTCATCGTCTCTACTTGCCGTTCTGTAAAAGTCACTGCATACCACTGCACTGAATGATGAATGTCTGTACTAAGTTTCAAGGAAAACCATCCGATTTCTTGAGATGTCGGTTTGGACCAAAGTGCTGGACCTGTAAATGGATTAGCATTCCCAGCCCCGAAGCCCTGCTCGCAATGAATGTACATTTCCACTGCAAAAAAAGGACTTTGTAAAGTGTAACTCAGTAACCGGTGTCAGAAATCTCTCCTTCCCAGCCAAACTGTGTTCATGAAGTAGCATTTGTCATAAAAATGACTTATTCTGGCAGCAAAAATAGGTTTCAAAATTCACTTATCTGTGACTCTGGGGTGCTCAAGTGTTTTCTTTTTCTGCTCTGATGAATGAGGATAGCGCAGTGGTTGTTTGTTCCCCATCAGTAACTCTGAAACAGTAACCAAGCTCGTGGCATGAAAGGCAGTTTGGAGGTAGTTTATTTGTCCTGGGATGAGCATGCTGCTCAAGAACGCTCTTTTGTGGCTCTTGTATTAGTTGTTGTAATGCATCTGAGGTGTGAAGTGGATGCCGATATATTGTGTCATTTGCTCTGTAATTAATAATAAGCATCGGCAGGACTGATGGGGAATGCTTATCACATCAGAAGGACTCATCAGTGAATGATCACCAGGAGCAGGATTTAATTGGTGCCTGTTCTTAACTGGTTAGAATTAAAAAACTAGTAAGCTCCTACAGAGAGTAGTCACTACTCTTCTAGGTCGATAACTGACTGGCATTTTCAAAGTGGCTTCAGTATAATAAACATTTTTCATCCTCGTATACTGCTTCACACATAATGACTAATCTCTCCTGGCGCGCACTTATATTACAGTTTGTTTATGTTTTGTATGAGTAATTTATCATGGAGAGGTCATGGAAGATGACTATTATTGTCAACTGCTACTATATAAATGAAACAGGACTGAACAGGATACATGGACAAGCCTATTTAATAACAGGCATTAAATTTTGTGACGCTTCAAATATGGGGTAACATGCATTAACTTCCTTTGGAGGGAACAGCTTAATAGTTGCAAAATGTCAATATATCACACTTACACAAATAAAATTAATACAAGAAAAAAAACTTGTGCTCTACAGCGTTTGAGGAATGAAGATTTGGAAATTAATTTTATTTCTATTTCTACTGCACAAAAGTGCATGATGGTAAAGTTAAATTGCATCCATGACTTCTTGGACCCATCTGCACAGACAACACTGCTAACACAAAACTAGCCAAGAACCCAGATTGCATGTCAACTCCAACTCAGCAACCAGTCTGATCTTCAACAGGTAACATATGCAGTGATGAGAAGCCAGGCTTGCAGCATTATGGTCTCCATTTCTTCCTGGATGTTTCTGGAATAGAATCACTGTGACTTTAAAGGCTCTTTGAGCTGCTTTTCAACGTTGCTTTGTGTTCGTACATTAAAACTACAACAAAGCTCCAGTGTGTGTCCTCGTTAGGACTGAGGTTTACATTGTTAACTGATAATTGTGTGCGTTTCAGGCCATTTGATGGAGTCACGCAAAATTAATTTACTCCAGTGAGTAATAATGTACTGCACTGCTTTTAAGAAAGTAATGAGTAATCTGTAATACGTGACTTTTAGTCAAGCCAATAGTCTGGCACAATATTGAAAAGGCTGTAATGTGTTGTTGTGTTGGAGGGGAGGCAGTGATGAGGACCACGCAGAAAAGCTCATCAGGTTAAAACCAGGAATCTTCTTACTATGAGGCTACAGTACTACTGCACCATTGTGCCAAACTAGAAATAAAATAAAAAAACTTTTAAAAAGCTGATAATATTTTTAGTTCCTTCAACTGAGGGACAGTCATTATCCCTGAAGAGACAGGGTTTTTCATCCTGCAGCACTGCTCTCTGGCTTTTTGGGGAAGCAACAAGCCCAGAACATTACTGAAAGGTGGGGTTAATGGCAGAATTCGACTCCTTAGCTCTTCTTCAGTGTCCTTTCTAACAGGGGAGGGACATCATCTGTGTAGTGATTTGTCAGGGGAATACACATGGAAGGAAAATAGGCCCTCCTGCTCCATCTCTCTCACTGTGGGAATGGAGAGGTATGAGTGGGCCTGCAGGAAGGGCAGTAAGGAGGTGGGCAGCCAGGCTGCTGCTTCATCTCTCTCAGTCCTGGGTGGCCTGCACAAGCTCAAAATAACTTACTTGGGAGACTCCACCTGTGGCCGTATTAGATTAATAGTCTGTTGCTTTTGTTAGTTAATTTGGGTTTTTTGGTCAAAACAACTCGGCTGCTGTGGAAAAAAATAAATTGTTAAATAGTTTTTTATACTTTTTTTAAAAATTTGTATAGGATGCTACCAGTCACGTCTTAAAAGTAATGTCGGCTAACGTGACAAGCACTGTAATGGAGCCGAATCCCCACCACTAGAACATTTATCCATTTAACGGAAAGTCCATCCTCTGAAATGCAAACAACAAAGGAGCCTATACAAAAACTGAGAAGCACACACACACACACACAACAAGGGAAAAGTAATAAATAAGCCGATACACAGGCGGTACAGCTGTGCTGAGGCTGTGAAATTGTATGCAAATTGTACTTCTTTGCACTTGACACTATTTTGCGTTACAGTTATTGTTTGGCTATTTGTAAACCCTTCACTTCTTTGCATTTTTATTAACTGACACAATTAACCCCTAAATTCCCACACGCTTGCAGCTCATCGTGCAGATCACACCTGCCGAACGCGGGGGCATTTTTGCCAACACGTAAAGCATTTTGTCAAAAACGCATTCATCAAGCAAATTAGTTGCAGCTCGAGAACATTTAGTCTCCCAGAAGTTTCAACGCTACTTTTTCTTGCGACAGACCGAGATTAGCTGTCTTCTACTTCTTCACACCAGACATTTTGACATGTCACAGTAGAAAAAGCATAGGTGTAAAGAAATGATGAGTGAAATGAAGGAATTCTTTTTGCGTTTCAAGGTCCACCAGTGCGTGCAGGCTTCACTGTCAGGGTTTACATGGGCACAGAGCTATTGTCAGTGTTATTCACTGAACAACTAAACTTCTACTTTGACTAAGGAGACGGTAAGAAATGCTGTAGCCTGAGGTCATACTTCGAAGGACTCAATAAGAATGTAAAGTGTTTGCACACACACTTAATTATTAACGGTTTATGAACTGTTATATTCAGATTTGTAATTGCTGATTTTGCAAATACCCAACAAAACAGGTTCTAACTGAATGTAACTCTGAGACATAATTCACATCTTTCCTAAAGGCCGACTTCGAAAGTGTCGTGGCTATAATTTAAACTCGTGGCTGCTTAAAAGCTCGTCTAGACCGAAGCTCATCGCTTTGCTATGACTGCCATCCCAGCTTTTCTTTCCCGCGCACCCACACGCAATCCATTTTTCATGCCTGCTCTGTATTGTATTTCAGCTCGTTTTATTCTGGTCCTCTGGAGAACAGGTGTGTTGTTTTTTTTTCTTTTTGTATGAAAAAGCAATGTGTGCTGCAGCCTGCTGAGCCCAGGCAGTTGGTTGGGTACATCATGTACTTGCTGGGAACCGATGCCGTCTGTCGTCGATGCCAGTAATCGCTACCAACAGACAATTAACTTCAGCATGTCTTTCAAACTTCTCTGTGACTTATTTTGTCTTTGCAAACTTCTCTTTCTGTAAATAATTAAGCCACTGATGGATTAATTTGGTGTCCGTAGTGAAAACAGTGCCTAACAAATCATTCAACCCCATTTAGGATCATAACAAACTTTCCCTGCAGTATTTTAGTACCTGTAGTCTGGAGTCTTAGGAGCATTCGTGATGTTTGTTCCCGTGGTTGCATCCTGGTGTGAGGCAATGAAATAAAAGCATTTCAGCTCTTAAAAATCAAACATGTGGGCTTTATACCTGCGATTGAACATCAAGCGGAAAGGTATAAGGGAGCGTCGGCTCGCCTTTATCTCTAATGGGCCCCAAACTGCAGTGCTTAGACTGAATATGAATGTTCTGCCGGTGAATTATTAATGTTGTGGTGCGCTTCGTATTCTGCCTGGCACTTCCAGAGGTGATCCACCTCCCACGCGGATTGGAAGCTGTCACCCGTAATTGGAGAAATCACGACAGCACGGAGTTAAGTGCTCCACAGTCCCCGGGTGAAGAATCTGATGGTGCACACTGCAGCACCAAGAGGTGGGAACATTTTCCTATATATTTTTTTTATGGTGCATTTTTTTTTCTCCTCCATACCTCTGAATAATTCTCGTTCTCCATCTCCATCCATCTTTTCAGGATTTCAGAGTGTTTTTCATTCTGCAGTATTAGTTAACTTCCTGAAAAAAATCGTAATTTCCAAGGATGTCATTCTCAGCAAGCGGCAGCGAGGAAATCTTGAGCTGATGCTGAAGTCAGATGGAGTGCTCACGGATCAAGATAAGCTGCAATGACTTTCATCACGACCTTTGACCTTGGCTACAACCTGCGCTTTCCGCTAAACATATTTCCTAAACCGTGTGAGGTGAACCGCATCTGATGAAAAACATTGGCGGCAGCGCACAAGCCACCGCTCGTGACGACTCAGCGGCACATTTTTCTGACAGAGTGACAACTCTGTGCAAAGTGTGTGGATCTCCAGTCCCACGGTGCGCCCAGGGCGCCGTCAAACCGACAGCTCACAGCACAAATGGACCCCTGTGGCCCAAAGATGGAGGCAAAGTTGTTGCCACGGCAAAGAGTTTTGGTTGTCCGATTGGTCCCCCGCGAACAAAGGAGATCTGTCAGCTTTCATGACAGGGCCAAGATTGCAGTGTTTTATCCCGGATCAAGCATGATCCATGGTCAAATTGTGGCAGATTCATCCCAACCGTGGCTCTTCGAGACCCGTATGTCTGTCAAAAACTTTAGCGATCGGAAGAGATAAAGCTTATGTTGACAGGGGTTTAGGCCAATGCCGGTCATGTGTGAACCGGTGACAAGGTCAAAAGATGAAATGTGTCGCGGGGAGGGGCGAGGTCTCATCAGGACAGAGGGGAGCGGAGCTCTCGGAGAGATAAGTGAAGCTTGATGTGACAAGGTTTGTCTAAATTTGATAAGAATCCAAAACTGGGGCACGGATTTCGCTCTGCCTCACAGGAACACACACTTTTGTCAAGAGGAATCGTGTGCAGTCTGTTTTTAGCTCCACAATTGGAACTTAATCACTTTAATCCATTCGTTGGATTATGATGCTACTGCTTCATGATAAACCATCTGTGTGAGAAGGTGCCTCTGTGTTAAATTTAAAGTTCACCTATCATCGCTTCCAAATCTGCTTCACTAATTCCGTATTTTCTCCACCGTTTCCTACCACATTTATTCATTTTTCTTATCAATTTCTATTTTAGCCATATGTTTGGATTTAGCTCCATTTCAGCAATAGAAGCTACCCACAAGTCCAATTTCAGTATGGACAAAACACCTACTATCCACTCACGCCATGGTGCAAACAATACACTTTATTTCTATTTTGAGGAAAAGAGAAAAACATTCAACACTGGAACAAATCCAAGAGATGATATAGCTTGCTCTCTCCGACATGCAAATTTAATCGGCATGAAAAGGAAATGAGAAGAAAACAAATCATGCGCTGCTGCCAGTCCAGCCAGAAAAACAATGAGATCATATACAACCATAAGGACGGTTTAATGACGCTCTATAAGTCGTTTGGGGGCAATGTTTGCCAAACTATGCTGTAAATGACTCCTTACTGTGTCAGTATGCTAAAGCTCTTATGAGTCATGGGAACACTGAAAGTGTTATTACAGCGTAAAAAGGTTATATCTTTTTCAATATAAAGTTTTCTTGTATTAAATGCATGTGCAGTCTATAATGTGAGCAGGATAGATCCAATATCCTGAATTTCTTTCTCAAAAAAATAAATGAAATCCTTTTAACGGTAATGTCAGAGTAATTGCACTGACGAGCTGCTTGCTGTTCAGTTAAGGAGAGTGCTTGGATCTCCTTTTGCTTTACTTTGCTGGAGGTGAACACTTTACAATTTCACATCTCTTGCAAATAAATTGGAATAAAAACACAACTTTACTGTAATAAAGGCAAAGTCTACTACCGGTCGGTTTAATATGGCTCACCAGCAGGTTTTTTACACATCTGCAGAATCTATCCACGAACATCTGCAAACAGAAACAGATGCTCCCTTTAGTGAACTACAGCCATATTATTCCAGATGCCAGATAAAGGATAGGTAAGGTCTCAAAGGTAAAAACAAAAGAGCGAGGTCACACAGTTGTTTTCATTTCATTAGTAAAAGTCTAACCCATTTAGTAGCATAATTATTTTTTAAAGATTTTAATCATTTTTTATGTTCTTTCATTCTGTTTGTATGTCGTAGCCCCAGTGCACTACTACCCTACTGCACCCTACCAGTAATATAATTCCAGTACTACACTATATACATGAACATACATGTACATGGTGTGTTTTGTCATTTGTTGTTATGCTTCCTGACAGCACAATTAAGACAAGACTGAACAAGCCTATCAGGAGAGAGCCTTTTTAACACAGACATACTTTATTGTCATTCAAATTTACATCTTGTAGTACACAATGAGATTTTGTTGCATTGGCTCCATTTGTGCAAAAAAAACAAAAAACAAGTAGTATTCAAAAAAATTACAATTATTTGTAATTTTAGGTTTGTAAAGTTGCATCTGAGCAAATCTCAACATAAGGAACAATGTCCTTTGGATGAGACCAAGGTGAAGATGGTTGGCCATAATGCACAGCACCAAACAGCATATCAGCACAACATGGTTGGAGCTGTGATATTAGTGTTTCTTTTGCAGCAGCAGGTCTTGAGATCATCCGTCTGACAGCTAAGAGGTGGCTGAAACTGTGTCATGCAACAGGACAATGATGTGAAACAGCAGCACGTCTATAACAGATCGGCTGAAAAATGAAAGAATCGTGGTGCTGCAATGACCCGGTCGACGTCCAGATCTCAACCTTGCATGAAAGGCTGTGGTGGAACCTTAAGAGATATGCATAAATGAATTCCTGCAAACCTCAATGAATTGAAGCAATGCTGTAAAAAAGAGTGGACCACGAGCCAAACAGGAAATAAGTTCAACTTGTTGCTGCTAAAGTTGGTTCTACAAGCTCCTGAATCATGGGGTGTAGTTAGTTTTTCCACATGCTGCTTCTGCACTTTGGCTCAGTTTTTTCTTCAATTAATAATGACATGGTGTAATATTTCATGTGTTGTTCTTCATCTGAGGTCGAATTTCAATAATTTTTAAGATCTGACTGAACAATTTTCTTTATTTATAACCCAAGAAATGAAAGAGTGTGTTCTTTCTTTTTACCATGCATGTATATATATCACTACAATTCGTGAACATTAACTCCCCCCTTATTTTGTTCTACTTATCAAGTTATTCCTCACAGCCTTAGTAAAATGAACATACAGTAAGACCTTGCAGGCTGTTTTACCTGGGGGTTTCCAGATGATGAGATTCAGAATAATTCATTCATATACTGAATATTTAATAAAATGGCATGGGGCAATATGTGAAAGGCTTATTTCATGTTAAAGTATTTTTTTAAGGCTATAAAATAACGTGTGTCCACATAGTGAGGTCAGCGTAGACGGTTAGGGCACAAAAAGTCCTTATATATCCATTTTAGTTATGTCTTAGAAGCTAATCTTAAAATTCTCGAGAATATAAGAGAATATCTAATAAGCTTTGCAGGATGGCTTAAAAAGGGCCTGTTTCTTTCAAATTTTCACAACACAAGCTTTTCACCTGACAATGATCTGCAGGTGTGTGCTGGCATGTGTGAATTCAAAAATATAGGCCATTTATGGGATCCATCTGCCCCAGGACGTACTGCATTTAAAGTGCTTTATGGTACAGTATGGGATCGCCACATACCTGTGATGGCCCATAACCTATTAGCCTTTAAATATATAGCGTGGCTTGCACTGTGTCATTGTGTCACATAAATCTATAATTTTTCACGATATATCTTGAGATTATATATATATATATATATATATATGCTGTATTTTTTTCTTATGCAGTTATTGCATATGCAGAATCTTTTATTGTGAAACTCATCCTATGGTCATGTTTAAGACCAATAAGACGGTTTCACCTTTCGTTGTTAAGCGACTACAGGGAACTGAAAGCAGGAGTGTGGTCCGCTTGCACCTCTTTCTATCCTCTCTTCTTAATAGATTCAAATTAATGCAGTTTTGCCAGGAGCATCTGATGGAGTTAAGTTATTTGTCCTGGGCCTACACCCTTGTTCCACTCATTTCTATACAAATTCAATTTCAGTTAGAAAAGCAGACTAGCTGTTATTGCCCATTTGTCAAAACAGCAACGCTAGCGTGAATAGCCCGGTGGAGGAGGCGCTGGCTCGTAGCTTAGGACGGTTGCTTCCCTGAAGAAAATCAGATCAAGCATTGTGAGTGTCTCCCACACACCCCTTTGGTTTGTATTAATTCTTTCAAACTGCAGTGACAACGAAAGCCTGGAAACAATAGTCTATTCTTCCGGTGTAGGTGTAGGTCTTTTTGTTTTTGTTTGGGGTTTTTTTTTTTTGCTAAATGACAGTCACTTCTCCATGCCCTGCATGGTTAACATATGTGAATCTCTCCATAGTTAATTCAGAACTTGTTTGTTTCTTAATTTGTGTTTTTTTTTTTCAAGACAAAAGGGGGAAGCTTTAATAATAGGAGCAAAAATACGTTACACAAGCAAAAAGTTAATTTGTTAAAATGCGTTAAGGAAGCATAACGGCAAACACTGATCAATGCAGCAAGCTCGCGGTGTGGGTGGACAAAGCAAAGGCTAGCTGCAGAAACAGAAAGTTTGAAGACGAGACCGAAGCAAAGTAAGAGAATTGGTTGCACAGAGGTTTGGGACCAGGGTGTTCCTCAGCTCCGGGGCACAAGCACTTAAGTTTCGCTCACCTATGGAGAGCAGCTTTGCAAGAGTGTGGGAGAGACAAAGTGTTTAAGAGGAGGTGTAGGGCGGCTGGAGGTTGCTTTTTTTTCTTCTTCTTTATCTTCCTCTTTTTCTTCTTCTTGGATCGAGTGCAAATAAAGATGCTGGAAGCACCCAGACAACTGTTTGTCAGCAGTTTTGGCTTTCTGGCAGCATCAGATGAAGAAAGACTTGATAGAGAAAAAGGAAGGTGAATACATGAAAGTGGGATACTGAAGAGTGAAACATCAGCAGTGGTTTTGATTCACCTATTGATCTTGGCAAACTGACGCTCCCTCTCATCCTTGACAGTCTTTCTCTCCTCCCAACTGAAATCTATTTTTTGCTCCCATCAGCAGAAAGGAAGGAAAACATGGCTTTGGCTTGATGATGAGTCAACTCAACCCCGGGTCACATGGTCTACTTTGTTGATATGAGGCTGAATAAAGCATGAGGCTGATCAAGAACAGAGTAAGTTTGCTAACCTTTAAAGTTATCTTTTACTAAGTTAAAACTGCAAATGCTTTCAATATAGGCTAGGAAGTTTGTAAAGCCAGAAATAGCATGTATTTAATTATGCATTCACTTATTAAGTGTAGTTACCTTTTTTTGCAAAACTTTACCATTTTAATAAGAGTGGATACAGATGATTTGATGCAGATAGGGATTAGAAAGTCTGTTCACTCCCTGTTGTCATAGTAAAATTGGTTAAATATGAGTGTTTGTAGACAAAAAGTTTTGGAAATATATCAGACCTGAATTGAAACAATACTATTATCTTGTATTTATGTTACAGGCAGCGTGACTTTTACACAAAAAAAATCCAAAATACTATTTTGTGCTTATGCCAAATATATTTACAGCTCGCTGCTCTCTTCCTGGACATCTTCACCTTTCTGAACTCCTCCTGGCTGAAGAATTGGAAAATACTATCTCTACTGTATTGCCAAAATTATTCACTATCCGTTTAGCAAACACTATGAAAACACTACACATAAAACTGCATTACTGGAAAGTTGTACATAAAGCATCAAAAGTACAAGTATTTATTCTGTAGATAAATGTTCCCCATTACTGTTGTATGGATCAGTATTACTGCTGCAGATGGTTAAGCTTGAGCTGCTCTGTTCAGTCTGCAGTTATGCATCACATTCTTTTCAATCATTTGAAAACACAGATCTGCATCTCTTAAAACAACAATACTAAAATATAATTAAAACAAACAAATAGGTGAATTAAAGGGGTGTGATATGGTCAGATGTCTGTATCTACAGGGAGATAAAGGGAAGGTGGTGTGCTGCTGAAACTTAGTACTGGTTTCTCAGATATGCAAAACAGAAAGTGCTGGCTGAGCCTGCACTTATCACCTTGCCCGTTTTATTAAACTGGCTTTTACGTATCCTGTCTGTTGTCAAAGCTCTGCTTGCTAATGTGCTATTTGTGATATTCACATTTGTGTGTTTATTTTTAGATTTGACTGAGCTAACACTGCCTGCCTTGGAATGCCACAAGTTAAGGAAGCTGATTTTGCCCATAAAACTCTAGCATTCTGGTAATGTATACTACATATTGGTTAGTGCCCCAGTCACACAGACCTAGAGACCAGTCAGTGACCAGCAAGTAACCACCGGCTGCTGGGAAAAAAATGTGTATTCCCCGACTGGTTGCTGGAGGTTTCTGGCAGGCAGTTGGTGAAACTAGGCATAAAGATGTATGAAGTGCTGCACGATTGCCGATTGCGTCATGGGGCCAAATGTACTTTTGCATTTTACTCTGGTAAAAATCGCTCATTCCACATTGTGCAGCATTTAAGCTAAGCCTGGCTAACTTAGCATATTAGCTAAAAAATAGCTGGGCATTTTAAAACCCATGCTGTTTCATTTTCTTGACAAGATTTAGTTAAGACAATTAGAATGGACATAATATGGCTAACATGTTGCTGAAATAAGAGCCATATAACTTATAGCTGCATGTCTGTGCATGTGACAGTGAACATGTAACAGGTCATTTAACTACGAACAATACATTGAGGTTTTACAGGACTATCACATGGACAGGGTCCTTGATTGTTGCCTTGGCTTACAGGTACTGCTTGGCTTTGGATAGACAGAGCTTATCTGTGGATCAAACTAAGCTAACTTGTTCAACTTTCAGACAAGAGAGGGATACCTATCGCCTCCTCAAACTTGCAAAAACCTGGAAAAAAAGCTAGAAAATAGCCTTTTGAAAGGGTTTGTAATGTGCCAGTAGATGTTCTGAATGCAAGAACGCCTATCTGGGTTCTTAGTACTGTTATAGTTATAATTTAAACAGAAATGAGTTTCATTGCAGGTACATTGCAGTGAATTCTTTCTGAGACTATCGACATTTAGATAAAAGATGTTTCCTTTGGGATCACACCGAATAGTGCAGTAGAATAGTGCAGTATAGTAGAATAGGACAGCACAGTGTAGTATATTAACCTTCAAGGCCCTCCAACTCATTATAATGATGGGTTTAAAAGTAGAACTGAAATATTTCTGAAAGTTTGTCTGTCATACTAACATTGCTGACAATAATTTAAACATATCTGTGGAACTCTCGGTTTAAGTGATGATCATTTGGTCTTTTTCTACATCTGGATTTATCTCCAAAGTGTCAAATAATCTACCACTGGTGACTATTTCTGTGAAAACACTTCTGGGACACTTATGGGAAACCCTAATACATCCCTGGGTGCATTTTAAGTTTGAGTCTGACTCATGACCACGGTTGCCCTACATGCTCTCTGTGCTCTTCCCCTATCATCTGTGCCTGTTTTCACTTTGTACTCTCTAACAAACAGGCAAACATGGCTTAAAAATAATTTTCTAAATAATACCTTGCAGGCTGATATTTTGATTGTCGCTGCTCCGGCTTGGCTTTCAACAATGCAGGGTGTCAATTTGGAAATTACTGGCCAAAAATAGGAGGCAATTTACCTTCTGCAGCATCAAAATAACGTAATAAAGAATTTGCGTCTGGCAAATAAAAGCCATTGATCATCTTTGTCACAGTTTGATGAGTTCAAATAAGAATTCTTATTATATTTTGATGGACAATAATTTCCAAATTGTATGTTTAAGAGTGAACTGTGTTATTAGCTGCATGCCAGTTGCAAATGTGCACCCATGATGAGAATCTCCCGTTCTTCCACATCCCGAAGGTGCTCTGTTATATTGACATCTGGCGACTGTGGAGTTCATTTGAGTACAGTGAACTCACAGACATGTTCAAGAAACCAGTATGAAATGATCTGAACTGTGATATGGTGAGTTATCCTTTGGGAAGCAGCCATCAGAAGATGTGGTCATAAAGGGAAGGACATGGTCAGCAGCAATACTCAGGTAAGCGGTGGGATTTAAGTGATGCTCAGTTAGGTCGATGGGGCCCGAAGTGTGCCAAGAAAGTATTCCTGTTTATTTATATATCAATGCACTTTATACTAAAAGGTAAAGAACCTCCAATATTTGAGAGAAAACCCCAGCGATCCCCTATGATTAAGTACTTTGTGATGGTGGGAAGGAAAATCTCTCTTTTAACAGGTTTCTCAGGCGCTCAGACCAGCCCATCTGGGACCAACAACCATAACACGATGAAAGTCACCTTTCTTCCCAATTTTGATGTTTGGTTTCAACTTCAGTAGGTCTTGACCATGTCAAGATGTCTAAATGCACTGAGTTGACTCTATCAGGTGTTTCAAATTGTTACTATGTATAGGGGAGGTTAGAGGATGAGTGCCTGCAGCCATTTATAAAACACAATGAAGGTCATAATTTGGTGTCAGTGGGTGTTGAAGATCGTGTTGAAACTGATGGGCTTATAAACACAGAGAACTAATGTTAGATTTTGACCAACCATGCAATGCAATCTAGAAAGCATCTGACTGTCTTCGTTTTACACCATGACCATGATCTCAAACACACAGCCAATGCAATAAAAACACACTTGGATAGAAAAACACACAATATAACACTATAAGTCATGGATTGACCTCCCCATAGTCCTGACCTCAATGTGATTGAAGCAGTGTGGGATCATCTTGGCAAAGAACAGAAGAAAAGGCAGCCAACATCCAATGAAGAGCCTTTAAATGAGAAGAAGACCGCCTAAGAGAGCTCAGACTGCAATGAAGAATAAAGGTGGTCATACCAACCATTGATTTTCAAGCACATTAGGATTGTACAAAGTCTGTTTTTATTTTATAGACTGTATTTCCTTGAACATTGGCATTCCGCACTGCACTGTGCAGCATACACTACGTGCAGTGCAGCGAGGAATGCTCAGACCTCTACATTGGAGAGACCAAACAGGAGCTTCATAAACGCATGGCACAACATGGAAGAACCACCTCGACGGGACAAGACTCAGCTGTCCATCTGCATCTAAAGGATAAAGGACACTCTTTCGAGGATGCCAATGTTCACATTTTGGACAGAGAGGACAGATGGTTTGAAAGAGGAGTGAAATAAGCCATTTATGTCCACTGTGAGCGACCATCTTTGAACAGAGGCGGTGGTTTACGACACCAACTGTGTGCCATCTATAATCCAGTTTTGAGATCCCTTCCCAGATGCCTCGATACCAATGTTCCCTCTAATTTTTCATGTGTCTGAGTGAACACACAAACTCCCTGAGTGGTCCCTTGGACCACTGTGAGCAACAGCAGGCGTGTGCACTGTGGTCACGCCAGCATCGAATCCATCTAAGTTACATGGTTTATTAAAATAATCAAATTACAGCATTTACATTTATGTTAGACTACTTTTAATTAACTGCTTTAGCCCACTTACAATGAAAATTAAATCTTGTTCATGACCTGTGTAGGATGTTAACACTATTGGAAGTAAAAAGAACTTGAACTCCAATTTTAAAAACACAACTTTCTTCTTATTTTTTTTTTGAAAGCTGTGACTTGTATTATGAGTCTGTGGTCTGGGAGAGAGTCCTGTAACTCTCTGTCTGCAAAATACAGTATATAATGACCAATGTTGGGCAATTAATTATATAGTTACTTCTTCAAAAAAGTAACTGAGTTTTGCAAACAAAGTTTTTTGCAACTATTTACCTAAGATTTTTTGATTGGTGGACATGGTACATTTTTCCACCAATAGGAAAGGGCGGGGTTTTTTGGTTTTGGCTTTTCTCACAGGTGGAGAGTGCTTTCGAGCGTTTTCCTTATAAAACGCAGTTTTTACTGTTTCTGCAGTAAATATAAACAACGATAGTATTCAGGAAGAAAACCAAACTGCATATTTTTATCATAACTCTGGTTGTACGTGGCCTATCAACACAATTTAAAAACTGGTGTAAAGTCCACACTTTTCCCGTCAATTGTTCCGTCTGTCCTGCTCACAACTCCAATGGTTGTACACGTTGTTATTGACGTGGCTTCACTCCTCATCAGCCACACTGCTTTGCTCGCTAAAACACCGGTGTCGGCACATAAGGACGCTGTCATAGCCTGTCAACGACGCTGATTATCTGCCTAAATACGAATGTGAATCGCATCATTGGCTGGAGCAGCCAGTCACCGGTTACTTGCTGACTCACACTGCAAAACAGAATGAGTTGTTAACATAATTATTTTAATTGCAATTCAGGTTAGATTTTTTTTTTTTGTGCGCAACGCAAAGTTTCTGGGTGCAGAGACCGTGTCAGCAGCACGCGATTGTGCACGCGCGCAGCTTAGAGGGACCATTGCTCAACACCCACTCACATCCTGGGCCTTTTGACCTCAGTAAATCACATGATAGGGTGGGGCTATGTTTCACAATGGGTTCACCTGAATCCTTGGCTGATTGTGACCCACACCTGTTTTCACACCTTGGCTCGTGTGATTAGGTAGAGGATCAATAGGGGTCCATGACCGTCTTGGGGGGGAAACTCCCATAGTGCCTAAAATCTGGGACTCTCCAACAGTTGCTCTTAGAACTGAAGAAGTTTCTCAGATGAGAGGTGACACATCTTCAAGGAACCTAAACAAGTCCAGACGCTTTTCTTTCCAAGCTCCTTAGAATCAGTGATAGACGTTCAAGTATTGCTACAATACTTAATAAATAATGCAGTTTAAATCTTTGGGTTACACGAGCCTTTGGGGAACATTTTAAAGTCAACCTAAAACAAGAGTCATTTGACACTAGTATTGGTGGGTGGCCAATAAATGCAGCCATTTCATCATTCAGACAAGGTCTTTAAAAAAAGTTATTACTTTAATCATGGTAAGAAAAACCTATACACTGCATGACCTCGTTGTCCTCAGCCTCAGTACTGATGATTGACAGATCTAAGGAGCAAACGGCCAGGCTGGCACGAAATTTGTGGCTCACATTCACCCATCTCGTAGGAAGAACCCTATTGATTATGGTGACTGTGCGTCCTTTTCTCTAGCGCTTCCATTAGGCAACTTAACTTTTCAACAAAACACTGATAGCTTTGTTGGCAAGGCATTTGTTGTGTTCCCAGGAGGGAGAGAGGCAAATATTGACGATATTCAAAGTGTCAGTGAGATGTGACACTTGTACCTCACAACTCGTAATATTTTCCGTGTGTGCATTAATGCTCCAAATGGGTTTGATTTTGAAGACCCAATACTCTTTACTGCACAGCCATGATCATAAGACAGCCTTATGGCCACCCACACATTCTGTCATCATTCCAGTACAACATCTGTCTGCGAGGATAATTGCTAACTTGGGAGATTATTAGGACTCTGTGGTCATCTGTTCTTTCTTTGCGTGCAGAGTTTTGACAGTGGGTTGACTTTTAAAGATAATACAACTCCTGGTTCCTGTAATTCCTATACACATTATTAACTGTCATCCTCCATAAATTTCCAGAACATCAGCCTACTCCACACCTTTCAAGAATAAAAGTCTTTACAATAAACAGTTTTTTTGTATATATAAACTACATAAAACTCATCATTTTCACTTCTGCATGACTTGATGGATCAATATGAAAGTTATGTTTCCTGCCCATGATGACAAGGGCATGCAGCCCGACATTTTAAGCACCGTCCACACAGCGAACAGGCTGACTCCTCGAGCATGTATGCCATGACGTGTCAGCCTGCTTCATTCCCAGTCAAACACTGCCTTTTTGTCAAGGCAGCTGGCATCTCACAGATACACATATGGTCTCCTTTTGTGTCTGTGCTGTGACATGGTGGGTTGTAGCGAGAGGAGTCTGCCACTCTGAACTGCTTACATATGCATGTTTACCAGTGTTGGGACTAACGCGTTATTAAGTAACGCGTTACAGTAACTACATTATTATTGTGGTAACGAGCACGGTAACTAGTTATTATGCCAAAATCAGGAACGCGTTACTCGTTACTGGGATTTAGATAGGGTCGTTACTCGTTACTTCGTGTGGTGGCTATCGCGGAGCTTCCACAGATTCAGTAACATTAGCAAGTGGTGGAGGCCAGCAGTTGGAGGAGGGAAAGGGGACGCAGAAGGAAAAGAGACCCGAGGCAGCCGCTGGTCCGAGTGTGAACTGAACTTCAGGTAAGAAGTTATGACCTGCAGTCTCTCTGGGTCAGATATAAACCAAGTTTAGGTGGAGTTTATTTTCGTTGTGCTGACTTTTTCCGTACTGCGTGCTAGCTAGCATGATGGAGTTTCTATACAGCTGGGTGGGTGCTATGAAGTTAATGATGTTGAACTTTATTTTGTTCATAAGTTATTAGAGTTGCCAACTGTCCCGCCTGGTATTCAGAGAAAATATTACGCGTTTCTTATTGAGGTGAAAAGGAACAGTTTGTCCCGTAATTCAGCTACAATGAAAAAGCACAAAGCTGGAGTTATTCTGTGTCTTTGCTGCACAGCTGCCTCTTCTTCTCTCATCCTCTCCCCCTCCCTCTCCCGTTTCTACTTCAATCATGAAAATTCAATTCAATTTTATTTATATAGCGCCAAATCACAACATAAGTCGCCTCAAGGCGCTTCATAGATACAGAGAAAAACCCAACAATCATATGATCCCCTATGAGCAAGCACTTTGGCGACAGTGGGAAGGAAAAACTCCCTTTTAACAAGAAGAAACCTCTGGCAGAACCAGGCTCAGGGAGGGGCGGCCATCTGCTGCGACCGGTTGGGGTGAGAGAAGGAAGACAGGATAAAAGACATGCTGTGGAAGAGAGACAGAGATTAATAACAGATATGATTCAATGCAGAGAGGTCTGTTAATACATAGTGAGTGAGAAAGGTGACTGGAAAGGAAAAACTCAATGCATCATGGGAATCCCCCGGCAGCCTATGTCTATTGCAGCATAACTAAGGGAGGATTCAGGGTCACCTGGTCCAGCCCTAACTATATGCTTTAGCAAAAAGGAAAGTTTTAAGCCTAATCTTAAAAGTAGAGATAGTGTCTGTCTCCCGAATCCAAACTGGAAGTTGGTTCCACAGAAGAGGGGCCTGAAAACTGAAGGCTCTCCCTCCCATTCTACTTTTAAATACTCTAGGAACAACAAGTAGGCCTGCAGAGCGAGAGCGAAGTGCTCTAATAGGGTGATATGGCACTACAAGGTCATTAAGATAAGATGGGGCCTGATTATTTAAGACCTTGTATGTGAGGAGCAGGATTTTGAATTCAATTCTGGATTTAACAGGAAGCCAATGAAGGGAAGCCAAAACAGGAGAAATCTGCTCTCTCTTTCTAGTCCCTGTCAGTACTCTTGCTGCAGCATTTTGGATTAGCTGAAGGCTTTTCAGGGAGTTTTTTGGACATCCTGATAATAATGAATTACAGTAGTCCAGCCTGGAAGTAATAAATGCATGAACTAGTTTTTCAGCGTCACTCTGAGACAGGATATTTCTAATTTTAGAGATGTTGCGCAAATGGAAGAACGCAGTCTTACATATTTGGTTAATATGTGCGTTGAAGGACATATCCTGGTCAAAAATGACTCCAAGGTTCCTCACAGTGTTACTGGAGGCCAAGGTAATGCCATCCAGAGTAAGAATCTGGTTAGATATCATATTTCTAAGATTTTCAAAACTGATCAATGATCAGCTGATCGTCTCTCTTGTTTGTTTATCGCCCACTTTGCGCCGAAAGAGGAAACCAGCGGATGTCGCGCTAAACAACAGCAGCACGTTTAAGCTTGATCAGCTGTTGTTAGAATTTATTTAATATTAATTTCTAGTATCAGCTGATGTTTGCTGGAGCCACAGCTGCAAAAAAGCTGCTCGTCATGATGTCGGTTTGGTTATCTGGTGAGAGGGAAACATGAAGATGAAACCAGGAGATGTCCTTACTGGATCATCAGAGCTGTGATGGTGAAACAGGTTTACCTTTTAGGTGACATGAATGAGTTGAAGGGAAGTTATGAACTGTTTCTGAGAGACAAATAACACCAGGATCCTTTTTTAGGTAGCTGACAGCTGGTAACTGTACAGGGGCGGGTCTAGCAAAGTGTTGCCAGGGGGGCATGTAGGGCATTAACAGGGAGAGGTGGGCACAAAGAAATACTTTTCTTTTTTATTCTCATTTAAAATGTCTCGCTTTTAAAAAATAATTATCTGAATCTTACAACAAACGATTGATAGATTGATGCATATATACCATCAAAACAGTGTACATCACTGTCACAACAGTGTTTATTTTCATTCAAAGGCTTTATGATTTTTCCTATAATCGCGGGCCGGTCAGTCAAAATGCCCGGGACGATTTATTTGTCCCAGTCCAGCCCTGTATGCAGCTCATCTGCAGTCTGGTGTTACCTACATCTTCCTATTCAGAAGGCAGAATTTCCGAGTTCTGAGTACAATCGAAAGCACCACGACTGCAGTTTTTGTGTTGGATGTAAAAGGCGCACATGACACTGTGATGTAGGCTAGAATCATGGCGGCGGTCAATGACGGTCCAGGTGTGGGATTTCTCCCGTGGAAATATGCACATTATTTTTTCCTTTCTATTGGTAGGTGGCACAGTGCACTTGTGGCAAGTAAGCAAACTAGAAGACTGGCAAAGTTATGGAAGAAACACATTAACAAGAGAATTCTGAGTAAAACCAAAGTTACTTTCCCTAGTAACTAGTTACTTTGAAAGTAACGAGTGACTTGAAGTAACTGAGTTACTTTTGAGAGAAGTAACTAGTAATGTAACTAAGTTACTATTTTAAAGTAACTTACCCAACACTGATGTTTACAAAGGACCCCTTTGTGTCACATTTAAACATTCTGGGTAAGTGTGGCAGTTTAGATAAAAATGTTTAGCACTAATGATGTAAAAGGAAAAAAAAATCTAACTTAATCTTCCGGTAACCCTCTACAGGGTACTCATTAAAATACTGGGAAATTCTAAATTAATCTATTACAAGATTATGTCATTATTTCTATTCTATTTCTATCTTTATCAAGGTCAATGAAGTTGCTATACAGATAAGATTAGGTTTAGGGGGACAGATGATCTTTGTTGATTGGCTGGGAGAAACCCATGTAGTTCTATGACCTAAAACAGAGGAGAGGGGCGGTAATTTGGATTGATTGATTGATAATGCTTTATTGATCCCAAAGGAAATTGGGTTAAGGCTGCCGGCAACCAGCTCCACCTTAAACTTCCGACCGTACATACAGTACACAAACATCACACATGGGGAAGACAGGTTGGAGAGGTAGACCACTAAAGTTACCAAATATCAAATACCGATTCCCACCTGATAAAAGGTTAAACTGAATAAAGTTCCCAAATGGAACACAAACCGCGACCTGCATGTCCAGTCTGCTCATGCAGACATTATCGTTCTTTAACCTCCTTAGACCCAAACTCTTTCATGCATGCATTTTTAATTTCTCTTTGCTATTTGGGCTGATTGAGACCTGATGAATGTAAAAACAAAGAATTACCTGATGGTTTTTTGTTTGTTTTTTACTTGATTTTTGTTTCTGAGGAAAATAAGCTCCACATATGATTTCAATAGAACAGTGGCAGTATAATGTCCTCGATATCGGGCCCTTGTGGAGCAAAATTGTGTATTTTGGTCGAGACAACCCAAAATGTGATGTCCACATATGTGGACGCCAGGTCCTAGAAGGTTAAAAAAGGGACGGTTATCTTTCACCTTCCAACATTGTTGCTGTTGGTGCATCGAAGCACCAGCGTCAAGGGACACCATGCGCATATTTCTATCACACCAGCGGCATCTCAAAGAACACATATTTACCGTATTCATAAGTTATTCTTGTTAAGCAGTTGCACATGTAGAATTCATTAATGTATGCATACTGCAAATTTGTAAAAGTATGTGCAGGTTGACATGTGACTCCAATGACAGGTCCGTCCATCAATCAACCATTTTGGTCCCTACTAAAATAAAAAGCACTTGAAAAAGTCCTTTTCCAAGAGGAATATCTTGCACATCGTTCTTTTGTTTTTGCCACAGTAATGTCGCAATTTAAACTCATAACAAGAGAATTTTGTGCTTAATGTTGTAACTGGCAGATGATATATCGTAATTTCTTTGGTTGCTTTTAATTCACCATGAGAGAGACAGGTCTAGTGTGAAAGGAAATTTCCATCCATCCCCGTTACATCCCCCAGATGAACTGTGGTTTTTAATTCATCGTATTTCACCCCAAACAATATTTATGCCCCAAATTCTTTAACACATGTTTGTATGTAAGTACAATTTAATAAATCGGGAAAATAATAATTCCTCAACATTTATAGATTGAGTTTACAGTATACCAAGCACATTCTCCTTAATGATAAATTATTTGAATAAATAAACCTTTGATTTTATATATTTCAGCTGCATTTTACTCAAAATGATTGCTTCATGTTTATGAGTCTGTTTTTTACCGCACGTTCATGAAACAAATCCCAGTCAGCCCTGACGTACTTGCCTACTTGCCTTGACTAATAATTACACATTATTCAGCAATATTTGGCTTAAAACACGCCACTTTAAAATGGTGACCATGGTAATTACCTGCTTAACATCATCATATTAGCTTTATTATTGGCAGCTTGTCAGCGCAAAGAGTGCAGGGCTACAATCATGGCTAAAGACCTCTCAGTCTAGTTATGATATTCTGTAACATGCTTTAAATTCACCAACATTTCCCAGCGAAACTGCAAATCAAATCCCTGTCAAGTCAACTTGACAGGAATATTTACTCCAAAGTAGCTTTAACCTTTCGGTCTAATCTAACGTCTGCATTCGGGTAGGAAAAGTGAAAAATCAATCAAAAGCATCCTTGAGATAAAAATCTGTAAATCACGTCCACGCCAAAACCAAACTGCATTAAATAAACAAATAAGAAACTCTGTTTTTTTAATCATTGTCTAAGCATACCATTTATTCCATGATGGAAAACACTGCTTTGCGATTATTTTTCTTTTTAGAGGTGGAACTATAATTTAGCTCCAAGCTGACAAAACAGAACATTTAAAATAGACTTAAAAAATAAAACAGTGCAATTACATTCCTCCCACAATTCAGCTGAAGGACTAACTGGATATCTGCTTTATAGTATTAACTTTATTTATTAATAATTTTGCAATCATGAAGCAATGAAGTGAAGCTTGCTTTCTTTTCTTTTTTTGTTGAAACACTGCAAATCGAGCTCTTAAAGTGTTTCTCCTGAGAACTGTTTTAATTAAATGCATGCAAACATCAAACATGTCTTAATATTGTGGGCTTGTATAAAGGGGGAGAGGGCACGGGTAATTCAATTCCAGGATCAATAAGTCATTGGGGTTGTTCTAAAACAGATATGTCCCCCTGGAGGTGTACATTAAGACTGTAAGCTCTGATTTAGTGTTGGGCCCTGTTGTTTGTTTGTTGCACCCACAGTTCCTCTTCTCTCACCTCTCAGCATCGATTGCATTCCACCCCTTTGGATTTTTTTTTTTTTCCAAATAAATAACTCCCTCTATGCTTCAAAGGACCTGGATTGCTTCTTTGTTCTCTGTGCATGTGAGTGTGAGAGTTTCCATGTTCTCATCTATGTGTGTCCCTGGGTATATTAGTTGTAAGCAGCAGATAGTCTTAGATCACACTCCGTGTTAATATTCACCTCAGACAAAGTTTTAAAGGCACGTTTTTAATCGAGGGGAAAAAAAAATAGTTTAACATATCACACAGGCTGATTCATCTGTGAGAATTTATTTGAATTTATTTGTGAGTAAAAGAGAGGAGAGAGAAAAAAAATCAACAATATTTCCTTCAACAGCTGGTGTAGATTAATCTCCGTCCTCGCAAGACGGGGGGAAGGCGTAAAGTTCCAAAATCAAAGTCTTGCAGGTGCAAAATTGAATCTTAAATGTAAATTGATTTGGAGATCAAACATTCTCCAGCCCCTCTATCATTTTAATCAGGCGAAGTCGAGACACTGGTAGAGTAGAGAGGTGCTTGAAATTCTGAATTCACCAAATGCATCTTCCAACCTTGATTAAGGGTGCGAGCGTGCGGAGGAGGGAGGGGGCTCAGCTGCTGTCGTCGTGCTTTTGGGCCAGGTTGAAGAACGCGATCGCTGTGGAGTTGTTCGTGTTTGGTGGCTGTACTGGTCATGTGAGGTCTGCAAAGTTGGTCGAGGAATTACACCAACTTTCTAGCGCTCACTTTGTGCAAGTTAATCAAAGAGGCAGTGCAGAGTTATAGGAACAAATGACCAGAGTAAAGATTAAATCATCCTATATTGAAAAAGAGCACAATTATCCCTTATCTGCAGTAGTAACTCTTTCAGAATAAAAGTTTTGTAAGTCTAGTACAGACACAGAACACAAAATATACATCAAACAAATATTTCTTACTGATTTTTTTCCCATATGGGTCGCATGCAGCTAAATACTTAATTATAAATTTAATCTTTTTGATTGCTTGTTAACTGTTTTGACAGATGTTTGGATCGGCTGACACACATTTAGGAAAAGGAATTATTTTTGCACCAAAACTGTGTCTGCAAAGTCTGAAAGCATTTGGCAAAATAGTTACTGAAACTTTTATTTATTAATTTGTATTCATGATTTAAGACCACAGGCTGATATACTTGATCACGCTGAGAAAAGCAGAAAAATATCGATGGTAGATGCTAAAAACGGGTAATTTTTAACCCACTGCAATATGGCTGCAAGGAAAATTTATACTATCATAGTATATTATATAGCATAACATAACTTTAGTGGCTATTAATGAGATGCTACTGCCATAAAAATTAAATCAGTTGATATAGATGCATAAATGCTAAAAATCTGTATTGTTAGCGTGTTTCTCGGTAGTTGCTAGGCAACATGATGAAGTCATATATATATTGATGACATAAGATGTACACACATGAGAAGTTTGGTTCCTCAACTCCTGATGATATTATAGTAACAAAACTGGAAACGAGGTAACAATTTTGCTCTTTTGGTATGGAAATCTAATCTTCGATGATGAAGTAATGTGCTAAAAACACTTGCTTTTATCCGGAGCCATAAATCCAGGATTTAAGATTCTTCTGGATTCAAGAATTGAGCCAGCTAGGAGTCGAACCTAGAATCTTCTGATCCGTAGTCAGACGTGTTATCCATTGCACCACTGGCCCACCTGGTGGGTGACCCTACATTGTCCTTTCTTCACAATCAAAATGTGGTGTCGATTTATTTAAAGATACATGTACGTATGTTCAATTTGTTTTCCAATGGGAAAAGTAGTTTGGCTTTTTATCTAGAAAACCAGGGTGATGCTAACTGTGGATTGGCCAGATGAAAGAGTCATCTATGCAGCACTTGACTCACCCAAATCCCACACAGGACTAACATTTTTACAGTTTCTTTATTCGTATGCTTTTTTATTTGACAGCTCCTAGTTTCCTGGTTTCTTGCATGATGAAGAAAATGGAAAAGCACACGGTTAAATTATGCTTGCTTCAAAGTCCTGCTAATGGTCACAAAAACCAAGGAAAATTTGGTCCAATTTACATACACATACACATTTTCATACCTTTAACTCCTTGCCAGGATTGCGAGCTACACACAGCCTCTTCCCTCTCTGTTGACATGGAGGTTATATTTAGAATTTGGATTGAGTCTTTCCTGTGTTTTATTTCATACTTTTCTGCTCAGGGCTTGTTTGTTTGGTTACTGTTCTCTTTATTTGAAAGTATTTTACATTCAGAGTTGGAAATATATACGTTTTTTGGGCTTACTAGATAACAGTCTTCCTATATGTGTGTGTGTGAGCATACTTGTGTATAAGGTAAACAAAAGAAGAAAATCCTCATAGAAAACAACGAAAACAAAGCTCTATGGGGTACTCTGAGATCTCACATTTTGACAGTTAGAAGGCAGAAAAGTTTTGTGTCTGACGTGCTTTGTCCTGATGTTTGAATCTTTGAGAAACACATTTTCCTTTGTAATAATCATATTCATGTTATAATCCAGCCTGGACTTATAGGTCGTTCTAAACCCATTCTGTGGAACTGAGACAACAATCCCATAAATCACTTTTAGTTTATACACAATGGAAATTTTAAATGGGTAAATTCAAACTACATGTACTCAGATCCTTTTTTCCTACATTTTAAACAGATAATACAGGAAAATCCGGAGCTGATGAGCTCTGCAACAATGTTTGTGATACAGTTCAAGAGTAAAACTAATACGAGGATTTATCTTATCAGAATTGGAACACTGGGGCTCTGATATGGGGATGGACACACAGTTGTTCTTGACAGGCCGCAGAGCTGCTTTGGTCTTCTGAGAATGTCTCATCTTCTACTGCACCTCTCTCTCCCTTACCCTTGTGCACTCCTGCTTCTTTTACGTCTCTCCCCCCTTTCTCAACACGTCTGCTCCGTTCCTGCTAAACTCATTACATGAGCCCGAATGGAAGAACGGGAGCGGGATACAGCCTCTCATACATGATGCGCCCGGCTAATTACCCTGCGCGGCTGACGTCGCCGTTTTTTTTTTTTTATCTCCCTTACCCAAGAACAGATTAAACACTTGGGATTGACCTGCCCCAGATTTTACGCTACATTGAACTCTTAACAAATGATAGGAGGGTCATCCACGGACAGCTAATTGCAAGAAGCGTATGGTGTATTAAGTCATAATCAAGATTAAATCACACATTTCTAACTTCGATCGCCATTTGGCCTCCATCATGCATTACTTGCATCACTCTAATCTCAATTGCAAATATTGCCTTTTTTGTTCTTTTGTATTAATTTGAGCTTAAATCATAGTGGAGCAGCACGCATAAATACAGAGTATTATGCAATTTAGCTCTTAGACCAATAACCGGCCTCCCAAAGGCTAATGACAATGAGCCTGTAATTTCGATGGAGAAAGGAAATCTATCTAATAAACTGTCATCTGACACCCTTGTCATCTTCCATTTGATAAAACAACAAGGAATGAATTAATCATATGCTTTAAATCTCCTATGATTTCCTCTGCTTTAGCTAATCGTTTCACAAAGATGATTTTTAAAAGAGACTGTTGACAAAATGAATAGATGAGCAATTATGGGTTTCATGGGAATGGCAGATGGAGGCAGAATCAAAGTGAGTGTAAACTGTAAGAGCTCAGCAGAATTTATGAGGGGAAAGAAAAAACAATGCAAATGTGCCAGAACAATGAAGAGTTTCTCTTTCAAGTCTTCTGTTGTACAGAAAATACAATTGAGCCACTGTTTTTTGCACAGAGCAAAAAGTTTCTTACTAAAAGTGCACCGAAGCAATTCTGGAAAAAAAATTATTTCATTTAACAAGCAAAGCGAAGCACTTGCAGTAAATAAAAATAATTACCTTTTCTGGATAAAATCTTCAAAAGGCTGGGTTATTTCATTTAACAAGCAAAGCGAAGCACTTGCAGTAAATAAAAATAATTACCTTTTCTGGATAAAATCTTCCAGGCCTTCATGTGAGTCAGGGGTTCAGAAGCACAAACAAAGTTCACAGTCACCAGATAACATCGATTTCCACCCTGCGTGAGGTGTATTGGTGGAGCTATCAATAGCGAGAGCAAAGGCCTCACTTCACTGAGCACTGCGTGACCCTTCTGAAACATCCACACTTATCAGTCACACAGTTTTGAGCCTGACCTCTTTTTTGTAAAACACAATGCTGATACTCAAAAGGCGCTGCCATTCACATTGGCCTTTAAATGGCTTTTTACTCCTTTTTTCCCCTCTTTTCTATTTCCTTCAGAGAATAGTCACAAATAGGCTCGACCAAGTGGTGACGATGTACAGATGTGCGTTACCTTGTCTTTTTGTGGCGCCGTGTCTGTACAGACGTTTGTGTTGAAGAATCAGATGAGTTTGACACTCTAAAGTGAAGTGAGACAAAGGCAAGCCAGAGGATGAACATCCCCTGCCAATAAACCTGACATTTGTCCTCTTTGCACTCCAATATCGCACCAATAACAATTAGCCTGGTAATTGTTTGGCTAATTATGATTAAATATCTGGTGTGGTGCCAGCAAAGCAATCTCTAGTGCAGCTAGCAGTAGTGCAAATGTCAAGGAGTCACTCTGCATTGGTTTAAGGCAATGTAGTGAAGTGAATGCATGGAACTTTACTGTGTTTTCATGCTTGTAAACACAGATAAAGCTTAAATAGGTGCACCCGCAAACACTGCGTTCTCTCTCATGACCTCAATTTGTAACCACAGCTCTGATTTTTCTTTGCCTGTAGGCTGCTGCTTATCAAAGTCTCCTGAACCAAAAGGGTGAAAGCAAGGGTGGATACAGAGGCAGGGGAAGAGGGGGACTTTAAGTAGCACAAATGCAAATTCCATCAGCAGTTAAAGAGAAAGCCTCCTGGCTTGACACCGTGTCAGGTCCTCACTGAAAAAGACCAGTTGCCACTGACATCTCCTTTAACAAATCCAAGACATTGACAGCGAGTCAAGAGTTTGACTTTCCACTGGAAAAGTCTTTTATCTGATTTTATGGTGATAGTCAGAATAATATAAAACAATTCACACTTCCAGTCCTGAGAAAACAGGTCTACAGGACAATTAACTGCAAATGGCAAATCTGTTTTTTTGTCTTTTTGGTTTTGGGCTGTTTGTCAGAAAAAACAAAAGTAGACTTGGAGCTTATGATAGATAGTTCTGCTGTGTAGAATTTAGATGACAAGACAGACACCCACATTGTGACCATAGACAGTATTAAATATGAATGTAGTCACCATGATGTAATCGGTGTGGTCTGTGAAGTCCCCCAAGCCTAGCATTTTTTACCAGTTTCAAACTGGATGTCGTGACCAGTAGATTTGATTGGGCAACCAAGGACACCCCACACTGAGTGTGTTGTCCTCACAATGAGGGCATCCTAGATAATCTCCCTTTTCTGACTTTTACTTATCCTTTACAAAATGGACTTCATGTTTTCTTGACCCAAAACTAGCAATTTAACAAACACTCTCATCAGGAAAATGTTTACAGTTGCTTGCAACCTGAGGAATCCCCTCGGTGACAATTACTAAGAATGATGGCTTAAAGCCCTCCTGCACTAGCCTCACTGTTTAAACCTGGAAATCATATCCATCCTTCACAATGTCCATGATAAGATCTGGTGTTTAGTATCAAACAGTGTGCTCCTGTATTTACGCTTGACTGTTTTTATGGTGTAAATACATTCACCCTGAAAAGTACAGCAACGTAATATGTGCTACAAGTACCCAGATGTTGTCTTATAGTGTTTAAACGGTCAAATAGTGTCTAACTCTGTGCAATCCTCACTGCTGATTGTCATCATTTAGTATTAAGGGCCATTCACACAGGAAGTCATTTGCAGCGTCATGGTAACCAGTGGTTATAGGGAAGCAATCTTATTGAGTGACTTCAAGTGACAAAATAACCACTGGTGATGCAAAGTGGGCAGATGTTAGCCCTGAGATGAGCAATAAAAGCGACTGCCAATGAGAGTGCAGCATACCACTGATTGACATGTAAAAGGGTGCTAAATATATTAGAGGTTTACACTAGAAAATTCATTAGCAACCAAGTGTCAGTGACAAAGCAATGTCCTTTAAAGTGGTGGCAAGTAATACAGTAAAGTAGTAAAGTAATATAGTACGCATTGAAGAAAGTGACACGTTACATTACTTTCACATTACTCTGGAGCGTCACCTGAATTGCACTGACCCATAATTGTTAGCTAACTATATAAACACGAGGCTAAGGCGCCTGCACAGATGTGTGATCTTTCTCTTTATGTGTGAACACAAAACTGACAACAAAACGCAAAGTTGAAAGCGGCTCAATCGTCATATTGACCATACTGTGGAAACACGTACAGGTACCAATGGCAGCTACAAGCTCTTCAATGGCTTTGTGAACTGTTGATGTTGGCTCTCAGCTAGCTTTTGTGTTAGCATGTGGCCTGTGCAAATGCTAGCAAACAGATGAAGTTGTGTTGCAGTACTAATTTTAGTACACCCAGTTTTACACCCAGCACTGGAGACAAGTGAATTGCTCCTCGTGCGGACATCATTAGTGTACGACATTCAGGTTGTGCCACTAGAATTGTTGAAATTGAGCAACAATGTACAAACATACCATGATAACTGACCCGTCTGAAGAAAAACAAACCTCTGTGGACCTCCACAGCTAACTAAATTGATGCATTTCATTTCGCTCGCTTCAAGTCTCTGCGTTAAAAAACTTCATCTCCCTGAACAACGACTTAATCAATAAAGAAAACAGGCGATAGCTGCACGTTGAACTTTCTGTAATCATACCTCTAACAAAGTGACTTTAAAGCACTTACCCTCTGATAAAACAGTTACAAGCCCAGATAAACTGATTCACATTCATCTTATCACCCCTCTCTGCCTCCACCAGCGATTCAAAAGGGGACAGGTCAACGTGCTGTTGCTGCTTCACCAGGTCCTAACCCACGGCTCCGGCTGTGACGATATTGCTGCTGTTCCAGTCAGACTGTTACCTCGTCCCCTCCTCCCCTCCCCTCCATGTCTCCCTTTCGCTCCGGGCCGCTCTTCACTCCGCTCCTGTGGCGGAACCGTCAGGTCCTTGTTGCTAGGCAACTGCTGTCTTAAGATTTTCCCAGTAGAGTTTTGAAGGTAATAAAACAATGCCCCAAGACAAACAGCGACTGGAACCGGAAAGGCCTCAGGGAGAAGGACTGGGAGGACGAGAGAGAAAGAGAGAGCGAGGGATAGTACATAGTTCAACTAAAACTCTCGTCTGGCTTTTAATTAAAAATAATTGTCGCTAAAAGACTCAAACTCTGGTCAGAATCAGTGAATATAAGCAGAGGGAATGTGAGGCATTGAAGAAAGAGCCATGAAATTCATTCTTCTCATTCTGCAATCACACCTTGTAATTGAAATCTTATTGCGCGATGACTGAGCATCCAAGCTGAGAAACAGCTGTCTTTTTCAAGGTTACAGAGTCCCAAGGTTATGCAAACATATGGCAATTTATTACTTCACTCTCCATCCTTTGATACATAACCATGCTCACCCCGATTACAGTTACAAGATGGCAACGCCGGAGTTTTGATTGACACATGCCACTCTGATTTCTTTTGTGCTCCCTAAAGAGAACGGTCAGCCTTTTGTTCAGCGGGTGGGGTGGCTCATTTTCCGCAGGTCTGGCTGAGAATACATGTGAGCAAAAGCTTGTCTGCATACACAAATGAACCGATTTGTCAGGCAGATTTGATTGGAAAGAGATGTGTTTTTTTCCTCTCTCTCTCCTCTCTTTCTCTCTATACAAGACACCCTGTGAAATTAATGCAACACAAACAAAGTATTTGGAGACAGCGCGCAGCTCCTCTGGCACACTGAATTATGGCGAGGCATGAGGGAGATGAAAACTTTTGTTTTATTTCATTTGCAGTTTTCCTTTCTCCCCATCCAAGCCCTTGTAGGAGATGGAACATCAAAGAAGAGCTCTTACTAATACAAGCAATAAACGACTCCCACAAGGTTTGGTTTGAATTTAGCAGGTTTTTCCCTATAGCGTGCTTTTTATGAGTGACACAAGACAGCTCAAACAACTGCTCTCCTTCCCCCTATTTAAACCGCCGAACAATACGAGGTGTCACAGATTCCAAACCTTGGGGAAAAAAAGCTGGCTGCAGCTGAAAAGCAAGCGCATAAGAGATTTTTAAGAGTCTCTCTTGACACTAAATGACAAGGAAACACTACTCTAAAGTAATCATCAAACATGGCACCGAAACACCCCTCCCGTTCGATTCATTATTTAATTGTATCATTTCAATCTGTGCAGTTGCCGTTTGACTGTTGCCAGTTTTGCCGGTGGAATTGAACACGAGAGAGAGACAGGAGACGTTGGCCCCCCACTAATCAAAATGCAAATATCTGCGTCCCTGTTGGAGTATTAGTGGAGGTTGAATCTCGTGGCTCTAAATTGAAAGATGATGAATGTGCAGGTTATTTTTTTGATGCTTGTAATGTGAGGCAGCTTTGAAATTAAAAAAAAAAGTCATAAAAATAAATAAATAAAAATGCAGATGAATTTAGAGAGTAAATAACAAGAGCGGGAGGTGTAGAGTGATAATAGAGGGAATGGCAAGGTGCATAACAAAAGTGTCAAGGGTTTTTGAGACAGCATGCTGCCAGTGACCACAGTGGCACTTCACAGATGCCAGGTAAAGACTTGATTACATGGAACAATTGCAAATGGTCTGCGTGACACTTGTTATCTGGCTGTCAATCACAGGAGTCACTCGAGGATTGTGACAACCGCCTCCTTTGACCGTCAAGTGTGTCCGCCTATCAGGCAGACTGTGCATCGAGTGCATGAACCCTTTGAAACACAGACCGAGGTATTGTATTCCCTGAATAAATGCAGATGGATATATATAATATTTAATAATATACTATATATTAAAGTGAGTGGCTAACGCAAAAAAACTATTTGTCTAAATAAATCGACTTGTAAGACTTAATATTTGAAGTTACCCTAGACGCTTCAGCACAGTGGTGCTTTGTCTTAAATAATAATGAGCATACTAACATTGTTTACAATTATATTGCTGACATACATGTAGGTACTATGTAAACCGTGTGGTTAAATGGCAATTAACAACACAGTCATGTGAAAAAGAAAGTATTTTCACAATACAGTCCTGTGCAAAGCTAAGTGCCCCCCCCTGCTTCAATAGCTTGTAGAACCACCTTGAGCAGCAATAATTTGAAGTCATCATTTTCTTTTTGAC
Source organism: Astatotilapia calliptera (assembly GCF_964374335.1). NCBI lineage: Eukaryota > Metazoa > Chordata > Actinopteri > Cichliformes > Cichlidae > Astatotilapia > Astatotilapia calliptera. The sequence continues at coordinate 42,275,091 of NC_137424.1, read as the reverse complement.
TTTATGAGTCTCTCACATTGTTGTGGAGGATTTTGGCCTCTTCTTTACAACGTTGTTTCAGTTCATCGAGGTTTGCGGGTGTACAATTATGCACGGCTCTCTTAAAGTCCCACACAAGCAAGCCAGTCATGTTGGGATTGGGATTACTATCCTGTTGCATGACCTAATTTTGGTCAAAGTTTAGCTGTCAGATACATATTTGACTCAAGAATACTTTGGTGTACAGAGGAGTTTGTGGTTGTCTCAATGACTGCAAGGTGCAGGTACTGTGTCTTCAAAACAAGCCCAAATCATCACACCTCCACCACCGTGTTCGATAGTTGGTATGAAGCATTTGTGCTGATAAGCTGTGTTTGGTTTTCCTTAAAAATGTCGCTGTACATTATGGTCAAATGTCTCCACTTCGGTCTTGTCTGTTGAAAAGACAGTGTTTCAGAAGTCTTCTGTTTTTGTTCTCCAATGAAACTTTCTGATCTAATCATGATGTTCCTTTTAGGGAAGAGGCTTGTAAGCGTCTTAAAGAAGTCATACTTGTTCAGTCTTTTTCTAATTGTGCTGTCATGAACTTTAACATTACACATGCTGGCTGCAACCTGTTGAGTCTGATATGTAGCTTGACAATCTGACCTTGTGTGAATACACGCATGAACGCTCCAGACCCGCAAACTGCCAAAACTTCTGCTTTTATAGAGGTTGTCGGACTTCCTGACGATCAGTTAATCAAACGCATCAAATATATTCAGCATCTGGCTGCTACTTCCTTTTTCACAGCACTACATAGATTTGTTTTTAACTTTCTTTTTCACATGACTACGCATCCAAATGTTGATGGAAATTTAATTAAAGCTGCAATCTATTGATCACAAAGTTTAAAGAAAATATTATTGTGACACCAAGTAAAAAGTCAAAGGACCTCAAAAGTTATATCTAATGAGTTGAAGTTGTGCATGAATGTGAGTACCAAATCTCATTCCAATCAATGCTTTTGTCCCATTTTTATACCAATGAAAACCTTATGCTTAAATGATGCTTAATCTCTGGATAGATTTTAAGCATTGCACCAGTGAGGTGGACATAATGGGATAAACACATACTCTACCTCATAATGATGGTAGAAAAGGGGCTTCACTAACAATTAAGAGTCATCCTCAGGGGTACATGAATATATATAACTGCATGGCAATCCATGTTTAATAGTTGTTTGAACTGAAATTGTGCACGGACCGATTGACAGACTGTGATGTCATAAAGCCATGCAGCTTGTGCCTATAAAAAATACTCACTCTAACAAGTCTCACAGCACATGGAGCTACCTGACCCTCGATGCCATCTCCACATTCAGACCAATCCAGTGCAGCTCCTTTGCTGCTGGTGACATTATACCATATATCATTATCATGCATTGCTCATCCGCAGATTTCAGACATTCACATTTTCCACACGCAAACAGAACAAAACTGGTTCTAGTGGCTATTTGAGAAAATTCTATTTTTCTACTTGGTCAGGAAAATGGTCCAAAGGCCACAAGGTGGTGCTAGTCCATTGCTCTCCATCTTTTTCCCTCTATTGGAATGAACTTACTTCCTGTTGCTGTCAGACACTGCTTGTCAATACTTGAGTGCTCAGCACAGTCTTTCATACCTGTGTGTCTTGTGTGTGTATGTGACTGGAAATGAATGATTAAACAAAAGCTGTGTCAAAGACGCTACTCGTTAAAATAATATGTGTATATATCGCACAGGAGCACTAGTCATCGGTTTTTGCTTAATTTGTTGGCATTTAAACTAAAACCAATCAAACGAATTCTCCTCTGATTCAGTCTGCCTCTCTTCTGTTTTGCATGTGGTCCCCCTCCCCTTCACATACACAGTACATCCACTTGCGTTATCTGAGTCTGGGGCTTCTGATTTCAGGAAGCAACACAGTTCAGTTAATGGAAAAAAAACCTCAGAGCAAATCGCCAGTAAACCTCTTCCGTTGCAGACACTGACGGGATAGTCCTCCTTCAAGATTACACGTGATGCATGAGCAGTTTGAAGGAACAAGCTGCTCGCGAGCTGATACCTGGACAGATATTTGGATGAATGGTGGCGCTCGTGTATGATTGTACTTTTGTCATGCTGTGACACTTCAGTTTGTGCAGCGACACCTTTACAAATGCTCTCCCACGAGATAAAGCTTCCAGCCATTGTTTAAATTTGAACATCCGGCACGTTAAATCAAATGCAAATGCTTGTGCGGGAAACTATATAAAGAGCCCCGTTTGAAAAGAAGACTTGCACCTAACGTTGGTAATTTTCCTAGTGGTATTAATCTCTTTATAAGACCCCTTTATCGCTATTCCTTCGGTTTTTCCACTGTCTTTTTGGCTGAGATGATCCTATGAAGTGTCGTGACTGAGCAAAAGGAGAAAGCTTCAAAAATCTGGAGTACCAATTAAAGAAATGGCCGTCCTCATCCTCGAGCAGGCCTGAAAGCTGAAAGACAGAGAATCTTCAGATCCTGAAGATCTTTATTCTCTCCCCTTTTCTCTGTCTTATCCTTTCAGACCATTTGCTTTAGGCTCTATCTTGACCTTCAATAATGTATCCACGCTCGACATCTGAATAGGGGACACAGCAGGGAGTGTCATCACTGAAATTCAACTCTCACAATGAATATCATCTTAATTTAGGGCCAAGTTCTGGAGTGGAGATGAGGGCCATTGATTATGCCGTGTTAATCAGCACAGTAAAGGCATTTTTATTGAAATTGGAGTCAGAAACATTCACAAACATAGTACATGTCCGTGTGACGAACTCCGGTCTGGGAGCAAAGTTGTCGTAGCACGATTTGGACTACAAAATGCCACATCAAAGACATGCAATGAGCTGGGGTTCTGGCACATTTACAGGTCAGACGGCATCCCCTCTTCTCCTCCTGTCCACTCTGAGCTACTACAGGAGGGTCATTATAGGCAGAAACATATGCCATTCAGCAGGCATGCTCTGCTGTCCAATTAGTGGCCTGAAAGCACTCATCTGAAGCCAAGCATAGAAAGTGGCAAAACACATGTCCACAAGTCCAAAGTAATCACATTTTGTCCCTTAACATCTATAGTTTACAGTGTAAGTTTCCAGACTTGCATCACAGTTGAATTTAAAGCAAGGGGGAAAGAGATATTTCTCTACCCTCTACAGGAGTAGAGGGTAGGCTGCACATACAGGAACACACAACCACTCACTGTGTGTTTCATAAATCTTTTAAACTCCTGTCAAGTCACACCAATATTCCCCTTACAAAGAAACTGTGTCGCCTCTCTGAGACGCATAAAATCTTAGAAGAAAATATCTTTTCCAAGCTATTTATTTACTTCTCTTTTCCCCTCGCCCACACAATCCTGGCAGTTTTCATCGGCTTCATAGGTGCTGATATCCAGGATTCTAGGATGTCTGACTTTTTTATTTGCTGTCAGAGGAGAAGCCAAGGACAAGGGCTTAGCAAGTCACACAGCAATATCCAGTCAATCCTGCGTTTTTCTATATATCACACACAAACAAACCTTTGTACACTACAGCCACAACAGATAAATAAGAAATTCCAACCAAGTGGTATCTCCCTGTTCTGTAAGTGGAAGCAACAGGTCAGCTGAGCAAGACCCTGCAAGGAAAGCTATCTATATTAAAATATATACAATCCAATGAGGGGAGGAATGAAATAGCATTGTTTGTAGCAAAATTTGGAACAATGTTGGAAAAAAAACAACCTCTTTTCAATTGACATAGCAGGTCCCTGCCAAGGAGTAAAAACAATCTAAAATTTCATGAGCACAGGCCAGCTGAGATAAGATACACTTTATTTATCTAGAAAATTGGGAAGTTATTATATTATAGCAGCTAACTTAGGAAAAGCTACGCTCAGAATCAGCTTTACTGACTAAGTGTGCGTCCGCACACGAGGTCCAGCTCTTTGCTCTCGCTGTACGTTACACAGTAGACAGCAGACAATAACAACATATATATTTATGGGGCAATGATGCAGAGCGCACAGATGTTTGCATGAAGATGATGGAATAAACAATTGAAGGATAACTAGTTACTATATAGAGAGTATATCCTTTATCCTTCAAGTTCGGGTCCTCTATCAGAGGCCCAGGAGCTTGAGGGTCCTGCAGTAATCTTTGCTGTTCCTAGGACTGCACTCTTCTGGACAGAGATCTCGGATGTTGTTCCTTGGATCTACTAAAACCTTTCGCCCAGTTTGGGGGTCACTGCACCGAGTGCTCCGATTACCACTGGGACCACTGTTGCCTTCGCCCTCCATGTTATTTTTCAAGCTTCTCGTGTTCCTTTTTCCTGATGTTGCTATTGGTCTGTATCGCTACGCCTATCACTACAGCCGTCTTCATCTGCTTGTCCACCACTATGTCTGGTTGGTTGGCCAACACCAGTTTGTCTGTCTGTATCTGGAAGTCACACAGGATGTTAGCTTGGTCATTCTCAACTAGATACTGTGTGTGTGTGTGTGTGTGTGTGTGTGTGGGGGGGGGGGGGGGGGGGTCTGTGTAGTAGAACCACCAGTAGGATCCGCCGGGAAAGATTCTCCAATTCCAAGTCATAGGAACACAAAACTTGCCTTGACAAGACTTTCAAAACAAAACGAAGCCATTTCTATGCAGGTAAAGTTAATGAAAAGAAAAGAAAACAACAACAGCACTTTCTCTAACAGACTCCGGCAGAAAAAAGAAACTATAAGATTCCTCTCACATTTTGTTTTGTACATATTGCATACCAACGTTTACTCATTTTTATAATGAACTAACACAATTCATAGATATTTGTGACCGAAATATAAATGTATTTGAAAAGTAGTTCATTGATATATAAAAGCAGAAATATGCCTGAGGCTCTCATGTTGGTCGGAATAATAAAATTATTTAATACAAATAATACAAATATGAAACAGCCTACCTGCATCAACCAAAAAAGTCTTCATCGCATACACTCAGTGAAGGCTGAATACCAGCTTAAAAGGACAACCAACAAACAGAGGAGAAAAAAACTGGAATATATAAGATATATTTCATGGAGATATTCATTCAAACATAATATAATATATACATAATATATTTTCTATTGTGTCGACAATAGAAAAAACCCACAAAAGGCAGTAAAACATAACACAAAAGTGACATGATATATAATTTGATCCACCATATGAAGTAATTAACAGCTATATTAATAATAACTATAAACATAAACAAATAAAAAATATTATTTATTAGTTTCAGATTTAGCCATTCGTATATTTTGCCTGTTTATGTTATTGTATTTTGCACAACTCTGTTGCTTGTGAAGCTCGCACACAAGAATTTCACTCGCATGTGCTGTACCAATGTACATGCACATGTGATGTGACAATAAAAAGTGATTTGATTTGATTAGATTATTAGCAAGTAATCAGAATCAGAATCAGAATCAGAATACTTTATTCATCCCGAGGGAAATTAGGGTTACAGCAGGCAGCACGCTAATGGCGCATGCGCACTTACAAAGGAACCTTCTGACCAACTTTACACAAACATCACATTGGGCAGACATGTCAGAAAGGTAGGCTGATAGGAAAAAACAACGAAAATACACTACATGAGGTAAGAGGAGGAGAAAAAAAACTCCACTCAGACTGAGCTCCTAGTGGGAGAACAGTTTGATAACAGAAAAAACACCTCAGCACAAAAGCACATGACTATCCATACACCATAGAAACACAAGACAATCAACAGGGGCGGGTAAAGGGTAAGAGAGAGCTGGTGTAGACAGCGCATCCGGTCCTGCAGCATCTGTGCTGGTCCAGTTGACTGCTATCATCCCCGGTAGGGCACAAGCATCGAAGGCGTTGGAAAGGGAGGGGGGATGAGTGAGTGCTTATCAGTGTAAGTGTGTGTGTGTGCGTGTCCATAGTTTAGCTGAGACAGTGTCCTTCGGCCTATCAGGCTAAGTAAACAGTCCTCCAGCCAATCCAGGTGTCCTTGCATGGGATGGGAAGAATAGCCGTAACACAGTCGTTATCAGGGAGTGATTGTTCGGCTCCAGCCTTGGGCCTGCAGCTGGCGCCGTGATGGGGATCCGCAATGTTTATGTTGGTTTTGTTAATTTCATGCGAGCAGCCCAGGAGAATTTTTCAGGCTGCTCTTTAACACTCCGACACTGGCCTCTCAATCTCCCGTTGGAGAGTCGCGAGCCTCCCCATGATGGTATCAAACTTCTGTTCCATGGTGTTATCGTTCTTTTGATTCTGAGACCTCACAGCTGCAGTGATCCGTTCCGTGATGTTTTCCAACTGTCGCTCAAGGGTCTCATTTTGAGCAGGCCTCTCTCTGATGTTTCCCCTCATACGCTCAATGGTGTTGTTTTGAGCCTTCACAGCAGCTGCAAGCGTCTCCAAGGTGTTGACCATATTACGTTCGTTGTGAGAGGTTGCGCCTCGTTCCATTTCGATTCCAGCGGGCAGCCTTGGGGGGGGGTTTGAACAGCCGGTTCCGCTCTCTTATTTCTCCGATAAACCAGGGCTAAGCCAACTCCGATCAGCATGAACCCTGTTATCATGGTTCCGAATAGATAGATATCTTCAGCGTCCTCGATCGACAGTCCCGCCAGGCACATGATCCTCCAGTTCTGCCACCCGTCCATCGTGTATCCGGCAGGGAAAGTCCCTCCAGGGCACTCAGGCTCTCCCGAGCCCAGATTTCTCGTTGAGTAAAGGGTGTCAATAGCATTCAGAGACCAGTTGATCAAATCCATAATTCTCTTTTAGGTTTTAGAGAACGACAGTGGGAGGCTATTCCAGGGAATAGTAAGCACATTTCATCCTTATTACTGGTCGATGTACTCAGCATCTAGCTACCACTACAGAAGAGGAGCAGCAATAAAGCCAGTAAGGTTTTTTAAGTGACGGGTGATTTCAAATGCAACTTTTCTAACAGCGTGACAAATATCAGCAAAAATACAAATTTCTGTTCTGTTTGGCCCACAGTGTGTCTGCACAGTTGTATTTCCCAGGGAGAGAGAGGAATAAAAGCTAATATATGACACCATCAGAGATGGAGAAAGATGTAAGAAAGAGAGGACAGGAGAGGAAGACGAGGAGTCATTTTCATCGGTGAGAACTGCTCAGCAAGTGACATTTGATACATTGGAAATTTAAATCTTTCTTGTAGTGTCCTAATTCATTTTACACTTGTTTAGTCACATATTGGATCTATACATGATGCAGTGCTGAAGTGATCTGTGTAACATCAAACTGAAGCACTATAATCGCGTGTTATTCATAGGCTGCATGAGGAAATATGAGGCTGTTTGATGAAGACTAAACTGCTTTGTTTGCAGCATTTACTGTATGTTGGACGCCAGTGCAGGCTGTGATGTTTATGGCCAGTGTAAGGTCACATCAAGGTTAGCGAGCATCAGTTTAAGCAGATGGTGCTGATTAGACTCACTGAATTCTTTCTTTTATACTAATTTCTGCTGTCAGTCCTTTTAGCTCATGTAACATCTCCTTATACCTATTTGATTTCAGCAGTGACTCTCAAAGTGGCACCAGCACAAGTCAGCTGATCATGGCCTGTATCAATGAAGCTCGCAACGCAGATGATGATGACCCCGCTGCACCACTACAACTAATCCCTCTTTAACCCCTGTTCCCACATAATCAAAAGCATGCAGCACAATGTAAACTATTCATTCTAAGCAGAACTGCATTCTAATTACTAAATAACTAAATTTAAAAAAAAGACTTCCTGACAATTTATGAAAAATTTAGAGTATGTATTTCCATTCCATACATTTCTCCGCCAGCACAGAATGAAATGTTGTCTTTTAATATCTCTTACAGTAAAATGTAGTAAAAATGATTTGGCTTTGTGAGAAGGAATTAAAAAATGTAATCAATGAGTTCCCCCTTCTGCACATAACTAAAAGATTCAGCGCTGTGGTCCTTGCTCTATCTGTCCCAAACTTTCGGAGCAAAACAATCGGTGAATAAAAACAATACATATATATAAAAAAGGAGGTTCTGCTTGGCAACACTGATGACCTCAGGAGAGCCAAGGACTAGCGGTCCAGTATCCAGAGAAAGATGGATTCCGCTGCCCGAAATGGGCCCGGATTATCTCTCTGGCGCAGGAGCCGGAAGAAAGGGAGCAACTGAACATCTCTGGGCGGTGAAAAATGAGGGAGCGAGATACTATTTCTCCTTTAATTCACAAGGGGTGGCCTGGCTCAGCCTGTGATAAGACACAAGTGATCAACATCCTTTGAGTTGGTGGCTCGCCTCCCTTCTTCCTCGCTGATATGTAGGACGTATTTTGCTTCCGCCAACAGGTACGGTGCAGGTAAAAAAGGAAACGGGAGGGGGGGCGGAGAGGAAGCACGGAGCTACCCTATATTGCAGAGCCCAGATCTGGATTTATGATCATGGGCAGTTGAGAGTACTCCATTGGGTCCAGGCGGGGAGGAGGGGGCTACGGAGATATTTCTTGTCTTGTATCCACATTCTTTGAATTGTTCCTCACATTTCCTCCAAGGACAAACTAAACACATCTCTGTCTCAAACCTTTAACTTTCCCCTCCATCCTTATTGAAGTGCAAATAAATAAATTGATCTTCACGCCTGGTCAAATGTATGACTGGCTCTGCGCGTTCGAGGTGTTTTACACTTGGCCAGCGTCAGTCATTCTTGTGCCATTAGAGCATACCGTCAGCAGTTTTTTTCTTTTTTAAGCATTTGTGAATATTCCAATTAACCCACTGAAAAGATTCCGACTTGCTTCATTTAAAGTATTGTTAACACGGAGCACTTACAGCTCAGCGGCTCATTTTGCTTCAGAAAACACAGTATAAAGTAATAGAAGCAACGGAGTGACATTTGATGGAACAATAGACCTCAATTAAATTATTATATTAAATTCACTATTTGCCAACTTCTGCATTATGCAAAAACACTACATGATACGGAACGCTGGACTGCTGAATAAATTACACGTACTCTTTCATTCTTTGAACCGAAAATTCTCATAAATTAAACACTTAAATTCATCCCTTAAAAAAACAGAAGAAAGTTTGATCAAATGAAGCACTAGTTTGTTTGTTTTCGTGACACTGATATGAGCTTCTTTTCACATTGCAGAGTTGTGTTCTGAAGAAGCGTAAACAAAAGTGATTCTATCAAAGACGGAAAGGAAATACACTTTAGAGGCATTAATTAGGGGAAGTGAGATTGTTTACTTGTTGTCATCTTCTTTTTGTTGTTCTTAAAGACGCCTTGTGTTCGGTTTGGTTAAGAAGCATTACAGGTGAGCACGTACCCGGCGAGTTGTGCGGTAGAAAGAAAGCTGTGAAGAAAACACCAAACAGGCTGCTGTTTTCAAATGCTGACATGAAAGTACGAGGGGACCGAAACGATTAAGAGAAAAGAAGAAAAAGAAGAAAAAAAAAAGAACATGAAGCTCTCTTATCCGAAGCTTCTATCTCACAGGTGATACGAGTTGTAATGGAAGTCCCCCTTCCCGTCGTACACTCTCCCCAGAGCCGGTCCAGCCTGGCTTTATCTCACCTTGAGTGATTGCTGTCTAGACTTTGCAAAGCGCCAACGCCGAACCTCAACTCTACAGCTTCTTATTCCTGTTTTGCTTTGCCAAAACTTCCAGCCCTCCTCCCCTGCAGGCTCACGGTTGTCACAGCCAATGAAAGCCACAGTCTCTCAAACCACCCAAACCGTGATTAAATCTTCACTTCTGAAATGCCAGAGTTTGGGTTTGCATCTATTTGGCATTGGGCTGGTAATTACATTCTTCTAATTTATTCATCTCAAAAGGATAATTGTTCACCTTGACATAATTCAACTATGTGTGATCCATGGGTGCAGAATTGTCTAATTGCTTTTATCGAGTGGGATAGAAGGGGGAAAAAAGCTCATTTCAAAATAAATAAATAAATAAAACTCTTCTAACAAAATAGAACAATAAAAATACTTTCTTCAAAAGTGGTGATTAATTGCTTCTACTGACCAGTTTTCACATAGCACATCGTTATATACCAGCTAGTCCAACTTCAGTAACCCTACAAACTTCACTGTTTAGTTTTCTGTCTTCATTTATGTTGGAAATGATAGCAGAGCTGTACTTTTTAATTTTTTCAGATATCTCCCAGTCAGAACATGCTACATCATGTTTAGGTGGAAACTAGCGAGCTAACTTCCTGCTAACCTCTAACTCTGTTAAATTTAATAAATTCTGTTTTCTTGGATGCCTGGATGTTAAATGGTAAATGGCCTGTATTTGTATAGCGCTTTACTTGGTCCTAAGGACCCCAAAGCGCTTTACACTATACACAATCATCCACCCATTCACACACACATTCACACGCTGGTGATGGCAAGCTACAGTGTAGCCACAGCCGTCCTGGGGCGCACTGACAGAGGTGAGGCTGCCGGACACTGGCGCCACCGGGCCCTCTGACCACCACCAGTAGGCAACGGGTGAAGTGTCTTGCCTAAGGACACAACAACCGAGACTGTCGGAGCCGGGGCTCAAACCGGTAACCTTCTGATTACAAGACGAACTCTTGAGCCACGATCGCCCCGATAAACTTAATTGTTACACCTGGTAAAGCAACAACGTTATTAATAAGATAACATTGTAATGTGGTTTTAAAATCATTTAAATATGTATTTTTTTATATGCCATTTATGCTTTGGCTCTTAGAGTAGGTGATTATTGTGTTTGTGGCATTTACACAAGGAGTGCCATCTAGTGGACAAACTATGCAACATCAACACTCAAATATCAGCAAATAGCTAATATCGGTGTTCTATTGGTTGGGCTCCAGATTTACAGATTAGAAAGCTTATTTTGTCTTTCATTGCTGCTTGTGTGTGCGCTTTTAGATATGTCTACTAATAACAGCTGGAGGTAAAATATCTTACACATACCCTATTTGTGTAGATCTCTAACATTCTGTACAGTCATGTTTCCCACAAGACACATTGCAGCAGCGCTGATTACTGTCTTTTTGTTTTCAACACGATATGGTCAGAAGTGCAAATTGCCTAGTACCACACATTAGTACATTTGATATTTTTTATGCTTGTATGTTTGTTCATTTTTACACAAAGTTTTTTTTGTTACATTTGTGGACTGTGTTGGCGTCAGCAACACTTAAAATCCATTTTGATTCACCCAAACAAGGTCACTGTGCCCTGTTGGTTTGTTTACTACGTGCTTCAATTTGATGGCTAAGTGATAACTGGGTTACTCATATACAGTGATTGCATTTTGTCTCAGCTACTTATAAACAACAAGCTTACTAAGTAATTACATTAACACTGTTTGTAACATTACACAGTAAGCCCCCTTTAAAGGCTAGATTTATGTGTTATCTCTGGAAGCTGCTTGTTTACCAGTGTAAAAGAAATTCAGTCAAGCAGTAAACTTTATTCCTGTTTCTAGTGTGGAAAGTTATCCTGAAGTTCACTCTCCTTTTAGAAGAATTTCTTTGATTTAATATCTAACATCTTACTAGGAGCAAATGTTGATGATGATGGTCTGAGGAAAAATGCTTTTCATCTTGCGTTAGATTGAGTACAGACTGGAGGCTATGTTAACTTACTGGACCATCTTCTTGTATGCATTTATAAGGCAAGTGTAAAGGACTATTTTAGCTCTTTTGCTATCTTTGAAGCTTTTAAAAATACATATAGCTGTTAGTGATGTGTGCAACTATTCACCTAGTTGTCTAGATGTTTTAACATTTCTGTATTTGCTAGCATGTTCCAGAAATGTATGTAAGTTAAATGCATTGTTCATGTTTTATTTATGTAAAATAGGAGTTACTGGCCACTATCAGGTGCTTCGTCAACATTGTCAGAATAAAGTGGAAAATAGCCAGCCACATTCTGCACCAGCACATGGTTACTAGCATGAAAGACAACAAGGCTACTTCTACTAGCACTGCTAATGTTAGCTAAACCCTGCAAACTAATCTAAAACTATGTGTGTTTGCAATGTTATATATGAAAATTAGCCACCAGGAACGACTCTAAACGATATTGGCCATAATGTCATAGCTACTATTCATTTATATTGATGTTATAACTTTAGCTAATTATTTAGTCCTTTAAACAATTTTTAAACGTAAAACATCACAAATTGTAACGGATTGTTAAAGACACTTACTGAGTCCTTTTTATGTTAATTCGAGATGGGATGTTCCATGTATTTAGGATTGTTTGCACCGCTGAAAGCATGTGGTAAATAATAATAACAATGATAATAATAACAATCTTCATAGTCCTCAATGATCCACCCATAGCTACATTATGACATTTAAAATCACACCACAGCAGCTCCTCATACAATGTTAACTTTTTGGAAATGTGTCAATGCATCTCATCTAAAGCTCACTGTTCATTTGATAGACTCCCATTCTCTGGAATTAAAGCGGATCTGTTATGGTGCATTTCCTAATGACATCCCATCTCCCATAACAGTCCTGACATTTTGGTTGCCTTATTTGTTTTTGCACTCTTTGCTTTCTCTTTGAAGGTCACTCCTAAATTACTTTAAAGCATGAAAATCACTATGTCCACAATCCACCTTTAATGCTTGATGAGTTGGACCAAGCCCAGGCTCTCCTGAAAGGTGCAACTAATAAGAATATCATGGCACGACTTCTTTTTCTAAATGCATTTTTGTATTTAGCACTAATTATGTCTCCTCACATACCCACCCAGCCAATCCCACCTTGCACCTCCTTCTCCACCTACATGGATATTGACTGTCATACTCCACAGGGAGGTCAGGGTTCGGCTGCTAAACAACTTTCCATGTGGTGGCTGTGACATCTTCAACAATGACGTTGAACGTCTGAGCAATTTCTTGTAAGTGGTGCCCTTTAATTTTTCCACTTAAAAGTACTATTTATACAGGGCTTTTATTACGCTTGGTTCTCTGTGATTTGTCATAACCTCAGAGGTCGTCTGTGCTCTTGATCCTGCAATAAGGAAATCCACCACAAATTGCTAGCCACACTTTGCCAAACAGCAGACATCTGATTATATTAAACTTATGTGAAGACGCATTTCAATAATTTGGGGTTCTGTGTTTATTTTTTCAATGATGCCAAGGGGGGTTGTTTTCATTCTGCTTCCCACCCTCAATATCAAGACTTATGAAAGCTGCAGTAGAAATGATTAATGACAGATTTAATTGATTTTTGGCTTCAAAATCAGGAGATTAGTACAGCAGCTACACAACATTTGGAGAAGGATTGCATTAGAAAGTTAATAATTTTCTGTGAAATACAGACAACACTCGTGCATTTGTGGCTAGATTGATAATGATCTTCAGTGTCTCAGAACTGAAAAGCTCCTCAAACATTTTGGCATCAACATGCTCGGGAAGCAAAAGTGTACACTAGTTATTTTCATCGGAGACAACATGTAATCTTCATTAACAACTCTCAATTTGTGTGTGTGCAGTGGTGTGGTCTTTGTGTGGCTACAAGAAAAGGAAAGGATGTGGCTGGGAATAAAGTGAGCCAGACATTCATGAAGGAGAATATAATTTATGATCTGTCAGAAACCTGCAACTGTTTGACAGATATATTATCTTTATGCATAGACTGTATATAAATGATTAACATACCCCACTGGTTTGAGGACTTCTATTTTGAAGCCGACTGGTAAAATTGTAACCATTTACATTTGCAGCTGTTTTTGTTTTGGCAGCGATATGTAGCCATAGAACAGCTAAGTCTCGACACAGGCTTATGCTAATGCTAACAAAAATATACTAGAATTGGTCAAAATAATAAAAAACCGAGTACATTAATTAATTCAATCATTTTTTCCTCTTAGATATTAAATATTTATTTAAGATCAGCTGCCTTGCCTTGTGTTGCAAAAAGCATTTGCTTCACTTCCTGATTGATTTCCACCACTTGAACTTCCTGCTTTAGCATTTTCTGGTAGAGAGCAGAATCCATGATTGCATCAATTACGGCAAATCGTCCAGGTCACAAAGCACCACCACCCCACACCAGCCCCACACCATCACAGTGCCACTAGAAATAACTTTGCAACCCATTCCAGACTGATCAATGACTTTTTCACGAGTTTTTAGATTGTTTCATGATTTGTTGCTTTTTGAGATCTTTCAGGCTACTTTACTTTGCCAGACAGCTTCTATTTACATGATTTCCTGATTCATCAGATCTAACTGTAATCGTGCCTGGGTGTACATTTACTCAACTTATCAATATTAAAATTTGTTTAATGATCTTAAAGAGGCAAATACATTTTCACAGGACTGCAGAGCTAAGTAACAGTTTTTATTTTAACACAGCCAAAGAACCTTCATGAACTCCATATTTCTACTGTTGGCCTGCAGCACAAACGATCACGGTGGTCCCATTTTAAATTTGAAAAATCCTTCCTCTGAGTTTATAACTGATTTGTCATCCAAAACATCTTATAAATCATGGAGCTATCATGCTGATTTTTGATTATTGTAATTGTAATACTTTATTATGTTTTCCTGGCTCATATTTAATGATCTCACCAGATTCTGTAGCAAGATGTTCCTGTCATTTTTTTTGACACACATGGATGTTCTGTTTCTGAACGCGCAGTAATTCCCATATATGAAATACTCATACTGAGTATAATCAGCTGTTTGCAGCAACAGTGTATGGAAACATTTCATTCAACGCATTTAATTTGTTCCTATTACTCACTTCACAAACGAAACAGCACATATGCCTAAGGAACATATGAGCTCATCTACCACAAGCTAAATAACAGTCTGGGTGAGCGCTGACCCTTCTGGATGTAAAGAGCCTGTCATTGTTTCACATATTCTCCACATCCATCCTTTTAGTAATATGCCTCCTCTCGTCAGCGTATATTTGAATATTTCATTCAAGACAGATGGAATCCTAATCTTAGCTCCAAGCTGTGGCGTTTTGTCACAGATCCATTTTCCAATCAAGCAGTCTCCATCTTCTCTTCCATTTTTCCTCCCTCGCTCCTCTGTTTTGGCCTCCCTCTGGCTCTGCCAGCCATCACTCACTCATTCAACTTTCTTTTCGTCCCCATTCTTTCTCGGTGACATACTTTGCTGAGGTTTGAGATACCTGAATATTTAATTTTCACCATCATATGTAATGTTGAGGCTAATGAGCATTAACTAATTTAATATCTTGACAAAAAAATGTAACATGTTCAGAGGGAAGAGTAATGACTCATGTTGCTGAAAAAGGATTACTTTGTTGTTAACATAAGCTTCTAGGGACACATCGTAGTAGAGCTTAAGCATTACTACCCTTTATTGCTTATGTTTAAAGCATAAAACACAATAAAAAATAGGTGTTAATTACATTACATGTGATAACCGCTCATCGTGGAGGAGAAAAAATGAATGTTACTACAGTGGGTTTCACATTTGCATGTGTTAATTCTTAGCTAATTTATGGTAAGTCCCCGGTGAATAATGAATGTGAAACGACCCAGACAACCAGGCAGTGCTTTTTAGGCAGTAAGATACATTTTTCAGGTAGATATTAAGAATCAGTAAATGTAACATTTGTCGACACGTTCAAAATATCTAAACCTGCGATAACTGATTTAGTAACGTCTCCATAAAACTTGCGATAGATGCAGAAAGGAAACTAATTCAGTCATTTCTGTAAAGTACTGGAGCATTTTGGACTCATTACAACAAGCCATTATGTAATTGTGCTAATTTTCGCTTTTGTATCAATTTATAAAAAGCGTGACTTACATTTAATTGTGAGGAAAATTGTAATTTTTTTTCTAAAAATGGCTTTTCTGTTGAAAAACTTTACACCTCTTTAAGAAAAATGAAAACTGCAAAACGTTGATAAAAAATAGTCTCCCATTCTTCACTGTGGCTCCTTCTATGTGTGCATCAAATCAATTAAAAATCAAAGAAGAATATAACCTTCTTCATTACCAAATGCAGTGCTAAGCTGGGTGGCAATACCTTGGTCTATCCTTGGATATACCAGAAGCAGTAGCAAATAGTTGGTTTGAAAAAACTTTTTACTTAAAACAGTTTCTACTTAAAGAAACTTTGAGTAAAAACTGATATGAAAGAGAACAAATGATCATCAATATGTTCTACATTGATACGTTATTTCCCATTAATGTCAGAAAAGTTACCTTAAGCGCTCCTTAATGTGCATTTGCCTTATTATGAAAGAAAGATCAAGACAGTGGACAAAATCGGCTTAATTAATATAGACAACAAAAGCACCAAGACAGCCAGGTAAACTTTCACCGATGAGCAAACACTGCAAACACATTCATTCTGTCATCTGATAAACATAAAATAACTAATGCAATTAAAACTTTATCACGATGACTTGCTGGTATTTTGACTCTGTATTGAGGCTGAAATAAAGCTACGAGGCTTTTTTGTGTGAAAATCAAACTTTTCTCATCATTCCTTAGCCACTCACCCATAATAGATAAGGGTTTGTTTACCTAACACTCTAATGGGTCATCTCCCTGATGAGTGGTTTTACTCACTATAATTAATTATCGCTGCTAAATTTATAGAGGAGAGAAGCATCCAAACAATTACAGCTTTGATTTGTCAATTGAACTTTCGTCCATCTATCTCTCTGCTGGGATGGGTGCTGCTCGATATGAGGTGACCCAATGTGACAGAAAATAAAGTCAAGATTAAAATCTCAATGACAAACTGACAAGCTTGGGATATGTCGCACACATGTGATTTCTGTTATTTAAAACACACGGCTGACACACACACACACGAGGTGAATCAGGAGTGACAGACGGCAAATTTGTGTTTTTTTTGTTCCAAGTTCTCAAACAATACACTGGTCTAAAGTTCACAGCTGCAGGTCTTTATGTTAGTATGTATGGAATCTATTTGAGTGTTTGTTGTGCGCCTCCATGTGTGTATTTGCGTGTGGGTTGTCACATCCTGTTAATTGCCTCCTTCCCGCTGCTTTAAAAGGTTGTGACTAGCTCACCTCCCAACTGTCACTCTGCTTTCATTATTTACGCATTCAAATGAGAGAAAAATGTTCACGTCGACATTAATGACTCCACGAGAGAGGTAGAAGAAAGACTAAACTAATTAAGGCAACTGACTCACCTCACACTACTTTTAATTACTGTGCACTAAAAAGAAAAAAGTTTCGGCCACTGCCAACAAACAACAAGCGAAGGATGGGGAGTGGCTGCGGGAGACCAGAATTTTTAGAAGGCCATGCTGTGCTTCGGTGGTTGTTTCTGCGAAACAGACAAAAGAAAGGCATCCATCGTTTACGTCTTATTGATTTACATTTTAAGTACTTGGAGAGATCAACCATTACACAGACACAAAAAAACAAAGCAAAAGTCAAACACATTTAAAAAGCACATATTGTAAACCAGTGGTTACAATGTATTTGTAACAGTTAATATACACTCATTGGACACTTCATTGGTTACACTGTGCTAGTATCAGGTTGGACCCATGTTTTTGTCTTTAGAGCTGCCTTAATTCTTTATAGCACAGATTAAACAAGGTCGTAGAAACTTTCCTCAGACATTTTGGTCCATGTTGACATGGCAGCATCAGACAAATGCTGCAGAGTCTCCTGTTCCACGACATCCCAGCGGTGCTCTATTAAACTGAGATCTGGCAACTGTGGACGTATTGAGTTTTTGGGTATCTGAGTTTATTTTGAACATTTAAAAGAATAAAAATGACATATATGGATAGTCAACAAAGCAAAATACCCAATATATTACTCACTAGTTCTGTTTATTGTCTGTTCATAAGCAACTCAAATTCAAAAGGAGTAAGAAGAAGTATAAACTTACATGATTAAACCACTTCATTTGAGTATTTCTGGAATGGAAAATGACGTATTGTGGTCATAATGAGGTGGACATGGTCAGCAACAATACTCAGGTAGGCTGTGGGGTTTAAAAGATGATCAGTTGGTATTAAAGGTCCCAAAAATGGAGCAAAAACATCCCTCACACTAATACACCACAGCAGCCTCAGCCACTGATATAAGGCAGCATGGATCCATACTTTTATGTTATTCACACCAAATTCTGGCATTCACTGTACACTGTAGTGACCACTATGCGCGAAAGGGTTATGTGAATTGTAGCTTGAGTTTCCTGTTGTTAAATGACAGGAGTGGCAACCAATGTGGTTTTCTGCTGCTGTAGCTCCTTTAATATTCAACATGATGTGCTTCCAGAGATGGTCTTCTGCATACCTTTTTATAAGTGGTTATTTGCAGTTATTGTTACCTTCCTATCAGATTAAAGAAGTCTAATGTGGATCTATAGGCAGCCCAAATGCAGAATACAGAGCAAAATAAGTAGAGCTAGGGGTGAAAAGGGGAAAAAAAAACAATAGATAACATGACACGGACAGGTGGACATGTATATTCACACAGCGGTTGATTGGGTGAGGAGACACAGGTGGAAACAAACAGTCAAGGACATGAGGACAGGGGTATCATGGGTTTTGTTATGAAACGAGATTTATAGAAAATGATCCAGATGCCCTATTTTCATTCATGTTACTTTTATTGTCATTGAATATGAAACCCAATGTTCATGTTTGGACGGTAACGATCACGAAAATAATTTAAAATCCATTCAGTGTTATCACTTCATAAATAATCAGTGAAACAGCGATTTATTAATGAAGCTGTCTTTCCCCTTTATCTGTTAGCAATTCAAGACCATAGAAAGCCAAATTAGAGTATTTATAGTATTTTGTTAATGGCACGTGTGTTTAAAATGAATGGCCTGTGAATGACAGATTCCCAAGCTCATGAAAAATGGAGAGGGATTAGATGAAATGGCAATGCAGAACCAGCAAGACTGATCTCCTCTTTGAGCGGAGGTGACTCCAACAGAAGTACCTGCTAAGCAAATTTATTTCACTAGAGTTTAATGCTGCCGGCCTCTCTCTCTCTCTCCATTGCTCCGTCGCCTTCCTCTCTGTCTTGCTCTGTCAACCACTCTCACTCTCTCACTTCCTCAGAGCCCTTTCACAATACTTCCAACATGAGCACTTTCTACCCCTTAAATCATATCCCTTTATTTGCAAACCCAACAGTTTTTAAAGGCAGGCTTTTAAGAAATTAATCTGGATGTTGAAAAACACCATTGCTAATACGTCGACTGACACCGAGAAAGCAAGCCTGGCTATTGAGCGGGCAGTAAATTGCCAATTAGAGGGTAACATTGTACTGCGAAGCCTATATACATTTAAGGGGGTTTCTCTGTTGTAAGACTAGCTGTCAGTCAAACAGCACCTGGGGCAATTTTGTATTTCATTAAGTCATAATTAATGAAGGTAGGCATTATTCCTGTCATGGGGACAAAGAAGCCAGGCATCCACTGTGAACTATACTTTCTCATTATGAAACCATCTTTCAAAAGGCGTAGTTGGGGAGGTATCTGAAAACACCCTTTGATTAGGAACTCTCTGTTCATGTCACATGTGATGAGCTCGGTGACAAGTGAAAATATGGACTCTATATGCAGGTAAATAAGTGGCTTTTTAGTGATACTGTGTATTTCCTTGCAGTGTATGAGTGCTCGATGGGAAATCGGTACAATTTACCCCCGTTTGCTGACTTCTCTCACTTATTTTCCATCCAACAAGTGTCTTCTACTGTGCCTTTTTTGGCTAAGGAAAGAGCCCTAGCGGGGTTGGAAAGTTTTAACCAAAACAAAGGAGATGGCACCTGTTTTTGTCTGTGCATAATGCCATACGTCAGCGCATCTATGCATCCATGTGTGAGTTTGTTGACGGGTGGTGTAGATGCCTGCCTGCGTCAAAACGTACGCCTGTTTAATTCACACCCTTTAAATTACATGCCTACTCTCACAATCTTTCTCTTTGGCTTTAATCAGAAAACACTACAGTGCAACTGGAATTTGTAAAGAAAACATACACGCGTCTATGTTTGGCAACGCTGCCTGCATATGAAAATCACTTGTAATCTGACTGCAAATTAGAAACATCTGTCCCTGCATGAAAAGGTTACACGGTGATAAGGCAGTTGTAAGACAAGATGTCTATGTTTGTCAAAGCGTTATTTTTGTTTGCTGAATTCTATATCGCAGGTGACAGACTGCAGCGCTAATACAAGCAGCATAATGCACAGTATGGATCATAAGTTTTGATTGTACTCGTAAAAGTAAATAAGAAAGCAACTATAGAAGAGAAATGACATTTACAGATGCTTCTTTTAAGGAAGTTTACTGATTATTGACATAAAAGAATAATGCCTTTGTTGAACAGGTTGCCAGTCTGTCATAAGGCTAACACAGGGAGAGACAGGCCATTCATGTTCAGAGTTTATTTTTTAGAAAAACAACAGAAAAAGCAGGCAATTAGTCTCAAAAGTATCTCTTTGAACTGTAGTAGGAAGGAGAGGCACACGAAGCACCTGCAATCCTCAGCCAGTAGATTTGAATCTATGATGTCTTCTGAGGCGCCACTGCTAACCACTGCATCTCCCTAAACCACAAGGGAGCCAGTCCCTAAACTTTCCGCCACATCTCCAAATGGGCAATAACTTACATGATAAAGATCATGCTGTATTTCCCAAGGGATCATATGCACAGGAAGTAAATTCAGTCCATAGAAAGACATTCGGGAACTTCAGCTGACAGTGGGCGACGTAACCACTGGTGACGCAAACTGGATGGGTCCAGTTTTATTTCCCCAATTTTGAGTTGAGCAATTGGAGCGACTACCAATGACAGAGCGAGATGCTGTTGATTGATATAAGAGAGGGTTGTAAATACATTAGGTTACCTAGGCAGCCAGAACCTGGAATGTCCATTAGTTACTGTCAGAATGAAGCGATTCCACTGGATGCCATCGCACAAATACTCTGTAAACACACACACACACACACACACACACACACACACACACACACACACACACACACACACACACACACACACACAAATAGTCTTAAAAACAGGAGGAAAAAGACCTGAATACCAGACATAAAGGTATTTCTTGGACTCACCTATTGTTAAACAGCCTTTTTGCACTGATCGTGTAATTTCATTGAACGAATTAAGATGAATTTTTCCAACTTTTCTTCAATTTTTTTTCCAGTTTTCTGGCCAATCACACCACAGCATTTTGCAGCAATTGTGCTCACAGCTCAAAAGTGCACCGATACTGAATACACAACAATATATGAATAGTAAAATAACACTATTTTACTTCAGACACACAGCTAGACGCTGCTCCGGGTCAATCAGCTCTCTGAAATGATTTCTCTGCCTCCTCAGATGTGGTCCCAACTCTGCCAACAGGAGCTCAAACTGCCCTGCTGACATCCTGAAATATGTACGAAAGGGGCCGTCATACAGCTTCAGCTCCTGGATCAAACCGTGAAACTCTTCCTGCTGCTGCCTTCTCTGGAGAATTGGACAAACCCAGAATCTCCTCTTCTTCTTTTTCTTTTTTCCGAAACATCAGGATCAGCTCATCATCGCCTGATGTCGACTTCATTTTTTGGGTTTTTTGGTGATGAATTTTTACACTTAAACTAAGATAAGTGAATGAATTTTCTGTAACAATACCCTACGCCTTTAGAAAATAACACCTTTCTACTTTCTAGGTCTCACTGAACCAGTCACATACACATTCATACAGCGCTTTTATCTATACCTCAAAGCTTTTGGGTCCAGCATCTTACCCAAGGTACCTTGACATGCCTTGGACCTTCTAACTGTTAAGTGACCCACTCTACCACCAGTTGCCCAACCAAATTGAGCTTGTCCACCCTTTCACTGCTGCGTGAAATTTTTGTGTGATTTTTCCCGCAGTCTTTGCCCACAATATTTAATCCATGCTCAAGTTACAGACAGAAACGACTCTTGTGAATTCACAGTACTACACAAACATAGACAGCAGCAGGCAAAATAATGTAAAATACATGAGCTCACACTGACAGAGGCACACACATACACACAATGCCCCTTTATCTGGACAGCTTAGCAGCTCTGTGGACATTGCATTCACTCTTCGGTGATTAAAGGTTTATTTTATGCTCTCTGCTGCCTGAGTACAGATATTGGATATAGTATATTCCCACCAATAACATTCTATCAGAGTGACTGTGAATGGACGTGGTACACAGGAGTGCATTTGAAACCCTTTGAAATCATATTCTATTACCTATCTGACAGTATATTAGGAACATTGTAAACTTCCTCATGACATTGGGCAAGATAAAATTTCAATCATGTTCATACTCAGTAATGCTATAGTCACTCTCAGCAGCCTTCTTCTACTCCTCTTTTTCCATTGTTCCCTGCCTCATTCCTCTCCTTCTTCTGAAGTGGCATTTCTTTAAATTATGAAATAAAACAAGATGAAACATACAAGATACAGTGTATAGATAAGCAGCATATTTATGCAGTGAGAGAAGGAAAAAGAAAAAAGAAAGATCTGTACATAGGCACTACACAAGTTAATCAAGATTTGCATGTTTGCCCTCCGGCTCTGTGTCGGCTGCCTCCAAGATTTAAATCTCGCACAAAGCCTAATATTTACACGGGGGTAAAATGTTTAGAGCTTCTGTCAAGGTTGCAAGCTTCTTCTCAAAATTTTGAAAGGTGAGACCTGAGGTAATCTTCTCTCGCAAGTGCGATAGAGGAAGACGACGGGAGAGAGAGAGAGAGGAGTGTGTGGGAGCGGTTAAAAAGAAAAGCAGGAGATAAATGCGCATTGTTGTCGCTTGCCAGCAGAAAAGAAAAAGGGGGGGGGGGGGGGGGGGATCTGTGCTGCAGTGGAATTTAGACTGACAAGTCAGATGTCAGCAGCACCGTGGATCTCGTCCTCGATGTTTAAGCAGTTATTCCTAGTTTTGAAAGAGTTATTGTCATTGATTGGATGAAAACAGTAAAGTAAATGTCAAGGTCTGAAAATGGTGTTTATTAAAGACATTGTGCAAATGAAGATGTTTTAGAAATTGCTTGAATAAGTAAACACACCTTTTAAAATCACACAAATGTAGATACGGTGAAACTATCCTTCACTCTCTGCATTTTTTTATTTTTACGTCCGGGCATCTGCTGTTTTGACCATAAAAAAATATCCATAATTGAAAAACAGCTTGTAAAGAGACTGGCTTTTAATGCGTGAATTTATAATACGAAACAACACCTCTCTGGCCAATTCGTCAGAGATAATATACTGTACTGTCTGCATGTGTATTTCCACCTCTGCTTCAGTGATTAGCATTTATTTACCAGGCAGACACTCAGAAAAGAGAAACAGTATTTTTTAGTAGAGCCATTCCACCAATTAAAAAAACAAAAATATGTTGAATTAAAAATCTAGATAATTTCTTTAACATATTAAAAAAATGTTTAAACAATTAGGAACACTATGTAGCAATGCTTTCATGCATTTCAACATAATAAAATCCATGGATGTTGCTTCTTGGTCAGAAAACTGCCTTTAACCTGCATTCTACTGTTTGGCCATCGGATGGCGATAGTTGTAGTTACACAAAGTTTTGCGGTCCTGTAAATGTCTATGGATAAATAGCTTTCTGTCTTGACCTCTGTAAATACTTCCCTGCTAAGTATATGGACTCATTCACTTGTTTTGGGTCGTGCTGAATTGAAAAGTTTTCTTTGGCTACTATAAAATGAACGATTATCTATGCTATGAAACTGTACACTCATTGGCTAACGATGTGTTAATCACAAATCATTGGCCGATAAGCATCCAGTTTCACAGTTAGACCCGCCCCTCCTTGTCACTGTTTTTTTTTTTTCTTTTCTGAAACCAAGATGGCAACCGTGGTTTCAAAGATTAAGGGGTGGAGCCACGATAGCTACGCCCATCTTTTATTTGGTTTATGATTGGTGGAAGTCGCAAGACGAGACACTGAGCACTAAAGGGGACATCGAGCAGATGTGGATTCTAGGATTTGAAGTTGCAAAGCCACAATGACTTTAAGTAAAAATGCATGTTTTTACATTCATATGTATGCCACATTCAATAAAATGTAATTAGATCTTAAACTGCTCATAAGAAACAGAAATTACAGAAGCATTTCAGGAACCATGCAAACTATGTGACCTACTGTACTGGCATTAATCACTTCCTGACTGCAAAAGTAACGGCGTATTTCTGCTGTATGCATTTGTCACGTGACCTTTGTCTCGTACGATGTGGCAGTCCCTCGAGGGGACATACCATCGTTTGATCTGAGAGGCTGATTCAAATGTTGAGAAGTAGTTAATAAATTACTCAGTTAAATACCACGTGAAAGGGGAAAGTAGTTATTACCATGTCATGAAAACAGCATGTAAAATGGCCTCAGAGAAAAAGAGAACAGCGCTACAGCTCAAGAGTCAGAGCTATTGTATTTTATTCAGTGAAACTGACAAACCTGAATTTTTGGTTTTTGCTCAGTCATGGTGGGAAAAAACACAAACCCAGGACTCATTCAAGTAGGTAACTAGCACCCATGCAGTTCCTCCGTCCAAGTTGTTGGGCCTGGGCTGGAGGCGTCCGTGAGACAGCTGTCATGCAGAAAGAGTTCAGTCCAAACACACGTCAGTTATAAACCCTGCAATTATACTGAATTACAGTAAGTGATCCTTGACCAACTCTGGTTAAGAGAATTTAGATATTATTTTCCTGCCTTTCTAGAGCAGGATCTCTGAATGTCTGCAGGCTTAAATATGGCCGTGGCACTGTCATGAATGCAATATGATGTGCACACAGGAGCACAGCGACAGAGGAATCCACCGTGGACTCAGGTCGTAGTCTTTATTCCACGAGAACTCGACTTCCAGAAAGAACAGTCAGACAGCTCATCTGTATTACAAACACATTTCTTGGTTCAACACAATCCCACACTTTCCTGTCACATTACATCAGGTCATGTGAAACAAAGCAGTCCAATAAAATGTATCGGTATCTTGCGGGGGCAAACATTATCAAGCCTTTCATGCTGTCAGTTCAGTGTGTGCTGAATCTTTGTCCTGAAGTCAGTCCGCGAGGGTTAGCGCAAATGGAGGAATAAAAGACAGTCCTGAAAGGAGGTAGTCAGACATGTTTTGTTTGTCAGTATAGAGTAACCGGAGGGGTGGAAGTTTTTCAGATATGTATAAAAAAAGAAGTATGAAAAGAATGAGATTCAGTAATTCATCCTAAACTGCTTGGCCCAGATACAAGGATCTGTTTGGACCAGTATATGTTTGTGTGGCCTGTATAAGTCAGTTAGTATGCATTTTTATTTTTTATTACAACATGAATTTTGTTTTCTTATTCTATTAAAGTTAGAGGGGATTGCTAGGAAAATGGGAAATAGGCGCAACAATTTATTGAAACGTGCAAATATATATGGAATTACAGTATATAACGGCAAAAATACAGTTTACACAATTCTAACAAGCTTGAAAATCAACATTTGGCGTAACCACCTGTATTTGTCAGCACAGCCTGAGGCAGCTTTCTTTTTGTTTCTTTAAGTAGTCTTCACGAGTAGTTCTCCTTTTGAGGGACATTCAAAGCTCTTCTTTGGATATTTGCTGCTTTTGGTTCTACTCTCTGTAAAGATGATCCCAAACTGCTTCAGTAATACTGAGGGTTAGGGTTAGGGCTCTTAGGAGGCTAATCCATGACTGTTAGTGTCCCACTGTGTGTTTTTTCTATCCATGTATGGTTTTACTGCATTGGCAGTGAGTTTGTGCTACATTTTCTGCAACATTGTTGCATAAAAACCATTGCCAATCGGGCGCTTTCTAGATGTCATTGTATTTTTACAGATACACACTCACTGTTGTACCTCTTCCCTACCCTCCTCCGTACATATGAACAACAGGTCTGATGGATTCATCACACCATCAGACCTGTTTCACTGATTTTCAGTCCAGTTCTTGTGTAAATTGACATACCCCACACTTTCTTAAGAGTGGCTTCTTGACAGCCAGCCTTCCACTGAGACCATTTCTGATGAGGCTTCAACGAACAGTAGATGGATCGACTGAGGGGTCTGGCGCATCTCTCAGGTCCCGTGTCAGGTCTTTGCTGGATTTTCTTTCCTATTTCTTAAGGAAATTACTTTCAGATAGTGGTCATCTGCTTTAGATAGCCCTTTTTTCATTCGCTTGTCCAGTGGAGATGTTGAAAGTCTGGCTGCTGGAAACAAAATCTAAAGAAATGAGGGGTGGCTGAAGACTTTTGCACATGTAATGTATTTCAAGTCCTGGCATATTCAACCTCGCTCACGCCGCCTGCCCTCCTCTGCCTGTTCGATTTAGTTGCCATGACAACGGCCATTACCTCTTGATTGGAGATATAATGTAATCTAAACTACGAGCGGTGCCATTTATCTGCCGTTAACACAGCAGCTGCAGCGCTAACAGCAGTCAGAGTCGGACAGCCACGGACAAAGAATGAAACAGAGTCATTACAGCGAGGAATACAGCACACTGTACTGTGCGTTCATGACTAAGAAAAACAGCAAGCACGTTTACGATTGCACCTGCAATGTTAGTGCTAATGTGCGTTTATGTCCACAGCTTGTTTCGCAGAGTGAAACTCTAAATATCACACGTCAGAGTCTAGTGCCAGCTACACCTGCAGCACACAGACAAGAAGATAACCTCTCCAGTTCAGTCTCTGCTCCGGCTTCAGATCTTTGCAATGAACCGGGCCGGAGCAACATCAAATCAAATCGAGAGCTTGCTGTAAACCAATGTACTGTGATGTTGAATCGTCTGGACTCCAGTCAGCCAGTCAAACCCCAAAAGACGAGCTGCTTTGAACGGCGGCTGCCATTTTGTGGAATTCAGTCAAAGCTGCGTCATTGCCTTGAGGGGGCAACGCAACACCTTTAGAATTCTTAAGAAGACAACATTGAAAAGTCTCTGTTTTCACTGCTAACAATTTGACGGGCTATGTAAAGCACTTGCTAGGCTACTCCAATTAAGCTGAGGGACAGAATAAAGGGATCGCTGCATAGTACATCACAACCTTTTTCTCATTTCCTCGCGTCTCGTCCCCCTCGCCGCCTCCCAAAATATGTCACGGCGAATCAATTCCAGCACCACTATCCTCGATATGCAACAAATAAAAAGTGACTGACATCAAATTATTTCCATGCTGATAGATGTTACACTAGCTTTGTCAGTGTTGTCACCCCTTTGGAGAGATCTTTTCTAGTTTAGAATAATTGAAAGAGTAACTGAATTTTCAGACGAGTCGAGAACCGGAAGAAAAGTTGGCACGGGCTCGGTTTCTTTGCTTTCTTTTTCTTCTTTTATCGTCATCATTTCATTCTCTTTCATTCGAGGGGGGAAATAATGATATTGGACTGCCACGGGAAATAAATAAATAAATAAATATGAAAAGAAAGGAAATGAGCATTGTGCAACATAAAATATGACTTCAAAGTCATGACACTGACAAGACAACAAAGCCGCACAGATTGAGGTACTACACACCTGAGGTTAGAGTATTCGTCATTAAAGGAGGAAAATGAAAAAAAAATGAAAGAGTTAAAAGAAAAAGGACGCGTGGCAGCAGAACAGCGACAGTATGAGATGTTGACTATTTTCTGTTATATTGCCCTGGATTCCCCGGAGTCAGCTGCCAAAAGAGTTGTTTTGATAAAAGATATGAGTGATGCTTTTTCAAGGACAGTCCTGTGCATCGAATGCGCCGTCTAGATTGCAGATTTAAAGAGGGAGGACAAAGTTCACGCTGTGAAAAACAAGTACTGTAAGGATTTGATACTACAACAGGAGGCCAGTAGTTGCAAGTCTATTACGTACATACAAAATGAAAACCAATTGATTTAGTCGTTTTACTTTTATTTATTTCTTTTTTTTACAATAGTAATTCCAGGCTGTTGGTAAAGCCTTCATTTAAACTATAAAAGGCCAGATGCAGTTTTCTTAACCATGTCATTTTCAGCTGCATAGCACAACCTTTCTCGCATTGATTTTAAAGTTACTTTCTGCCATTGCTCCTTGTTCTGTGTGTTGCATATATATCTATAACTTTGGCTTGTTTTCATGCTTTTTTCACTAATCAGATCCATCTAAATGTACTGAATGACTAATAAGGAATGACTGAAAAGAACTGTAAACTTCAAAGAACTTAAACCATTCACTGTAGTACACACACACACACACACACACACACACACACACACTGTGGAGTAGTGTGAAAAATGTAAGTCTCTAGGGAAATGTGTTTTGGGTTATGTGGCACATTTGAAAAAAAGCAAATCATTCATCCTCTTGAAAATAATTCCCACAGATATGGATAATAGTCAAGGGCATTCGATTAGCAGCGGCAATAATTTATTTATTTGTTTAAAAATCTAATTTACCGTTGGCTTTAGAAACCGTGCTCTACTTTCCCCACCTTAGCACCTTAGAAATAGCTTCCAGTCTCTGACATCAACTGGTCAAGTGGGCTTTTGGGGGCGTTACATTTCCTTGAATGTAACGTCCCATTTAAATCCTCCCACAACTTTTCAGTGGGATTCAAATGTGGGCTTTGATTTGGCCTCTCCAAACCTTTTTTTTTGAGGCAGTCCTCCGTGGGTTTGCTATGTGCTTAAGATTGCTGTCCTGTGAAAGGTCTACATTTGGTTCATCTTCATTTCATTAGAATTCATAGTCTAGCACATGAAACCACCATACTTCACAATTGATATGAGATTCTCCTCCTGAAAAGCTGTGCTGGATGCGTGCCAAACACTTCTGCTGTTTACTGGCCAAACAACTTTATCTTTGATTCATCTGTCCAGAGAACAATAGTCCGCTTTGTATTTATTACCAAAACTCTACTTTTGCTCTAATGTTCTTTTTGGACAGAAGTCCGGCACATCTCCCATGCAGGATAAATTTGTGCAGTCACTTTGTGATTATAGTGCGTCTACTGAATGACATTTGGAGACTTATTTTTGGTTCAGTTTTCTTTCCTTACAGTAGACTTTACACTCTGGTTTTCAGGTTTTCCACCTATCACCTGTGTGGTTTTGATCAGGCTAAGTAACTGGGTGATCTGTTCCCTTCAGAGTCTTGACTTTGTTCTCTTGTCCTCACTTCTACTAATTTCTTTGATTGCAGTTTTCAAGCTGTTTTCACCTATAAAAGGAAAACTCATCTGGTAATTCCAAGTTGTTCGCCTCCCGCAAACTAAAGGAATCTTTCGCTCAACTGAAACACCTTAAACCCACCTGTTTACCCACTCTCCATCATCGTTCGTTGGCCTTTGGATATAGCCTGCCTTTCCCCTCCAGTGAAGGCACAAGAACAGACTTGATATGCTGGTGAAACACGACCTGTTCCTCGAAAGGAAACTCCTCCTTGAGTTATATGAGACATAAAATTCAGTATTTTTCACCTAAAATATAGCGTTTCAATGGAATATTTTTCCCTTAAAAACACAAATGGAGTTGAGATCAAGCGATAATGAACTGGTCCTGATGCTTCTAAACAAAAAAAAGTAGAAACAGAGATTCTGGGTTCGTCCATTTCTCAGTAGAAGGCAGCAGCAGGGAGAATTTCATGGTTTGCTCCAGGAGTTAAAACTGTGTTCAGTTCAATTCAATGTGATTTGAACTGAAATGAAGAGAAACCAGTATGGGAGAAGTATGCTCCCTCTTGCTAGTCCCTATCAGTACTCTTGCTGCTGTTTTATGGATCAATTGAAGGTATTTCAGGATTTCAGGGAGTTTTTAGTACAGCTTCATAATAGTGAACTATGGAAGAAAGACATCCTGCTCAAAAATGATTCCAAGATTCCTCATAGCATTCATCGAGACCAAGGTAATGCCATCCAGAGTACGCAGCCGGTTAGATACCATTTCCAAGATTTTTAGGGCTCAGTACAATAACCTCAGCTTTATCTGTTGTTTGAAGCAGGAAATTAGAGGTCATCTTGGTCTTTGTACTTTTAAGACATTTCTGCAGTTCAGCTAATTGGTGTGTGTTATCTGGCTTCATGGTTAGATAAAGTTGGGTATCATCTGCATGGTATTGATATGGCTATGGGAAGCATGTATAATGTAAAGAGAATTGGTCCTAGCACAGAACCCTGTGGAACTCCATAATTAACCTTAGTCTGTTAGATGGATATGATTCAAACCACTGTCCACTGTCAAAGGCCATAAAAAGATCATTTGTAACCTTCACTGAAGCGGTTTCTGTATTGTGATGATCTCTGAAACCTGACTGAAACTCTTCCTCTGCAGATGATCTGTTAGCTGTTTTACAACTACTCTTTCAAGAATTTTTTAGATAAAAGGAAGGTTGGCTAATTATCACATGTTGAATAATTATCTAAGATAGCTGGGTCCAGTGATCTCTTTATAAGTACTCGTTTGACTACAGCTAGCTTGAAGGCTTGATATGTAGTCGATTAATAGAGTATAGAGAATATGTTGATCATTGTTAAGATTTTGTGCATTTTGTGCTAAATGTTGCCAAATGCATTAATCTGATTGGTCTGTTCTGTTTCTTCCTATCCGGTAAATCGAGCTTAGTTCTGTTGTGTAAAGGCTTTAAGCCCTGTTGTTCTGGCATCATGACAAAAGGCATTCACAAACAGTTTTTTCTAACTGCTTATAGAGTTCTTTAGATCTTGGCATACCATATCTACACATACTTTACTTTTATATCGACGTTAACTACAGACCTTATATGTTGGGTGTTTAAACAAAACCTTTTCCACCTGTTATTCTGAAAGGAGATTCTTATCTAGTGATCTGGATCCCTCATTGCAATTTTATAATGTTTTTAAGGTCTGAAAGGTGGGTGTTTTTACTCTGCCCAGAGGGTCAGTCAATGAGCTCGTCAATAGCTTCAATGCTAACATGTTAAATGTAATGGACACTATTGCTCCCATTAAGGTGAAGGTTATCTCTGGAAGGAAAAAGTCTCCATGGAGAAACTCCACACTGGTGAAAAAAGAAAAAAGAGAGTGTAGGAAAGCTGAGCGCAGATGGAGAAAAACAAACCTCCAGGTTCATTATGACATTTATAAAGAGAAACTTCACAATTATAATTTACAACTGAGGAATGCAAGGAGGTCCTACTTCTCTGACATCATCACTAAAAACAGCCATAATGCTCGGGTCTTATTTTCTACAGTTGACAGGTTAACAAACCCTCCTGTGTCAGTGGCAGCTGAACTTCATTCGACCATGGCCTGCAATGACTTTGCCAAATTCTTCACTGAAAAAATCCAAAAAAATTAGACAAGCAATTGGTACATCAACAGCAGATCCAGGATATGTACTGTGTCCACCAAAAAACTGTTTAAACACCATGAAACAGTTTCAACCTATTAACAGCAAAGACCTGGAGGACATCTTAGGTAAACTGAACTCCTCCTCCTGCTGTTTAGATGTCCTGCCAACAAGTTTTTTCAAAAAGGTCTCAAAGACTTTAGAGTCAGACCTGTTACAGATCGTCAACTTTTCTTTATTATCAGGTGTGTTTCCAGAATCACTAAAAACTGCTGTAATCAAACCTATACTGAAAAAGGACAATCTTGACAAGACACAAATGAACAACTACACGCCGATCTCAAATCTCCCGTTTTTAAGTAAGATCATTGAAAAAGCAGTTTCTCAACAGCTCAGTTACTTCTTAAAACAGAATAATTGCTACGATGCCTTCCAGTCAGGTTTTAGACAGAACCACAGCACTGAAACCGCTCTGACCAAAGTGTTTAATGACATATGTCTGAATACAGACAGTGGAAAAATGTCAGTCCTAGTTTTACTGGATCTCAGTGCAGCATTTGATACAGTTGACCACAACATATTACTCAAACGACTGGAGAACTGGACAGGTCTTTCAGGAACTGTACTAAACTGGTTCAAAACATACGTAGAAAACAGGAAATACTTTGTATCAATAGGTAACTTCACATCTGAGCAGACAAGTATCACATGTGGAGTTCCCCAAGGTTCCATCTTGGGACCCCTTCTGTTTAACATCTACATGCTCCCACTGGCACAGATTATAAACAACAACAAAATAAACTATCACAGCTATGCAGATGACACACAAATATATATCACAATGTCACCAGGAGACCGAGGCCCTGTACAGGCTCTTGGTAAATGCATTGAGGAAATCAATGACTGGTTGTGCCACAACTTTCTCCAGCTAAACAAAAACAAAACTGAGGTAATAGTCTTTGGCGCCAAAGAAAAACGATTACAGGTCACCAGAGAACTTCAATCTATACATCTAAAAACCACAAACCAGGCGAGAAATTTGGGTGTAGTGATGGATGCAGACCTAAACTTAGAAAAACACATTAAGACAATAACAAAGTCAGCTTACTATCACCTCAAGAATATATCAAGGATAAAAGATCTGATGTCTCAACAGGACCTGGAAAAACTAGTCCATGCATTCATCTTTAGTAGGCTTGATTACTGTAACAGCATCTTTACAGGTCTACCTAAAAAATCAGTCAGACAACTACAGCTCATTCAGAACTCTGCTGCTCGAGTCCTCACTAAGACCAAAAAAGTGGACCACATCAGTCCAGCTCTGAGGTCCTTACACTGGCTGCCTGTCCGTCAGAGGATAGACTTTAAAGTTCTGATGCTGGCCTATAAAGCTCTGAATGGTTTAGGACCAAAATACATCAATGACCTCCTGACCCAGTATGAACCATCCAGATCCCTCAGGTCATCTGGATCCGGTCTTTTATCAGTTCCCAGAGTCAGAACCAGACACGGAGAAGCTGCATTCAGCTTTTATGCTCCTTATATCTGGAACAAACTCCCAGAAAGCCTCAGATCAGCTGAAACACTCAGTTTATTTAAATCCAGGTTGAAGACTCACCTGTTCTCAGCTGCATTTGAATAAAGCACCAAATCCACACTTTAAGCTTAAATTTCAAAACTTACATTTAACTACTGATTTTATCTACTGTTCTGATTTTATCTGTTTTGATTTTATATACTGTTTTGTTTGTTTGTTTGTTTGTTTGTTTGTTAATTAGTTAGTTAGTTTATTTGCTTGTTTTATTCAATTTTAAATCATGCTTTTTATTTGTTCTTGTTTCTAATGTCTCTGTAAAGCACTTTGAATCACCTTGTTGTTGAATTGTGCTATACAAATAAACTTGCCTTGCCTTGCCTTGCCTTTCCATGTGACTAGTCCACTTTTAAAAAATTAACGAATCAAAATGACTACAAAATGTCAGTTGTGTGACATTTTCTTTAGCGAATCATCTGTATCTGTAGACAGTTTCAAAGATTATCTAGTATTTGCTTGTTCAAATATAACAAAACTGCACAAAGTTTCTATGGGGTGAGCCTAGGTTTCCGTACTACTGTGTACAAGCAATCTAAAAATAGTGGTTGTACCTGAAGTGGTGAAGTGGTACACAAAAAGACTAAATTGAAGTGAAGATGTACTTTCATATGTACTTTTGATTCAGAAGATCGGTGTTTATACTTCAGTTGCCAAGGTTACCAAGGGTCCTTCCAATTATTCAAATTGCCTATGTAGACATACCATTAAAGAAGTAAGAATAATACTGATTTTATGTATTGTTATTAAAATGTCAGTCTGTGTTCTCCTTGCACTACCCATAAACAACTAAACTATAAATAGCCATAAATAGCTATATTCATATGCAAGTAATTAGGCAGAAATAGAAACCTCCGTGTTTCATTGTGGCCAAACTTTCCTCACTCACCACGAGTGGTGCCGAACTCTATTGAGATTTTGCAGGCACCTGATCACTTATCACGTGACATTTATTTGTCGACCATATTGGATGCGTAGCAATCCAAGTGTCTAAAAAACCTACTAAACCTTATGTAGATGCGATAAACTATGGCAAATATGAGAAAACAAACAAGTGCATATATTCTCTCAGAGGTAGTAAAAGACTTGCATGGCAAGCATCTCGCTTGTTATGTGAAGAAACTGGGGAAGGTGGGGGGCTGAAGATGGATGTTTACTTAGTCCCTCCGAGTGTGTTTACTGATGTTAAGTGCAACCCCGGCACTCTCCCTGACAGCATGCCACACGAGTTACACTGTATCATTATGTTATCAACAACACCTCAAATTACACCGGGCGAAATCTCAAGCCCTACAAAAGTTTGGATCTTTATTAGTAGTTTGTTTCAAGATGGGTACAGACCGCAGTCACTGGAATAAGTGGACCAAGGTCACTGGTCACTGCTAAGGTAGTTACCTGATTTTTATTACAGCATTATATTGACACTTCTCTGTATATTATTCTTTACATTGTGGAAAAAGCAGCAAGCTCATGTGTGATTGATGACAGTGTATCCATGTTTTTCTGTCGACAAACATTACAGTCTTTATCCCTGTTAGCTACTGTTAGCTCCAGTTCGCTGCTATTACTTAAACCTTTTTAAAGATAGATCTAATGTGGACAAACTTGCACTTAGCAAATAAACTTTCATATGATATGAGAATATAATAAAAGTTTTTATCAGAGGAACAGTACTTAAAGAGAGAAAATTTGCTGGCATAATGTTAGCTTATAATGTTACATTGTTGTCTGCTGTTCGGAGATATGAGCATCGCATGTCTGATCTTCATTGGCTCCCTGTTAAATCCAAAATTGAATGCTGCTGGGGGATTCCCGTGATTTAGTGAGGATTTCTTTTTCACCTTTCTTACTCACTATGTGTTAATTGACCGCTCTGCACTGAATCGTACTTGCTCTCTTCCACAGCATGTCTTTTTATCATGTCTTCCTTCTCTCACCCCAAACAGCATTGTAGGGTCTACCTTACAATGTAAAGCGCCTTAAAGCAACTGTTGTTGTGATTTGGGAATTAAATAAAACTGAATTGAATCTCCTGATGACAACTAATCGCTACAATATCAAGAATCAATAAAGATGTTCCTGTAGGATTTCTTATTTTAGTGCTCTAACTTCAGTTAAGGAGTTAAGGAGTATATATTGTATAATATATACATTATACAATATACATGTAAAAATGTTAAATGATAAAATATTGTTTGAAACAGATACTGGTGATGAAATACACTTGATCATCTGCAAACGTGAGCGTCTCTGTAAAAGCCCAAGCTGTGTTCTAGAGCATTCAGGTATGTGTTAACAAAACCCCAAGAAGAAAACATAGTCCATCATTCAAAAGTGAGAAACATTACAAGAGGAAAAGACCGTTGAGAATCTTCACAGGAGTGACCCACCAAATTCCCTCCAAGGTAAGACCGTGCAAGGCTCAGAGAAAGTACACAAATCCCAAAAGCTACATCTCAGTTAGCATGTTAAATGGTAAACTCTGTTGGTGCAGGGGTGATGATTTGGGCTTCTTTTTAGCCACAGAACCTGGATACCTTGCAGTCACTGACAGTCATGAACACCTCTGTATACTAAAGCTTTCTAGAGTCAAATGTGAAGCCACCTGTCTGTCAGCTAATATTTGGGCTAAAATGGGTCATGAGCAGGACAATGAACCCAAGGACAGCAGTAAATCTGCACCAGAATGGCTGAAAAAAGTGTTACAGAAAATCATTTATTCAAGTTATTCCTGATAAAGGTGGTTCTACAAACTGTTGAATGATGATGATGCACTGCTTCTGCATTTTTCTTAAGTTTAAAAAAACAAACAAAGAAAAACCACCTGCTTACTATATATACTATAAGCAGGTGTTTTAATGTCTTCATTTATTTTTGTTAGTTAGATGATCCATAGTTTTTACACTTACTCCATAGCAGCTGGAGAG
This sequence comes from Astatotilapia calliptera, assembly GCF_964374335.1. Taxonomy (NCBI): domain Eukaryota; kingdom Metazoa; phylum Chordata; class Actinopteri; order Cichliformes; family Cichlidae; genus Astatotilapia; species Astatotilapia calliptera. The sequence goes on along the minus strand of NC_137424.1, from coordinate 42,239,263 downwards.
GTGGCCCTCTGGGGTACGAGCTAGCTGAGAACACTATCACACTAAACACATTTGCAAAATACAGTGTGTTTCTCTCTCTTCTGCGCTTGTAAATAGCACTACACAAACATTTACGCGTGACACACAGAAGTGCTGCAATTCCAACATACCCTCAAACAGATCTGTGACACTGTGCAGTGTGTGTGTGTGTCTTCATTAAGAATGTATCCAATCAGTCACACACAAACGCAGCAGCTCGGCACGTCGCTCTGCAGTTTACTCCCGGCCTATAACCCATCTGTCAGTCAAACGGCTGGAGTTCATTAGAGACACCGAGAGCTGGTGACAACTCCCCACTGATCTGACCTGTGTATACAAACGCAGGTGATCTGACCCTCTAGGAGGATATCATCACATAAACAAAGATGTTCTGTCGCCTGAGAGGAGGGGGAAAAAAAACTGAGCGAAAACAGTATGACATCCATGAAAACAGCCTGTGGTATCTTCAAGGTCTATGGAGACAGCCAAGAAGTTGGATATTAAAGAGAAAATGCAGCGTTTGTTTCTGCTGCAGGTTGCACAGAATTGATACAGAAAAGTTCAATTAAACCTTCCAGCTAACAGAACCAAAATGACTCGAGTATATGTTTTGCTAAAGAGGCATTTAGATCCAAAAAGATTCAGCTTAAAAGAGGCCGAAGAACTCTCAAGCTGAAAATATATCATCTGGCATTCAGATGTATTCCACATTGAAGGGCAAGCATAATTTCATACCACTGCACATTGCAGATGACTTGAAATTTTCAGCCAGAGAGAGAGATACAGCGCATATTCAGACCTAATAAAGCACATCAATTGGCACTGGCAGGAATGTCCTTTTAATACGAGCACCGTGTGTTCCAATCTTTTCATTGTATCTGATTAAATTCACCAGAGACTGGAATGGAATGGGTTTGTCGTGGGTAAACACGAGTTAAGGGAAAATCTGTTGTGTGGCAAAGAAAGTCTTAAGACTCTATCCTGTTAATAAGATTAGGATGTGAAATATTCATTGGAAAGGCTTAATAATAAATGCTGGTTATTAAAAATTGAATTAATTCAAATTCCATCCATGAATTTTTAAAGGTACATTATTAAGAGTGCACCAACAAGCCATTTCATTGATGTAGTGTTGCGCTGCTGAAACTTAAGTCCGACCTACCCATCCATTCACTTCCTCCGGGCTCGACAAAAAGTCTTTAGGAAAGACTAACGGGCCAGTTTGACAGCGAGGTGAAGTAAAGTACCCCAACCATTCCTCCCTCCACACTTCCATTTAGCATTAGCACGAACCACTCCCTGTAAACTGATTGCTGGCAGGAAGCAAAAAAAAAAGAAAGTAAGAAAAAAAACAGGGCCAGGGTCAATAATTTAAGGAACTTGAAGCTAATTTTAATCTATTAACCTGCGATGTGCACACAGTGTGTCAAAGGTAAGGTTGGAGAGGAATTTGTCATGTGATTCATGCCCTGCAGAGAGAATTACTTTCATGACACATCATAATTTAATGCATTTTGAGGAACTCGGCGTGAGTTTGCCAGGCTGACGGGGGGAGAGGAGGTGCGTGTGGAGGGGGTTTGAAGGGAGATGAAGAACGAGAAGGATGTTAAATTATGAAGCACCTTAACAGAGCAATCTGTCTTAGGGAGACATGATTGCCTTACCACTTTGGATTGATGACAATCTGTTTGTAAGGAGCCTTGTAAAGGCTACACGGGTTGTATCAGGTGGTCGGTCAGAGTCGTGGGCTGGAACAAAACAAGCGGATCATCGGTGAGTGCTATATGTTTAACAATAAGCTCTAGTGCCACCTTACCATGAAAGCATACATTATAAAGGGCTTACTGCATAACAGATGTTAACATTAACATATATGTTCGATTAAGGGCTTAATTAATCTTAAAGACATTAATAATAAAAGGCTTCTTACTTTCTTATATACAATATGGGTGAATTACAGAGAGAATCCTTATCACTCATTACTGAAATATGAAGAATTAATAGATGCTAATGTTACGACCATTCATTAAACATTATTGATTTAAGTATTTGACATTTCTAACTGTTTTATTTGTACACGTTGTAGTAAATAAGCAATGTTCAATTAACACTTACTAATGAGTCCATAAAAATCTATTTTTTATGGGTGTAATCTTTTAAAATATAATAAAAGGGTTACTGTGGTTTTAAATAGAATACATTAATGCATGATTTATTAACATGGAAAAAAAACTCAACTTTATGGAACATGACTTACCAGAATTTAGTAAAAAAAAAAATATACATTTTTAAAGCATGCTAAGTTAATTGTCCTGGCTTTTGTTTTCTGTCTTTCCCGTATTAAATCCCTGCGTGAGAGTGCAGAGTTTCTAAGCTAAAGTACACTTAAAGGGAGATTCTGGCAGGTAAGGTCAAGCACCCTTTTTTCTTTCCTATTATTTAGCTCACTCTTTCTATTCACTGCAGTCACAGGGCTTTTGTCTCAGCTGTGTCCATGCCTTGCGGCTTGCGCTGGAGTGGGGAATAGTAAACTAGCCTATCACTGCGAAGGCTTACTTCAGAGAGGAGGAAGGCTTTGGCTGTCATAGGTTCTCAGGATCAGAGCCGAGAGCTAGGACACTTCATTTGCCGGTGCTAAGAAGGAGGAAAAAGGTGGAGGAGAAGAGGAAAGGGGTGGGGGGTTGTCTGTATGTGCCAGGGTCAAGTGGTGTGGAAAAAGCCAGGCAGTTATCCAATAGAGCTTTGCTCTCTTCTCTGCTCTCTGTTAGTGTCTTATGCAACCCACTCTGTCCTGAGGCTTCCTCGGCTTTGCAGGTTGTGTTGTGGCAAGGGCATCCTGGATCAGCATTTGAAAGGCATTATAACTGGAAGAACTGGAGCTGCTCTGTTAAACCTGCAATACATCAGCAATTCATGAGGTTTGAGGGGCTCATCTAAGGAAGCGTAGCATGTGGATCAGATGACTTTATGTGACTTTCTTGTGGAAATGAACAGACATCAGAACTGGAATATTGAGTGACACTGAGTGTGTGTTTGGGGAAAAAATGGTTATCAATGTGAGAAATGAGGGCATTATAAGAATTTTCTCTGTCACGCGCAACTTGATTGCTTGTGCTCACTCTCCCACGCTTGTTTATTTCAAAAACAGAAGGCAAGGTGCTATGATATTGTGCTGAACAGATGCTGTAAAGCGTATTGGTAAACACAGAAATCTTTTACACGTTCAGGTAATGTGTTAGTGAGCTGTGAAATTGCACACTAGCCACTGTGTGATAACTTGGAAAGAAAACCTTTGTTTGATTCCGCAAGTAAATGTTGAGTGAGTCAGTGAGCGACTGGATTATACATCTCCATATATTATCCCCAAACGTGGTATGCCAGCCCCTAGTGGAAATGCTGAACACTGCAAAATTGTCCATCAATCAAAAACATACCTCCCTATGAACGGCACATGGGCCTTGAGTTTTTCTGTTTTAACCAGTAGAACCAATACACAGAGACACATACAGATCTGGAAATTGAAACTGGAGATGAAGGAAAAGTATGTGGGAGCTGGATGAAGAGGAGAAAAGAAATCAGCAAGGAGAGAGTTTGTTGAAGAAAGATGAAAAGTATTATCACTGGGAAGGACAGTGGGTCTGGGGCTTGATGAAACAAAGTGTGCTTCATAAACCATTACCTACTGCCAAATGCTGATCAGATTTGATTTTGGTGAAG